>NC_079552.1:15602735-16227735 GCF_015846415.1 Triplophysa dalaica
TAAAGATTTAACACCATCCATCACCGAGGAGTGATTTACATGCATAAACCCCATGACATTACAAGCGGTGTCGTGACATCCATCCAAGTCTTCTCAAGGCATTACTGTAAATAGTTTAGACAAATATTGAAAGGATTCATTAATTAATAAGGATGTCTGTGAAGTTTTAGGACTCGGGCCCCCACGTATGTGATGTTGCATCACGTAATTCTTTCCATGATTCAATCGGGGTCTAACAATGCACAAACATTTGCGAAGTCAAAGCGCGTTTGTTACAAGTGGAATGAAGCGACTGTTATAAAAATGTGCGGACATGAGAGAAAAAAAAACTTTCACATTGATAAACAAACGTACACAAACTCCCTCACCCTGTCTGTTCACACACGCGCAAAACCTGAATTCAATTTGGTCCCCATCATCTAGCTGCAGAGAAGCAAACAGGAAAGTCATATTGGTATAATGCTCATATTATCAATCATCTTGACATTTTATTGGCTTTATCACTGTACATGCCATTAAAATGATGTCTGGCTCAGACTGTCAGGGGGCAAACATTAAACAGACCAGGATTAAAATGCACATCTCAAGTCTCCCTCTCCCTCTTAAATGACTTCCCAGTCAACATCGCAGGCGGCTTCAGACTTTGAGAAATGCACCAGGTGTTATAAGTCAACACTTTCACTGACAGGTCGATAGCGTCAGATTTACAGAGATGCAAAATCTCTCCGGATTCATGTTCTGCCGCATTAAAAAAGACGACAGAAAGTAAAGTGGAGAATTATGAACTAGCGGATCTTAACTTGCGGGCTCCTTGTGGAAAGTCAATGGCAAACTGGACTGATATGCTAATAATGGTGTTCATGAGAAAACATTAATATTACCTCTTGAGCCATTAAAAGTCATTTTTGGTGGTTCGCAGGGCTGCTAGGAGAGTAAATATCCATAATTCAATGGATCCTGACAGTTAAAAGCTTGTAAATGGACGTTTAAATGCTACCGCTGTAGCCAAGCTGGCAAATACTCTATAAAACTGAATAATTCTCCTTTACAGCCCTTAATCAGAGTTGGGAATTCTGAGCCATGTGGAAAATCATTCACATAGACATTTATCTTCTTTGTGAGCTTTCTAATACAAAACTATTGACAGAACAAGTTTGAGTGGCCCAACAGATTTATCAACCAATGGTGTAGGATTGGGGTGGGACTACTTGAGACTATATTTGCAACCCGCAGACAACATCGTGCTTTTTTCTTTTTTAGAAAAGCAATTCTCGCATGTCCTTCAGAAAATGTACTTTAGTATTTTGGAAATTCTGTTTGGTAGAGGTAGAATGGCCCCCTACTATAGCTAAATGATATCTGGTAATTGACACACAAGCATAGAAAAAACATCCTAAAGCCAACAAACATTCTTTCAAAGTATTCTATAAACCGCGAGATACATCCTCCTCTGCCACACCCTTCATCCAGGTGCTGGGCAGTCGCTCCAGGCCCCTCCTCCACACACCACGGTACAAAAGATGTCCAGTTTGTCTTGTAATCTGGTCAAAATCTCTTTTTGTTAGGTAGCACTTGACATGCAGTCATGAAATATGTTACTGTGTCTATCCTCTTCCGGGACGAACAATGCTCATCCCTTGTTTCTGAGCTAGGCCCGGAGACACCCTTCACACTTTCTGAATGGTCTCTGTTCACCAAACATTAAGCATCACAGCTTTGGACCATAATAAAATAATTATGACATCACTCTTTTGGTATATTTCTGCCCGAGGGGACGAGTGCATTTTTTGCCCACAGCTGAATGTGAAGGAAGAGGCCCAGCTGAACAAACTCAAAGACAAAGTCCTGTTTAATATCCAAATGTCTTCTAGTCTCTAGTTAAATATAAAATGATCTATGGGCCACAGAGCTCTTGATGGAGAGCCTTGCCGAGTTGCATCATTCCCCTTAATTCCATTCATGAGCTTTTCCCCTTTGCTTTTTGGCCGTTTGTCACATTTCTCCATTATTCATTGTGCTGGGTGAAAGATGGATTCACTGGGATAATGCATCAGTTCCAGCTTTCCACTCTAAAGAGACTAGCACATAATAATGTGCATGAACAAGGGCAGGCAGTGATATTTGTCTTCATATTGAAACAAAGGAACCTTATTTGGATGGGCTTAATGTGAATGCATGATGTAGCCTATATATTGATCGATGACCAGTTGTGAGATTTGTTAGATTCTTGTTTGACAAAAGGGCAAAGAAAATGTAGTATTACAAATTATTCGTTTCTTTTCTTAATGCGGCTGACATCTTAACCACAGATTCAGTTAATACTAGAGATGCATCACAAGGGTCAACTTGTTTGAATAACCAGCTAGTCAATTGGTGAGGTCAACAAATTTGTTTCTTTTCAATAAAAATATTAGAACGTTGACATGTATCAATTGCAAACTGTGTTTCATTCTGTTGTTCTCTGTCTAGTCAAATGTGTTTTATCTAAATCTCCCTTTTGAAACATTTCTGATTAACTAAAATAAAAAGTTCTAAGCAGAAATTGTGTTAGTAGCAAAAAAATCTGTCTGTATGCACTACCATTCAAAAGTTTAGGGTTGTTTTATTTTTAGAATACACAAAAATATGTATAAATAACATTAATATAAAAAATATATAATAAAACACATTATATAAATATATAATAAAACATTACTATATAAAATATTCAAAAAAACAATATAGTAAACGACTCAAACCTTTTGGATAAATAATAATAATAGTTAATAATTATATAATATATAAATGCATAAAAATATAAAGATATTTTTTCTGCACATAAATCAAAGAGACATATGCCTTCAGATTAAACTATTTTTATAATCATGAAAAACATTTCAGTCATGTGACCCTAAACTTTTGACGGTGGTGCCCTGTTAATTATTTTGGATTGGTAAGGCACACAAGCCTGTACTTTTGACATCTCTACTACCTTGACAAAAAGGGAAAAAGAAGAAAAAAATCCCCTCTGCTCATCGACGAACATACATGGACTAAGGACAACCAAACGGTGCATGTGAGGATTAGAGATGCAGGAGGTGTTCGGCAGGGGCGGTAAGTGTGAAAAGAGGCGGGTGGGATGTAGCGGCCCCCGGTTTGGGATTTGAGAGGATGCTCCCCCTCAGACAAGCTGTAGGGCTTCCCCTGAGATAACGAGAGGCCTCTTGCTGAGTCGGTGGGAGAAACATCCACCGCATGTGTCCGGAGGATAACAGCACCTCCACAGGAGCTGCAGCCAGAAAGCTTTCAACATGGTGAGACAAGGGCAGGAGGAGATATAACACCTCACGAAACACAAGCCAGATTTGAGTGTGGGGGGGCAACATGTTTGGTGTAATAGTTAGATCAGAGCCTCTGTCTACCTGAATGGATGTTTGGACCCTAGCCCTCATGAATACAGTGATATGCATATGAAAACAGTCGTAACTGGCTCTTGAGGGGCTCTTTGGTCTCGGCTTGCTCTTCAAAAAAGGAATCTAGCGCAAACTCCACACGCGAGCTTGCGGGACGCTTTTACGCTCTCTTGTTCCATGAGAATCGCTCCGGCCTAAATGTTTCATGTAATAGTGTTTCCATGTACGCTTGATCCTGAGATTATGCCAGCAGAAGTTTGGCCTGATGAAAGCATGAAAGCATTTCCCTCCGTGGACGAGACGGTAATGTAATGCAGCACATTATAAACCGCATTATCATTTTAAACAGTTACTTTAACAACTGAAAAACAGCACTAACAAGTCATCCAATCTAAAAGAGGACGTCTGCTAAATGATTTAGCAACAGAAGTACATTTTACACTGAATAAGTGGCAAAGTTGTTAAAAATAAAGTTAAACTCTGCTAAATAGTACATATCAGCCACTATCAAGCAGAATTTCAACGTATTTTCTTATCAATATTCAATATCGTCTTTATTGGTCCAGATAAGAAAAACGGCCGTCCGTATGTAGCTTACGGATATTCTTTTCATTTTTAGCACCTCCAGCTACCTCCCACTGGTTTTACAACTTCAAAACACACCTCATGAAAAAATCAGGAGCTATCTGACATGTGTCCCTCTACCCGGATGGCATGCCAACACCAAAGGCCAGCATTGATTTTCTGTAAAGCAGGGTCGGATTAGCCCCCTTTAGGGCTCAGCTGCCTCAGCACGGCCTGAGGGGCTGCTATAAAGCTAATAATTAATTTAAACCGCCTGCCTGGCCTGTTGATGGATCAGCATTTGCAACATATCGCCAACTGGTTGTGACTATGACTCTATAGAGAACAAGGTATTTATAACTATTGTATGCTGGACAAAGGCGTGTGGTTATGGTGAAACGGCAGAGTGGTGCGTAGAACGACTTATTTAAAGGGAGTAATACAACTTTCTTCTAGTGCTTTCTTCATATAGGGAACAAATAAACCATTCAGGCCAATGAGGATCACATGTCCCGAACAATTCCTGACAGACAGGCGTGGCGCACTGTCACTGAAACTTATACCAAACATGGGAATGAAGCACCTAATTCTGTGTACTGAACAAGTGATAGGCTGTGACGTCACAATGTCCTCAGTATGGTCTTATCTGAGGTTGGGACCCCAATGACTCTGTTTAAAGACACAGAGGTGAAGCTAGGCCTGAGAACTTTGTTCAGCCTATTGGGGAGTTCAATTGACTGGTAATAAGCAATCTAAAATATAAAAAAGTCTAACAAAAACTGTGGATTGTAGATTGTTCATTTTCAAAGATGAAGTGCACGTTTACATTGCCAAAAACCTAAGGCTTACATATGCAATATCTTATTCAACATGCGCATGCCTCATGGTTAATTTGAATAGTTTGGCATTAGTGTGGCGTAACACTTAAATTATACAAATATAAAGCATGAACATATTAGTTTAAATTATTTTTCATTTTTCAATTTTTATCACTATTCAGTTTCCCAATTGAATTTGATTTAAAATCAATACTTGATCAAAATTTAAATTTAGCAGACACCTTTATCCAAACTGACTTAGAAATGTGAGTATTTAACAATTAACCTTTATTCGATGTATTCTGGGATTGGCTTCTAATGACACACACCTTAGAAAGTAATAAAGTTAAAAACGCAACAACCTCAGAATGACCTATGTTGACTTAAAATGCTGCCTTCATATACAACTTACTAGTTTTGGGAACAGAGCCTATACGTGTCAAGCCATGAATATGCAATTCTGCTCAATCTTAGAGCCAACACGAACAGACGTTCCACGTCACAGGCCAATGAAATCCATTCCTTCCCTTCAGTGCTTGCTGCAGAGTCCAGTAGAGGGATTTTACCTGAGTGCCTTTCATCTCACTGACATGCTAACTGTACTCAGTTCAGACTTTTATTGCCAGTCTAGGCTGTCTGTCTGAGGAATGCAGGCTCATGAGGATATCCACCTCCTCCGATGACTGACGTTTTGAAGCATTATACTCAAAATAATATCAGAACTCAAAACTGATTTCTTTTAGATACTATTTATTTATCCGTAAAAACACGAAGTAGAACGTTCAGAAAAAAGAAATATGTGTATGGTGATGAATTTGCTAATCCTCATTCCTGGCAGAACAGATAAGGTCAAAAGGTGAGTTGTATCTTGAACATTTTTCATAAGATGGCACTTCTCCAGAGCTCAAAATTAATTTTAAAGGTCAATTCTGTTCAATTTTATAACTTATTAATTCTTTGGACTTTGAAAGATTACACTTATTGCTATCATGTTGCAGTGGGATGGTTACAGGGCTGCTGCACGATTTCAATTGTAGGTGACAGACTGATCAAACTGCATGAGAAATGAGAAAGTGAGTCATTTGCACATCACACTTTCATTATTAGTAAAAAAATTAATTTGGGCTGTCAAACGATTATTCTTGTTTTTGTTTACATAATATGTGTGTGCTGTGTATAATAATTATGTATATTAAAATACACATGCAGGAATCACTTTAAGAAAAATAACATTTATATATAATAAACATTTTTATTTATATATAATATAAATTGTCTATAAATATCAAAATGTATATACACAAACATACATACAAACATAATTATTATGCACAGTACAAACACATATATTACGTAAACAAAAACTTTTATTTTAAATATGTTTAGTCACAAATAACCGTTTGACAGACTTAACTTAAACAAATGTGAACTTTAAAAAAATTAAAGATGCATAGAACTTTGTCTTACATTTTCTCAAAATGTAATTATTGTTGATCTGTTAAAAACTCATTGAAAATAATTCAAGTTACTAGTCATACACTGTCCAGCGTATGTGGGATACTTTTGTGTTAAACACACAGCAAACATTCACATCCAATTTGTAACCCAGAAGGTGATCAATATCACATTTGATATCAGAAAAAAAAAATCAATCCGAGACCTCAACAGCTGTTAAGAATGACACTATGAACCGCCAACAGATGACCTAATCCCCAAACCAGTTAAGAACCTTGATACACCCACTTTAAGAAAGCTATTGGACACAAAGACACATTATTTTCCACACATTGTACCGTACACCCTAAAGTTGGCGTTGTTTTTAAGGACAGACCTAGCTGTTACGTGCTCTAGCTGTGAAAACGCTTAAGCGACTCTGAAATGTGTGGGGGAAATGTGTTGCAGCTGTGTTTGAAATCTGCAACAGCTGTTCAAACCCCTGTATGGTTTTGGTATGCTCGGCCAAAAAAACAAAAAACGAGGATGGTACACGTTTGCTAAGCAAGCGATTTGGCTAGTACCCTCCAGTTCATCACTCTCCAGGTGGCACACCACTGTTTAACAGAAATCAAAACACTGTGGTTGACTTATTATTCTGGCCAGGATCTATCCTCAAACTGCTACAGCAAATATTTTCTAATAATGACGAGCGTTTTGACGGGTAAACTCTTAACAACAGGGTTCCAACAGTGTTTTACAGCGGCGGGATAAATTTGCGCAGCGCTAACATTCATCACGCCGACCGGCGGATCGAGGAACTGCCCCTAAACTTCAAAACATGAGGAGGCACTACAATCTTCCTCTCAAATCTTGGCAAGATAAAGCCAGCGTATCTGTCTTCGTTTTTCAGGCCGCGCTCTGTAGGAGACACAGTGGGAGACGAAGTGTCATGGAGTAAGAACACGGAGAGGATAGTCTAGAGGGGGAACCCTTTGTTCCGTTTCCAAACTGCTAACCTTCTTTTTTCTACTCTCCCTCCCTTTGGGAAACGTCCAGGGGGAAGTTAAAGTATGGCTTGCGCTTTTTTGCTTCAAAGCACTAATAAGTTCATGCCTCCCAGTTGCTTACATCATTAATCAGCGAGATGGCTTGGCGTGATAAAGGACGTAAACTGGCAACGAAACACGGCCTAACACAAATTTAACGTCAAGCCTCGTGCTCGGCAACCACATAATACCGGCAACCCGGATGGCAGGCATGGCGCGTGCATCCGAGCGCCACAAAATACCTTGTTACTAAACACGTCAGCGATGAATTAAACATCCTTTTTCATTAACATGACGTCCGCGACCCGTTTGCAGATTAAGCTCGAAGTTTATTCCGAGGACTTAAATGTTAAACGCCACGTATTGACGGGCCGAAGAGAGAACGGTTTGTTTCTAAACATGTCAAAACAGAGGAAGGGAGTAATGCACGTCTGCCACGCCGGGCCCCCATCAGGTCAAGCTATAAAAATCCATCAGCGGGTTTGTGCTCTGCTAAAGCGCTAAGGAAACATATTGTAGATTTTAAGAGCCTTTTTATTCAGCCAGACTGTGTACTAAAACTAATTGGATTTCTGTCAATGGAAAAATATATCCCTGGGAAGACTTTGAACTACACGACGCTGACGGTACAACGGCCCATGAGGGACCGGCCCTTCCTCGATGCCAAGCGCGAGGGAGGAAAATTATACCAACGCTCAACATAAAATATTAAAATAGCACGGTATCGAGTTTTTGAAAAATGATGTCAGGCTCACTCATTAGGTTCACCAACACAGTGGATTACGCTATATTTAGTGGGTGATAATTGAAATCATAGCTGTAGTCATTACCGTTGACATCTCTCTAAATAATACCCAATAAATTTCCCCTGTTTTTTGGGGGGCTCCGTGACAGCTGGCAGGGCCTGAGAAACATAAAGTACAGAAACTATTATTCTCCCCTGTGTGACTGGCCTTCCTATTCTCTCTTCCTTAAAGCCAATAAAACGTCAGCTTTTATTCTAGCCCTCCAAACTGTTGGCTAGATGTCAGCCGTCCTCTCTAAAGCCCTGCCACGGAAAACCGAGGGCCTGTAAATCACCGTGTCACAGGCGCACCATCAGTCTTCGGCTATACAATAAAAAAAAGGGATGCAGTTATAGAGAGAATGACGCCCGCGCCCGATATATATTTAATTTGAACAAAAAGAGAACATAAAGATGTTCCGTCCCATTCATGGCAGACAGTTTGAGATGGGCTTGGATGGGCCTACGGTGCGTTTCAACACATATCTGGCTGATGGAAACGTAGACAATGATTTAAAGATAATTCTTTTGCCATCAGGACTCTTTTGTTGCACTGTAACAGTGAAAGCGTGATTTACGCGGTGTGTTTGGAGAGCATCGCGTTGTCGAGATGTGACTAGCCGGACGGGCCAGCGCATTACAGCTGTAAAATCATGCGTTCTCTCTAAAGACGTTCTGGCATGGGGCTGCAGAGTATTTATTGTCATATCCGATTGGGTGAAGGAGATATTGGAAAAGTCATGTCAGAAAATCATTTCGTACTTAAACAGATTTCTTCGGAATAAACATACAACAATGAAGCCATTCATTTATTTTGGTTGTCAGAGCAGCAGTCTTGAGAGCATTATTTCAAACCCAAAGTACACAAGTCAGCAGTCAGAACTGACAATTACAATCTAGGTGGTTTGTGAGATAAACACAGCATGATTGGTGATTGTTTCGCAGACCTTTCCACCGCTCAAACACGAAATGTTTTCGGAAAGTCAAATTAGAACCGAGTTCTAGAAACATTTTGTTATAACAAGATGAAAGGCATATTGAAAGCCTTTAGTGAGGTCAAAAGCCTGTGGTTCGCGTCGGTTTGTGTGTTGATACCTGTGCTTTAACTTCTGCCAGCAGTACAGGACACGACGACAGACCTCCAAATGAATACCATATTGCTGCGGTTTGGCAGGAACATGTGGAAGAAAAATGTTTTTTATCAGATACAAGATTGTCATCTTACCAAAATAGAGAAAGCATGATTTGCCCGCAAGAAGTTTTCAAAACTAATTTGGTGAGGCTTGATGATGTTCCCCTCTTGTTGGCGGACAGAAGACGGTGCCTGTTTTGGCGGCCAGAGATATTACACATCAACTGGATTTTATTCTTCCCGGGGCAATCGAGAACAGCTCTGTTTACACGAGGACAGAATAACGGCCACACAAAAGCAGCCGGGACGTGTGGCGGCTCAAGTTGAGGCCATCTGAACAAGAAATATAAAAATGGCGGGAAATACAAAACGAGGACTTTCCTTCCTGCTTCTGTTAAATATGTACAGACGACGCCGGTAAATAATACATCATTTATGACAGTTAAAGGGATAGTTCACCCAAAAAAATCTAATTCTGTTATCATTTACTTTCAAACCGGTATGACTTTCTGTCTTCTGCAGAACACAAAAGAAGATATTTTGTAGAATGTTAGTAACCAAAAACACTTGGTCCCCAAGTGAGTGGGTACAGCCGTGGTTTGGATACCAACATTCTTCAAAATAGCTTCTTTTGTGTTCTGTGGAAGAAAGACAGTCATACAGGTTTGAAATGACAAGAGGGTGAGTAAACGATGACAGAATATTCATGTTTGGGTGAACTATCACTTTAAGGACAAATTTTGTCTTTTGTCCAATGTCATGTTTGCTCTGACCTCGAATTTCCTTTAACATAACCGAGATGTATCTTTACAGTGGAACAAAGACGCACAACCGCCACACAATAGACTTATTTAAATATTCCATTAGCAAAGCAGCGAATTACAAACATGTCAACTATAATGCATCCAAAACTGTTTCTCTGTATTCGTACAATTTTCCCTGTCAGCTCATCTCCCTTGAAGCAATCGCAGAGGTACAAATTTGCTCCGAGAATTAAATGAGATTTTATTGCTTCATAGTTGATTTATAAAAGCGGAAGATGGAATGAAAAATGCATAAATTCCATTTCTGCCCGTTGCTCCTGTCTAACAAACCGCACGGGGCCGAAGGAACGTCGCCTTCGCTTCTAATACAAGCCAAACAGTCCGGCCTGTTCGCAAATATTAACGCTAAATAAGCCTGATAGATCAGATATGGAAAATTCTCATTTCCACAAAAGCATCAATTTCCATACCCTCTGCTGGCTAAGTGATTTGACGACTTCATTTCCACGGCTTTCCCTCGTACTCTTAACTGACATTTTATCTGCATACTGGCACAGCCACAGATTGAACGTACCCGGAAGACAATGACAGGCTCTTCTAGCGTTGTCACTTCTCATTTCAGCAGAGAGCGATGCGTTTTACTGGCTCATGCCAATAATAGCCCCATCAAAAAGGAGACTCCACCTTGCTCTGATGTTGAGGGAGCACTTCATGTCGCCGGCTCTCATTTGTCAATTAACAGGAGCCTTCTGGTGTTGGCGTGCGAGGGCTTGAAAGACAAAATCTCACCCATGACGAATGAGGAGAGACAGTTGAGTGAAGCATGAGCTGCGGTATAATACTGTAATGTGCTTTAGATATGAATATAAAACGACACCGCTGACAGTCCATACAAGGTTATATTTCATTTCTCGGTGTACCCATCCGCCGTACTTCATCGTCTTTGTTCCGTTTTCATCAGACTACTTGCGTCTCATCTTGACAGGCTGTCTACATTTAAAGTGCTTCCAATTGAATATGCAAGTTAGCATACTTGATTTGCCCTCGAAACTATACGAGATGTTTTGTGCGAGTTTAATGTGGAAAGTCTTACGTGTTGGATGACAGCTGTCTATAATTTTGCTTAACTGAATTTATCATTTCAAAACCTGTTGAAATTACATTTGAGTTTCGCTTTGAAAAATGTTCTCCTCGAATTTAAAGGAAGGCACAGATTCTGTGAATGCCGGCCCTGTATGACAGAAAGTGACACAGGAAAGGAAAAACTCACTCTCGCCTCTTTCCTCTGCATGACTGAGGCCCGTCATGTTTACCTCTCATCTGGACAGGACCAGAAAAGACAATAAGATTTCTTCTGCTTTCACCATCAAGCTGCCACAAGGCCATGCACGTCTAGAAATGGAGGGGACACTTTGACAGCGATCCCCGACCTGGGAGTAGTTCTCCTGTCGAGGATCTAATACCTCTTCACGACCAGCCCTGAGAAAGGTACTACAACTTCACACCAACTCAACGTTAAAAGCACACAAAAGGCACTGGGGAAGAAGCCTGATAAACTGAATGTGATTCAACATGCATGTTCGCCAAAATTCCCTCTGACACCTCTCACATCAGGTAACAGCTCAGTAGCGCATCCAATAGTGCGGGAATGCGATACATCACTATGAATGCTTTATTTGCTCATTGCAAATCTAACTATCATTTGGAGCCTCAAAAGAAAACAACCCATGGTGGATGTTAGAAGATTGAACATTTAGCTTATATAGAACACTTGTCTAGGATCTCTAATCTGATTGGACAGTGCCATTTCAAGTGCTGATATTTAGCATAACTGGGACTCTATACTCAGAATTCTGAATTATAAGCAATTTCTTACAAGTACAAAGTACCTTGACACATCAAACAAAACTAAAGCTACTACGACACAAATGTGTGTGTGATATTGTTTAAATAACACAATAGGGAAGAACAAAATATACACAATCCATTATTATTAGCGCATCTGGCAGTCAAACACTTGCTGGATACCCTTCTGGACGACCCAAATTGTCTTTTGCCAGCCCCGAGGACCATAAAGGAACCTTTCCATCACGCTGTCATTTTCTCATATTTAAGTGCTCGTGCTAGAGGGCAGGATGTCTGTCTATTAACTTCTGACTGTGAGGCCTTTGTGTGAACATGGCAGAAGAGACAGCGAAATTCTGACTGCAGGCCACATCCTTACTTTATTCCGATCACATGCCTTTTTATAAATTAAATTTCACACTGAATGCAAGCGTAACCCCAACAAAGCATATGACCCAAAACAGCTCCAGTAACAGAACCTTCTGTTCTGCTCAAAGGCTCTGTGAAGTGGTAAAAACGGGTTTCTGAGCCAAGTTTGGCATTCTGCTTACATCTTCTGCTGCCAGGACTCATCTTTGTTGGCAAACTGTTTCAGAATGAACAAGACGGGGGTTATTCCAATAGAAAAGTGGTTAAATCTCATTCCTTTGTGTGTTTGTGTCACTACATTGGTACTCTTAATGCTTCAGGGGTTCAGAGGTCTGTAAACTATTTTGTACCAAAGATATTCTCATGAGGAGTTCATCAATACATTTCATACATAGAGATCATACTAGCATAGCGTTGCTGTACTTGCAAAACCTTGCATGTCCAAATTTTGATTCTTTTCAGGAAACAGAAAACACCATTGTTAAACAATGATAAAATGCTGTGGTTGACAAGCACTTTCTAAGGCTTTTTATTGGTCTGTTTATTGCAAAAGCCAGTGGCAAAAATAAAGGACGACATATAATAATGATTTTTATCATTATTTTTAATATTATACAACGTTTCGGAAGGCCAGCAGTAATATAATTCTTTAAAAAAAAAACGCAACAAACCAAAGAGTGCAACAGTTTTTATCTAAAGCAATACCACATTTCACAAGCATGTATGGTGAAATTACTAGGAAACATTACGATGAAATGAATGCAAGGTATTGCATAAACAAAAAACCGTCTAACTTTGTAAATTAGAGTGTAGTTTTACAGATTTTGACAATTCGGCCATTATGTAATCGGTTTGTGTCCGCATGGCACTTGATATCATTAACACCGACAATTTTATACCTAAACATTAATGACTCCGGGTTCTTCAGTCTTTCCCAGCGCTGGCTCACCAGTCAAAAATGCTCATTAGGAATATTAATGCTCTGATAAGCGTACATTTATGTGCGACACATCGAAGCAGCACAGGATTTGGCAATTATTAATGTGACAGACTCCAGCGCAAAGCGAATCAATTAAATGGAAGAATCCACATTTTCGGCACAGATAACTGCCTGAAGACGACAATTTTCACTTGACAAAAAGAGGCCCATTCAGAGTCCTTCAAGGCCTGACAGGTCAAGAAAAGAAGTCTGAAACAAAGGCACCTTATAACCATCATCTCCTCTCTTTTACTTGTCAGATCAGCTTTGCTAGTCCTGCTGGTGAAATGGCATCCCCCCTCCCCAGCTGCCATAAGGTGCTTCTTCATGTCCTGTCAAAGGAATCTTTTATTCTATTTGCTCAGCATTAACATGTCACATTTATTGATCAGGCTTTTTATCTGGACACAGCACGGCACGGCACCACTGTACCCGCCGCGCTCTGATGTCTTGATGACACGCCTGACGACGTAATGCGAGTAATGCACGTATTAAATTGCACTTAATGCAGAAGTGTGACTGTATGCGCGACAGGTAGATTGACTCAGACGTTACATCCTGCAGGGATCCTGTCATTTCTGACAATATTTCAGACTGTCTAATGTGACGGCGAGATCCTTCAGACAAGGGCATTTTCAACCCGGTATTTCTATTAGACAAAGGAAGGGCTACAACTACTTCAAACCAAATTTATCTACCAAGCAAACATAAAAATATATGATTCCAAATGATGTGTGATTAATGCGACAAAGCCTATCATATGCAAACATGATATTAATTTCACAATGTCGTGGACTGACAATGTTAGCTGACAGCAAACAGCTACATGAGTGTCCTAAAATAGGTGCAATACAAACGAAACTATTCAAACAAAAAATAGATGTGATATTAAATATAATGCCAACTTTCAATCTTTATAGAAAAAAAAAGCCAGCAGAAAAATAAAATCTCACTCAATACTATGGACAATATCGGATAACAGGTTACACTGCCATCAATATGTCTCACATCATCAACGACATTCTAATATCATCATTGTTCTGTTAAGAGTTACACTCGGGCACACAAGTAATGGATGCACTTTACTTTACAGTATGTGTAACTGTACTATTGTGCACTTGCCTAGGAAAGCACTGTGAAGTATAAGGTAACGTGGTATAAGTTTATATTTAGGTGGAGGTTCAGGGTTAGACCCTACCCAGTTATTATATTTACTGTAATAAGTAAACGTACATGTGAAACAGGACTGTAAATAAAGTGCTACCAACTTACCTCAGTTGGTTGAAGCTGAGATCCAATCTTTTTGCCAATTCTCCATATTTTACCCCAAGATAATCTGGAATGTCCTCCCAATCATGCCCAATGCACGACACCTGTAGGCATCAGGCACAACGATCGAGAGACATCAGCTATTACATAAAATCTTTAAATGCATCCTAAATCTTTAACATGTATTATCTTATACACAAAAGCATATAATAATAAATAATATACTTTACAAATATTTATCATTTTATTGACTGAAGTAGACGCAAAACAATATTTTGACACAAATCAATCTTCAGTTTTTAGGACACGCTGCTTTATCAATTCATGACATTTTGTCCAGTACGTGCAACTAAAAAAATCAAAGAAACGCAAACTTTCTAATGTGTCGGTGTCTACTGCATACATTCATCATCACACAGGTGACAGGAAAACGTGTGTGCTATTATCACTTACCTGTCTTCCATTCACTACAACCACTGACTCGTTGTATGCCATGGCCGCCAAATGACAATTTAGGATTTATAAAGCATCCAAGGAGGAACACCACAAATCCTCCGTTTGTTCTGTTTAAAAGAGTGCAATGTTTTATTTTCAATGTAAACTTTTAAGCTAGCTGCCTGGGAACTTTGCGTTCCTTTTGCGCTTCTTCCGCGTGCTCGTGTCAGCTGATCTCACACGAGGAACACGCGCCACTGTTGAATTGCTCAAATCTGTTTCAGTCAGTAGGATGTAACTTACTATCGTAAAAACATCGCTTATTATCAATACGATATGCAATACGGACAGTTTTCTATGCAAAGCAACAGTTTTTTTTTTATTATAACTGGGTTTGGATCCCATATGTGTTTTAACGTTAAATAACAACTTACAACAATTTAGACGTCAATTTGTATTAAACTATATGCTGTCACGTTGTAACTGTTCGATTTCGTCTGCTCGTATTATGATTAATGTTTGAAGTACAAATTTAAGCTATTTGTTTATTACAGCATGACAGGGCAAGCTGAAAGAGACGCTCTATAGCGCGCTCCTGCGGGGAGGGGTCTGACGTCACCGCGATCCGCCTACAGGCGGAAGTTGTGGACGCGCAGACGCTGAGCCTTGTGGCGAGTGGGATATTTTATAGTGGAAGAGCCCGAACACTCGAATAATGTTCTTACTAGTTTATTCTGCGCAAATTAACTTGAGACACCGTCGGAAAATCGCATGCTTTATCATCTTTTGAAATTTAAAGGACTGTGCTTTGTAAATCGCCTTACTTGTCGTTTCACGTCGGAGTGCGTGTGTGTAATTTCAGGTAAAGTGGTTTGTTGTGGTCTATTTCACTAATATTAATGACAGAACATGTTTTGTAATGCATGTATAAGGTTTGTATGGTGTCGAGCTTGGTTTCTTTATTTTTAGTGCGTTCGCTGTGTTCAGTAAGCGAGGCGCTGCAGCACGCGCTTAAGTGCACCCGTACCAGACGCACAATAACTTATTTTCGTTATTAAAATAGTGGAATCGTGCAAGTGCTTTTGTAAACACTAATGCATGTTTAACATATCATATTCGAGCCTTTAAAATGACAACTTTGGATGTTTAAATTGGCCGAGCTGATTTACGCATCATTTAACGTTTACACGCTTTCAATTTTTCCTTCTATTAGAAGGGAAATCTGTGTGTAATGTAAGTGTTATTGTATAGCTGAATTGTGAATGTGTCGTCCTGAACTTGTAAGTTACAACAGTGTGCTAATAAAACAGCAGCTTAAAATTGTAAAGGGCTATAGCCTATTTACTCCCAGAGAGTTAACATGTGTAATATGAAATAAAAAGCCATAATCCTTTACATTTATACATTATAAATTTGACCCCCACAAATTTGTATTCTGATGAAAGGAGTGGTTGGTGACTGGTTCAGAAGCTCATTCGTCATGCAAACAATAAAGATCTTTTTTTGCCCGATGCTCGGAATTTATGACTGCCCTTCTCTGTCCTAATAACTCACGTATTGTGCCATGCACTGACAGCATTTGAAAACAGTCACGGATTTTCACATGATGAAGAATGATTCTCCGTTCAGCTGTTAAAATGCCGATATTGCTTTGTCTCTATAAATGTGTATTGCAGGGAACAAATATAGGCTACAGTAGGCCTATTTGCAGTTTCCAAAAACTTAGATGAATAGTTATGTTGGTAGCTCAACAATTAAAATAGAAAAACTGCTAAATTGTTTTTTTTTATTATTGTTCTTTTGCTTTATATTGAACACATTTTTATTTGTTAATTTTATAGTATGCAAATTGTTTAAGTACATGTGCCGTTTATGTGCAAAGGCTGTGGATGAATAACCAAAACTTTCTAAACATTAGAACACGTTGGCTTGTACTACAAGTTGAATAACCAGACGCAATTGATCTTTGTTGAACACTGTGTGTGAGTGATGATGAATAAACAGCTTCACTTGAAATATGCTATTTTGGAATAATAATGTTAACGGTTTGTGAAAAAAAATCTTGCGACATCATTCTTGGTTTACAAATGGGACATGTTTCAATTAAGTGTATCGATAAAACTTAATAAAATGTGAGATCTGAAGATGCAAACATTTGTTGTGTCTCATAGATCAGGGTTATCTGTTTCGATGTCTTGTTGATGCTCAACAAAATATACATTTCTTTCACATTGATGACTGTCCACTCCAGGTTTTCTTGCTCTCCACGATGACCTGTCAAGCGGATTACCGCAGAAAGAGATTAATGGTGGAGGCGGGTTGCAATAATAATCGTTTTGTTTGATGTGACAACTTTGATAGGCGTTGATTTACTTACAAACTGATAGGCTTTTAATTGAGCGCCTCCATCCAGTGAGAGATGAAAGGCAAAGCGCATTGAAAAGCTGCCCGATTGCCCCGGAGCCTCAATACTGATTAGCCGTCTCAGTGGTGAATAGTTCAAGTCATTTTAAACTTCTTTCTCAAAGGTCTGACAGACCATTTTTCTTCCTTTTATGTCTTTTCGTATTGTCAAATAAAATGATTTTTTATTGTGTGTAAATAAAGTTTAGGTGACACGAATGAAAAACTGTCTGGGCTGTTTTATTATTATATTCTCTTGTCTCTTTTAACGCTCCAAGTAAGTTAATGTTTTGTTGGCATGCCTGGGGCAATGTGTAGTCATACTAGTGAAGTTCATATTGGTGCAAAACATGCAATTCCCAGAAAACCTAAAACGGTGTGTGAGAAACGAAAATGTAATTTAAAGTAAATGTTATCTACACCTGTCCAAAAATTTGCCTCAACATGTTTAAAACAGGTCTTCCCACTGTTCAACAAAGTCGGAACAAAACACCACGCACTGGCTTTTCTCTATTTAATTCAATATGTAGCCAAGTAAAATAAATAAAATAATGAGTGAAATAAATAAAAACAATTATACAAATGACAATGAATATTACAGCGACAACAGGTTATGTAGCCTTCTGTAACGTAATTTCATTTGCGGTGGTTGAGTCGAAATTCGCTTGCACGTTTTAGATGGGCCTGGTAAAAATAATTAGCCTATTTTTAAATCAATCCCTTGATTTAAGTCCTTTTTACATAGACTTCGTTTTGTGAATTTTAACGAGTTAATAAATACATGTATTTTAAAATCATCTTTATATTTATATTAGTAAAAAAATTAATTCCCAAATGTACATTCAAAAGACCGGAGCGTAAGAATGAACAGTTAAACGTGGTGGCCAAAATCTGCGTCTACTCAAAATAAACACGGGACAGGTTTATTGTCTAACCGCAGGTCTTCCAACAAAAACCTTTCCAAACTGAATAAACAGGAAAGCCATGTCCCTCAAATTAAGTGACTCTTCTCCAGGATGCTTCTTTTGCCCTTTTCTCTGTCAGTGGCGGCACATAATCAGCTTCAAACCCTGACGTGAAGAAAGAAAGGGATTGACAGCGACTGACAAATAACTGATTGATTGCGGTCGAGCAGAATTGACAGTTGACGGAGGGGTGGGAATAGAAATAGAAGGGCGGTGTATATTATATTGAAAACATGTGACATTCACATCCCTCTATCACTGCATTGGTCTGCTCTTGTCAACGCTTGTCTGATTGGGGAATTCAAACACTGAAGGTTGATCTTCTGTTTAGCGTTTGATGTTTCAGCGTGAGGTAGGCACATAGTATATAAGAAATAAAAACATATCACGACATTCATGAAGGTTAACAAAAAGTTTTTTTTGTATGTACTCCACAAAGGCTAATGCATAACAAGAAATAAGCGCAATACTATATCAAACCTCACACATAAAAAACATCAACACCATTGTTTTCATTTTCTAAAAGTAAAGCTCTTCCCTTTACGTTTGTCTTACAAATGGGTCGATGGAATTAATGTTAAATACACCACTGTCCCTGGTTTACGTTTACTTTCTAAAACGATGATAAATCAATGGCAATCTATTCATGAAACTGAAAAGCGTACAGTTTAAAACAGATTTTTTAACAGAGGCTTCGGCGTGTACGACAACCTACATATTGCGCAGAATCTCCTCCCCCAAGTTGTCAAAATAGAGGCACTTGCAGAAGGAGGAACGTCACATCCCCTTGACCCTCCAATCACCTCGGGGTCCCATTTGATTGGAAGGCGGCAAGGGCTTTAATCTCGGACTAATTCAGATGCTTTTGAAGTGAAAATTTCACCAGTTCTTGGTTTGGAAGGACAAGCGCGCGGACCTACGGGAAGAGACAGAGCGCGCGCTATGACTGTGGTGTCAGACTCAGCTCCGGATCTGCGATAGCCTCGCACTCAGCTTCAGACCTCAACGCCTAACGGATTATACTATTTATCTTTATTTGTGCTTTTTCGAAAGAAGATTACTGCGTAGTTATTATTTATGAATCTGATAAATGAAATACCAACAACATACATTAGAATTGGGTCATGATCACATCGCCTTCTGCTTCAAGAAATAGTGATACTGATCTAGTGTGGGAAAGCAGGAGCAGCTCTCGGAATAGCAGCTCCGCGGTCGTCAGCAAGCCTTTTCTCCATTCCGTCCCTCCGTCGGACCCTTTACGCCAAGCTAATCGACTTCCCATAAAGATTTTGAAAATGCTTACTGCACGCACAGGACACATTTTACACCCTGAATACCTTCAGCCATTGCCATCCACCCCGGTTAGTCCAATTGAGGTAAGATGAGAATTTTCTGCTTTTTAAGACATGATGTGTTTTATTACAACTCCATATTCTATTTTTCGGAGAAATTACGGGGTATAACGGAAATGCGCATTTTGCAAAGTAAAGGGGGAAAATGTTATACAATCGTAAAAACATTGTATTTTAATTTGACCAACATTCACTTTAAATCCACGTAACAGTAAATAATAACAATGATTGTGTGTGCGCTTTTGGCAAGGGTAAACTGCCGTACAGACCGTACGCGTTATGCGTAATGATGAAATCTCGTGTGCAAGTAGAAACTATCATTCTTTGAATAAAGGTCGTTAAATTCTTGTGTATTTTGACGAATGTATGTTTACAATTGCGCTTGCAAACGTTTGAGGTGACTAAGTCTTGTTTTTATCTATCCTCGCAGCTCGATGCAAAGAAAAGTCCTCTGGCTCTTCTTGCGCAAACATGCTCTCAGATCGGCAAACCTGACCCTCCACCTTCCTCCAAACTGTCCTCTGTGACATCAAACGGATCTAACGAGAAAGAGTCGAAATCTGGTCCTTTAAAAATGAGTGACATCGGTGTGGAAGATAAATCCAGCTTCAAGCCCTACTCGAAACCAGCGGATAAGAAGGACTCGTCGGCTGCGGTGTCGAATGGCGATAAGTCTGGTTTCCGTGTGCCTAGCGCCACCTGCCAGCCGTTCACTCCCAGGACTGGCAGCCCGAATTCCAGCACTTCTGCTTCCCCGATGCCGTCAGATGGGAAGGGCGAGCGAGATGAAAAGAAAGAGTCCGATTGTAATAAAAACTGCAACGCAGATGGATCTGCACCCACCAGCGTAAGCCACAGCAGGATAAGCGTAAACTGTGCCGGAATTAACGTGGAGGTCAACCAGCACCACGAGACCACATCAGGATCAAAACCAATGACGTCGGAGTCTGCGTCTGTAACTTCTTCATCAGCCTCCGTTCTTGGTTCAGGACTTGTGGCCCCTGTTTCTCCATACAAACCTGGACAGACAGTTTTTCCTCTACCCCCGGCTGGCATGACATACCATGGAAGTTTAGCCGGGGCCTATGCTGGCTATCCCCAACACTTCCTGCCCCACGGTGGAAGTCTGGTTAACGCACAGCTTGCCAGCTCGTTGGGCTGCAGTAAAGCCGGATCGAGCCCCCTTGCAGGGGCATCCCCTCCGTCGATGATGTCTGCTAGCCTTTGTAGAGACCCGTACTGCTTAAGTTACCACTGTGCCAGCCACTTGGCCGGTGCAGCCAGTGCGTCCTGCGCACACGACGCGGCAGCCGCCAACGCGTTAAAGTCCGGATATCAACTCATGTACCCGACACACCCTTTGCACGGTGTTCACTCTTCGCCGCCATCTTTTGGCGGACACCCTTTGTACCCCTACGGCTTCATGCTTCCCAACGACCCCCAGCCACATGTGTGTAACTGGGTGTCAGCAAACGGACCTTGTGACAAGCGTTTCTCCTCCTCCGAAGAACTTCTTAACCACCTGCGAACGCACACCGCGTTCACCGGGACTGAAAAGTTGATATCGGGTTATCACAGTTCATCATCGTTAGCTAATGCTGCCGCCGCAGCTATGGCGTGCCACATGCACATGCCGCCCTCAGGAGGCCCTGGGAGCCCCGGGACACTGACACTTAGGAGCCCGCATCACGCGTTAGGACTAAGCAGCCGCTATCACCCGTATTCAAAGAGCCCATTGCCTACTCCCGGCGGACCGGTTCCGGTGCCTGCCGCCACCGGTCCTTATTACTCACCATATGCACTGTATGGTCAAAGACTCACCACAGCATCAGCGCTTGGATACCAGTAAAATAGACTCTGTCCAAATTTATAGATTATAAAAAGATTGAAATATAAAGACTTTTATATCATCGCGCCACTGCAGGACTGGATCCGTGGACTCAATGTATTTATTTATGTCAGCTTAAAGCGGACGATAATACAAATGAAAATATTTGAGCAACTCAAAAGTGCATTACATTTGAAATGAACTCTGTAGATAAAGTGAAACACATGTTAGAATACTAATAAAATAGGGGTCTTCAGTTGGATGTTGATTTGGAATTGCTATGATTGTATTGTTCGTTATTATTTAATGTCTCATTGAAGAAAATAATTTACATGCATGTTTGTTTCTTAAATCCCAAATTGTCCACACCATTTGAAATTGCCGTTATTTTTCAGGTGTACACCACGGAGAGAGAATCGGTATTTTTTGTATGTATTCTGAAAAATAAGAAACAATTCTGTTCCATACTTTGTCTTCAGTATTCTTTGATACCACCAAAACAAAACTGAAATTAATTCTTCAAGTTAAAAATTACTCTTTCATGAACAGTGAATATATAAATATAAATCATGTAATTCCCACCAGTCCAACTTTTCAGGTATTCTAATAAGGGATTTAACCACAAATGTAATATTTTAAATGGCAAATTGGGAGTTGAAACGATTAGTTAATTCCTCGATGTCCGAGAGATTTTATTGTTAATTTAATAATTGACCCTTCACATAGTCTGTGTTAAACGTTTACTATAATGATCTTATCCGTTAACGCCAAAATACTAAATTAAATTTATTTTATTGTAGTACCTATTAATTAAAGTTTCTAAATAAAATAACTGTTTATTTCTAAATGCAACAACAGGTGTTTAAATTAACATTTTCTTTCAATTCATAAATTATTTAATAGTCGACAAAAACTTGAATGACACCACCGGTGCTCGTTCTTATCATCAAATAATTTTGTACATACTACAATGACGTCCATCATGACTCCATTATCTCACTACACCAGAAAACCTAATATAAATGGCTCTGATGAGTTCTGGTTTTGTGACACAACTTTGTATTTTGCAATGTTAGGCTCATTTTTACTTTACAAGTACCTGCAGCAGCTTATTCTGAGAAAGTTTTGTCCAAGAAACGGTAAAGTACTAGGCGATATTATTTTTACAATGTATCAAATTATTATAATCATTGTTTATCAATGGACCATTTTCATTAACTGCTATACATTAGTTTTATCTCATTTTATGTGAATCCCTTTTGTGATTATATGCACATCCAAATGCGTTATCAGGATTTTACTTAACACATTTGGGGTGGTGTAGACAAACATTTTTATAATTGCCTAATACTTTCAGGAATATTTTAATAGTGAACAATCACAATAATAGGCCATTGCACATATTTTAAGATTGTGAATTATATCAACAACGAAACACTATTGCAGAAAAGAAAAATGTGTGTTTGGTGCTCACCAAATAATTTCTGTTTCTCTTAAAAGCGCACCCCTTAAATATTTGAGCCGGAATTAATTTACTGTAGTTAGTCTCAAAACCATACGTCCTAAAATCTAAATAAATAAACGAACTTCTATTGAATGTTCCATAGATTAATAACGTGCCTTCGGAAAAATACCCAAACCCGGCGTAATGTTCGTGTGAACCAATACAAAGTTGAAGGTGTGGAATAACGCGTAAAGACATGCTAAAGAAAACGAACACGCAGTTATTTGGCTCTAAATAAGAATTTTTTTTTTTTGTTCTTTCTATAAAAAAATGTTGTGTATCTACACATAAAGATGCGCCTCGGTTGTTATTTTATCATTTTAATTTTATCTTTTTACATGATATAATTATTTTTGTCAGCACACTTAAAATATATGCAGCCAACTTGCTTTACCTGTCTAAACGGCAATAATTCATTAACTATATGTAACATTACATAAAAAGGACCTTTATATAACTATATAAGTAGATTCTCTCACAAGCTTTTCGGCGTAATTTTTATTTCTGTTGTCACGTTGATGCACTATAAGAAACAAACAAAAGCTGGGTTTTTTCAGGTCAGTTGAGCAACAATTTATTTACTAGTCTAATTATTAATAATAGCATTTATATTATATCAGTTTAATTATTTCATTATTTTAACCCCGAATAGGCATGTTTAATAATATTTTAATAAATGGACTGAGTTTAATGAACTTACACACTAACTGACTACACGATGAAGATGAATTAATGATTGTATTTACACTTATAAAAGATGAAAAACTTCACCCACCCAAGAATGTCGTACACGCCGAGCGAGTCGACTATGTTCTGGAGGCCCACACAAGCTTTAAACTGATGTAATGACGGTGAAAGAGAGCAATTTCCATTTTTACCCACATCATGGTGGCTGTGAGGAGGTCCCCGATGGAAAGCCATTCATCATGTGCCCCTCCTCCCGGGCCTGTCATCAGAGGAGCTAGCAGGCACATGTGTGCATAAATTACCGCGCTTGCCTTCTTCCACTGCTGTTCACTGTGGCTAAGGAGTATAAAGAGGAACAGAACTCCACTGCCTGGTAGTAAAGCATGACTTACACCACTGATCAGCCCTGCAATGAGCATGTTTATAAGGGTGATAAATAAAGTGAATACCTTCCACAGTGGTCTCATGTAAGGTGCCAGGCAACCACAATCTGGAAAAGAGGACGCCTGGAATGCCAGATTAACCTGTGACAACAGAGGCTTGTTATAGGAGATGAATTCCAGTCTTGAAGACTCATTTAAGAGGGAAAAATATTTCATAGATCAACAAAATGCAGGCTGTTAAAATGGAAAATGTTTAACCCCGAGGCCCTTTTGGTAGCTCAAAAGCATACTTAACATTTAAGTATCACAAGTTCATCCATTTTCCTCATTTTGTTAAAACTTGTCATGAGAAGATGTTCATGAATTTACGTAATTATGTTTGGGGTTTATATAAAATGTAAATAAATGAAGGATCTCTTCTGGGTTTTCTGGTTAGTGTACACAACAAACAATCCCTTCGAGTCACTTTGTTTAATTGTATTTTTCCACCAAACAGAAACATTGTTAGCCTACTAGAAAAACACCTTTGTGAAAGAATATCTGCTTTGTATTAAAACAGTAGGGGGTAGAGCTTTAATAACATCTGGCAACTGGGTTTGTACGAGGTAAGAGGAGCATAATAAAATGTTTTATTAATAAAATATTAATATAATAGTGTTGACTCTACTCTTATTATTTTAACAACGTACAGCACTAGGGTCTCTAATACCCCAGACATAATCAAAAGTGGATTTCAACACAACATAAGGTTTAATAATTACTCCTAAAATGTTTTCACGTGTGAGTGCACAGCCACACCTCAAGTTTTCATGCCAGAGGTGCTAAAAAAACTAATTGCATTGGTCGAAATGCATGTCTGATTTATGGACCACGCTAGAGAGGCTGTGCCAAGGCGGGCTGCTGACACACAAGGCCTTACTGGAGCTGCTATAAACCCTTTCCTACTGAAAGGTGGACACCTGGATTACCATCACCGATTTGCACTTCACTCTCTTATTAAATAGCGCAAAATTACTACTGACACCAATGTAATTACTAGGTGTGTGATAAAATAAACAGACACGCAAGTCTGACATGGCAATCCTATGCTTTGAGCAACAGCTGTGTCAATATGTAAGTGCCACGCAAATGCAAAACTTCTAGACATGAATCGGAGACAATTATCCCTCTCTCTCACGAGAGTGACTTGATTTATGGGATTAGGATAAGAACACAAAATCCTTTTGAGCTGCAATGAGGACGCTTATCATTACAATCTCTCATATGAGAAAGTTTTTTTTCTAGTGAAGCTAATCATTTGAAATGCATAATGTATTTTGTATAGGCTATATGACATACATAATATACATTTTTAGGTTGCAAACGGTTTGTTAGTTGCCTTTTTAAATGGTTTAAAGAAACGTTTTGATCCAAAGGTGCTCCGCTACGACACATAGCAGCTATCTTCGAGTGTGATTTATGTTGACACAGGATGTGGAAATGACCACAGCTTTTGTGATCGCGGTAATGAAGCCATAAACCAAATAGCATGAAATGAAGCAGGAGCGCTGCGATTTAATCAGCTCATAAACAGATCCACTGCATCAAGCAAATGACGTTATTACCCATCTGAAGTAAATCTTGCTAATCTCCAGAGATAAAATCAACATCATCAATGGTCACATGTCATATTCATCAATGCTAAATCGTCCCCGTTTGACAGATTAATCCCAGCCCTGGCTTTCCAGAGAGAGCGGTAATGGAGACCCAGGCAAACAATTCGCTCTGAACACGACGGGCTCTGGGTATCGCCCGGTGGTGCTTACTCTCTCCTTCATTGATTTACAAATTCAAAGTGCTCATCAAGGTGAGACAGGCCCCGAGAAAAACAGCTTCGTTGACAGCTTGTCATTCAAAAGACCTGAGACGCAAGGCACCTTCTTGTGTTTTAAGTGCCTAATTGAGGTCATTTACAGGAGCTCGTGGGGCCCCGCTATCATATCTCAATGCCTGTTTCATTTGCACATTTTGGGGTTTTGACAAAGAATATTTTATGGAAATGAGACCGTTCTCTGAGAATACTTAATGGCTTTTTACGTAAAGAGCTCGGTGACGGCTCGGATGTCTGTCGATGATAAATAGCTGAAGAGATTTTCTTTAAGATGGGCTTATATTAGTCAGACCTTGCGCATCCATTTAAATTGATCCGTGTCTTCAACGTGGGGGACCAAACTTTAATGTCACACTCATTATTTGAAACCTTCAATCTTTCACAAATGCCATGTTTAATCTTTTGAACGTTACATATAGTAATGCTGGATGATGCTATTTGAAATCATTAAAACCTTAATAAATCAATTTACAAGCTTGTGCCTCCTCAAAATGCATTATATTACTCTTAGTCCTTTATTGAAATGTGCTTACAGACATGACTCTTTGTTTCTAAAAGATTCTCCAACGTGACCTGTAGGGGCGCTAGAGAGGCAAGTAGAGCTCATCGAATCTGTTCTTTGCACTCCTGCACATTGTCATTCCTTTTTTTTAAGCACACTTCTGATTATAATAAAATTACATGCCACGCTTTTTGCGGGGTTGTTAAAACATGTGCGCGGCACGATGAAAGTTCATTTTCTTGAGCAGACGCTGAATAATATTAGCAAGCGCATTTCCATTCAGCACGGATGCCATGACAGACCTAATGATGGACTGTCAACAGGCCTCGCTGGTGATGCTAATATCAGAAATGTTGTGAGGAATGATCTTTCTGATACTCTTAGATATATGCGGAACAGAAATTTGAATGTGTAAGAATATGGTGATATCTGACAGCTTTATCTGGCAACGTGATATCGGTTAATAAACTATAACAAACATGGGATACATTCTCCCGCAGTTTGGATACAGAAGGTTGGCTCTTGACCTTAATCGTAAGACACGGCTTTGTGTGTCAACATTGCATCTAATCGAAGCAAAACAACCTCTGAGTTTGTTTCCATGGAGTCTGGTCATGATGTAGAAATATTTGAAGATGCTGGCCATGTTGAGCGTTGTGTAGCCAAACTAATGGATCTGACCAAGAGACAAATGGGTCCAGACACGCAGCAACACAGCCTCAGGAAATATGGACCTTCACATCATTTTTATTGCTTTAATGCATTTTAGTGTTAACTGCAAAGTAGGAGCGCAAAATTACTCTCAGTCCTGCTTTACTCTTGCCCTACAGACAAAGACGCCGCTTGATGAAAATAACATGCGGGCCACACGGGTGTTTTGCATGAAAATAAAGCAATTACCTTTCTGAGAAAGCACTGTAGGAGCAGAGGAAGACTTAGATGTGTTATTACTTATCTCATCTCTTGTAATATAATTGGCAGAGCTCTGTGTGTGCAACCAGGAATCTAAATGCATTCTTCCCTACAATGCAATGAAAAGCAGTTACAATGCATCCTGCGGGGACAACATTACGCCTGCTCAAAAGGTTGAATTCGGTTGAGTATATTAGCGTACGAGTTGTGTTATGTAGCGAATAAGAAAGTGACACTTGACACATAGCCGTACTTCAAGAAACATGAGTGGTAATTCATCAAAAGCCAAAGGTTTATCAATCATCGGTGTCAGCACAATAGAATCAGTGTTAGCAGGCACTAGCAAACCTTACAGCAATACTGTTTGCGATCGTTCTCAAACGGTAATGCGTTAAACAACCGTACTGAGTATATTATCATATGCACATGTTGTATTTATTAAAAAAGCAATGTGATCATTTTTGCTCATCTTGTTCTTCACCACTCACAGTCTTCCTGACGGTTATTTCTCTCAGCTGTCTGGGGGCAAACACCTGTGTCCCGTCTTAAAGGCGGTCTGCTTCGGACAGGCCGTGTGGAGCTTCTCCCTTCGGCTCGGACACATCTGGTGAAGAATCACAACTCCAGCCGTGTTTTCATACACACATCCATCAGCCTTCAGCCACACTTTCTCTCTTTCTGTCTCACACACACACACACACACACAAAAATACGTGCTGAAAGGTCATATGCCAAGAAGGTTTTAACGGCTAGTCATTGTATATAACTGCAACAAATAGGCCTATTTTTGCTGTCACAGCTTGTGTGGAATCAACAATATCAATATTTATTTATTAATAATATTTGTTTGATTTTTAGGTTGTGGTGTTAATACTTTCTGTTTGTCTGACCAATGGAAGCAGGAGTAGTGTAATGGTGAGTTAAAAATATTTATTTTGTGTGTGAAATTCTGTTGGAAAAATGCAGGAATGACACATTTCAACAAACTTAGGAACATGTAAGAAGATGAAACATAAAGTTAGAGTGCAAAAAATAAATATCTTACTTTTTGTCTTGTTGCAGTACATATAAATATTCTTAAATTAAAGGAGCAATTTGAAGATTTTAGCGGCATCTAGCGGTGAGATTACAAATTGCAACCAAAGGCTCACTCCACCCATCCCTTTTGAAGCACTATCATGGCTGACAAAGGATTGAAAGGTCGTCATGTTTTTACTTCCTTGTCAAAGGCGATGACGTATTTAAGAAACGCGCTCTGTAGAGCAGTTTGTCCGTTTAGGGCTATTGTGGAAACAACTTGGCCAATTCCATGTAAGGGGACATAGAAATAGCTCATTCTAAGGTAATAAAAACATAACGCTCCACTATGATAGGTCTTTATACACCTATGAAGAGATAGTTATGTATATTATGTTTCATTTCTCTCATTGGATCCTCAAAATATCACACACAGCACCTTTAAGATACATTTTCTTCAGAAGCCAAATTACCTAACCTTCTTAAAAATTGAGTTCATGCTAAAATATACTTGATTTTTAAGTACTTTGTTTGTTTTCTACCCCATCGGCAGATTATTTTGCTTGTTTTCAGCATAAACTTTACTTCTATATATTCTTTCTTTTTAAGATTGTTTTTTAAATTATCTTAATTTAAGAATTTTTTTATGCTTTTTCTGGAAAACAATACTTTTTTGCAGTATATAATAAGCAGTAAAAGTTATATTAGTGTTCATTGAATGCAAACCGGCTGAATATGGCTGCTTTGTATACTTTCTTGGAGCGTTTGAAATATCAACTGAAGGGAGTAAAAGATATCTGCCCTCCATACATCATAAACACGTCTCCCTCACAGGGGGAGGTGGATGGGCGGATGGGCCTCCACCTGCTATGGTATCCTTGACCCCCATCACCCCGTGTACTTCAGCATGGCCAAGCGCTGGAACTCAGAGGCTGTCTGTGTACCATGACCTCCCACAGATAACTGCCGCCTCCCTGAAGAGTACAGCCACAATTCATAGGCACTCAATGCAGTCCTCTGCAGCTGCATACCATATGGAGCTTGGTCTGGAAGCTTCTATTTCCTGTTCAAGTGGGCATATGTGGGCATATAACACGTACAAGCAGTAGAAACATAATGCGTTATGGAGTTTTGAGTGATATATTTGAATTCAACTCGAATTGATTTTGAGAAAATTACGTTTAGGAAAGATTCAATATATGTAACGTTAAAAACGTATACAGGCATAACTGCTCCTCCTATATACGCAACGTCAGATTTCTTTAGGTTCAAGAGTGCATAAGCTTATCGAAGAGTTTAGGCAATCTAATAAAAACAAGAAAAGAAGAAACATATATATCTTAATTTAAGTCTCATGAATCATTTTAATCTAGTTACACAGCGGTGTGCTTTTTTCCAATTCTCAGCGCCGTCAATCTTACATCATACGTCTAGAGTTATTATTCTGCATTTGCAGTGGCACAGATTTGAAAAATGTCCAAAGACAAATTCCTATTTTGACAAGCATCACATTTCCCCTATGGGTGGGTGGAAGAGATTGATGGGCTGTCACTCAAATGGAGCGGATGATGGCAGGTTGTCATGTTGAGGCGTCGACATGGTACGGGAATAAATCAGAGCAAATTATAAATGTAATATTTGAACACCGGCGATAAGAGAGAATAATATTCGTGCGGCGTAATGTTTGGTTCTGCCGCTTATAATTTAATATTTAATTCAATGCAAATTTAATGAGGCCTCTCCTGTGTTAATGTCACATATATTCTGTCTGCGCTTTATTCTTCATCTTCTCGGAGCCGAACAGATTTTCTTTTAGCGTGCACGCTGAACTCTTTCAAGTTGTGCTTCCACAAAGCCAAAAAGTACAATGACGTCTGTACCTTGTGATTCCGTCCAAAGCAACGTGAATGCCGATAACCTTCGGTGGAGAATGCTTCCATTGAGAGCACTGCAAGAAAGATCATTCACGATTAGTCTTGATAAATTACTTGTGACAGAACAGTAGAGTACACACAGGCCTGGTCTCTAGCTTTAGCATGTAATGCACTCAGTGTTAACAGTGTGCATGCTTGTTCTGTATACATGTTGCACTAAATATAAGTGATGGATTGGACGAGCTCTTTAATTTGCTACATTCCACTAAATAATTTACTAGTATGTGCTTTTCCACAAGCGTGAGTGTTTTTTGCGGAGTGTATTGGGTGTTAAAGTGTCCTGGAGGCAGGACCAGGGTTTAGAGGTGGAGCTGTGATTAATAATCTGGCCCTCATAAACACACTATGTTATACTAATTACAGATGCTCATCCAGATATGTGCGTAAACCTTTTCTGCCGAGATGCAAATGTTATATGTCGGAATATAAACACACACATATCTCTTTTAATATGCGATGCATGATTTACCTTTGGCATTCACAAGAGAGCGGTGTGATAAAATATTAATAGGACTGTTGTTTTTTGTCAGTCTGAAACACCGCTTCAAAGAAAAATACAGTCACTCCACACCACTTGGTAAATAAAGCTATATATTATATTATTCATCATGAAGTCATTTATACTCAATTTCATAAACATTGGCAGTTAAACGGCATTGTTGTATCTTATGGAATATATTCTGGGCTAATATTTAACCTTACTGCGTAGGGCTTGTGTTATGAGGAATGGCTTGTGGTAACAGTGAAAAAAGTGAATCACCAGGTGACCATAAACACATTAGTCAGTGGAAAGGCACACCTGCCAGACTGCTCTGTAGATTGGCCTGCTGGGATGGCCTTTTATGGGTTTTTTTCTCATCACACTGTCATAAGCAGGTTTGGTTTCCAAGGGCCGTGACAGAACACTCAAGATTGACTTTTTCATTCTGTGCAGTTAGAGAATAAAATGAATGTGTGTTTAAGAGGGTTGATTTTGGTGATTTTTTTTAAATGTCAGTTTGGTCGTCTGTTGCTCAAACTATGTCCAGATACATTTATAATTCTAAATGGCCTACACAGAGTAGACTCATGAATACACTGACTGTCTTACGTCTTCTGCTCACACTCAAAAAGCTTCTAAACACAAAGAACAGACGAGTGTTATCCAGGAAACAGACATCACGATGAACATTTTTTAAGAATAAATTCAGGAAGGACACATGAAATCCAGTGAACATGAAAACACGCGATAAAAGAATAAAAGCAAAAACATCTACAACAGGTTAGGTTAGCGGTCAACATTTTCGAAACACCTCACGTTTGTAAACACTTACTTACACAGTAAGCTGTTCCTTTCTCGGTGATCATAACCGATGTTGTCAAGACATAAACACACGCTACTGATTTGTTATATTTTGTATATAAACTTCTCAGGGGATAACACTCCTTCAACATTCCTGCACACTCAAGCGTCATTCACATTAAGCAGCAGCACGGTTAAAAACACAGAATCGCATTGCACGCTTAATTAATACAGCACTAGAGCTGGTTAATAGCAGCTCCCAAAGTTATGTTTAAGCTTACTAACCGTTGACTCTTTTAAATGAAATGGAGCCGATAAGGGAATTTTGCTATGAAAACAGCATTTACAAGCAGTCATGCTGAGAGAAGGCCACAAACAGTGGAGTTGTTAATCGGCCTCATCCACAGGGCACCAGATTCTCAGCACATCAGACACCTATCAAATACTTCTGAGATAGACATCAGCTCATCTAATGTAACGCAATCTGTGTCCAGCTACTTGTCTATCTGTGTTTACAGCCACGCAGATTTAGACAGATATGACACTTCTCATGAATGGACACATTAACACAATGTAATTAGAAGTACTGTGTAATTAGATATTGTTAAAAATTTGGGCTGTCAAATGATTAATCGCATCCAGAATAAAAGTTTGTGTTTACATTATAGATGTCTGTGTAATGTGCATATTCTTTTTGTATTTATAAGAACATGAATGCATATATTAAGGAAAAATATAAAAAATAATAAACATTCATATACAATTTAAATTATTGGTCTATTTAAATAAATATGTGTTAACATTTCCTAAATATGTTTACATGTACATGTGTGTTTTAATAAATACAAAATGAATATGACATTTTTTGTGTAAACAATTTTGGATGCGATTAATCGCGATTAATCATTTGAAAGTCCTATAAAAATATATAAACAAAAAATAATAAAAACAATATTTCGAATCCATTATATTTCTAAAATGTTTTTAAACAGTTTATTATAGTTGTTATACTTTTAAACTAAATTATATAAATATTAATAATAAATTATGTTTGGAATGTGCAACTTTTTTGTAAACAAATAATAATAATTGAACGAAATTAAAAATAATAATGTTCAGAACTGTTTCTTGCCTTACCCCAATTTCACAGTGGCTTAGAAAACTATTTATAATTTGAGCGATGATTTTGTGTGAAATGAAAGTGTGACTTCAGCCATGTGTATGTACATAAGAACACCTGTAATTTTGTGTTTTAAGACAAAGTACGGATAAAAATAATAAAGAAAATGTTAAAATCCATTCTTTCATAAAGAAAATGTATGAATAACTTTGAAAGGGAAAAATTACCCCAACATAAACCTTTGTGTTGTTGTTGCAGAATGTAAGTGCCTGACAGCCTGTCTCTTCATTTACTTTTTTTGTAATTCTTTAAAATAATTCTCATATTTTGGAATAAGTAAATGATCACAGAATTGTTCTGTTTGAAGGTCTTCCGTTGTGTATGTCATGGCGCTGGTGTTACTCTAGCATTACTCTGCTTCTGCTTCCACATGTTGTGTTGTAGCTGTGATGTATAACTGTGCCAGTGCATGCTAGAATATATTAACACTATGAATTACAACCACACAGCCCCGCAAAAGAAGTTACCAGTGTTTTCTCATGTAACGCATTTAGTCAGACTTAATAATATGACTATCCTTGATAAAGTTATCAAAAACAAATCTTTCCGCTCATTTGTCACCGGATCACATGCAGGAATGAGGTAGGCTATAAACTTGCATTACATCGACTCATTTTAAGACTGTAGCCAAAGGCTGCAATACATGTTTAATGATATGCAAACTCTGGCAATGATGCATGTCTTTCACGTGTCCCGCTAACAACTATAGAAAAACATTCATAAACCCAGTACGATGTTTGTGCGCTGATCTATCATTACGTGAGATCCGTATCAGATGCAAGCCTGCCACTGTATCACATCAATGGAATACAGCTTGAATTAACTAATTCTAATAATATTTTAATTCGCACATTCCTAAACCCCTGACCATGAAATGATATTTACACAAGCATATGACCCAGACTTCTGGCTCCCCGCGGTCCAGGGACGCAAAACTCTGTTTTCCTCCAAGAGCGCTTCAGGAAAATCGCTTGCTTGATTTAATTGCTCTCGCTTTCAAAAAGAGGATTTACCGAGAATTGGATCCCAGGTTATTGGACATTCGATGACAGCGAAAGCAAAACCGAGAATTTATTGTCTGCTTTTACAGCCAGATTTCTGAAATAATTGTTCTGGGACAAGACGGTAAGTTAGCGGTTATAAACCTGTCCTCCATATAAATTACCTAATCAAGAGATCCCGCCGGTTATATAAATTGCGGCAGTCATTCGTCTTCAATGGCCTGTATGTGCATATAAACCCACAACGATGGCCATATACTTCAGTGGAAAGAGGGCCCGTATCACTGTTTACAGAATTCAGGGGAAATGGATGACTTCTCGCATGCTCAATCAACTGTGAAATGTGCATTTAATCATCCTGAGAAAGGCCCTTGGTTTGTTTGTGTTGCAGCAGGGATTTACATTTCCAAACATCCCTCATATTAATCATTACTTCATCACTTCCCCTGTGAGACAAGGTGAATAAACTCCTTAGTGTGCCAGGGCCGAATGTGTGCTTAATCACACCCAGAAAGCAGAAAAAAAACGTTACCTTTCACTCACAGACCACCAGACGCATTGCATTGCGCTGACACGGGTCACCCAATCTCTATTCGTTTTTAATAAAATAAATCTCTGTTTGTAACATGTACTTTTTTCTAATGGACATATTTGAACGCGAGGAGGTCCGCCCTCTCTCTCCCTCTCTCCCTCGGGTTTGTGTCACTTGGCCGTTGCTCCCACTAGACAAATGATGAATGATGTTTGAGAGAAACTCCTGAAGTGAGAGGCAGCGCAGACAGCGCCAGTGTTTGCTTTCACAAGAAGCGCGTGTGGGGGCCACATTTCCACAGAGGAACTTCTAACCGCCTAGCTAAAATAAGTCAAACCTTCATATTAAAACGACATGACAAAATTGAGCGATCCTTTACTAAGTGACACCTGCCTCGCAACGCCTTTGACACAGAGTTTGAAATTTCACACCACAATGAGATCTTGAGCGATTTCCTCAGGCAGACCTCCTTTACATATTCCACCCCGGCTTATTATACTGATATGTAGAACATTTTGCCATCAACAATGAATCTCTCACTCAAAGAGTGTGAAGTGTAACTTTATCACCGCCAATGAAGAACATGTTACATTTGCCACTTCAAACAAGATTAATGGGTCACTCCAGCATTTACATTCTCATACATTTTTATGACTGCACTATGAAGTGAACTTGATATATTTGTAACAAGATAAATGATTGCTGGGAAGATTTGGTGGCTCAGACTTCAAACAATCTTTCATTTGATGTCACGTCTTTACGTCAGCGAGGCTTTGAAGTGAACACTGCATGCTGGAGAAACCAGTTGGCACGAAAGTATTCCACGTCGTGTGCTTTTACTGTACTTGACGTACACTTTAACCCCGAAATGACATTATTCATGTACTTCAGCTCTTGATTGGCAATTACATTCTTACTGTCCCCGCAGGAGCATTTCTTTTCCATTCCTGTCCTCTCGGTCGCAAACTAAATGGCCAAAGTCTACGTTTATCCACGTGCATAAAAATCAGCTGAAAGGTCCTTGTCTGCGTTTTTTCTTGCTTTTTTTGACAATGAAACATACTTTTTGGCCCCACGTCCCAGCTGAGAGGGGAAACAGAGTTAGTAGCAGGAAATATTCCTGTCACAGAATGATCAGCAATGGTAAATGGAGCTGTCGGAACATTCGGCATGACAGCCCTGGGAAGGCCTGCCTCTCTCTTAATAGATTTACAACTCGTACTGGAGGTAGCCGTGGAAAACTTTCAGCCGATGAATTTATCTGCGGCCGTCAGGTAGACGGACGCCTTCACCCATCCCCAGCCAAGATTAAAAATGTGCGTGTCAGGACTTTAGGCCTATAAACAAGAAGAACCTTGAAACTGTGGGTCAAGCACGGGCACGGCTGTCAGTCGGTGAATGATGCATGCCTGGAGTAGATGACGAATTAAAGCTATCCGCAGGATTACATTTCCACCTCATCTCCTTCCCTAAATATATACAACACAAGAGCTGGGCACGAGAGCAGGAAAGGCTGAGGAATGATTCGGGATCTGGCAGGATCGCTGTGCAGTATCAAAGAGTTTTGGCCGGCTGCTCTACGTGACATTTCGCATGGAGCTCGGCGCAGACAAACGCGGGCGAGTGTGTGCATGTGTGTAAGCTTTGTTTAAGGGGTGAAGTCATCTTTTGTTGAGCGAGGTTTAGGGAAAGACCAACAGGGAGCTGAACAGTGGGCTCTTGTCTGTCAGCTCCATGACAGGCCCTTTCATTTCCAGCCTAATGGCCAAGAAAGCCAACGCCAGGCCACGCTTGAACCCTTCGTGGAAAACAAAACTTTTGTTTCCAAATGTCTTGGAGCGGGCTGACTGCTCTACGCGAGTATGATTAATGACTCGCAGCCACATTGTGTGGAAGCCGCTAATTAACTGCAGACTGATTAAAGACATGTAAACTTCTGCTGATAACCTGCATTTTCTCCCTCTTTCCCCTTCCCACAATCCCCCTCTCTCTCGCTCTCTCTCTTGCACAGACTTGGCATGTGGAAGTGCTTACTGCCAAAATTGTAAGAAACAGACCAAAGTTGAGTATGATGAATGGCGTCTCCAAAAGGCGTATACAGACTCTAATTTAGAACTATTTAGTGTATGACATATTGGCACGGCGCTCCTGCTTTCACTCTACTTATGTTCTTGGTTTGCAAGCCACATTTCGGCACTGTTGTTTAAAATTTATACTTGCCGTATTTTCGAACACAACCCGTGCACTGGCAATTCCCTTTCGATTGTTCTTTTAGATGCAGGCATTAACATTTTATACCTTTGCGCAAGCCAGTAGCAGTCAACCGCCAAACCTCAATCAGCCTCATGACTACAAACACGTCCGGGCACATTCTGACATCGCCGGACAGAGCGATTCTAAATATAAATGTTATCATGCAATGCTTGTTAGTGCCAAGGCATGACCCAGCCGCATTCATCAGGTCCAAATGTCCAAAGGACTCTCAGGAATCCAGACTCCTGTCTGAGAGTGCCATGAAGATACTGTTTTGCTAACTCGGACTGATGGAGCAGAGACTAATGGACTGCCAGCATCAATCCAGCCGTGCCATGCTTCTGACGGCAAGTTCCAGTGCCGAATATGCAATGCGGTCCCGTGGGGTGTCTTCGGCATAATCATTTGTTGTCACTAGACACAAATGAGACAACTGTTGACATCCAGTAAGAGCGCAGAGTTGAACGTGGAGAACAACTTGGATGATTGGCTGTTAAAGAATTCGATTGGAAATGTTTAGGTTAACACTTTAGTGTCTGATCAAATCAGGGCACATTTTGAGATATTGCTGAAACACATGGGACCAAACAACATTGAGCACCATTGACTTCCATTGTACGGACACAAATCCACTGAGACATTATCCAAAATATCTTCTTTTGTGTTCCAAAGAAGAACGAGTCATATACAGGACATGAGGGTGAATAAATGATGACAGAGTTTTCATTTTTTAGTGAACTCTCTTAGCAACATATGTTCTCCAAAGTCTCCCCATGTGGTCTCTACTTCATCTTACCGCTGTAACAATGAAGATATAAAAAGATTGACTTGGTGATCTCTCCTTGCTATACGATGATCAATATTTATTGCACATATTTAAGAACGGCCTGATCTTCATTTGTAAGAGGACAACAGCATATTAGCATTACTAATCCTCGAACGTTCCAGCAATGAATATTCATAAAGAACATGTAAAATTACAGACCTGCCACCACTGAATAAATCGTAGAAAAAGATACAATAACCTCAAACGTTTCCCCGACTATTTTTACAACCTATGTGTGTGTGGTGGGTGCGCCTTAGGGATTTAATCACCTAACCTAATTTCGACTAAGTGAAGAACGGCTGAAGAAATTCATTTGCGAGACCATCCGAACGGAAGACACACACACAGCCGCACAGATAGAAAGAGAGCAGAGGTGTGGCGTGACAAGATCTCCAACCACTCCCCGAGGGCAAGACGGTATTGAAGGTCACATGACCAGGCTCACAGCCCATTTTATCACCCCTCCTTACGGCTCCTATAATTAGGTTGGTTAACATACTGCTGTGTATGCAGTCATCTTGACTGGTAACTTAATCAAGTTACTATTGAATTCTGCCCTCCTCTCCCCTGTGGTGACAGTTTTAGTTGTAGAGTTATAGCGGTGACCTATAGATAGAAATTAGCCGCCGACGCCAGTTTGTTCTTTTCTGCGCTCCTGTGTGAAAATATTTAGCAAACTGTTGACAACGATGAAAAATAAAAGGAAACAAAACGTTCAAAACATGAAATATGCAGCGAGAGCGTGCGCCGGCGGAGCATGCGTACCGTCGACTGACAGTCCATTAGGCATGATAGACATTTCACTTACCTAAGTCAAATATAACAGTCTAGCATTCATTAATATAAGGAGAAGGGCCCTGAATCAAGCCTACCATCTGCTTAAAACGACAGAATAATCTACAACTCATGATTAGGTCTAAGGAGTGGAATTTCACTTTAATCTTTTTCAGGCCTGGAAATTTCCATCTGCACGGTACAGCACATCATTTTTCTTCAAGACAAATGTGCTGTTTTTCATGTTCCAAAATTAGATCAGAAGCGAACGATTAATCATGTCATGGCCTGGAAAAGGAAACAAAGATCTGATTTTTCTCTTTCTCCGCATTGCTCTTTCCCTCCTGATTCTGGCCGAGCCGCGTCTCCGCTCCTTCGCGCTTTTTCGTCTGGCTCGACATCAAAGATAAGATACGTAGCGCGGCCGATTAATATGAAATTACGACGTGACTTCAATTAGCCGAGCCACCACCTCCCTCTTTCCCTCCGCCGCGCCCCCCGGCACCTATCGGCAGATGGTGGCCTGTTTGTTTGTGACACCATAACCAAATCTAAACTTGGGGAAGGAAGCCACTGGGGCTGCAAATTAGTGCGACCACACAACTGTCAGGTGCTGGCCTCCATTGACAGTTGTAGCCCATTACGGGGACATTGATGTTTTCACGGTGTGACAAAAAGGAATCCTTTTTTTTCGGTACCAGAAGAGCTGTCTGTCAGCTGGCTCTCAAGTCATAACAAATCACCAGCACTCAGCTGAAGTTGAACACTCACTGCGTCAGGGGAAGATAAATGACCCGCAGGCCTTTGAAGTGCTTTGGCAGTTCAGATGGGTCCGCGGTGCTGACAGAGAAATATACACAACAGCGCAACCAATAATGAGAACATTAAACATTCCTGCCTCCTGACAGGCTGACAAAAAAGCCCAAGCTGACATCAATCATCTACAGAGGCATAACCTTGACAATTAGTCTCCTCTCTGATACCGGGCCTAACCCTGTACCTTCACCCGCTGTGATCTCGCATGAAGCGGGTCTGAGGGGCGTGGTGGAGCAGGTGAGATCTGGACTCCATTTTGTGTCTCTGAGGGAGAAAAGTGTTCAGGGAGCTACCAACTACCATAGTAGGGAAAATTTCTGTATGAATGTCTTTGATCTGTTGAACACAAAAGAAGATATTTTGAAGAATGTAGGAAAGCAAACGGTTCTGGGGCACTTTTGACAACCATTGTCATTTTTCCTACTATGGTATTTAATGGGGTCCATTGGGTTTGGTTACAAGCATTCTTCCAAAAATCTTTCTCTGTGTTCATCAGAACAAAGAAATGTATACATTTAAAAAATATTACTGTCAGAGACAATTTTTTTTTGGAAAAATTCAATTGCACGATAATCGTAAAGGTAAAATACAACAATTTATGTTACATTTGACTTAACTGGTCCACAACTGTGGACCACACTATTACATCATGCGCAACTGAAAAACAACTTAAACCCGCCTCGGGTACCAAGTCAGCTAAGACCGCCAGGGGTGCGTGACGCCCCTCATAGTGGGTGTTTGGCTGGGCCGGTGCATTCTACTGTACAAAGCTTTAAGCTGCACGGGATTGTCATTCTAGCCTTGAGTGTAATTAAAAATCTGATCTCCATAAACTGTACATTTATCCTTATCCACCCGCCTGCCCCCCCTTGTGTTTCTCAAGCTTGTTTTCTTTTCTCCCTTGTCTCTGAGCAATAAGGAACGAGACTCATATAAAGTCATTAGCCTGAGAAAATATGAGGATGTTTGAACTCCAAAAATCATTGCGGTACCCTGCATACATTATAGATCTCTGAATATGGGCATTAATGATGCCCTTCAGGCATTTTGGAACCCTATAAATATTTCCATTTGAGACGCCCTTCACGTTGCCGTTCTAGTGGCAGAGGAGGAAGCAGCCCGGGCTGCAAAACATAATTTGTCAAGGGCCCTCATAACGCTGGTTAACAAGACTACATGATTCAAGCGAATAGCTCCCCTTAATCTGGTATTAAATCACATGTTTTCAATCTGAAGGAAGGTTGGGGAAAATGCAGTCATTTCTTATTCAGATGATGTTAGCATAACATGTCAAAGGCCCTAACAAACACTTTCATGTATGCTGTAATCACAACCATTAGGCATCTACAGTAAACAAGGAGATAGGAAAAGAAAGGGGATAAAACTTAAATATTAAGTTCCTTGACGTTTTGCTTGGTGGAGCGTAGCATAGCGGACTGCTGAATTTAGCAAATTCCAGTTGTAAATCAAGGAGAAAAAATTCACTCAAATTAAAATCAAAAACTCTTTGGCTAAACTTAATTAAATTGTGGACAGCGGTTCCAAACACTGGAAATAAGTTTTCTTAACATTAAATTAAACTGTAAACGCTAGTCAAATAAGTGAAGCACAATCCTAACTGAGTCAGAGAGCCAAAAAATGATGTTATGTTATCGTAACTCAATTGAATCAAAGCTAGTGTTACAAAATGTTTTATTATCAACAAAAACTGCAGGGAACCAGGTGGACATATGGACTGTAACTGCTATTAATTTAGCAAACAGAGTAAATCATATTCTTGTGTTTCCATTCTCACTAACAGTATAAGAACCACAATGAAAACCCTTAAAGGGACAGCTCACCCACAATTTACTCACCTGTAGTTGTTCCAAACCTGTATGAATTTCTTGGTTCTGTTGAAGACACAAAACGATATTTAGAAGAATGTGAGCAATTTTCAGTTTTGGAACATCATTCAATAAAAGCAAACAGTTTTGTGGCACCTTTGACTACCATTTTTATTTGTCCTACTATGGTAGTCTATGATGCCTAGCACTGACTATTGCTAACATCCTCCAAATATCTTCATTTTTGTTCAGCAGAACAAAGTAATTAAAACAGGTGGGAACCAACTAAGTTAGTAAACCATGACAGAATTTTCATTTTTGGATGAACTATTCCTTTCAGATAAACAAAGCTCCTCCAAATCCCAACACGACAGATGAATAAACAGTAACTCCACATCCACCATATTTCATCTCGCTGATAAACACATGAAATTACCCTACATTTAACACATTTTAATGCTCTGAACACACTACATGCAGATGCTTTTGGTTATGTGAGGTTGACTTATGGTGAAGCAGCAGAAAATGTGTTTATATGTTTCTAGCAGGCTACCAGAATCGTAATATATCTGGATAAATGGTACTAAGGTCGAGTATTATGATTTGTTACTTCCAGAGTAACTCAAAAATGCATATAAAACACGTCCAACAGCATCGCTTGCTTCCCATCTGCATTTGTGTATTCGCGTCATAATTCTGTCCAAAATGTTTCCCAGCTTATCCAATGCAAAGCATGCTGGGAGCTGGAAATCCCCCGCCCACTTACAGCACCGCTATGTTGATGCCAGCAACAATTATTTATGAAGTCCCAACCCAAATGGATTAAGTGAACTTCTGTTTTACGAATTTAAATAGATTGCACACAATGAAATTAAGTTAACGTATTACTTAGCGATGCTAAAATTTAATTAAATGTACGAATGGATAAAAAATGTACGTTTAAGTAAGTTATTGCACCTCCACTACATAAAAAAAGAGCAGAACATCCGCCACACGCTCGTCTCGATCTAGACCTGACACTAACAAACTCGCACGTAAATCAGCGGAGACGCGCTGACCCCCGCTACGTGTCTTCTCCTGTTTCCGGCACTTGCGCAGGAGCTCTTTCAGAACGCTTCGTTACAGCATGAATAATGAGTTATGTGGAATGAAGACATTTCCCCTTTGACTAGCACATTTGCAAAAAGGTATGTCAAGGATGTGAGGCGAGGGCTGTGGGCAACCTTTCAAGAGAGTATTTTTTACTTGCTTATTGGAGGAGCAATAAATATCAGGGCGACAGGCCCTTCTCACTGTTACAAAGCTACCTGCAACGGTGCTGGATAATTAGCAGCCTTGAAGATGATATATGACTTTCATTACCCTTTGGGACTGGAGACTAAATGAGGACAGAGCTAATTGCCGTGCAAAGCAGTTTGGCACGAATGAAAAAAACGCGAGGCCGGGCTCCGGCCCAAAAAGGGCCCTGTTGCCTCTCTGATCCCCGACTTGCTTTTTCGCCTGCAGGAGTTCACTTGCTGTCCATAAATCAACGGCTGCTTACAGCTCAAACAGCCCTGAGTCATCAACATGCAATAAACTGAGTGACAGATTCCATCTCCACTACATTAGGCCTGCACTTCAAACATAGTTGTTTCTCTCTCTCTCTCACTTCCGTGCTCATTCAAAGCTCGTTTTTTCCCTCCCCTCTCTTTCGCTTTATTTCTCGGCTCCCCTCCCTCCGTCGGTCTCCGTTTCGCTCTTTTTCCGTGTCCTGCACTTAACTGTAAATGAAACCCAGGTGGGACGGGCCAGATTACAATGTAAAATAAAAGCCCTCGATCACGTGACTGATAAAACTGCCAGGACGGGGAAAGAGGGGGAAAATAATAAAAATGGGGCAGAGGTAAGAGGTAGGAAGAGGCTTTCTTTGTCACGAGAGCCAGAGGTAGCGGCTAATGCTTTAAATAGTGAGGTTAAGTATGCTGGCATCCAGAGCGGGGACAAAGCGCTAGTCTCCTCAAGACATGTCAATTCAATTTAAGTAGCTGTGCGCTTGTCAGGGTGAAAGCGAGTGGCGGGACTTTTTTTCTAGATCCCTATACTGTGGGATTTTCTACAGGCCTGGTATCAGTAAAAAAAAAATCTTGGTAGGATTTCAACAAACCTTTTGACATTGTACTTCCTCTCCTAAGCTTAACTACCCCTTTTGATGCTTAGTCTACTTAAATATAAGCAGATACTGATCCACGAGCGTAGCAAGACAACTGTGGCTGCGCTTTTGTGATAGCGGAATGACTTGTTGCTAACATATTTTAAGCCGCCGAGCTCGGCATTATCAGTCTATAGGTGGAGTATGATCAAAACAAATTGACTTTCTCGGGGCGCGCTAGCAAAAGCAGCCTCTCCTCGCCAGCAAATTATTCAACCCTCCAAGGGCAATACAAGGGGCCTTTGTGACAATGATAAAACTGCTTCCTTTCTGTGGATTTTCACTATTGCTTGACTGTCTCTTTTCTCATCTCAGTTCCATTTCCAGGAGTGTCTCTCTGGGGTATGACAGCATTAACAAGCATTGCTTGAAAACCCACATTCCCAGCAGAGGCTGCACTGTGTGGAGATGCAGGTGTTTCTGGACAGGTATGGAACATCTCTTGTGACTCCTGGAGAGCAGGGCTGCGTGCGCAAGAGGGGCCTGAGGGAAAGCGCACATAGGATCACATATTAATATAGAGACACCGCAGCAGGTCTGTGGAAGATCTGTCATGTTTAGCTCTGGATAATGCAAGGAAGCGAGGACATTTCCTAGCGGAAAGGTTGGACAAAAAGATCATGTCCAAGAAATGGTTACAAAAGTGATCTGTATTCTTTCTAATAATTAAGTTGCGCGTATTGCGCTTTGGGACACATTCACATGTATACATTTGCACTGGTATGAACACAAATACATAGATCACAAATTGTTAAATTCATTTGCATTTTTGCTTGGTCTATTCAAATAAAGATTATGGAATTTAATGCAGGTTCAATGCATTCTATTCAGCAAATCGCTGCTGTCAATATTTATGAAACCCTATATCTGCATATTTTTTTTTTGTCATCAATTGTTATGATTGGTCACCCTTGTTTTTCAATGGGTTTTGCAAATACCTTTATGAATAAAAAGTATAAAAAAATGTGTGTCAACTTTGACAACACAGTATTTAATCATTTAAAAAGTGAAGTGTTTTTATTTCCTGAAAAACAGCAAATTTGGACATACAAGATTGCGGAAAGACAGCAACGAAATGTGATTTATAATGAACAAGGTATAGTTTGGTGAAACTAAAACTATTCAAACGTTTCTATTAAGAAATCAAATATAATATCTGCTTGAATATTATTACAAACTAAACAAAATAAAAAAAAAATGAAATGCGTTTAAGTGTAGATTCTTAGATTATTAACTGAACATAAATTTTAGCTAAACTAAAATTTTATAACAAATAAAAACATAAATACATAAAAAAACATAAAAGAAAAAATAATATTATAACAAAAGCACATACATTTTTAAAAAGTAAACTAAAATTAATGATAAAACTATTAATATAAAAACAAAAGCTCATTCAAAATATCTGAATTAAATATCAAATATGAAAACTACAATAAAACTAAAAACTAAACTATAATCAATATATAAAAACAATTAGTTTTTTTATTATAGCTTAATAAGCAAAAACTGCTTTATAAAAAAATATAAATATACTGCATACGCAAACAGTTGCATGATGGCACTTTGTCTGGATGAGCAAAAACAAGTGGTACTTTAGATTTGTGGACCTATTTATACAATTTCTGATAGTTTTAATCTAATCACATAAATAAGCTTATTGCACTTCCAGAAGAGAAGACTTGTTCAGTGCTGAGAAACAATAAATGTTTCAGATTTACAACATCATTAAAATGTTTTGTTAAAGCAAAAAATCTAAAACCTATTAGCAAAGCAGCAACCAAAAATATCGGACTTGTATCAAACAAAACAAATAAAATTCTGAACACTGTATATAGTTTCTTTTGTTTGTCTTTTATATATTCGTGAACTCCAAGCAGTTTAAACATAATGTACAAGATAAGACCAGCCGCAATGGTGCTATTAATAATGTGTTTCAAAATATTTTGATAATATGTAACATCCGTAATATTTGGTCTATATTAATGCATATAAACCTTCACTGCATGAGTTTTGAGACCCTTCATGCTAAAGCGCAATTTCACTGTCACAATTGCTTTGTGTAACGGGTTTTTCACGTCATACAAACTATATGAAACCATATATAACAACATCAGCTCAGCCGCCGCAGAGCAAAAACAAAACTATGAGCGAAGCCCATCTGAACAGACCCCAGAGCTGCTGCGTCTCCCTCAAGGTGAGAATTGTTTTTGTTCTCACAATTCACACAACATCTTTTGTCTCTCAGCTTTGAGGCCAAACATTAGCCGAGCTGTTCCTCAAAGTGTGGGATGAAGGCAGAGCACGGAAAGTGTGTGCGTCGTTACAAGGGGAGTCTGGGTCTTGTTGCAGAGGTGTTTAAAAACCCATCTGGCTCTCTGTAAACAATAAACCTGGATAGCGCAGCTCACCCCGCAACACACTTTTCCACGCTGCTTCCTGCCATTGTTCAGAGAAAACAGGAAGTTAGGTACTTCTTCAGCCTCTTCCCTCTGAAATAATAATCAGACTTAATTTTCTCTGCTCATCGACTCCGGTGCTTTGTGTTTGCAATGGGACAGATGCTACTCAGGAATAAGTGTGAAGCCTCTTCTGTTTCAATGTCTGTGCCAGGCTTGTTTAACAAACCAATAAAAGCAGCTTTATTCACACTTAATCGAGAAAGAGACGGAGAATGCGGAGTTAACATCTCACCGTGACAACATTATTGTGTATGTGTGCATCAAAATATATACATGTGTATGTGTGTATATGTATATATATGGTGTGACAGACAAAATGTAGAAAATAAACAGTTAATAATATTGTATTTTATTAATATTTATAATATTCAATAGCATTAGTTTTATCTTCACTGGCAGTTTATAGTCAATATTTTTGCTTTACACGTAGGACACATTGATGGTTTATTTATCAAATACCCATCACATAGGGTCAGAAATGTTTGGATTGTTTTTTCCTTTAATAAATAAAAACATCATTAAAAAAAATGCATTTTGTATTTACTCTGGTTTTCGTTGAGTAATATAAATATTTGTTTGATGATCTGAATCATTAAAGGATGACAAATATGCAAAACAACAAAAAATCCGGAAGGGGCCAAATACTTTTCACACCACTGTATATACGTAACTGTTTTGAAGGCAAAACAGCAACAACAACAAGAAAATCAGCACTGCTCATATATCAAAACTTTGTTGAGCATATTATTCTCTGTTTGCCAAAATCTGTGTTTGCTGTTGAAATGAAAGTGGTGGAGTTCAAAATGAAAGCCGACAGGCCCCAATAAATCAAGCTAAATCACAAATCAATAACAAATACTGGCTAAATTATGACTAATGGCATTGCAGTCATAAACTAACACCGGCGCAACTCAGCAGGCCATTAATTTCATGGCAATGCAAAATAAACAGACACATTTCTTTCATAGCCCTAATAAATTTCCCTGAAAAACTCAAAGAACAGTCCATCTGCTTCCAATAATTTTTAATTTCCCTTTCTGTCCCATTCTTATTAGGTATTCCACTGAGATATTTGTTCATTTACCTCCTCCCATCTGCATTCAATTACAGTATTCCCAAACATGCTTCCTATTTGTTTCTCTCCAATACTGTGTAAAACACCCCCACCTGTATCTTAAGCAAACTTTATGCTTGTTTTATTATCTGTGAGGGGCCATGACTCATTTTGGCTCGACTGCCTGCCGGTGCTAGAGTTGGACAGAAATCTGGTTCTGATGTTTTTTGGCTGGGGCCGTAAACACCTGCACCTATTCTCTGGGCTAATCTATTAGATTGGTAAATGGCTGAGCAGATGTTCTGAGATCAGCGGGGACTCCAGCCCGGTCTTTACGAGCCGTTCCCCTGTTCGCCCATGGCTTCTGAACTCAGATCAGAGGACGATTGTGTGTTTGCTGTATTTTCTTTGTAAATCATATTTTCAATAAAAAGAGCCCCGCGGGGGCCATTTTTACCCCTTAAAACATACAGTTCGCTCCAGCGGACTGGATAAAGCAGTGCTGGTGGGGGTAATTGCATTCCTTGGGCAATATTTATACGTTCGGCCTCACGCTCGTTCCTTCTTTCAATAAAACTTAACTGATGAGAATCGCAGATCGCAATAGCAGTTATCCGACAGAAATGCATTGGAAACGTATTCGGGGACAAAGCAGTGCCCGAGCTCACGCCTCGTGTTCAAGCCGCGTATTTGTAATCACACTTGTGCAAGGCCCCGAGGTCACCCGGGATCAAAATGACCCCGCTAGACTTTTAGTGACGGTTTAAATAACATGATCTGACAACTACTGCTCAGGAGAAATTGTCCTCTTTCCAACTGTATGCATGTAAAGGGATGCCTTCCTGAAAGACAAAGACGTTGCCCTCAAGAGAACTGCCACAACAGTACAAATCAATCACGTTCACACATGACAGCTCAAGTTGTTCCAACGTGTCACGGAACCGATAAGCAGACATCAGAAAACCATTTTAAGCACGGGGACGATAATTTACGCATGTTCCCATGCCAACTATTAATAACCGACTGCTTTATTGCCGACAGAACAGAACACGTTGTCACCGGTGTTTTCATAAATACTGCAAAAGGAATGTGGCATTAACAGGGGACAACAAACAGAGCCATGTGTACCATTAATAGGACCGACACATGACCGTAATATCCTCTGCCATCAACGTAAACATGTGAAACAGCGCCACCTCTGGCACACCTCTGCACACCAGACCTCATAATGATATGAGTTATGCCATCACAATGACATAATGATCTTGTTCCGTCTCCTATAAAGCTCATTAGAAAAGTCCTAAAATAAGATGTCACTGCCAAGTCTGAATCTTCAATTAGTGTCACATTGACTTTTTATAACAGGAATCATTGCACAAGTCGCTTGTCAAACTGATGAAAGAGAACAGCGAAGGCGAGGGATCAGTTCTTGGGAGAATTTACAGTTTCCAAATACAGGGATACAGGAGAGGGCCAGAGAATAACTCAGCCTGACAGTTTGATTGACCTCTGAAACCAGAGAAAGATCATTTCAGTTTGTTTTCAAGCAGTAAATAAACTACCTCCATCTGTCACGGGGTGACAAATATGAAATGCTAAGTATCTCAGGAGATTACAGCAATGATAACATTGATTTTCAATGATTGGCTGAAGAATAAGTTATTATAACAAAGATAAACAAAGAGAGAGAGAGAGAGAGAGAGAGAGAGAGACGGGGGGGTCGGTCTGAGCACCGCTTCTTGCATTTCGTCTCATGGCTGTGGCTGTGTGCAGACTCGAGACAGATCTATTGTGATGGCAGGATCACCACTCACTAATAATTAATCAGATTCTGCAGTCTGGCAATGGTGCGACACCCAATCCTCCGCCGGCCCTCAGATCTGTCTGCCGCTGTTGAGAACTTGTTTGGCATGAGAGCATGAAGGCCCAACTACTATATTTACATTTCCTGAAGCTGTTCACCTCGACATGCCAAACAACCACCCAGCCTGTGGTAGGAAACACAAATATAAAAGTGGTAATGTTGACTGTTAAAGCAGCAAAATACATGTCTGTGAAAGTGAGCCGTGCACCTGAATTAAACCTGCAGGAATATTTGAGATTCACTGGCTCCGGGTGTTTGGAGTTTTCTTTGATTGTCGTTTCGAAATAAATTTGGGTGGTGTCCTTGCTTTCATCGGGTGATTTGATGATGTGGGGAAAAACAAGCAAGCATGTTGGGCGGCAAATGCATGCTGCCATACCGCATAAGCCATTTGGCTATTTTTTATAGCTCGTCGTCTGACCCCGTGAATCCAGTAGAGGGACATGTGGCCCAGGGGGTACTTCAAAACAGATTTTGCATTGTGTAAGTCGTTGTTGCCTCTTAATTGTAGCTTCTCATTAACATTTGTACAAATGAAAGTGTCTTCGCACGGGGGTGATTTCATATCTGTACATGTCTTAATGTACCAACATCCTAATGTACTAAACGCCCCATCTGGATTTCATTTAGAAATAAACCTGTTTAAAATGTTCACATGGTCTTTGTGAGAACTTTAAACCTGAACAAGAAGTAGGCAAAGATGTCTCGCAGTGGAAAAGCTGCCCGATTAATCCTGTTTTTGTATATTGACAAAAATTATATATTCAGCCGCAGAAAAAATGATTCCAAATTATTCTAAGTATTCATTTAATCAGCATTTCTAGATGTATTGTGGTCATTCCAGTCCATTGTCAAACCTCAGGAAGGACATAAAGTCATCCAAAAGCAATATGAAAGACTGAAAATATCACTCAACAAATAAAAACTGTGATTAAAATCCACATTCAAAATCATATAAAAATTTTTTTTAACTTCTCCTAAAACATAAACAAATATATATAATAATAAATAAATTTATATTATATATAAATATATAATATTAATGTTCTGCAAATAAATGCAAATAAAAACAATATTTTTATTTGAAATTTAATAGATATATTACTAGTGGCATAGTTATTACAGTTTATATTTTAGTTTTACAATATTATTATAAATATTTTAATTAGCTTTATTATGTTAATTTTACTTAAAGTTTTACCAATTTTGGTATATGATTTTGTCATTGTATAATGTATTTGTATATCTCTTATGTTGCTATATAATATTAACTACATTTTATTTTAGTTTTATTTTATGATTATAATTTTAGTTCTTAAAACAGTTCATTTCATTTTGTGGCAACATTTCAATTTCAGTTTTTCCAATAGTTCTTATGTCATTTTTTTTATTTCAATGTTTTCAAAGTTACTGAATTAAAATAACCTTGGTTAGTAGTTCACAGAATGTAACAAAGATGATCATTACCTAAACACATATCTTTAAATAGTGCATTTAAAAATGAGAAAAAGTTATCTTGAAATGGTCTCTTATTTGTTATGTATGTTAAAAGGAATGCACTTGAGTTATGGGGTCGATTAAAGGATAACGGGGAACAAAAGTTGGTCTAACTTTTGTCTAAAGAAGACATTAAGACTTGGTCAGAGCTTGTCAACATCAGCTATTATCAAATATTTACTATAGCAGGTAAAAGCTAGAGGACCAAAAAAGTGATGCCTTCTTTTATTTATTTCAAAAAACGTCCAAGAAACCCACATCCATTCATTTCCCAATGATCCAGCCAAATTTTATACCAGCAGAAGCAACTTTAGCCTCAGCGGGGGTGCTAATCCAGAGTTCTGGCATTCCTCTCTGCTTCACAGGACAGATGTCAGCACACAGAGGTGCAGATGTTGAGCTGTCAGAGCTGCTTCAAAATGGACAGAGCGCTATTTGTGTATGACACTGGAAAAACAAAATCACTTCTGTGTTTCTCTAAGAGTTTTCTGAGTCTGGTGATAGGTGATTGTCAGTTTGGGACACTGTAAGACTGTATGAATTTGGGCCTGGATGAGATATGAATGGATGACTTGTGGCCTTCCAAGACTATAGTGGGCAAAATTTTGGGCTGAATGACAGCTCATTGAAAATGCTTTAAAAAAAATGTGTTGTGGTCAAAATTGTTTTTTAAAGCAGATACATATGTGTGTTTTTTCAACTCTGGCCATATTTTCCCCAGTGACTACATTTATTAAACTAACATATTCCAACTTTATATATGAATCACACTGAAATGTCTTAATTTGTAAATGAATACAGATATAGAATGTATTGCTTTACACTTGCCATGCTGTATAACAATAATAGCAGCATTTGTTAACATAAACTAATAATAAACAATACTTTTAAAAGATTTATTCATCATAGAGAATCATATAAATATTAATTATCAAAAATTTCAAAAGTTTTATTTACAACCCAACAATAACAAATATTTACATAAATATTAACATAAAAAATAAACATTTTTTTTTCATCATAATTTTTTGGGAAAATATTTAGTTTGATTTCAATAAGCAGAAATGTTTTCAAAGTTTTAATTTCGGTTAACTAAAATAACCCTGTTGTGTATTTATATTTACATATAAACGCCACACACACATATATTATACATACAAAAACATTTATTTTGAAATCGATTAATCACGATTAATCCGTTAACAAGTATGAATAATGTATGAATAATGAACAGTTGCAGTTAGAATTATATCAATGGTTAGACATTCTAGTAAACTAGTTTGAAAATTGTATTGTCTGGGAGTTTATTTTCTAAAAGTCCACAGGGTCTCAGGCACACATCATCTATAATGAGAACTGTATGTAATACATTTTTATGTTATAGAACATTTCATCTTTACTCTGCAGACCACATGTTGTCGCTATATGCTGTCATTAAACGCCTTATAAAATGTATTCGTTGAGCACTCTGATATATTACTCGGGTCTATTTACTATCCCTCTAAATTTCCCTCTGAATTCTCGTCAAGTATTCCTGCAAGGTGAGATGCTCGAAGTGAAACACAATCCATTTGTCAAGAGAAGAATAAATGATGGGCCCTAACTCAGACAGCGCGCATGTAAGCAGAGCTATAAAACGCTAACATCTTCTTTTATATTTACGTTTGCGGTTTATTTTTTGCGCCTCTAAAGGTTAAACACACTAATCTCTTCTCAACGCATCCGTCAAAATAGTAATCGGTAAGCACCGGTTGACGTGAGGACTGACAGACCCCACCGCGCGCCTCTTATTGGATCCTGTTGCCTATCTGCATGACATTGCTGCCATTATGACAGCTCCACCTGCCCAGAACGGATGACCAGCTGGTGGAGGGTGTGATTTACAGCCAGCGTAAACTTACTCAGCAGGATCTCCAACACATTTGTGCATTCACTCACACGTAGAAGTGTTACATGACGCTGGAATCGCAGGGTGCGGGACCCAGTGACAGCAATAAATGTTTAGAGGCGCACTTATCACTTTTCAAAGGAGAGTTCCTCGGCCATGTAGAAGATTCTGGAAATCACTGCAGCAGATTTATGTAGTACGCGGGAGATTACACCAACCTGGATATCTGATCTAGTATATTGCATTCTCGATACCTTCACGTCTATAAAAAGAAAATGACATAATAAAACCATCTGTTCAACCTGATACTGGGCTCCTGTGGTTAATCCGAGGTTTTGATGCCTGGTTTGATTTTCATTTCTCAAGGTTGGGATATTAATCTCTGGCTATTTTAAGAGACTGCACCCACTGTTCTGTTCACAGGTACAAGGTCTTTCCTTTAAAACACAAACCACATAAGACTTTGTCAAGTATGAGGTCAGGTTTGTAGCGAGATTACTTATGCGATTCTCTGTCTCTCATATGTAGCGCGCACAGCTGTGTTACACATGCAGGACTGAAATGTCCAGGGTTCTGCTGCTGGCCTGACTTATAGTCTCAATAAAGTTTTCTGATTTAGAGCGCACAAATGAAACAGCTCTGGGTCTTTGACACTGTGAAAGCTGTTTAGAGGTCGGTGAACCCTTTTCTATGATAGACTCATAGTCAAGGCATTGTAACAAAACCAGCTAACTATGAGGGCAATAAGGTTTAACCTGACTTTAACTGTCATGAAACCTTTGAAAGAGATATAATTAATAGGTTCTTTCATCATTTTAAACCTGTATGACTTTTTTTCTTCGGCAGAACACAAAAGAAGATATTTTGAAGAATGTTAATATATATACAACATGGCCCCCATTGACTTCCATTGTATGAACAAAAAACACATTTCTCAAAATATCTTCTTTCATGTTCCACAGAAGAAAGAGTCAAACATAGGTTTTAAACAACATTAGGGTGAATAAATGATGATAGAATTTTATTATTGGGTGAAATATACTGTTAAGTGAGCTATTTGGAGTGTTCTATGGGGAGCAACTTCACATGCCACACAAACAGCACCACACACTGGACTTCAATAGAGTTTGACCATTTTCTAGTACAAGCAACTACTACATTAGTCAAATAAGCACTAAAATATACTTTAAAAAAAGAATTAAATACACTTAACTGTGCCGATGGAAATATAAATAACCAATACATAGTAATAGACAACGCTTTTGTATAACCAAGCAAAAATCTTTTTCTCTCTCAAGCTTCACTATATGCAATAAAAGTGATTCAAATTGGTCTTGTTATAAAATGTTTCAAAAGAAAAGTAATCTACGATGCAAGTGATCTCAGGGGTTTTGTGACTCTGTAGGACAGGCAGACTGAAGAGATATACACAATCTCAGGCTGTTTCTCTCCTGGAGGTGTCGTGACTAGAAATGAGTAAATAAAACCAGCCGAGCGCTGTGCTGGCCCAGAAGAGCTGATACATCAGAGACCCTCCATCTTCCTCAGCGCTTTTATTTTCTCCATTATGTCCCTGTTAATGAGTCGCTGAGAACGGCAAAGCCAATATATTGGGGTAATGCATCCAAACAGCCGATATAATGAAATGGAGTTTATCGCTACGGCTGTCCGTTAATGCGTGGGCTCTGGTTGCCCTGCGATGGGGAAAAAACAAGACCTGGTCCTGGCATGGATTTTAGGTGGTAAAATCAGGCATGGGTACTTTTCCATTGTCTTGTATCATTTCAGTTTATATAGGTTCTCTGGCCTAGAAGAACTTAGATATGACTTTAAATCATTTCAAAAAGCATTCATGTTGTTGTGTTTAAGTGCCAGGTTTCCTACATGCATCCATTACCAAACCAAACAAAAGCTCTTCTAGTATATTTATTACCACGCAAACTGGCTTTAAATTATTAAACGTAATGATGTAGACTCCAAAAATATGTTGTTCTTTATTTTCTACGCAGAGAATCAATGTTATGCATTAGCGGTATAAATTAAGTAATACTTTACCTAGGCATGTTGCTGCCTTTGATACATTCTCTTAGTAAGATATATTCTCCTTACAGAGCGCTCCCAAGGCCTCTTGGGGAAAGGATGATATAGTTCATTCTAATGAAAGAGCTTGCGGCTGGTAATGGCTTAAATGATGCATTTGCGAGGAGGAAAAATGTGTTACGAAGATCTCGCCAAAACACGATCGTTCTGCAGATAACTGAACAGTGATGTCACTATATGCTAGCCTATTTGGGTATTTATGTGAAAAGAAGTATGCTGAAAATATGACGGATACCATTGGGAGTATAATGAGAAGAGGCCACATATAAATCCAAAAACGTCTGCCATAGTCCAGCGTTCATTATTGATGAAAGAATGTATTGTTATTTAGCATTGTTTCATAGCATTTGTGCGTGACAGATAGTGTTGGAAAACCCCAAATAACCCTGTAGCTTTCCAAGATATGAATTGCTCATAACAAAGAAGGTAAACTGCTGACAAACCTCTCATAAAAATAAGAATAAGGTATAATGTAAGCTACTAATACAACATATATTGAAGGTATTGGGGAAACATATATTTATATATGAGAGCTTATAATTTCATCATAGTCACTGTTTTCCGGCACAAAAGTAATAATGTTTTTGTAAATGTAAACAATTAAAATTTGACTACATCATCAAACTTAAAGAGATACAATTATACAAATAAACACAAGAATAAAAAAACACAATAGACTAAATAAATAAAAACAAAGGTTATTATATTTTATGGAAACTAACATTTCTGTTAATTAAAATTAAATAAAATATCAAAATATATTTGAAAAACTAAACACAGATTAAAAATGTTGCAGTTTGGGAGGGGTGCGGGTGGGGGGTTAATGTAACTTTAATGTTAACATTTAAAAAGAAAAAAAATTGTTTCTTGTTTATTTAATAAAAAGTATAAATATAATAAAAATATAAATATAAAACAATGTTGCCTTGGCAAACAGGTTACCTGTAAGTAGGCTAAATAAAGACTAATCTAAAAATAAAACTGAAATAAACTTAAATGAATTTAATTTAAAGTAGACTTAATTCCATTTCATTTCATTTATACAGAAATATGAAAACTAAACTATAAAAATTATATTAAATATAATATAAAAAAATATAAAAAATATTAAAATGACAAAAGCATTATTATGAAACATAATTATTATGAAAACTAAAATAAAAAAGCTCTTAATATGAATAAACTAAAACTAAACTTGAAACATGACTATAATAACTATAAAAAATAAACAGCTGTATTTATTAACAATGTTTACAATCAAAATGCTGAACAGGATCTTTAATTGTAAATCAGGTGAACAATAATAGCAGAGTGTCCCTAAAACTGATGGTGCAAACAGTCTCTGTCCTGTTCAGATTTCCATTCCCCGAGAATCTCCATAAGTACGGATAGGTGGAGAAAATGGCCTCATCGAGTGTCTGCATGCTTATAGTGATTGGTGGTCTCATCTGCTGAATCCATTGCTTTAGTATCTCCTGTGGCCCTCGCCACCCTCGCCGGCCAAAGAGCACTCACTCGAAGGGAAGATAAACCGAGATTACCCCTCTCTGCCATTCCAAAAGTGCCATCTATCACCGGGGCCTCCATGTGACTTCAATTACATTAACAAGCTTAATGTTGGTGTTAAAACACAGTTAAGGACAGGCCAGGGGCCACGGCTGAGCTAGAGGTCTGGCTATGACTAATGTCTTGCCTGTCTGTAAAACACGACGGCAAATTCCTTTCGGTCAGCTAGATATTTGAGAAGATCTCCAATCGCTTTTTTCGCCTGTGTCTTAAGGTATAACCGGCGTAATCGCTAATTGTGCGATTTCTCTTGTGTACTTTAAGTTCATCCAGACAGGTTATTTCAGCTTGTTATCGGGAAAGCATTTATCCACTTGAAATTATTACTCCGTGAGGCCCTCCCACAGCAACATAAACACTAGTGAATCTTTTAGAGTTATGGTTAAGCCTTTCCTCATTAGATGGGCAATCGACTGGCGGAGAGCAAAGCCCAATTCCGGCCTTTATTGAGTGTAAAGGAGAGCCAGACTGACATTTACATCTCCCGGTTCTTCATGACTGCGTGGCTGGGAAATCGGCCCATAGATCTCCCTTTTGAGGAGGGTGCCGGAGTAAAAGGCCGGATCCAATTTAGCGCCATGACTTATGAATCCTGCCTGATATTTAGATCTTTGATAAAGAGCGTATAAGAATAATAAATTTAATTTTGATTCACAACCAAACGAAGAGAAATTCATCTTCTTGGTGCAAGAAAGTTAAGCCTGAAGCTGACTGGCACAGAACTTTTAAGACAGTTTAAAGATGGTTCACGCTAAATGTTTAGAGTATAGCCTGAGCAAATATTTGCCAACATTCATGCTAACTCATTCCGTCACGCAACCTTTGTGTGTACAACACTGACATCTATCTCTGGCGTGAATTCAACATCTTTGTCGTTTTTCGCTAAGAGCTACGGAGTTGTATTCTGCTGACTCTGCCGAGGTGTTGGCGAGATGCAATGCAACGTGGACAAAATATCCCCTCGCTATCCCAGGCCACTATGCATTGCATACATCAACAGATTTGCTCTTTTCATTCACCAGCAATTACGCTTTATTCTCCGAGATGGAAGGTGGCATCCCAACGCCTAACAATGTCACAAAGGAACTCTTGTCTCTAAAGTGTGTGACCTAAATTGGCTGCGAAGCCATCGTCCAATTACACCTGAAATATGGTAAGTGCCACAGCTATTATTGTGTACCAAAAGGGGTGCGAAGAGGCGGCTTGAGGCACAAGGCAAAGAGCAGTTTTCGGAAAAGATGTGTGGTTTGTTGATTTGTGCTTACAAAGCAGAAAAAGAGCGCAATGACGAGAGATAGTGAGGCACAGCCGCAGGATAATAAATAAATACACTTAGATGAATCTGTCTCCCGGGGACATATATTACACCGCAAGCAAATACAAGAGAAAAGATCAGTGTCTCCCAGACAGAGTGGGCATTGGGAAATCAATGCATGACTTCGCAAAACCTATTCTTTAGGCCGACCAACAACGGGTGCATTATTTGGCTGGAAGTACCTTTGGAATTCCAAAGGTGACAAAGTTAATAAACATGACGCATGGCTGGTTTCAACGGTTTCAAACATTTTGTTTTCACGAAGGCCGGCTGAGAGATCGTCGTGAAAACAAAGCCGCGAAGGGTGATCAATTCTTTATTCCAAACATCTACATGAGAGTTTCAAAACGGTCTGATCGGTCAATAAAGCCTTCACAGAGTCGTAAGGCTGTCATCTGTGTATCAAAACCACAGAGATGAATAGCGATGTGAAGCGACCAATCAAAGTCTGTATCATCTGGACGAGGTGACTGGAGAAGTCGATGTCTGATTTATATCTCCTGTTCACCGAACGGCGCGGTAACTGCTGCCTCTGATGGCAGCTAAGGCTTCTAGTTTGATATAAGCTTTCAAACCTGTCGGCTCGGGGATGTAGCGCGGCTCAACTGACAGCACGATTGATTTTCATGGCTCTTAAATGCAGCCTATGCAAGGAGAACCAAGGACACTCCTTTTCTCAGGTAATGACAATCGTCTTTAAGAAATAATGGCCTTGATGACGCTTTTGAAAAGTTTCCAGGTTGCCTCCAATAATGAATTCTCGGTCGATGACACGATGATAGATTCCATCCGTCTGAAAGGACGCTCTAGCCACGATTTAATTGACGAGGAATGAATCCAGGAGGTCACGTAGGAGCCGGCTAAATTTCATGTGATCAGCAAGGTTTCAAACAATCATTGGCGAACTGATGTCTGCCCCATATCTATAAGTCATTGTGTTTTATAGGCCATTAGGGATCTCTGGATAAGGCTGCATGGGGACCGTGGCTTTTTGTCGAAATTAAAATGTCAGTGAAGGAAGAAATAGAACAAAACAGGGAACCCGTAATTAATTACATGGCCATAAAAATTCAATAATCAGGAGGCGATTCCACTCTCTAGCGCAGCAGTTTCTGATCACAGCAAGCTCAAATAAAATACATGAATCTCCCTAAATTAGATTTTTAATCTGAAAAGCAATAGTTAGGGATACAGTATGGTTTCTTGCCTTGCAGCCTGAGGGAGCATGCTGAGAAATGAACTTGGCTCACTACAGTTTCTTGTAGAGCATTTAGCGAATGATACATCTGATCAAAACAGTTGCCAAAAACAACAAATCATGTGACGGAGGCACGTATATTATACTCTTAAAAAGAAAGGTTATTCTATGTAAACAACCATCCTTGAGTTTTGCAAAGTATCTCTTGAACAAAAGATTTGTTGTGTAGGGTTGTCTATGTTGTTTTGGTAACACTTTATAATAAGGTTGCATTTGTAAGCTACATTAGCAAACGTAGACTAACAATAAACAATGCTTTTACAGCACGTGTTAATCTTAGTCAATAGGTTTAACAGTAGTTCAAGCACAATGACCTACTAACATGAATGAAGAATAAACAATTGCATTGCTATTGATTAACATGAACAAAATGTTTTCTTTGTTCATGTTAGATAGCTAGTGGGATCAAATAGAGCCTTACTGTAAAATGTCGTTTTGGTTTTGGAGATAAAACACGTCAGTCTTCAGATTGTTGTTAAAAAGAACACATGTTTTTAGAGGTATAGTTCACCCAAGAATGAAAATTCCCTCATCATTTACTCACTCTCTAGTCATTTCAAACGTGTATGACTTTTTTTCTTCCGCAGAACACAAAAGAAGATATTTTGAAGAAAGCTGGTAACTGATATGTGCCAGTGCCAGTTCACTTTGTATTGTATGGACACAAAACCAATGCAAGTCAATGGGTGCCGGTTACCTACATTCTTCAAAATATCTTCTTTTGTGTTCTGCTGAAGAAAGAAAGCCATATGTTTCAAATGACAAGAAGGCGAGTAAATGATCACATTTGGGTGAACTATCATTTTAAACAAGCATTAGACGACCCTTAGATTCTTACTACAAATGAAACACACCTGTTCCAGTTTCACATGACAAAGCTCTGTCAACTGTAAAGCTTTAAAACTGTAAATGAAGAACAATACCACTGTAGACAAAGTACATCTATAGTCTTACTATAGTAAATAATGAAGTATACTGCAGTCCATCAAAATGAATTCTGTAGTGTAGTGTATATTATATAAGTGAGGTAGTACAGTCAATTTTACAGTTTATTATTTTAAAATACAAATGTATCCTGCAGTATTTTTCATTTCTCCACAAGAATCAATAACAAACAGAGCCTGTAGAGTAGTTTATTTTATTATAAATTGTACTATATAATAAATAATAATACACTCTCACGAATGAAGTGTTAAAAACTGTGGTTGTTTTTATCTAGATCTGTCTCTTTAGAAAATGTTGGTTTAATCTGTTTTCTAGATTTGAGTTACCACAACTTTGCACATTATCATGATACTGCAGGTGATGTAGTATCATAAGATATGTTATCTTAAGAAACCCTAATACATATCGTTCCTGAGATTTCCCCACGGCTTTGTAAACTATTGGCTTTTTTATTCATTGACAAAATGGTAAAAGCTCTCTCATTTGTAAGTTGTTTGTAAGTAAATGTATGAATTTAGTTTGTATTAATTGCTGATGACAACACTGTGATGTGCTTATAGTTCAGCGACGAGCAATTTGAAAGAAGGTAAAGATACGAAATAAATCACTCTAGGTACTACTTTGGTGATACATGGGAAATGAGACTGTATAGATTAAAGTGTTCTGTTTGAAGTGTTCAGTAAGAAATACAGCTGCTGTGTTCTTCTAATGATTTTCCACATAATATGCACCCGGAGGATATCTATTGGAATCCTATAGCAAATGTGTCGTTAACGTGAAGGAAGACACACTGTTATGTGCCTTTCATTGACTTGTACATCAGCTGGATCAGACTGAAAATCACTCACTCTGTACGTGTCAATGCAGAGTTAGTACGTTCATCAGACAGTTATGGAAAAGCAGGAGGGTATTGACCGAGGGAGATTTCTCGCACGCAACGGGGTACCTATAAAGAGCATCATGCAGATATAGTGAAACACATTTAAGTCTAAATCCATACTGTCCAATATTTGTTATTATGCTCTTAAAAGCGTCAAATCCCAAGCTTATGCAAAACAATCAGTCAATTTGGCCTTTAAATTTAAATGGAGTTGTGCGTACCCCACAGGGAACCCTCTATTCTTTTCTCATCTCTTTAGCTTAGTTTCTGGTTTGAACTAACGCTATTAAATTGAGGAGAAACAGACTACTGAGAAAGCAAAATACTCCGAGTGCATTAGGAGAGATTCAGTTCACCATAAGGTTCTCCACGTACCCACGCCATAAATATCCCGCGTGCAATACATCAAAAAACATCCCATGTCAGTAAAAGTGGGTTGCTGGTTAAAAATGTGTGCCAAGCGGTGAACCTGTGCTGTGAGTTATGCACAGCCATCTGCAAAAATGATCGCCGGATAACCGCCCCTAATGGATCCAGCCAGGTCAGAATGGATTACGGCACCAGTACGAGCATCTATTTCAGCGGGTTGTGATGCAGATGTTATATAAGGGAAGCATCGGGAGATAACGCACCTTTGGTATTACATTTATATTAGATCCACTCAGTGTGTCTCCTGATGATGATAGGTGAATATTAAGACATGACAAAGATGTCTGGGATGATGTTAAGACTAATGGCATGCGACGATGAGAGGATATTATTGATCAGCTTGATAACTGTATTAAATGGCAATCTTTCAATTAGCCTCCATATTTCAGTGCCCTTATTATCTCCCTTGGTAATTACAAGACAACCATTACTTACTGAACTGAGTCAGCATTACCACACACATCTCTCAAGCTTTCTCTCTCTAATGCGACAAGGCAATTTGCTGTTTAATTACTATACACAAACCACCACAGCTTTGAAACTGTGGCCTGTCAAACTACAAACGACTCATACTTTTAAGTAGTTCAACTACTGTCAATATTGCATACAGAAAAAGGTACAAAAGCTCTTACTGGGGTGGTGTCCTTTCAAAAGGTACACATTTGAACCTGAAGGATGCATATTAGTACCTCAAAGGTACATAGTGTTTACATATCTGTAACTAAATGCTATATATTAGGATAAAGTCCTTGTACTTTTGTCGGCCAGTGTACAGTACAAGATCAATAACAAATAAATATCAAACTACAATGAAGCTCAAATATTTCTTAAAAGCTGAAATCTGTAACTTTTTGGGTTAAAATAAACAAGAATTCATTTTTGAGCAAATACACTCTGCATACAGTTGTGGTAAAACAACACAAAGAACAATACACAAAACGTGTTGGGCTTTAAGGGACAGTTCACCCAAAAAATAAAAATTCCTCTAATCACTTAGTCTCAAATTGTTTGAAACTTGTATACATTTCTTTGTTCTGCTAAGGACAAAGATATTTGGGAGAACGTCAGTTACCAAACAGATCTCACCCCCCATTGACTTCCATAGTATTTGTTTTCCCTACTATGGCAGTAAATTTTGCAGTTTAATATGAAATTATATTTGTTATTTCATTTCATATTTTGTTAGCAAATATCAAGGGTTAGATTACCAGGGAACACAAATACTGGTAAAATGTACAGGCATACCTTGAATGGACTGTCACTTTGGATAAAAGTGTCTGTCAAATGCATAAATGTAAAGTGACTACTGAACGTATTTCTTTAATAATGAAATGGGAGACTGAAATAAAACAGCGATTCGCTGTCTCAATCTTGTCAAACTTGGTCTTTCCCTATTCAGCTATATACAGTATAAGCTGTTGTTTGTCTGTTACCTGCAGTATAAAAAAAAAGATGCCTGGGGGTGTTACAAGGATGGCTGCTGAGTGATTTGACTTCCCGTAAAGAGACTAAAAGCAATAAATGTAATGCAATGTTGCAAATATAACATTTGTTGTTGCACACAGCTACTAGCTAGAAAAAAAACACTGTATTCTAAAAAAGCTATGGTATACAGTTAATGGCGTGGCTGCTTCTAGATTCTTCCTAACACTTTAAACCGACAACAGCACACACATAATCACTAACAAAGATTACAACCTCCTATGTCACAGCTGGAAATAAAACTAGATTATAATTTAAGAACATTTTCATAACCCCACTGCTTTTGCTAAACTCAGTATTTGACAACATTTTAAAGTAAGAAAATGAGATATTGGATTTTTATTATTGATTTGAAGTCAATTCAGTCGACACAGCAGTTCTTTCCCAGCTCCAGCCCAAATTTAATTCTGTTAACGTTACATATGCACAGAAAATACCAGACATCTCCATTATCGAGCCCTGAATATATTGCAAAAAAACGTCTATTTCTGAGGCTGCGATGTGTTTTATTCTCTTGTCTTCTCACGACTCTCCATCTCTAGCATCGTGACAAACAATCCCACTCCCCGTTACCATGATGTCAACAAAACCACCTCATGCTAAAGCACGCATGCTAACGGCTCGAAACTAGCCATCCACGTGCAGGACCGGGAAGCCTTTTAATTTGAGGAAAGCGACAGTGCTATATTTCACCCGCTCCTGGTGTCTTGCATTATCTTGGTAAACATCCCAGGTACTAATTTGATATATTGTGAAGCATTCTGTGCTCTATCCAGCTCACGACGTGATAGATGAATGACTGCGAGATGAAATAGCGACTGAGATTTATGGCCTGCCAGCACATAGAATATGTATGATTATCTCCTGCACCCTGAAAGCTACTTCTTTTGAGTGATAAGCGAAGGCAGAGTGATCTAGCAAATGACTCCCTCTCCCCGGTGGGAAGGGGCTGCTAGCCGAGCTCGTTTGTATCGCGGCTGTAGTCTTCGGCGCTGGCAAGCGCGCCGCACTGTCCTGCAGATTGTTTATAGAGTTATGGATCTCATCTCCCACAACCACACCAGCAGTTTTCAGATCTTTCTCCCGAACAGCCATCGCTGTAACTCTCTCGCCGAGGCCCGGCTAGTTACGCGGTAACAAACTGTAGCAATTTCACTCCGGTGGATTGCTTTTCCATTTTGCACCTCGGAAATATTTGTCTGACTTCTGATTTGGTTATAATACCCGTAGGTATTTCCCAGCACTTAAAGCCGTTCTGTTCCTAATTGATTGATGGCACGACGTCGTAAATCCCAAAACCTGGTGCCATTTATTGATCCTACCGGAGCGCTCGTACCTCTCGGCATATGTCACCTCACGCACTCATAGGCTGCTAAGTAGGAAGTATTTTTTACAGTGAGGGCATTATCATATGCACGCTCTGCCCATTGTTAACTGCATCGGTGATTTAATGTGAGGCGGCATGAGTCGCATGGCACCCAGGAGAGGCTTTGATTTGGTGTGTGGCCCAATTTATATATTTACATGCTGGCCGTAAATAACCCTAATGCACCTTGCCGAATTGCTGAGAGTAATTGTTTATCCACTTCCTAGCGGACATGCTTGACAATATTCGTGATGAACAACCACCAGCCTCGCTTTAAAGGATTGCTTTGGCTCTATAATGGTCGCAGACTGGGGTGATTTGAGGCTCTGCCCGCCTGTTCGATTGGACATGTCTTAAAGGGGCAGTTCACCAAAAAATAAAAATGAAGTCATGATTTATTCACTTCAAAACCTGTATGTGACTCTTTAATCGCACCAGAAGATGTCTTGGCGGTTTTGTGTACTGTACATGCAATGGAAGTCAAAGGGATCCAATGTTGTTTGATCTAAAATATCTTCTTTTGTGTTTCGCTGAAGAAAGAAAGTCACACAGGTCTGAAATGACAGGAGGGTGAGTAAATGATGAAAATGGTTTGTGCATATTTATTTTAATAGCACAGCTGTTATGTGTTATTGTGTTTATCCTTCAGGTGCTGTAAAAACCAGATTGCCTTGAAAGTGACACAAATCACCATGTAGGAGGGATGACAGGTCATCCTGGTTTTCTGTGTATGGTGTGGACACTGTCATGTTGCTAAGCCAGGGCGGGCTGCTTTTAATGCTAGCTATGAAAAAGGAGATAATGAGAAAAGGAGACGGCTCTTTGAAAAGAAAACAGGTGTGGCCATAGACATAGCAATTCATTTTTCACCCCAATAGATATTAAAATATAAGACAGTAGCATATATAGTATCACAACATGAGAGTGTATTACACACTACATGTGTACTAGGAGAATCTGCAATACATGCCTCTAGAGAAACAAACCGTGGCAGTGGGTTAAACATGGCGTTGGGTTGGTTTCTCCGACTCCTATCCCCCCTCCCGCTTCTGCCACTGATGTATTGCAGTTGCCTGACAGGAAGAGCTCCAGTAAAACCTCTGTACATGCCAAAATACGTTTTACAAGCAGTATCCTAATCAGCTAGCAGCCAGTGGCCCATAAATCCTGCCTGTGTCGGCGCAGTCACCGCTGGGACTGAGGGAATGAATATACAGCGCAGGCTCTATCCCACACCAGGCCTGAAAGAGGTAGTGCTGTCAGCCACACGAGGGAGGGACCTTGTGACTGACTGGAGTCAATGAAATAAAATGATATCATGCAATAATTTATGCCACCATTTTAATCCAACAAAGTGGGGGCATGTTTGCATACCGCGCAGTGTGCTAGTTTTATGCTGTTCTCATCCACACTTAACCTAAATGTGTACACCACCTCCGGAAATCGTTTTTTTACGAAATTCTCATTACCATAATGTGTCTGGATATATTTGGAAGGTCTTTGTTGCATTCTGTATTGAAAAATGTTCTACTCGTCACTGTAATATGGTCATTTTACTTCATTTTTTAAGTAAAAAATAAACAAAGCATATTGTTTCCGATCAGCTCTAGTGCAAAGATCAAGTACATATGCTCACTCCTTTTCCCTTCGCTGTTTCAGACTGTTTTAGATATCTCGGAATAAATATCACGCAGGAAATGTCTGGCCTTTTCAGCAAAAATTTTGTGAACCTATATAAACAAACGGAGCAACAGATCGAGAGGTGGTCTAATCTCCCGATCTCTCTCGCCGGCCGAATTAATATTATCAGAATGAATGTTTTACCGAAATTTTTACTTCAGTGTGTTCCAATTCTGATTAATACGATTGTTTTTAACAAAATAGATTCTTTAGTTGCATCCTTTATATGAATAAAAAGATACTAAGAATTAAAAAATCAATTTTTACAAAAAAATCTGCATAAATATAAATAAAAAGGTCGTACAACAAATATAAGCATGAAAAAAGTTTCTGATATCTAATAAAAATGTTACATGATGAAACAGTATAATATAGTGTATACTGTAGTATTAGTATAGTGGTGTAGAAAAGGTGGATTGCAAAAAAACTATTTAATATAATTTTTTGTTTAATATAATTTCTCTTTTCTTTTATTTCCATTTTCTATGGTAAAATGTGACCTAAATATTGATGTGTTCAAGTATTCATGAAATAATCTGAAAATGTGCCTCCCATCTACTGTACTTATGAAGAAGAAACATTATGTTTATTGGAACATTAACCTCTCGGTTATTTTGTTGACCTACGAGCTTGTTTGTAAACTTAACACAACATTGTTCATCTGCAGACAACATGGCTAATAGCACAGTGCTCTGAGCACTTCTTACAGTCAAAAGGCCAGCAGGGAGTCAATAGATAAATGAAATGATACTTTGAAGAGAGCGCACTTAAATACCAAAATGACTCGGGTCCTTGGATAACATCTCAAAATGAGATAAAGGCATCTCGGGGGGAAGAGGAGCGCTGGGGTAATCTGTGGCAAATAAGGCTATTTTTCATTTCCAAATTAGTTTTGAACAGTCCAAACCAAAGAGATATCTTGATGTGGGTATTAATGAAAGAATGTCTTTTTCGGGACAGGTGGTGGCCTTTATTTGCCACTACAGCTTGTGTAAAGTGTGCGAATGGGTTAGGTATGTCCACAACCCAACAGTTCAGACTCATACACAAACTCTCATAGTTAAATGATATTAAAATACTTTTTGTCTGTATCAGCATGTTTAGCTCACTCGCTCACATGTAACCTGATGTCACTATTAAAGGCTGTTCATCTTATTTTTAATACATGTCTATAGTTTTACAATTGTGCATTGAGTGACATTACACAAGAAGTACAATCACACCGTTTAATTTACTGCTATAAATTTAATGATTTTGTATAGTATATCACTAATATATATATTAGTAGCCTATTTATAATGCTATTATAATATTATTGTTACGTAATATCACATACCCCCATTACAATTACACAGCACAAGTGTTATAAATCTAATATTGAATATTTTATTTTCAAAAACAAAGTTAACAGACAGATCTGCTTAAAAATAAGCTATTAAATGATATGACCTTAAATGCCTATTTCTTCACTTCATGATTTTAGGATGGAATCTTGGTGCTTTTCACACATTGGCCATCAGATGGCAGCATTGAGGTCTGTGTTTGACTCACATGTTAGACTACAGTTGAAAAACAAAGCATCAATGACTTTTCCCAGACTTTTCCTTTGAAGATTTCACCTGGTTCAGAATGAAAGAAGGCAGCATTTTAGGCTATCCCCATAAAAGCACATTTCCCAGGCAAGATGATGCACCAGATCAGCGGAGTTCAAAAATGTATAAGATTTGAGATTTGCTTCAGCCCTATCAATATATTTCAGCTATTTTCAAAAACTTGCTAGTTTTTACTTTTGTTACTTTTTAAAGAAAGAACCAATTTATATTCATAGGAGGCAGATGATGTGATGATACAAAAGGATGCACAAGGTGACACACACTCCTCAATAGTGCATCTGACAAAGCCTTCAGTACAAAGTGAATAAATCTCCTGTGCACATAGCGTCTGTGTATGAGGGAGTGGATTACTGTTTTCCTCCAGCAGATAAGCTATACAGTCTGGACACACAAACTCTCTCTCTCTCTCTCTCTCTCTCTGACAGTCACAGGCTGCGTGCAGGGCCGTGGCTCCATGCTGGAGGCCCTTATTTACAGGACATTTGTTGCACTTGACATTTATCATTTCTTCAGGGCCGTGAACTTCATGCAAACAGCACTGAAGCGTTCAATACGCGGGGCTCATCCTACTGGGGCATTATCACAAGTCTTTTCACGCTGAGATAAATCACTTCCACTGCGCCCACAGACAAGAGCGCAGACGTTGGGGGTGGGAAGAACATCCTCGGGATAAGGGCAGACAGTCAAGGCTTCATCTTCTTCTTACCCTTGACTAATTGTTGTGTGCATTTGATACAAATATCACTAACCATTACAGAGAAGTCTTTGTTATTGTGTTGACGCCGGAGGTACTTATACCGACCAATAGGACCTTTTGTAATGGAGGGCTTGCTGAATATGTTTTCTTTTTATACACAGAATGTGTCGAAACATTGCTATATTAAAGTTCTCTGGAAATACATAGGACATAAAGATCTATAATTGGTGGTTAAAATCCAAAAAGGACAAAGGAAAACCATAAACGCATCATGAAAGTCCTTTTGATATTCCACATTCTCTGAAGCCATGTGATAGCTTAATCTAGCTTCAATATTGACTGAAAATATTCTCTGTTCCATGTATTCGTATGGGCGAGCTACATTAATGTTAGGTACAAACAGAAAAACCAAGGTTATTGGGTGTCAATGACATCAAACCAGCACGTGCCTTTTTTAATCTGCATGTGAATTTCAGAGTTTTAGTCGTTTTTATTGCTCACATAAAGCTGTCTCACACAAAGCTTAGTATTTAAATGCATGTTTACACGAGAAGGTGATGCTACAGTATTGCTATGTGAGTGATATATGAGCACATTGCCCAACCAAAACAGCTTGTATCGTGCTACAGTGAACCTCCAATTACAAGCCAACTGCTACGATTCCTTTGTGAATCATGATTATTGACTGAGGATCATTTATGTGGATGTTTCTTCCTGCTAGTAACAAAAACAATCCAGTTACATTTTATTTCAATGACATTTGTGTCTAAACCGAAGCAATTCATCATGCTTTAAAAACTCATCGATTCAGATGCTTAATGCTTTTGAGAACAGATATAACCTGAATGTTTAAAAAAACCTCCAGGGCATGTATATCCACACACAGATATAGTCTAAGCTGAGTAATAGGTTAGCACCGGTAGAAATGTTTTGTCCTCCTTTTGAAACACAAACGTCTTGGTTACGTCTGTTCGCCCTTGACAACCAATCGCCCTTGAGAACCAATGAACTCTGACTACTATAGAAAAGGCCAATGAAATTTGGCGAATGAAATTTGCATGCCAGTCTCTGCCCCAGCAGTCATTTACCTCTTGTTCTGAAGAGCCTTAGAGCCTCTCACAACTGCAGCAGAATACGAAGCGACAGTAACAGGGCTGGGCGTGTCAGCTCGAAGCTTTCGCGAAACTGTAACCATCAAGTGTGGTGGTCGGGGGGTTCCAGAGCTTTCTTGGAGAAAGATGGGTACAGCCCTGACCAGTAACCTTTCACGGACGGAGGCCTTAGCTCTCTACTGGCGAGAGGCTGTCCGGCTTGGGTTTACACTGGATAAGCGCAACTTCCTTAATTAGGGATGCGCTGCAGAGGCCACCTCCTACCCGTGGGGAGGAATATGGTGGACATAGGTATGGTCTCGTCCTTGGAGGAGAATGCATGGAACATGCGGACTGAGTAGTTAACCGTGAGGTGGAGGTCCTCCTTGGGAAGCTCATGGGTTAATAGGAGTGGGAACCATTCTCATGAGGATACATCTGACGGAACAGGGACAGACCGAAAGGAAGAACAGGTTGATTGCCACGAAACCAATCCTGACACCTGACAGATGTCTGGATCCGCCTCAGCGTGAGCATCCTGAACTGCAGCTTGTGAAGGTGCTTTGTTCAGGGTACGCAGACCTATGGGGCGCGACCCGCCGTCTTGGGAACGATGAAGTGCGGGCTGTAACCCACTGAACATCTTGGTTTTGAGGGACGAAATCGATACCAGTTTCACCAGAAGGGTGGTGACCTCTACCCGAAGTACGGAGGCGTCCCTGCCTCTGACAGAGGGAGAGAGGATGCCCTGAAACTTGGGAGAGTCTTTGGTGAACTGGATCGAGTAACCAAGACGGACTGCCCTCATTAGCCACTGATACAGTGTGAGCAGCTCTCGAGCTCCCAGGGACTGTGACAGGGGGACCACGGGGACGGTCTGTTTCATCATTCCCACGGGGGGTGGTTCGTCAGCTGGGGGAGCTAACCATGTCACGGGGGGTCCCCGGAGGGAAGGTTGGCTAGGCCTTTTTGCCTGCCTGGCGGGACAGCTGCACGCACTGTCGGTTTGAGAGTGAGGCAGCTGTCGTGTCGTACGACCCTTCGCCTCGCCAGGGTGTGAGGTCGGGTTGCCAGGCACAGTCCAGTGAAATGTGCGATAGGCTACAAGTACACCCGGGGAGAACGGAAAAACTCTGTGAGTAAGTGGGCTCCAGGCCCTGAAAACGGTCCGGCTTTGGTGACGAGGCAGGAGCCGTCCCGTACTGACCGATCAGAGCCGTGGCTGTGAAGGTCGGGCCCGATGTTGTTCTCCCTGGGGTCTTCCCGTCAGTGTCCCTTCTCTCGAGAAGATTGCTGACGGGGTGGAGGTGTCCCCCTCAACCTCCGCTTCCGGGGTGCCGCCTGTGGGGGCACTGGAACCGGAGCCGATGTCGAAGGGGTCCTGGGCTGCCGGGAAGCAGACGTCACGCGGGATCTCGGAGGCCTCTAGGCGGTCGAGTCGCAGCGCGGTAAAATGTGGCTAATTGCCACTGTCTGCTTCTTCACCGTCAAAAACTGCTGAGCGCAGTCCTCGACGGAGTTACTAACAACCCACCCTGCGAGACGGGTGCATCAAGAAAGCGGACTTTCTCGGTGTCACTCTTCTACGCAAGGTACAGCCGGGGATGTCTCTCCTGGACCACTACCGTGGACATCGCCCGACCCAGGGCCCGTGCCGCCACCTTGGTCGCCCATAGAGCGCTGTCAGTGGCGGCACGGAGATCCTGCATTATACCCGGGTGGGCCTTACCCTCGTGGAGCTCTCTCAACGCCTTGGCCAGGCGGACCAGCAGGATGGCCATACCGGGAATGTTCTTTTTTTTTGCAGGGGAACACAAAGTGAGTTATGCTGGGTTCACACTAAACGCAAGCAATCATGTTCCACGCTATTTATTACTCTCGGGAAAAGTTTGTTGTTTTCACGTGAAAGGAAAAATATTTTCAACCTTCACGGAAGACGAGATTGACACACGTTCGCGGCAATCGAGCCACCCGATTCGCATCATTCGCACCGCATGCCATGAGTTTCCGTCAGTACACATCTTTACATTTACTTTTTATGTAATTTAAACGCTTAATTTGCGTTTGGTGTGAACCCAGTGTTAGTAGCAACAAATAGAAAATAGTATATTTAATGAAAAATAAGTTAATGGTGTCAAGCAGGGTTTTTAGAGAATTAAACCCCAAATTTTTATATATGGCATTATGCATCATGCTATTTAGAGCACCATTCACCATTCACTTTTACAATGCGTTTACACAACAATTATGACACTACAATGTTTTCAATACAAACTTATGTTCACACGGATCCTCATAAAACAAGTTGGGTAGAAATACCGTGTAATGCATGCCAGGCATTGCAGAACACAGCATAAAGTTGAGTTACACAACCCAGTACCACAAACCCAGTCCTACATTACGTCATTGTTGTTTTGGTTATACTCGCGCATTCCTATGAACTTATCACGGATTACACATGCACACGAAAACATCAATTTTACAGATTAGCTTTTTTTGTTTACACAGTAACAATAAGGCAATCCTTTCAAACACTTTCACTTTGAAACAATTTGTAAAAGTTTGTCCTGTCAGAACCCCCCCAAAAACAGTATTTGTTTAAACGAGCAGCCAAAGTGCATAATTTTTTTTTGTTTTTATGGTAAACTTCCCTTTATTATATAAAAACAGCAGTTCAAGTCAGTTAATGATACATTTTAAAATAAATGATAAATGTAAAATTGTAGGGAGAACTATCCATTAGTACAGGGTTTCCCAAACTGGGGTTCGCAAACCCCTAGTAGTTCATGAGGGAATTGCAGGGGCTTTTTGAGGAACACTGTATGTCTACCAGTGCACATAGAAGTTGTTTTCATTACTATTTTGATACCAAAGAAATGCTCAGAAATAACAATAGTTATTTGAAAGACTATTCAACACAGACACTAAGTTTTTAAATTAATTCATCAAATGTGCTTGTAAATTATATAAATATTTACCTCCTCAGAGGAAGTACCCCTCGGGGGGTACGTTAAGTAAATGATTAAGGTCAAAGGGGGTTCGGCTGACAAAAACTCCTGCAGAACTGTTCCTATAAATCATCTGCCATAATGACTGACAGGTCATTTGAATTCTGTACTCACAACTGCTTCCTAGAACTATACGTCTGAAAATGATTTACTGTATTTGTTTTCACACTTTAAAACGCGCATGTCACACCCATATGGGCACGTACTATATACCCGCGAGTCTCGGCACCATTGGAGCGGGTGGTCGGCCCAGCCCCGTGGCCAGGACTCATCAACGCAGTGGATGTGGATCTCTGCTGCTATTTTCGGATCGGTGTGATGACAGTGTCAACTGGAATACTCATCCCACTTCACAGAGAAAGGTCAGAGAAAATGAAAGGCTACATGATGGGTAAGGAAGCCCCTTGTCTGTAGACATTAGCCCGTAAACCAGAAGCACTCGACCTGATGAGAGCCGGGCCGCACACGGAGGCCGATATTACTCCAGCACAAACATTTTGCCGACTCGCCCTCTCTCCCAGGAACCAGAACAGAAGTGGAATCGGGTCCCCCGAAGTACACGGGGCTTGTCACAGCAATGTAATTCAAACACACCCTGGGTGAATTAATTAATTACAAAGCTGGCTCAGAATCAAAGGTAAATATGATTTAATTATATTCCTGGCATCTTTGTTAAAGAGCCAACTGTCAAGCATGAAGTGGGGGTTGACTGTTTAGGCTGCCTGGGGCTGCCGGTGACGGGCGTCCTGCTCAGCCGAGCAGCAGAAACAGGAATTAGCAGGTACACGGAGACAGTTGGATAGAAGTCTCTCCCTGCTGAACACACTCCTTTGAGTGGCACATCGCTGACAGTTCCAAACGCCAGACAACAAGAGCTCTCTTTCTCTTTATTCTGCAGCCAGGAAAACACACGGGCACCCTGTTGCCTGAAGACAATGAGCTCGACTTGACAGCAGACGATATAAACTGCTGCGCGGAAGACGTGTAGCCGAAGTGACGCCTGATTTACGGGTGCGTGTTTACGGCCGCTGCTGATCACTGCGGTTGTCAGCACGCTAATTCTGATTGAGGTCAGCGCCGTGACAGCTAGCCTCGATTCTTCGACGACTTCCCGGGCTTGCGTTGATGACATCACTCTTCAGCGTGCGTTAATTTCATTGCAGGCCGTATTGATGAGGCTTGGCATATAATAGGGTGGTTTATGGAGATTAAAGACATGTGAAACGCAAGGCTCCCGGCACACTTAATCCACTTTTCAATCCTATGTGCTTCCTATAGGAGTGTGAGTCAAACATTTTTTGAATGTATCTTTTAATCCACTTTGATAATATTGAGGGTGGGGAAAAGGGTTTGTCTAAAATGCCGTGACAAACTATGTTATATTTTAGCATCTTCAACTTGCCAACCTTGAGACTAGCATTTGCGAAATAGTTCTCTTGGCATTTTATCATTTTATCATTCCATGTCTTTCCATGGGAAGCTTTTTAAACAGTATTGAAGGAGTTCCCATCTATTCAGGGCACTTATTGGCAGCTTTTTCTTCATTATTTGGTCAAAGTCATCCACTTCAAAAATATACTTTTAATAAAAGTTTTGTTTTCTAATTAAAAAAATGATATGTTGGCACAATTACATTTTTGTCTACAAAAGAATTAACATTTAGACATACAAATTATAAGATTATAAGAAATAGAAACATTTCAGTCAAGCGTTTCCAAAATTTTGAATGGTACTGTACATATATTTATAGCCAGGGTGCAACTGAGACAGCCATAAATAATAAGTAGAATCAAATACTTACAAAGCAGCATAATGCAGTCACAGACAACTGTTTTCAAATCTCAGATCACTATATAGAAAAACCAGTGTGCATTGGACAGTCTTTATTTGATGATTTTTTATGATTTTACAGTACAGGTTGATTAATTGACCTGTACTGTACTGTGCTGCCTGCTACTGTAACATAACAGCAGTCCCTCAGCATGTTTGGTTTCTAGCAGGTAAGGAGTCTCATGTGCATGCATACAGCAGCAGAAGTGGGATGAGGTGGGGGGGGGGTGGTTGGAGGAAGTGCAGCACAGGGAGCTGTTTGGAAAAAGTTATAGGCGAGCAGGCGCAATCCCATAAAACTGTTGTGAATGTGCAATAGAGAATTGAAGTGTGTGTCTAGAGCTGTGTGCAGGGAGGCATACATAAGAAATGTTGCCGTGTCGTTTATGCCAACACTCGCCGCTCAACCCATAATGTTGCAACGTTGCCTTCCTTTACATCTTTGTTGTATAATAGGTTTGACTACTTTAGTCATTTCCTTGAGCACAAATCTTAGAAGAATATAATTAAAGTAGGCATGAATTCAAATCACAATTTGAACCCGAGCTTTTGTTATATAGGAGGGAATCGTATTAATGCATAAGTATCAGAACTGAAAACGCCCTTGTTACTGAGATTACATCTGTTATTTACACCAGGCCTAGCAAAGCTAGGTTCTGGAATGCACCTATCTATGACGACATTGATAGTTTGAACACCGCCTCCAGAGAAAAATATCAACGACTACTTCTCTAGCCCCGCCCACTGGTTCACGCATGAAAGAACTCAAGGAATGGCGCAGCAATCTTATGCGAGAAAAAAAAATTGTATTATGCGTCACTATGCTTTGTTAGAGATCGCTTGATGTGCCCTGAGCACTATTCGCACGACATTAGTATTACCTGGGGACCTCTAGTCATTTGTATTAATTGCAGAGGTTGTCTGTGATCTTAAGCCTGTGCGAATCGGCATCTCTGTGATTTGGTGGGCTCATATATATATATATATATATATATATAATTTTTAATTGCGAATAATGGAGGCTATTTTGAAGTGTTTTGGTATTATTTAAGGTGCTGGGTGATTTCCATAAATTACCACGAGTCATTCGTTTGTTTATTCATATCATTGAAACTCTTGTAACATTTGAGACCTGCGATGGCGGTGATCTATTGTCCGGTTCGGGATCCCTGGTCTCAAATGCAGACAGGTGCTGTCATATATCTTTAAATGCAATACAAGTATAGGCTATACAAAACTATACGCAAAGCCTTGCCATCACATCCAGGAAATAAATCCGTAAATTTGAGTAAAATCATCCCGTGCGAATACGTCACATGAAATTTTGATGTGGTTGGTCATTTATAAATCACAGGAGGTCTTCAGATGATACTAATGCCGTGTGAAAACTGTGAATGGTGCTAATGTGTAACCTAACGTTACGTCTCTAACAAAATTCACAGAAGGCTACAACTACGCAAACTGCTATCCAATCAAAATAAATCTTCTGTCATCAGTTACTCACCCTCAAGATGTTCTAAATCTGTATAAATTTCTGTGTTCTGATGAACACATAGGAAGATATTTGGAAGAATGCATATAACCAAACAGTTCCTGGCCATCATTGACTACCATAGTAGGAAAAATGACAATGGTACTCAAAAATGTCCCAGAAATGTTGGCTTTCCTACATTCTTCAAAATATCTTCTTTTGCGTTCAACAGAACAAAATGTAAAAAGCAATATTTCTACTATGGTAGTCAATGGGGTCTAAGAAGTCTTTGGTGACTGACATTCTTCATCAGAACAAAGCAATTTGGATTTTGAACTCGACGGTGTAGTTTGGGAGGGATCCTTTTCTATTTCAACATGACAATGACCCTGTGAACAAAGCAAGATTTTAAAAGAAATTATTGATTCAATGTGAAAGAACTCGACTGGTCTGCATAAAGCCCACAACGCTGCGTTTCCCAATAACGTTGTCTCTCAGCATGCTACGAAGAGTCAAAAGGTACACCTCAACCACAAGTGTACTGTTTCTAAGGGTGTTCCTCGAACTATGCCTTAGGATGTTACCTTCCTACTTGCCATGTTAACAGGTGCTGTCCATGGCAGTGGTGCTGAATTAATGGATATCGATCGTTTGACGATCTAATTATCCTCTATGCCTGCACTGTTTCACTGCCTTCTATAAGATAGCAGTGTTATAAAAGACGCACTTCAAAATAGTTGAAATTGCATTTACTAGTGCTCATAGAATCTCATAAAAATAATCCAAATTGCATACTAATCCAAATCCTGGATAGTTTATTTAATTTTGAAATGCTACACCGCAACCAAAATGTAACCTATCATAACTCGACCCGCAACATTCACTAGGTCTTTGAAAGGGACATTTATATCAGGGGTTCCTGAACTATGGGTCATGATGAGGGCCATCACTTGGCTGTGGCGGTGCTTTAAAAAAGTTTATTCCAGCAATATACTTCAGTTGTATATTGTGCTTGGAAACTGGATGCGCAAGAGGCGCGTTTACAGCGTAAAACATTAGCGTATGGCCACATTTATAAAAATAAAATCGACATTATTAATTACACATACAATATCAAGAGGAAAAATATAAACAAGTGTGCCATAATTTTGCAGCCCTACAATAAGGTATCTTGATATTGCAATTAAACTTAAAAAAAAGTACAGGGAGTGAATGTGTGTTTTCCCCTATTTTTTGTAATTAAAAGGTTTGCCATTAAACAGCCTACCTTTGATTATACTTTTGTTTGGGAACGACTGATTTATATTCTCATAATATATGTTGCTATAGTGTCTGTATTTACTCAATAAAAGGGCAAAACGCGGACCATATAATCAACATGTAACAGCAGGAATAACACCTTGAGCTGAATTTAGGGGCTTCTCCTGTGAGTTTATCTTGACAAAATGAGATCAGCAAGTTCTAAAAGATGCTGAATCTGAACTTTTCTGTATTATAATTCCAGCATGAATTGAAGCCAGGTTTTCACGGATAAAATGCACATACACTAAATTGCTTCGCGGATGGCGACATCTTTGGTTTAGCGAAAATATTCGCTGTATCGCTGCACTTTGACTAAATTTCCTACCACAAACTTTCTCTTTAAATATACTCTAAATTATTTGGTTTGCCAGCTGATGCACCTTTAGATAGTATCAAATACAAACAAACATCAGTGTATAGACAATTATATTCTTTGCATGAAAACACGTCCATATATAGGTGCATTTAAGTTTAGAATTTCATTTGTATAGATTGCGATGTAAAGAAGCTTTTTTTCACAGTGGCCACAAGCGGCGTGAACTCATAACAATGATAAGGTATAGCTAAGAGCGCTCCAGACCAACCTTCTGAATGTATGACTTACAAAAGGTATACTTAACCAAGACAATTTGAGAAACACGTAATAACGATAAGGTACAGCTTAAGGTATTACTTAAGAACGACGTAGCGATGAGATTTAAAAAAACCCAGCCCAGATCAGAACCAAGCTGAACACCCAAACCCATCATTAAGGTCAGAACACAAAAAATAAACGTATTTACTTGCAGGGGGCGTCATAAAACATTCGTCTATATAGTGTATGTTCTCATGCGTGACTCTACGGAAAGCCTGTAGTGGTCAGTGCTCCAATTTTCTCTCTTGACTCTCCGTCATCTTGCAGACTATAGCTGCAGTCTTTGAATGGGCTGAAAATTACATCTCACCATAAACCAAAGCAACTAATCCACCCGCTATAGTAAAAATACTAACCCTAAACATCTAAAACGAAGGGTAAACTAAAGCGCATTTGCAAATGGAAAAATCCAATGCTTTTTCACTTAACAGCGTTAAAATCGAAGAAGGCACCCTCTCCACTCAGTAAACCTGAATCAAATCCAGCGCTCAATAATTATAACAAACTGGATCCTTCAGGAGGTAAGAATCAATAGACTAAGGACAAAGAACCAATGGCCATCACTTAATTCTCTTATCACAGTGATTTAGTACAGGAGAAGGATGTTAAATAACTCTAAATCTTTATCTATGACTTTGAGGGTGCTTTATGGCAGTTCTAACAGCGGTACTGAGACAGAATGTCTATACCTTCTGCAGGACACACAATTTATAGCTTTATTACCCTTTGTCTTAAAGAGCACAGAGACGTAGCACGCAGGAAGGAGATAACAGCCGGTATTGAGGTTGGGGGGAAAAGAATTGGATGCCATCGTGGCAGGAGGCATATCTCAGAGACAGCTTTATAGGCAAGGAGCAAGGCTCTATTTTGGGGCCTCTCAACCATCTCCACCCCAGCCCAGACGAAACGGGGCGGATTGAGTCTTCTGATTTATCTACACGACGATCTTATTTACCTTAGCGTTCGCACACACGTGGAGCCACACGGAGGTCACCGAGAGGCCGTACGCAAGAGGAGGCTAAAGCTGTTTTCTCGGTACGCTGGAGAGTCATGAGTTCCTGCAGCCAACAGATGCTTCCTCATATTTTCTGGTCCCACTGACAACCGGCGTATTGTTTGGCTTGATAAGGGTACTGTGTTCCCGGTAATGGGAATTAGGGAGAGGTGTAAGTCAGCAAGACCCTGGGCGAGACTGAATCAATAGATAATAGGAGATTCTCATGAATGTTAAAGGGGCCATTATTATCGGGGCCGTTAAAAGAGCTGACGCTGTTTGTCTTCTCCGAGCGTGGCCGGCTATAGTTTAGCGGGCGGCTGACTTTAATGTCACAGGCAGGTCAAGGTTCTGTGTCTATGGCCAATTCGGTGACACATGTCGAGCAAGGAGAGCAAAGCAGGGGCGATCAAGCTTTCAGGTGAACATACAAGCGCTCAGAAACACATCGGACGGCTCGGATTTAATTAAGGATCTGTAGGAGTAAGCCGGAGAGAAATGTGTTTCCATCAGTCATCTGAGTTATGGTCTCCATCTGTCCGACATAAAGTTAGGCCTCCAGCCAGACTGTTCAAAAATGTGCTATGCACAAGACAGACGGCATATTATTGTCATAAGGAACAGATGAGAACGGGTTGCAGTGACTAGTTCACTAATGAATTAAGTTTGACACTAATTCTGTTCAAACTGTGTGACGTTTTTCAATGATATCTTACAATGGGGAAATCTGCAGTAATTGAAATGATGTGAAAATCAAGTGAATCCAGTTGTAAACAGTAGAGAGACACTTTCTTCTTTGTGTTTGAGAATACAAGCAGTGCAAAACTGGTGATGCTCTTAAAAGTCTTTATGAAATTAAACTGAAGCTTTGAGGCTTTTAGTATGAATATCGTCGCCGTCCTTCCAAAACCTCAAATTCGCTGTTTTTCAGAAAATTGAAAAATTAGAATGATTTTAGAAAGATTAAATACTGTGTTTCCAATACTTTTAATTGGTTAGATGTTTGCAAAACCCAGTGACAAACATAAATGGTGACTAATTATGCATCACAAAATATAGATATGAGGTTTTTGAAGGACAGCAGCGTATGTTAGCCTGCAGTATGAGGTATTGTTCTTAGAAAAAAATGGACAAAATGTGCAACATTGGCAATAATAGGGTATTGTATTAAGCAATAAACACTTATAGTCCCTCACTGCCACCAATAAAAAAAATCTAAATTTGGAAAATATCAGTTTCTAATCAAATAGAATACTTCGGAAATGAAGTATTTTTGTATGCCATCCCCGAAGTGAGTCAGCATTTTAGCACTTCCAGTTCCCTGGGCCCAAAAACTATGTTTTTTTTTTGTTACTTGTTTCTGGTAAATCACCTGAAATTAGATCTGCGGTTAACAAAACCTCTATATTTTTTCACGTTTTTATCTATGACATAAAATCACCAGTTGTAATACGCTTGTGATTTTTTAAATGGCTTTTTTGCGTCTTAAAAGCAGCGGTTGCTAACAAGTTGCTAAAAGCGCATACATTCTCTGGGGGAGACATTAGACGGCATTGCATATAAATCTCACAAAAATGCAACATGGACACAAATCTCTAAAAACATGGATGAGGATTAATTCCCAAAGTAATGATTTATCAGGGAACACGTTTATAGTAAAGTTTGAAAGAGTTGTCGGAGGCTTGTTGATATCGAGCTGCCGTACTGTAGTCTGTTAATAGCCTTGTGTTTTTTAACTTCTTTTTAACTTCTGCCAATTGTATTTAGGCTTCAAAATGTTGTGCTAATTTGTTAAGATGATCTTGATAGACAAAACGTCTCATAAAGCTTTTTAAGCACAGTTCTTAATTTTTGCAATCTTCCAAAAGTCTTTGGGAAAAATGCATAGGCTTTCGGTCAAGGTAACCAATGCGGCGCTAATTTCTCAATAAAAAGAAGCATTTCCAATGCACCAGACTGTAGTGTGTAAAAAAAAATGTGCAAAGCTAGTCTGTGTAAATACAGCACCCAAAAGTGTTTCACTAAATACAACAGTGCTTACCGAACACTCGTAGCATCTTAACTCATGTAAGTCAATGCTTCTTAACTTAAAAAGGTTTACACTAGCATGTAAGCATGCTTTCTGAATTATCTCTTGACATCTAGCTGCATATGCTCAGATGCTCAGATGGTACGAGTGCGGTTGGTTTGGATGGACATAGAAACGGACAGCTTAGTCACAGGCTGTTCCCTACAGTACTGGAATATATTAGCTGCCATCTTCAGGGTGTTTGAAATAATTACTTACTGGGGCCATCTGACACTTTCAATAAATTAAATCACCCCCTTAAGTTTTAAAGGCAAATGCATATTGCGGCCATCACTAATGTCTGGCCTGTCCCAGGAAAGAGATAATTTGCTGTAACAATGTGTTAACGCGGCTTGATAATCTGACCCAGCACTGCTCCAACAGCCAATAAAGAAAACTACAGAAATGAATTTGAGAATTAGCGGCGGCACGTGTATCTTCACAATTAATAACTTCCACTCTGTCAAGTGGTAATCTAATTATGAATTATGTATGAGTCCTCCATGAATCATTTATTCACTTTATTAGCTAAATTGGAAAATAGAAGCTGTGCACATCGTAATGATTTAAATTAATGTTTTCTCTATTCTGCAAAGTCGAATTTCAGAAGTTACTGACCTAACACAAACTGATGTTGAGTCATGTTGCTAATGGTGATAAAACAAATTCAATCATGATTTCATAATTAACAAATTAAGCCTGGAGAGGCTTTGTTTTCCTGTAATAAAACCCATTTCTCAACAGATGAACTCTAAGCAGTAAATACATCTATAGTAATCATACATAAGGACTATCTAAATATGATCTGCTGTGGGGATTACAGACGATTACACATGTGTGCAGAAGATACTGATCCAGACTCTATAAAATAAATGATACACTGTGCATCATTAAAATGAATTATTACTTAATTAAATGTATCTTTATTGCAGTTAGTGCTTATTGACTTTAGATTAACATTAGTGTTTTTTTTCACAAAGTTCTTCAAAATATCTTCTTTTGTGTTCTGCAGAAGAAAGAAAGTCATACAGGTTTGGAATGACATGATGATAAATAAATGATGACAGCATTTTTTGATTTTGGGGGAAACTACCCTTATAAAACGGCAGAATTTCAGTGTAATTCATCGCACCCGAACCAATAAACCTTTTATCAAATTCCTTGTTGATAACAAATTATTGTTAAAAGCTAAGAATTGATAAAAGTGTATTCTTAAATAAAGGAATTAAACAAATTAGAAGTTTATGTTTTAGTAACCCTGAATGCTACAATATGCCAAACGTCTGTTCACATGCAATAGTTTTAACACTTAAAACTATCTTATAATTTATATCTTTCCTCCCTGGTCTCCACTCATAAGTCATGATTTAGTTTCATGACCATTTTCCTGCTTTAAATTAAACCTCAGATTTTTTTTAGCACTCTGCCTTTAAAACTGTGAAATGAGAAATAGCACGCTGCCTCAGTCACACATGGAGCACAGGTTTACTTTCAGTCCAAACTTAATTTTTAACGGCTTCATCTGTCAAAAAAAGGTTCTTTGCACCGACGGCATTACATTAGTTATTGGACCGGTTCAAAAATAAATTCACACAGAAACATGCTGCACAAACTGCGAAGGTCAGACTGCAATGATCAGGGACCTTGTTAAGATAAACTTCAGTTTTTGGGATCTGTAGAGGCTACAGACATGAAACAACTCAAGGTCTGAAAGACCAACATTTTATTCTTCCCGATACTACCTGTGTTAGGAATTATATCTACGGTCCTGTTCACGCCTGATATTAACTTGCATCTTGGGTGATTTATTCACAAGTGCAGGGGAGAAACAGAACTGTGTAATAACATACATTTACAGAGAATTACGACATTATATCGAGAAGAGGGTCTATGATGGGGTGCTTTTAAGTAAATGTAGACATTACTTAATGTTACTGGATGTCGATAAAGCACAAAGTGCGAGTTGGCACACTATTACTTCATATACACAGCACCTGAATTTGTCATCTCGCCACAAATGTGACGCCTTAAAATGCTAATTGTTGGTTTGCCCTGTATATAATAAAACTTTGTGGTGTGGTTTACATGATGTTTTTACCCAGAAACCCTTCTGACGCATTGGCTAGAAACCATATAACACTTGCTTTATTTCAATGGAATTTATTTATAAGCGAGTCACATTGTAATATGGATCACCTGAGACAGATCATATCAATCTTCCTCTGTGTTATCGAGCAGACCCAGTTTCAATAAACCGGAGAGAAACTTTTGAAAGTCACAGTATGTTTTCATAGTACAATGATCCTCTTTTATCTCTAAAGATCAAGGAAAATTAAATTCTTTAGAGGTTATGACCCTTTTAAGAAGCTGTTGGATCATTTATAGTAATTTCCTGGATATTGTATTACCTTAATAAGCCATAATTATTACTCATCATCACTCCTTAAACTAATGTACCATTTGTCAAGATGTTCTCTTCCGCAGATGAAAAAACACACAGGACTTTCTGAAACGGCATATTCTTTAATCCATGAAATTATCTTTAAAAGACAAAATACACTATTTATTACTCTTTTGGCAGCTCTTGAAAGTATGATATTTCTAACATCTTTCATACCTGCGGTCTTTACGCGCCATTCACCACACTTAAAACTCAGACGGGCCTAATGTTAGCAGGGAGATTAATTTGATAACTTCTCAGTAATCCAGTAAAAGTGTCAACCTGGAGGGCAGAGAGGCTGGAAACAACACTTTAATATCCCAAACACACAAAGCCCTTCTTCCAAAGAGGAGGCTTGACAATTACACCCCCCCTTCTCATTAGCTATATTAGTAGACCATCTCACTGCCTGCTAAAAAGAGAAATGTGATATTTCCCTTGTGTCAACATTACATTTCAGCATTCTGCTGTCAGTCAGTCAGCGCTGGACTTTGTACAGTGAGAGATGTCAGTCATGGGTGAACTATAGAGTGCTCAGTTGAGTTTGAGTGGCAATGTTGTTTTCAAAGGCCGGCAAACAATGAGACTAACGCTGAAAGAAGAGGACGGGGAGGTGCTATATCTGAGAATTCAGCTCTAAGAACTCTTGGCACAGAGATGACTAACAGACTGTGGAAATCGATAGGTTGACTCAATGTATGATTTGAAAATTTGGTATTCATTTTTGGTCGGTTTAAATTTAGCACTTGGGTGATGGATGAAAGACATTAACAACCCTATATTTCTTTACGTATGAAAACCCCATCTGCAAACAAATGAAGCTTTAGTTTAATTCCCCGTGGAACGTTGGGGTTTTGGCAGAGGCAGTGATGTGTCATTTTGAGTGTTTTTCTTTTTTTTGGAAGTGAACGACACCATATTTCACAAGTCCAACCTGGATCATCTCGAAAGCCGTATCCGAGTTGACATGGTTCTTTTTTTCAGCGAGTAGGCCTAGGGCTCTACACACAACGCTTGTCTTTTCAGCTTTATTAATTTGCTGAGAAGGGCAAAAATGAAAAGAGCCCATGTGATGTTTTTGAAGACATATCGAATGTGAGGGCTATGCTAAGTGATGTGGGGTTGGGGGCAGGCATTCGAGAGGCTGGGGTGTTAACAAGCTTCTCTAAAGATACAGACCGTAGGTAGATGATGAAACCTCACAAGAACCAGAGAAATTCTGAATTCTGTATTAGAATATCTTAGCAGCCCTAGACAAGGTTAGTTATTCTAAATTCTGAACCCCCTCCCCATGGCAACAAGCCTCAATGATGTGAATAATGATATGCCTTCATTTATTTGAATAATCCTATGTATAATGTACAACTGTACAATGATATATAGCTGCAATCTCTGGTACAAGTTGCCCGGATGATAAGCAAGTCTAGAAGATCAACAGAGTGAACAAAGGATTTCTTTCAGTAGTACATAACGGCAAACACCTTACATTGTTAAGATAGTGAGGAAGCTAAAAAAGAGGTAAAGTGGGGCTGGGGCAGTATATAAATATACATTATAAACAGTTGACATTATTTATATTGTATAGTGCAGTATATCATATATCATATATCATATGATCATATAATATATAATAGCATATTTACGGCTGTTAAATCACACATCACGATTAATCACAATTTATCGCTTTGAGAATAAAAGTTTGTGTGCAGTGTGTACTGTGCATATACATTTTGTAAAAAATAAAAAAATCTATGAATGTTAATATATAATTTAAATCATATCTAAATATATATGGTTCAAAACGTTTCAAAACGGTTCAAAAATCCCTTATAACGACCAAAAATTAGAGGACCTATGCGAGCGCCTGGTGGTCGGGCCTCCCCCCATGGGGTCCGGCCGGGCTCAGCCCGAAGGAGCGACGTGGGGCCACCCTCCCGTGGACCCACCACCTGCAGGAGGGACCGTAAGGGGCCGGTGCAAAGTGGATTGGGCGGCAGTCAAAGGCGGGGGCCTCGACAACCCGATCCCTGGACGCGGAATTTAGCTCTAGGGACATGGAATGTCACCTCTCTGACGGGGAAGGAGCCTGAGATTGTGCTTGAGGTTCAGAGATACCAACTAGAGATACAGCTCCTTACGGAGCTTAGGCCGTAAGGTCTCCGGTGCCTGTCGAGGCGGCAATACCCGAACCCGGTGGTGGACTCCGGAAGTAAGGGATCCCGTCAAGCTGAAATAGGAGTCTTATCGGGCCTGGCTGGTTCGTGGAACTCCCGAGGCAGCTGACAGGTACAGACAGGCCAAGCGGACTGCAGCCCAGGTGGGTGGGGAGGCAAAAACTCGGGCCTGGGAGGAGTTCGGTGAGGCCATGGAGAAGGACTATCGGTCGGCCTCGAAGAGATTCTGGCAAACCGTCCAGCGCCTGAGGAGGGGGAAGCAATGTTGTTTACAGTGGAGGGGGGCAGCTGTTGACCTTGACCGGGGATGTCATTGGGCGGTGGAAGGAATACTTTGAGGATCTCCTCAATCCCGCCGTCATGTCTTCCATTGAGGAAGCAGAGGCTGGGGCTCAAAGGCAGACTCGTCAATCACCCGGGCTGAAGTCACAGAGGTAGTCAAGAAACTCCTCGGTGGCAGGGCACCGGGGGTGGATGAGATCCGCCCTGAGTACGTCAAGTCTCTGGATGTTGTGGGGCTGTCTTGGCTGACACGCCTCTGCACCACCGCGTGGCGGTCGGGGACAGTGCCCTTGGACTGGCAGACCGGGGTGGTGGACCCTCTTTTAAAGAAGGGGGACCGGAGGGTGTGCTCCAACTATCGGGGATCACACTTCTCAGCCTCCCCGGGAAAGTCTATGCCAGGGTACTGGAGAGGAGAATCCGGCCGATGGTAGAACCTCAGATTCAGGAGGAACAGCATGGTTTTCGTCCCGGTCATGGAACGCTGGACCAGCTCTATACCCTCTCCAGGGTGCTGGAGGGTTCATGGGAGTTTGCCCATCCAATCCACATGTGTTTTGTGGATTTGGAGAAGGCATTTGACTGTGTCCCTCGCGGCATCTTGTTGAGGGTGCTCCGGGAGTACGGGATTCGGGACCATTTGCTAAGGGCTATCCGGTCCCTGTACGACCGGGTGTAGGAGCTTGGCTCGCATTGCCGGCAGTAAGTCAGACTTGTTTCGGGTGCATGCTGGACTCCGGCAGGGCTGCCCTTTGTTGCCGGTTCTGTTCATAATTTTTATGGACAGAATTTCTAGGCGCAGCCAGGGGCCGGAGGGCGTCGGGTTTGGGGACCACATGATTTCATCTCTGCTCTTTGCGGATGATGTCGTCGTGCTGGCCCCATCAGACCAGGACCTACAGCATGCACTGGGATGGTTTGCAGCCGAGTGTGAAGCGGATGGGATGAGAATCAGCACCTCCAAATCTGAGGCCATGGTTCTCAGTCGGAAAAGGGTGGCTTGCACACTTCTGGTAGGTGGAGAGTTCCTGCCTCAAGTGGAGGAGTTCAAGTATCTGGGGGTCTTGTTCACGAGTGTGGGAAGGATGGAACGGGAGATTGACAGTCGTGGTGAAGAAGGACCTGAGACACAAGGCGAAGCTCTCGATTTACCGGTCAATCTACGTTCCTACTCTCACCTATGGTCATGAGCCGTGGGTCATGACCGAAAATACAAGATCCCGGATACAGGCGGCCGAAATGAGCTTTCTCCGCAGGGTGGCTGGGCGAACCCTTAGAGATAGGGTGAGAAGCTCTTTCACTCAGGAGGAGCTCAGAGTAGATCCGCTGCTCCTCCATTGAGAGGGGCCAGCTGAGGTGGCTCGGGCATCTTTTCCGGATGCCCCCTGGACGCCTTCCCGGGAAGGTGTTCTGGGCATGTCCCACCCGGAGGAGACCCCGGGGAAGACCTAGGACACGCTGGAGGGACTATGTCTCCCGGCTGGCAGCGGAACGCCTCGATGTCCCCCCGGAAGAGCTGGAGGAAGTGTCTAGGGAGAGGGAAGTCTGGGCATCCCTGCTTAGACTGCTGCCCCCGCGACCCGGCCCCGGATAAGCGGAAGAAAATGGATGGATGGATCTAAATATATACACGCAAATATTTCCTATATTTATTTATGTATGTATGTGTTTATAAATACAAAATATATACGCACACAGTACACAGACATGCTGTATATGTAAACAAAATTTTATTCTATATGAATTGTATTAATATTGAATTATATTATATTATTTTATAATCAAAGGAATGAATAAATAACCATAGGAGATTTTCTCAGAAACTATTTTATATCATACACTAAGTTAATTTTGTATGTGAAAAAAATATCTTGCAAGGAAGAAAAGTGTGTTTGTGAATTTGCTGGCGTTTGTTATGTGAGAGAGGGGAATCTACTGCATGTAAGTTGTCAAAGTCCCTGGAAGACAAATTATTTCATTCAATGGTCAATACTAAATCATTACAAAACTATTCATTAGTAAATACCTTGGGATTATAAGGTTCAACCTGACATTTTGTCAAAACATAGTTATTCACATATTCTTATTCTGTGACAACTTTTACAAAAACATCTACAAAGTAAAATGAAATGGAATAACTTTGAAACTCAATATTTCAAAACTGCTCAAAATGCAGATAGAAGCATAGAATTCCAAGGTGGCGAGTTGTTCTTTAAATCACACTTTGTTTCTTAAGCTGTTGCAGATAATGTGTACCCAAAAATGTTATGAAGTAAACAAACATGCCTAAGCCTAAATAATGCCTCTATAAAGCCTATCTCTTTAAACCAAACTTCTGTTCCTAGATACCATATTACAGTAGTATTATGATAGCATCCATTTATTTTTCTACAAATGGTCCATCTCGGTTGATATTTGATCAGCGAAGTGCGAGACTAATGATTGACTAAGACTAATGTTTTGAAAACATTTCCAGACACAACCCACAAGTAAATCTCAAGGTCTCTGCAGTGACATGAGCTACAGCCTGCATCAACAAACACTGGAAATATGACCATAAAGCGTTTCTGAGGAATTTGTACGTGTGGGTATAACCTGTATAATAGAAAGCATTTGCTTTGGAGTGTGCTTCTGAGCTGACAGCGGTATGATTGATGTATTTGTTCTCTCTCTGGGCCTGTCACTTTAACATATGGCACTGAGATGCCGAATTGACAGTGCTCACTCAAGCCCGAGTTCAAAACAAACACTGTCATCCTGTCTCAGCACACACGCTGCATATGCGCTTTTATGAAATGACTAAATACAACAGGAATTGATTCCGGTTTTCTCTTTCATTGTGTTCTGCCACATCACAAAATAATATAAACAAAGTACATTGGATGCTATTTATTTCGATTATCACCACCATTTCGGCCTACCTTAAAATAACAGTTACCTACTGAATAAATGCTCATGTACCATCAATTGGCCTCCAACTATTATGATTTCTTGCTCCATCATGACCGACATGTTTTCAGGTAGTGACAGCCTCACCCTGCCCCTCGTCCAGGGATGTCTCTTCATTCTTCAGGGCTGAAAGAAGGAGAGCTTGGAGCCGCTGCGAATTCAGACAGGAAGGCTGTCAAGCAGAAGCTGTCAGACGATGCTTTCTGATGTCATCGTCTCATCAGCAGGGCTGTCAGTCTCGCAGATTCTTCTCCACTCTGAGGAACTAAGATGGGAGAGAGACGATATACTAACACATCCCCCATATGGAGCAAAAAACAACAGACTGGCTCTCCAGAAGCCCAAACAGCACTCACTATATGGATGGATGTTATTGATCCAGGTGTCTATTTACACAGTTTCACTCCACTGCTCAAGTTTTGGTTTTTGGACAACAGGGCCGTGCTAAATGCCACTTTCAAAGCACAAAAGGCACACTGGGCAAAAACCTTGCTTTTTTGTGAGAAGTATGATCAAATGTGTTTTCTAAAATATATAAACCTAAGAAAGCTAGATAGTTTTAAACACTGTAATGTCTGTATTTTCTCTTGACATTTTGAAAACAGTGATTTTGAATTCAGTAGTTTTCATTTCAGTTTTACTATAGTTTTATTAATATTTTGAATTAGCTGTTAATTTTATATTTTAATTTAAGTAATTTTTTTGCTGTTTTGTTGAAGTTTTGTCATTTCATTTTTTTGGTTTATTTTTTTAACTATTTTTTTTTCATTTTTGTTTAGTTTTATCTATTTTCTGTTAATCCTTTTGGTGCCTCAACTTCTCATTTTGCTTAAGTTCTAAATGTTTTTTTAATACTATTTAGGCTGAAATTTTTATTTCTATTAACGGAAATGTTTGAATTATTTCTATTTTAGTAAACTATGACAACATTTAAAATGACACAATATCAAACTTCTGACAGCTTCTGTTATCTGATATAATATCTGATAATAGTAAAATCTACTCAACAAAATAGTAATTATTGTTGTGTTGACTATATAACTTGTCAACCCTATTAACAGTTGTATTAAGTAAAATGATGAATAATTTCTATTTTTAATGTAAAATGTTAATATAATAATAATAAAAAACAATGTTTCTATAATAATTATAATATAATAGTAACTAAAAACCAACATTTGATTCCAAACCAGCCAGCATCCGTTAGTTTTAGTATTGCGTTATCAGCGTAAATTTCATGGTTTCAATCCCAGGGAACACATATACTGATAACATATATACCTTGAATATAGGTATATAGGTTGCTTTGGAATAAAACTTCTGCCACAATATATATTTTCTTTATTGCCTGTTTTGATCTTGCAGACTTTAGCTGTAGCCCAGTCAATTCCTATGCTAAGCAGAGAATCTGTTGTTGTTGTGTTGCAATTTGTTCAGAGGCGGAGTGCTCCAAATGCCAAGAAGTTGTTTGCGCTGTGTTTGCCCTTGCCTGTATCTCACAAACATATGGCCCCCCATATGTGGAGATGTCAGGGGGGCCTTTCAGAGCGATCACGGAGCATGCAGCTGACTAAAGTTCCAGAGGCAGAAAGATGTTCGCCGTCCCTTCTTTTGCCTGATCCACCGTGCATAAAAACATTGTTTGCCTCGCGCATGCAGCGCAATGCACGCAACTCAATTTGCAACTTTCATCTGATAACACCTCTCTCAGCGAGAGACGACCTAGTCCACAGAGCGCATTTAAGAGTGTTGTACAGACTGCGAACCATAAAACACAATAAACGGTAAATTGGTGCAAACAAATCTGAATTGTAATAACCTGAGGGTAAGATATGCAACTGCAGATGGAGCGCTTGCCATAACGCATCGCCTGGAGCCCACAGGGGGCTTCATTGTGATAGTAATATAGTCTTATAAACATACTACAAGAATCGTGCGGCTAGTTTTATTTCCTCTCTCTGGGTTGCTAAGTGCTTAGGTAATATATTGCTTTCATAAGAGCACGCAAGCTGTATTTTCCTTTCGAAAATATGTCTCAATCCTTTGGGCAGTGTGATTAAGAATAAAATAGTGGCTGCATTACTTCCAAATAAATTCAAGTAATGACATAAGCAAAGCGGTTAAGCGGTGAAGATATTTTTTCACTGCCGAGAGTCCTGACAGAGGGGACGGGCGGCAGAGGCATCCGCCTCCAACCGCGCGTCCCTCCGGCGCGCAGGCTAATGTATTACTTTTGGATTACTCTAATATCTGTCTGATGTATGTTTGCTGAGCAAAGCAAGAGCCCACGGGTAGCCCCTGAACGACAGAACAGCTGCACGAAGCCGGGCTTGTGAAGGAGTTCTCACAACCACCAGATTCCCCTTCCTGTCGCTGCAGCCAAGTGCGTGTCGGATGTATCGGGCCATGAGCGGCGGGTCCTTTAGAGCTCCTGGGACTCACTAGAGCCTGCAGGCCGTGGAGCTGATAAGTCAGCCAGCCATTCTTCAGCCCAAATGAAGGCAGTAAAGTTGACTAGTGAGAATGCGGCTCAGCCCGGGGTTGGCAGACTGTTCCTCAGCGGAGAGCCGCCGTGACACTAACCCTGTACACACGCTCATAAACACACACTCTATTTGCCCCCCTCTGACATGTGCGCACAAATATTTATTTTTCTTGATTCTTCCAAGGAGTACAAAAGAAAAATCACACCTCTCTCTCTCTCCTCAGCTCATGCCAAAATAATCAATGCTCTCCCGAGCGGGCTCGGCTGTGCTGACGTGCAGGAACGGATCCGGAGCTCGACGAAAGATAATAAGCGAGGAACGGCCCTATGTTTTACAGCTATCAAGGCTCATCCTATTTGACATGCATTGTGGTGTTTACAAAATCCCAGCAAAACCTCCAGCTATACGCTTTAACAGGGCGCTCTGCGAAACAAGAGTTCTGAGGGCATTTCGCTGAGAGAAAAACCAGCCTCCCTCTTATGCGTGTCCCATTTCTTATTCACAGCGCTTTCCTCAGCGTTAACACCTGTCAGCTGACTGACTTCTTGTTCCCCCAGGCTTATGAAGAAATCATGGCTATGGGGTTCAGAGTCAACAGTCCCATCAATATAAATTCACCATGGTCTTCATGGGACATTAGGCGGGATCCTGTATCTTTACAAAGGCCTTTGACTCTCCTCTGCGGATAGGAACGCAAAATAGGGGGAGAACAGAAACGGTTATTTTGAAGAATATTTTCACTCGGAGGCTCTAAATAGGCCGTAAAACATTTATTTCAGAACACTGCCTTTCACAATGCCTGTATTCTGTGGCTGTTACGAAAGTAAGGTATTAATCCAGTCATAAATCATAACATTTGTTCTATAAGTCATTGAACGCATTCTCCCATGGTTTACATTTTTCTTGACTTAATACTTCCATCCAACAACAGAAAGAACAAAATTCATACAAAGAATGCTAACTATAAAAGCATATACACCAACAGACGATAAGTATGTTTATTCTTATTACTTCACTTACAAATCTTATTTGCAAACCTCTTAGATTCCAATGGCTTTTGATTGGCTGTCAAAGTTAAAAAACTAATAATTCTGAATGTGATCCCAATAATAACATTCCCTCTTTATATTTATGATTATGGTTTTCTTATACAGTTACAGTATTCTTTTATATTTATAATGAATTGTAAAACCTAATTAAGCTTTTCTAAAGGGCCTAAAAATAAAAATTCTGTCATGATTTACTCGCCATCAAGTTGTTCCAAATCTGTAAACATTTATTTGAACACAGAGAGAGAAATTTGAAAGAATACTTGCAAACAAAACCTCCTGCATTGATACTACACATGTCCAAAACAATTTACTCTTAAAAAAAAGTGCTTAAAAAGGTTCTTCGATGCCATAGAAGACCCTTGTGCTTCCAAAAAGAACCTTTAACATCTGAAGAATCTTTCACAAAGGTTCTTTGTGGCCAAAAAAATGTTCTTCTATGGCATCGCTGTGATGAAACCTTTTAAGCACCTTTATTTCTAAGATTGTACTTAATCATATTATTTATCATACTTACTAGAATAGAAATATCAATCGTAGGTGCACGTTTATAGTCTTAAAGTATACGGACATGTCACTCCTAACAGCAGGAATAAGAAGGGCTGTAAATTATATGATAGAAGTTACATTGAAAGTAAAAAAAATTGACACGTTTCTACATGACAAACAGCACACAGCGTTACATGACGATATCACCATCGACAGATAAAACCATATAAACCAGAGATCTTCCTCCAGCCATTGCTAGCTGGTAATCAAGTCGATCAAATCAGCAGGCGAGCGCTCCTCGCACGCGCACAATGGTGACATGACAAAGACCTGCAGTCATGTTTCCTCTCAGCATGTTGCGAGTCGTCAGACATACCTCACCGCAGAGACATGTTGGCATTCCTGCTCCGTTTGAGGTAATTCAACAAGGCTGTCCATTGCTCCAGATGGATAACAGCCGAGAAATGGGAGCAGACATCACTCCCGTGAGTTTCACATCTCTTACCAAGCTGTTGTTCAACATAGTGGCACACGGGTTTGTTTTACATAAGGACGATTCGCTTGTTCCACCAAAGGAAACAAAAGTCAATTATGACACCATTTCTCTCTGACATCATCGTGCTAATACAAGCTGCTCTTGACCTTATGCTAGTGCGTCCGGGGCTAATGAAAGTATGGCATCTCTTCATGATTGGATTAACTTCAGATGTAGTGAGTGTCTGTCTGGAAATATTACACTGGATGTTGTGTGATCTGTCCCGCTTTACTCGTCTCTTCCCCCAAACCCTTATCGCTGGATCAGGACACTCACATTTGACATTACACAACGAGTCGACCTGACGAGAGCTCTCTACAGCACTGCCGCTGTAAGCTTCAACACACACGGCCTGATAATCGACTCAATTAAAAAGGTCCAATTGCCTCAGCAAATTGATCCGAGTTATAACATTATCATTAGCACTTCAACTGTGGCAATTATAGGACATTCACAGGCAGAAGCAAGAATAATGGGGAAGGAAAATGAAGTGACTTTGTACAAAAGGACATCCATTTTCAACGCACTGGGTGGTGTAAATAGCCCTGGTGTCAGCAGTATAGAGATAAAAGAATTGAGGCTTCCCGTCACATATGTTAGCTGCTTTCTGTGAGCAAAAGTCACACAGTCCTTTGACACACAAATGGGGGTTAAATGTTGAAGTTAAACCTGTTTCACATTCGTCTACATTGTAAATTGATCTAAAAATACAGATTAACAGCCCATTATGTTGAATTTACTATTTATAGGTATGTGTTCAGGTAAAATTATTGTTTTATTCTGTGAACTACTTACAATATTCCTCAGAAATTTCAAATAAAGTTTTGTTCTATTTGCATTTAATTGCAGAAAATGAAAACTGGAGAAACAGGTTAAAATAACAGAAAATATGTTTATTCACATACATAATATTTGTACATGTATTTAGGAAAATGTAAAAGTATTTTTTAGGTGATAACCTACATTTTTATCAGTTTTCATATGTTTTGTCATATACATATAGTCTTTCACTTTATGTCACTCCTGAGGTTTGATTTTGTTGAAATTCAACAGACACTGAATTGGAATGCACACAAAATATCTAGACATTTTTTGTCTTTTTAATTTTTTCCAAGGCTGTGTATGTTTTTCAATGTTAGAATGTGAATGTTCCAAACAGACCACTTAGAAAACAAAAGTGACTCAATTTCTCTTGCATACTGTATAGTCCTCAATAAAATTCCACATAAGCAGAAAATACAGAAGAAATATCCTATTAAAAGTGACAGAAATCTCCACACGTTTAAATATTCGTGTGAGAAAGGTTTTCCAGCAGAGTGCATGTTTTTATAAATATACACGTGTGTGTGTGCACAGCACATAAAGTATAGACTGGTGGAGACAGTTGATGTCATAGAGGGACATAAGGCAGAGCTGCACAGCAGTCTTGCACTGCCATACAGAGCAGCCGACAGCCTGAAAGACGAGCCGTCCTCAAATCTGAAGGCTCTCTCGCTAATTGTTTATGAAAAAATGACATTTGTCTTTTTTGCACCTTGTTTCAGGTGTCAGTGCCTTTAACATTGAGGGCTTGAGATGGTGCGATTGCCCTCCGGCGGTTTGTTTGATGTTTTGAGGACTGTCATTTCTACGTGCAGCTCCATAGAAAGCAAAATCTGTATTTATTTACATGCAAGGTTAATAGAAAAAGATGCATAAGTGATTTGAAAGTCAAACGACTGCACCTAGTAACTTTATGCAGAACAGGTTTAATGTTGAAATGAGGAAGAGATACAAAGGTAGGAAAAACAGTGGTAACAGCGTATTTCGGCGTACACACACACTTTTATATTTTAAGTGCTGCTAGAAAAGGTTAAGTAAACAAAATGATTGTTTCTATATGAACACAGATGAAAATAAACACCAGAGCAAAAATGTTACAGTTCTGATGTGGCAATGATAATAATATAACTTTGTGGTGATCATTGTTGTTTTACATTTTAAAATGAAAATAATTGATTACTTGAAAATGTAACTATTTAAATATAGTTTTAGTTTTTCACAAAATCTCTCAAGTTTATAATATAAATTTACAGTTTGTACGTCCATAATGCCGCTGGTTAGACAGATTACTGTGTCTTGTTATTACAAACCTCCTCCACGGTGTGCATTCAGATAGGCAATGGCAAACTAGTCTAAATGTCATATTACACAGACAATACTGCCACTTGCTGCAAGACAGCAAGTACCGCATACCCGACCTCTACAGTAGAAAGAGTTCCAGTATTTTGACATACAGAAGCCTTTTTCGTACATTTTTTATAACGTTTTCTATGACATTAGTTTTACTCTTTAAGATTTACAATACTTGTTTTAAAAACAAAAACTTTATTAATAGAGCTCTTTGTTTTTCACATTCTTTTATTGACTTGTACTTAAAAATGTGGATTTTTCTTCTATATTAGGCATGCAGACAGCTCCAAATGCAAATGAGAAGAAAGCTGAAACATCTCCTGGATGCGTATGAAAAACCTATTTCAAAAATACCACTTTATTTGGAGAAAACAAACACGCAACCTACTGAATTATTTTGTTTCATGAATAGTTTTGGGTGTATCTTTCTTTCTTGTTTTGGGGGGATTTTATTCTCTTCCTCATCCGACCCCTCCGAGAGGATTTGTGAGCATATATCAAGGTGATGCACTGACAGCCAAAGGAAGAGCAAATAGAATCAGGGCCAGGAAGAGGAAAACAGGCACTTTTCACAGATGGCAAGAGGCATCCTTTCAGTCTTTAAACAGACACAGAAAGCAGTCAAGGGACCGGGCTCTGTCTGTATAATGTGTTGGGGAACAGTGGGTACTTGGCACACGTAGCAGAAACAATTAGCGTCACGTAAGATTCCCGGAGCAATCGGAGAAAGAGGACTTTTTTTTCACCGAGCGAACCTGAACCGCAAACGTTATTTGGAGGCACCTCGCCGTGTCATTACGGGTAGCATTAGCGAGTTTCAAAGACAGCGCTAGTCATGGCCCATTTTTCTCTGCTGATGACTTATGTGTGGGCAGGGAGATTTGTTTGCATCCTTGCATACCTAATTAATGAATCGACAGAGGAAGTGCGTTTCTCCTTTGAGAGTCTCACACAAGTGGCAATATTTTCTAAGCATTGTGCTCTGCTTGTTTCGCTGACAAACATGCCGTTTGAAATGCCAGTAATGAGATGAAGTAAACAACTTTACCCTATGACACACTTACACTTTATTTGAATATACTACTGCGTGTGGGAGGCAATGTTGATGTGCTTTACTACAAAAACTGACAATGAAAATATTTGTTTAAGTTCGGCTACAATGAATGTCCCAGAGGTTAAGGTAAAATAAGGCAAAGGTAGCTTCTACTTCAAGTAGCCTACATGTGTATACATACTGAAGTCCACTAGAGAGCAGTATAATACAATACCTACACCACTTTACACTACTCTCTGACACTTTACAATAAGGTTGTATTTGTTAACAGTTAGTTAATGAATTAGCTAACTAACAAGCAATATTATTTACAGCAAACCTAATACATTGTTGTGGTATCTTACATTGGTCAACAGCACGATGAACTAACATGAACAACTGTATTGACATAAACTTCAACAAAGATTAATACATTTCAAGAAACAAATTTGAACGCCCCACACTCATTTGTTCACTTTATACTGTACTGTAAATTTTGTTGTAAATACTTGTTTCTCCACCCACACTTGTAAATGTGTTTGTGAACGTTATATTATATTTTCTGTCTCATTTTAATTTATCTACTTTGCTCTTTTATCTTATTTTATTGTAGCCTGTTTTTATTCTATATTTCTAATTCTATTGTACTGTTGTAGACTGCCTGAACGTAACGATACGCATTTCAATATACTTACTGTCACTGAATTCTACACACGGCAAATAAATGGTACAAAAATGTTTTACGTATTGTTAGTTCATGTTAGCTAATGCATTGCCTAATGTTAACAAATAAAATGTGATTGTAAAGTGTTACCACATTCTTCACAGTCTGAGACAACTTGCCTTGAGTAATGTGCACACATTTATTGACACTATATTGACACACAGTACTGTAGAATAGTGCCTTATCTTACAACATCAAAATAAAGAGCACCCTGGGATCCACTTGATGAAACAAATATTTTCGAAGATCACTGGACGTTTTTTGGGTTTAAAGGTATATGTAACAAAAGCTGAAATTTAAAAATGAGAACTAATATTTGTTCCTTTTTTGGCTTTAAAAAGTCAGTGGAGGTTATGAAAATGAATAGAAACCAGCGTGATGACCTCTTGAAGTATTATAATCCCATTTCTACAGACATGCAAATTATGTGTCAGTCATTATTCTCTCTCTAGATAAGCACCAAATACAGCCAAGGAAAAAAATAAGAGACCATTCCAAATGTTAATTTCAAAAGTATTTCTAGATGTATTGTGGTCATTACAGTTGATTCTTTGTTGAATTTCAACAAAATCTAACCTCAGGAATGACAAAGTCAACCAACAGCAATGTGAAAGACTGAATGTTAACGACAAGATACATGAACACTGTGATAGAAATCGAGGACGTCACATAAAAGAAATCACTTCTGTACTTAATACAATTATATTACTGGTGTATTGCTTAAAAGTGAATATGAACTTGCTGTCTTTTCAAAATTTTGTGTCTGAAAAAACAGAGAGAATCTTTTCTGTTATTTTGACCTGATTCTCTTGATTTCATTTTCTGCAAATAAATGCAAAAGAAACAATATTTTTGTTTGAAATCTGGGAGAAATGTTGTTATATTATATTATTTTGAATAAAACAAAAATGAACATTTTACCTAAACACATACCTATAAATAGTTTGAAATCAGAAAAACGGCCTCTAAAATGGTCTCTTCATTTTTTCTGCCGCTGTAAATCAACCTTGTTGACGATAAATACTTGTAGCTGTTACTAAAATCAATAGATTGCACACAATAGTGTTTTTTATCTTAGGAGTCCAAACAAACAAAACATGGACTTTTCCTCTCAGCTGGGATAAAGTCTTACTTGCTCACATTATTCGTGATTTGTTTCTGTTGTGTCACTATAGTATTGGCTACAGAATTAAGATGCTTTGTACTATTGGACTCGTCTTGGCATTGACAGGTATGTTTATGTCGATTATGGTAATCTATAATAATTTATTCTTTATAATAATTTGACCCTTGCAATACAAATTCAACTTTACTACAAATTAGCCTCAGTTACAAAAAATCTCTCTCCTAGCCTACGGTATATGTTTTTGTGTGATTTCATTGCATTTCTCCTTTCAAAGTGCATTTGGGTTAGCAGCAAGAAGACACATACTGATAAAACTATACCTTCAGAGTTGTTTTGGATTAACGAATCAGCTAAATGAATGAATGTTCAAGCATTTAAACATTTTGCATTGAGATTTATACATTTGGCAGATCCAAAGAGACTCACAGTAATGTGCTAGTATCATCTTGCAATGTGTTCTATTAATCTTTGCGCTACTGACACAATACCGTAGCAACTAAGCTACAGGAACGAAATATATGTAACCATACATATAACAATTATGCAAAATGTATTATTTTATTTTAATTATTTAATATAATGTGGATGTCTGTTAGTATTAAATGTAATATTTTTCCAATATTTTTTAAATATTATTAAATGTATTATTGAATGATGTTTCCAGCAATAATTTATATAAAATCCATTGAATTTATGTGTAGGAATATGCAGCTCTTCCCTTATCAGCAAAAGTCATAAAGGAGATAACCCGCTGTTGCAGTATGTGGTGAACAACTCTCTCAGAGAGCATCCAGTTCTTACCAAACTACGTCTGGTATGTATATAGAAACACAGAAACATTTCTGTGCAACCATAGAAAACTCAAAAACTGTGTGCAATGTGCATTTAACTTACAGTTAGGTTTGTCTTGTTAGATCTGTGTAATCTTACATGCTTACACTAGAGGTCAGCAAATACTCATTTCTTTTTTACCTGCATGTTTCTGTTTTAAGAAAACTATGGAGGATCCCAACCATCTAATGATGGTGGCACCGGAGCAAGCTCAGTTTATGGCTAATCTAGCTAAACTGATCAAGACCAATAAAGCAATTGAAATAGGTCAATGAAATACAAAATAATCATACAAATAATGATGATTTTGTGTATTAAATTAACTGATCACTTGTAAAATGTTTACAATTTAGGCCTGTACACGGGATACAACGCCTTGAATATGGCTCTGCTTGTACCTGAGAATGGACGTGTGGTGGCTTGTGAAATTAATGAGCAATATGTGAACACAGCCAAAGCCTTTTTTACAGAGGTATGGCAAGCAAAACATATTTCACTAATAGATTGTTATTTCATAAACTTAACTACAACTGAACACACTATTTTTTAGTCTATATTATTGTCTGTCAGATATCTGTATCTGAAGTGTTTAAAATACACCTTCACATGTCTCATTTTCAATATTGATTTCTGCCTGCCACTGTGAGAATGCAGTCATCAGTTTAAGGCCAGATTGACCAGAAAAGAGAGTGAGAAAAGAGAGAGATGCAGAAATGTCCATCAGATTCTAGCATGTGCTGACTGAGATGAATGTGGATGCCCATTTGAGCGCTGATAAAATCAATTAGCAAAGTCAAACAAGCACAGTGCATTTTCTTCTGTATAGTATAGCTATAATATAGCACCCAATCAAATACATGTATATGCAACATTATAACAAACAGCAATAACGGCAAACTCTGTTTTAGGCTGGAGTGGAAGACAAAATTGATATTCGTATTAAGCCTGCAGAAGAAACATTGGGTAAAGATGGACTACAAGAAGTATATAACCCTATTACATTTATAAGTGGAGCTAAAAAACTAAAAGTACTGTCCCAACAGATGAACTTTTAACTGCTGCTGAAAACGAAACGTATGACTTTGTCTTCATTGATGCTGATAAGAAGAATTATGAAACATACTATGAAAAGTCTCTTCAGCTTGTTCGAAAGGGTGGCATTATTGCGATTGACAATGTAAGTATGTTAAGTACAACATTTTTCATTTTCCTATTAAAAGGGACAGTTCACCCAAAATAAAAATTCTGTCATCATTTACATCTTTTTACTCACAGTTCCAAATGCGTGTAAATGTATTTGTTCTGATGAACACAAGAGAAAGATATTTGGAAGAATTATATGACCAAACAGTTCTTAGCCACTATAGACTGCTATACTTTATAATTTTCTTTGTTCTGTTGAACACAAAAGAAGATTTTTGAAGAATGTAAGACAGCAAACAGTTCTGGGGCACTAATGACAACCATTTTTCCTACTTATGGTAGTCAATGGTGACCAAATACTGTTTGGTTATAAGCATTCCTCTTAAAATCCTTCTCTGTGTTTCCTCTGTTTTACTGACAGAATTTCATTTTTGGGTGAACTATCCCTTTAACACAATAAAAAAAATCTCAATAAACTCAAGTACGAAAAAATAATTGCAATATTTTTAAATATGCTCTTATTTTGGAAATGAATGTATAGGTAAATGGAACTGGTAATAAATATTATGTCATAAACATAAAAAGGTTTTCTATAAACCTATGGAAATAAATGACATAATGATTTTTAGAGGGTTTCAAGCTGGCCGGAAGTTAACTTTGGTTATAATATAACAATTTATTGTATATTTAATTTAATGTGTATTAATTGTACTTAATTAAAACTACTGCACAGTCTTTGCAGAGGTCTACTTTGGGACACGTTTGTTTATGTGGATTGTCGTTGAAACACATGTGTAGGCCACAATACTACACGATAAATGTGTTGTAAATACCGCCAAAGAAATATCGTGGTGAAGTTTGCGCACTTACCTCTCTATCTATCTGTCTGTCTGTCTGTCTGTCTGTCTATCTTTCCGTCTGTCAGGTGCTGTGGGGTGGGCGGGTCATCAACCCTTCTGAGGATGACCTCTCCTCTCAAACCATGACAAACTAAACAAGAAGTTACACAAAGATGAACGCATTGATCTTAGTATGCTCACTGTTGGAGATGGTCTGACCCTAGCGATTAAAAGATAATCCAGAATATGTGACAATTGATGTGACTATAGTAGGCAGAAAATAAAGGTTTGCATTAGCCTAACGTTACCTCCGTTGTTTTGGAAGTAAGGCCGTTGCTAAACAGCTCAGAACTTCTTCGTCACAGCTATTAACAAACACAGACAATAAAACAAAAACAAGCATCAATCTGTGTAATAATGTCGGATTCCACATTTGTTTTTTTACGTTAAATGTAATGTTTTGCTAACTCTGGTCGAACACTCACGCACGTGACGACCGGCTCATCCGGTTTATTAAAATACATTTAATCTTTACAAGGTTTAGCCGCTAGATGGAGACTTAAAGCATTCACATATAGTAACATTTTGGCAGACGCTTTTATCCAAAGCGATTTACGTTGCTTTATCCTATACATTTTACGTAGGCATTTGCAATCCCCTGGGATCGAACCCACAACCTGTGTTACCTAAAGTTACTGTTTGAAACTACTGCTTACATTGCAAAGGTTCAATTTCATTCCTTCAAAATATAGCTTTACAGCGTCATGTAGCCTAAATTGTTTACATTTTAACCTTTATACTTTTGAAAGGTTACAATTACGAATACATCGCCAAATATACATAAAAGCACTTTTAATAAACATTGGGTGTTACGCAGTATTTCTGTGAGCTCGAGTTATTGCAACTGCGCGTAATGATATAAGAATGGAAACAGAGTTTCGTGCTTTCAGTTTGACAGTTTGGTTATGACTCTTCTATCTAATATTAAAGCAACGTTCATAAATGATTTGGATACTGGAATCCCATTATGATAGGGGGTGTTCGTATTCTTTTGACCTCATAGTGTAGTTCACCATTCCTTTTGCACTTTAATTTATAGTTTGTATACTGGCATGAGTCAAATAAAGTACATGTGTCGTTTACTGATACACTGATGCCTTGCAGTTTCGTTTATAAGTATTCAGTGATTCAGAAGTATTCAGTGGAAAGCGAAACCTAACTCAATATTTGTCAGGCAAAGTTCTGTATTTAACCAATCGCGTCCTGTGACAACGTGACAAATCCGGAGAGCACCCGAAGAGCCTGTGGTTCAGACGTTTGTAGAAGGTAATCTCTATCAATAATAATAAACATGTATATATAATTATTGTACTGTAATACTCTACAGTTATACTGAAAATGTGTTTAAAATTATAACCAACTTTGTGATAAATGAATATAATCGTTCACATTATTTTGTTGAGTAAATATAGAAGCATGCTGCCATAATTTACTAATCACATAATTGTATACAGTGTGTTATTATAATTTTATATTTTGCAAAATGTATTGCTTAAAAGCTAATGTATTTTACATTTTGTATAAATATTTGTAACCAAATAGATCACCACTTGATAAAAGATAAATACAAAATATATATAAAATTATACAATTAAGTAAAAAATTATAAAAGCATGTTATAAAAAATCTTATTGTATTGAACATTTAGTGGCGGTTTCCCGGACAGGGACTAGGTTTTAGTTAGATTAGGACATTGACGTAGTTTTTACAAACAGACACGCATTACTTGTGTGCATTTTGAGATTACACAGTGGCACTGATGTATTTAACATATAACAATATTTCTCCCTGCTTTCATTAAGAAATGTCGGAGGAGGATCTTAAAATATTGTCCTGCCACTTCACTTGGGGCTTGGAAAAGGAACAAGCTGATCTTAATTTCCTTGATGTGAAAATCTGTGAAAGACTAGCAGTGCAATGTGAATATAAAGAAAATGTGAAACAAAGAGATTACAACTTTCTGTCTTACATCAAACATCTACAAGGTGTTAATGATGAAGCACTAAAGAACTTGGAACTGGCGATGAAGGAACAGACAGGTGATGAAAAAAATTTGATTGTGACGTATGGAAACTTGGCCTGGGTGCACAGTGTCATCGGAAATGTAGCCGAAGTCAAATCCTACGTAGAGAAAGTGAAAGATATTTTTAGAGCTTTTCCTACCCCGTCCCCAACAGATCTTCACAGAGAGGTCCAAAGTGAAAAAGCCTGGTCGCTTCTTAAGTTCTCTAGAAAATCCTACATCAGAGCCAAGGAGATGTTCTTTGGGGCACTACAGAAAGATGCAGATGACCAGGAATGGAACACAGGCTATGCCTTTGCTCTTTTCCGTCTGGAGGGACTGGAGGTTGGTGAGTTCAGACGCGTACGTTTTGAAGAGTCTCCTGCCGTGGTCCAGTTGAAGAAAGCACTGAAGCTGCACCCAGACAATGCAATGATTCACGTATATCTGGGACTCAAGTGCTACAAGAACACGAGAAACGCTGAGGCGTGGGAATACATGAGAAAAGCACTTAAAATGGCACCGGATAACCTTGGTGTTGTTTTGCATGTTGCCAAATTCATGAAGAAAGAGCAGTGCTATGACATGGCCCTGGAAGTGTTGCTCCGAATGGTGAGAAAAGCACCAGATTCGTCGCGTTTGCATCACGAAATTGCCAACAATTATCGCTGGAAAGCCATGCAGATGAAAGACACACACAACCCACGGTTGCTCAGCCTTTGCATTCAGTATTTAGAGAAGGGTGCCAGTTTAAATCCAGGCTTCATATACCCACAGTTGGAGCTAGCTCTAAGATACTCGGAAGCAAAACAATCGCAGAAGGCAGAACAGAAGTTTCAGGAGCTGTTGGCCCTTCCTGACCTAAAGCCGGCTGATCGTCAAGCATGGCATCGCATGTATGGAGATTTCCATCTTTACAGGTTGGGTTCAGAGGCAACTGCAGTTGAGCATTACAAACAAGGAATGATGCTGCGTCGGGTGTCTACTGAATGGAACAGCTGCAAAAACAGACTGAAAAAAGTTCTTCAGCGTGACAGACAAGACACATACCAAATCAAGAAGTTCTTTGATTCATTAAAAACAGAGAACCCATCAGCTGCTGAATAAAAGAGGACATACTTTATTTTCCATGGAACATCCTAAATTAGTTTCAAAATGCTGTTCCCTTATTTGTTTTCACTAATGTATTAGCCTTAACAGCATACGTATACATCTATTAGGCTGTTTCAACTCTCCTTTGTCACTTGTTAAATTAAGTTTGTTAAACAACTATACAACCAGCTTAAAGGAAATGTTGATTGATGTTTATAATATATTATATTTATGCTTATCATAATATGCGTTTATTAAATCTAAAATAGTGTGGTTTTAAAGTTCAAATTAATTACCGTCCAAGTAATGTTTATCATTCAATAATAATTCAATAAAGCAATACACTATGGATTCTGTGTCATTTGTAATAATTCAATTTACAAAAAAAAATAGTAATGTAACTGTGCTGAAAAATGAAGAGCACAAATATGTCACCCAAAATACGCATCAATTTTCCATCCTGAATCACATAATCCAATGTAAAGTTTTTAACATTCATTTTAATTCAATTTTGCAATTCATGCTTTTGTGATATAAACAAATAACTTGACTAATCAAGATGTTTAAGATAAGTAATGTACATTTTATTTAAATATCATAAACATTAACAATACCTTAAAACCTAACAGTGTTGAAATCAGGAAGCATCGACATAAATTTGACATTATTTAAGGTCTGAATAAAGCCACATTCATACAGAAGTGATGTAGTAGTTAACATCCTTCACTCTAAACCTTAATGGCAATTCCAAAGACTCACACCAAACATAAATTCTTATGAATTTTAACATTGCAGAACTATTAACACTAACAAGTTTCCTTATCTTACAGCTTGATCAAAAACACACAGAACTGTTTATTTCAACATTTCGACTCTTCTCATCCTGTCATGAGAGTAAAGCTTACTGGGAACACAATGCGTATTTTCACTTATGAAAATGATGTTGTCCAAATACGAATTTTTTAAATAAACATCTGCATTTGCATCCTACGGCAGCATGGAAGTGCAGTACATCTTTTTGTATAAGATTCATGTCTTGGATCTCACATTGATGTGCAAAACTAAATTGAAAATGATAGTAATTTTATTTTAAATTGTAAGATTCATTTCAAAAGCTGGCAAATTGTTTTACTGTTATGATATGTTTTGTCTATAGACGCACTGGATAGTGTACATGTGGTGCTTGTGTTGCTGTTGGCTGCTTGTGTGAGTGCTGCGCTGTTGGAATGACTCCAGTGACCGAACAGCATGTGTGAAAGTGACGCTGACTCGTGCTTTTCTGCAGCACAAACACGCGCAATATAGCGTGAAGAATATTGTTCCGTCAGTAAATATATGCAAATCTAACAATACAGTAAACCGTAATGCCGTAAATCAATGAAACGTGGCCTAGTTTTTAGAAAAAAAGCAATCGAGCAAAAAATCATTGTTTACACTTGACATCATGCAGAGCCTTTATAAAAAAAAGCACACATTAAATGTGGTTGTAAAATACGAGTAAGACTGAGTTGGGATTCTGCACATCAGCGAGCGTGCGTGACGTCACAGCGGTCCCCCGGAGGATGTGCGAGGAGTGCGCGCGCAGGCTGCTGAGCTGTTACAGCTGATTCTGTGCATTTAAACATTATGGACAGCTGCGTTTCGCAAACCTGGCATCTATTTCGGTATATATAGGAAGCAGAAGTCCGTCACCAAACGCTGCAAAAGAAAAAGCATCGGCCTCGCGATGGAACGTCTTCTTCATTCACCTGGCAGGACACGGGAAGAGTACCGGTACCAAGCGGCACGTCCTTCATCACAACCTACCTCGAGGTCTGCCTATGGCACCACAACCCCACTGAGAGGACACGAGATCGTAAGTGATTTCGGGGCAAAATCTTTCGATAGCCTAGATTTTGCGAACAAACGCGCAGGTGCGATGCCTTTGAGGAAAGTGAGTGAGAAAGAGTTACTGCAGGGGCTGAATGACCGCTTCGCAGGATTCATCGAGAAGGTTCATCACCTGGAGAACCAAAACAGAGCACTAGAGAGAGAAATTGAGGACATTAGACTCAAAGCTAAATCCTCTGCATCGCTATCCAAAGAGTATGAATGTGAACTGAACGATCTGCGGCTGCAGGTGCACGACATGACGCTTCAAAAGCATCAGATAGAGATAAACCGTCAGAACCTGGAGGATGAGTTCAACACTATACAAGACAGGTACGACCGAGAGACGCGTGGTCGAGTTGGTGCTCAAGACAACATCACGGTGCTGAAGAAATGCATCAACGATGCGTATCTAACCAAACAAGAGATGGACAGGAAAGCAAGAGCACTTGAGGATGAGATCAGATTCCTGAAGGCGAACCACGAGAGCGAGGTGGCAGAAATGATGGTCCAGATGCAGGACAGTCAGGTTATAGCAGAAAAGAGTGATTTTATTAGGAGTGATCTCACTGCAGCTCTGAGAGACATCAGGATGAAGCTTGAAGGTCACACTGCATCTGACACCAGATACGCTGAGGAGCGCTTTAGAGCGCAACTCGCCAAATTGACCAAAGCTGCTGAGGTCAACAGAGAAGCCCTCATGGCAACTAAAGCAGAGATTCAGGAGCACAGGAGACAGCTGCAGTCCAAGAACATTGAGCTCGACTCTGTGAAAGGTGTGAGAGAAGCATTGGAGAAGCAACTCTATGACCTGGAGCAACGCCACAATGCTGAAATGCATCATTATCAGGTGAGCAACCATGCAAGTGAGCTTTTAAGCCTATACAGATTAATGACAAGAAAGAAATAGGCACATTTGGTCATTTTGTGATAATTATTATCTGTGTGTTCATTTTATGCATTTCCAATGCACTGTTCATTGAATTTAATTCTGATTTATTTCTATTGAGCCTTTAACAATTTTGTATTGCTGCAAAGAACCTTTACAGTTAATACATATTAAGACAGTAGGGACATTAAGAAATACAGGAAATGATTTCATACTGTATATAGAATACGTGCTACTATTGCACATTTTTCATAAAATATACCTTGGCAACACTTACTTAAAAAATGCTTAGAATTTAGATGCTTAGATTTATTCAGCATTTCTACATATATCATGGTAATTTCAGTCCAGAATATGTTATGTCAGCCAACACCGCAATCTGAAAGACTTATTGAATGCAAAGAGGTATAAAAGTTGTGAAACTTTTTGGCTAATTCCATCTTATATTTATTTTTTACTCATATCCTAATATAGGTGTATCCTAAGATCAATTCTTTTTTAAGCTAAATTTATTTCAAAAACTGCGTGTAAAACGTGACCCGATGCTTTGGAAGTAAAATTTTATTTTAAAAAGTACACAAAAAGGTAAACTTTACTAGTTGTAATGTCAGTGTATTTTGACAATTTTTTCCCGTTTCAATTTTCTGCAAACGAATGCAGATAAAAATAACACTATCTTTAACAATTTTCTATCAAATAACTTGTTCACAGAATGAAACAAATTTAAATTTACTCAATCAACTACTGTATCTAGAAATAGTAATTTCTCTAGTAAATTCTCTTCCTATTTTCCACGGCTGTATACACATCCTAACCTAAAGAATTCATATACCTTTTTCCTTAACAATATATCAACACTTTATTTATGTTGCTTCTATCTTTTTCATGTGAAAAAAGGCGTACCGTGTTAAGCAAACTGAGACCTATTTTCAATGTACTTGCAAATATTTGCCTCAATAGTAAGTCAGTTTGAATAAAAGTCTCTGCTAAATGATTAAATGTAAATGCTGTGTGTGTTCTTGCAATGCATTTTTATGATGTTTACTTATTTTACCTTTTCATCTTTGGTGCAGGACACAATAAGAGAGCTGGAATTCGAGCTAAAAAATTCTAAATATGAAATGAGCAGCCATCTCAGAGAATATCAGGATCTTCTCAATGTGAAAATGGGACTGGATGCTGAAATCTATTCCTACAGGTACGTACATTTTGACTGATACAGTTGATTCATTTAATTGAAAAAATAATCATTGTGGTTGATTGGCAAATTGGTGTTAAAGTAAAGCTACAGCATTGCCAAGATAAACTTATAATGATTTATAATTATATTTTTAGCGTTTTGCATAAATAATGTGTAAAATATTATCAAGTCTTCAATTCTATGTGTACCTCTAGTTTGTTCTTGTTTAATTGCAAATATAAAATAGCATATATACTGCACTCATTAGATATCTCCACCTGTCAATGAAAAGCCATATGGGTCGATTTTGTATTAGTGGTGACCGTAATGACAATGTTTTTAATTAATTTTCCCTCACAGAAAACTTTTGGAAGGTGAAGAGTCAAGGTACTCTATAATCTCAGATGCACATATTACAGTTCCATACATTTATAGACAGTCACCCATCTATACTCTCCCTTGTGTCACAAGGCAGGGGGGAGGTCGCAGAGCAGAGCCTCAGTATAAATTTGTTGAAGAGATCATTACAGAGACAACCAGAGAAGATGTGGAGATTTTGGACACTGGGTCTGAAAAGAGCGGGGAGGGTGACCAACCAGATGAGGAGAGCGGTGAGAAAGATAGAGAAGGTGACGTTTCACAAGAGGTTAATGATGAAGAACCAAAAGCAGCGATGGAGGATAGTGATGGGGGGGACCCTAAAGTAGAGGCAGAAGAAGATGAAGTCAAACCAGATGAAGAGAATGGTGAGAAAGATAGAGAAGGTGACGTTTCACAAGAAGTTAAAGATGAAGAACCAAAAGCACCGGTGGAGGATAGTGATGGGGGGGACCCTAAAGTAGAGGCAGAAGAAGATGAAGTCAAACCAGATGAAGAGAATGGTGAGAAAGATAGAGAAGGTGACGTTTCACAAGAAGTTAAAGATGAAGAACCAAAAGCACCGGTGGAGGATAGTGATGGGGGGGACCCTAAAGTAGAGGCGGCAGAAGATGAAGTCAAACCAGCTGAAGAGAAAGATGATGTAGAAGACAAGCCAGATGAAAACATGACAGATGATTCTGAGGTACATCAAGACAAGGACACTGACTCTAAACCAACTCAAGATGAAATTCTAACAAAAAATGCAATTGAAGAAAAAGATGAAGGAAAAGACACAAAGAACGTACAGCACAAGGATCTAAAAGATGATATGACTGGAGAAACAGAAATAGCACAGTCAGATGTACCCAGAGAAGACAATGTAAAGAAGACAGATGAACCAGCTAAAGAGTCAGAGAAAGATATCCCGAAATCAGATCTGTCAGAAGACCTGTCAGTAGAAAAATCGGATAAAACTGTACCCGACGAGAAAACTTCTGAGGAGCCGCACAATCCTGAAACAACAGCTCAAATAAACAATAAACCCAGTGAGGAGGTTATTAAGGTTACTTCTCAAGAATCTGAAGATGATGGACACAAAGATGCTACATTCACATCTCAGGAATCCAAGACCGCAACCACAGCAGACCAAGAGAAAGAAACAACTCCAGTGAAATCCATAGATGTAAACGCTCCCACACTGAACCCACAGCCAGCACCTGAAAATACTGAGAATGGACAACAGACGGCTTCAGGACATGCAGAGGACAAGTCAAAGAATATAAGTTCCCTAAAAAATGAGATTTCAGGGACGGCCAATATAGAAGCTAAAAAATCTGAGCGTATGGAGAAAGATCAAGGTGACGCAAGCAAAATAACCGAGGCTGAGAAACCTTTAGAGAAACCAAACGAGAAAAAAAAGGAAGAGGAAGAAAAACCGAAGGAATCCACAATAAAAGAAGACAGCAAAGCTGATGGACTGATAGACCGTGTAAGACCTGAGAAAGCAGAAGTTGGCAAATCAAATGCACCAGAAAAACCACAGGAAGAACTTTCTAAAGTTGCATCAGAAAAATTGAAGTCTGAAATGAAACAGGAGGACAGCAAAGACAGCACAGTGAAAACAAGCGAAGGAGAAACTAAAGTCACAGACGAGAAGGTTGATGAAGCACAGAGTAATGAAGCCGCTAAAGCCAAGGAAGCAAAGCCGGTGCAAAAAGAAACTCAAGAGAGCGAAGTGAAGAAGCCTGAGAAAGCTGAAGGGGCTGTAAAAACCGAAGGACCTCAGACTGACAGTGGAAACACCAAAGATGTTAAAAGTGAAGATACTGTCCCAAAAGAAAGCAAACAAGCAGACAGTGGTGCACATGAAGTGAAGGCCGTAGTATCTGATTCAATAACCAAACCAGAAGCAAAAGCTCTGGAGAAGACAAGCAAGGAGGACAGCGTGAACATGAAAGGTCCTGGAGAAACAAGCAAAGCCCTTTAATGTTCAGTAGACAAAGACATGGAATGTGCAAATAAAAAAATTTGAGGAATGTAATATACATTATACACAACTGCATGATTATTAGATAAAGGTACAGTTCACACAAAAATGCCATCTGCCATCATTTACATCAGATTGATCAAAGCCTGTATAAATGTCTTTATTCTGCTAAACAAAAAGGAAAATATTTGTAAGAATGTCAGTCACCAAACAGATCTCATCCCCCATTTACTGCCATAGTTGGGAAAATAAATACTATGGCAGTCAATAGGGGATGAGATCTGTTTGCTTACTGACATTGTTACAGGTATCTTCTTTTGTATTCAGCAGAACAAAGACATTTATACAGATTTGGAACAACGCAAGCGTGAGTAAAGGATGACAGAATTTTCATTTTTGGGTGAACTGTACCTTTAAGCATGAACTTTAGCAATGTCTGCACTGTAAGATGGGTGTACATAATGAATGTGTGAACAATGAGGAATGAATCATATATTAGATTTTGCTACATCCCTTGCCCTGATCAGCCAAATGTATGTGTTAAAATGATGCAATAACAAAATAAATATTTCAGCATATCAATCTGTTTTGTAGTGATAATTGTTTACAGATTACATCAGAGAACATTGTTTTGCTTATCGGAGGGTTTTTATGCTCTGATGCTTTTGTTTTGTTTGATGGTTTACAGCATTTGTATAACCTTAAAGTGACAGTTTACCCAAAAATGATAACTCTGTCATTTACTCACCCTCAAGTTGTTCCATATCGGTTTACTTTTCGTTGCTCAGCTGAACACAAAGACAGACATTTGAAAATATATACAATCATTTTTCCTACTGTAGTAGTCAATGAGGTCCTAGAACTGAAAATAGCTTACACTCTTCCAAAAACTTTTGTTTTCAGACGAACAAAGAAATGAAACTGGTGTGGAACAACCTGAAGGTGTTACAATGATGATAGAATTTTCATTTTGGGTGAACTGTCCCCTTAAGGACCCCGAATTTACACTGGACATGAGACATGTGATACAATACAGTCCAGTTGATAAAGTTAGTATAAAGTCTGACATCAACAAGACTTGGAAAGTGTTGAACTTTAATGTGCTATCTTACTGAATAAGATTTAGAAGTCATTTTTTCCCCTGATCTGCTATCAGACCCTCTGCCTCTAACTATTTTTAGGTTGCAACGCAGCTCAGAATCAGACACACCCGAGAGTTGAAGGTTTTGAAATACTTGTTTTGTATAACAATAACATTGTCATACAATAGATGAGTTCAAACTGTTTATTGAAAAGTTCAAACATACACATAAGGAGCTCTGAGGTTTTGTGTAAGTATGGCCTCGGGGAATCAGGGTCATTATGCAACACTGGGAGCAAAAGGTAATGAACTTATACCACACCCACAGGAGTCATTCCACCATTACTGTCAGATCCATGAAGTCGTCTGCGCGGTGTTTAAAAACAAAACAAGCAAGCTCAGGTGCACCAGCATACTTTTCAAACAGACCATGTACACTAAAAAAAGTCAGTAAAAGTAGGGCACAATATACTGTAGTAATATGGAGGAACTTTCCATATTTCTTTATACAGTCGTTTTACCTGTTTTTGACATTTTGCACTGCATTAAATTACAACATAAATGTCTGTAAAATAAATTAAAATGTTCTGGTAATTTTCTGCCACATTATTAGTTTTTTTACATGACTTTTTTACAGTGTACCCCAAATAAAGCTACCCAAAAACTGCTCAGCTCAAGGGCAGACTTCATATACAACACCTACTCTTAAAGTCTTGACGGCCGTCAAGAAATAACAAATTACTTGAGCTTGTCGTGCACGGAAAGAAAAACGGTATAATATTATTTAAATAATAGCAGGTGTAACCTTTAATAGAGTTAAGTGGTTGCATTCAGACGACTAAGGAAATATCAGATACAAATGATGAAATGAGAGACATGTACTTTGCCACAAACCCAACACCACCAAAACTGACTGAAATTAAAACACAACAGGACGCCACAGATGCCCTCTGTCCAACTTCTTTGCTGTGGCAGTGCTGGAGACGGATGATAAAAATGGATTTGTAGCTGACCCAATGTGAATGTCTATGAAGAGAACAACTACAAACAAAACAATCGGGGCATTTTGAGCAAAAAGGACAAATTGAAACACCATGAAACGGTTTTGGTAAATGATTGCTGTTGATGTAGCCTTTGGACACATCCCATCCTGAATTCCCTGCTGGTTACTGTTGGATTTAAGGCCAGATATCTCTGATATTCCCTTGTCCCTGATGTTAAGCAGGAGCAAGTTTAGGCCTCCAGCTCCAAGCCCAAGCCCAGTTTGTGGCCACCAGCGTTGATGCTCTTTCCATCAACAAGGGCAGACAGAGTCAACTTGATACCTGCGAAAACAAGTCCGTTTAATCACACACGGATTACATCAATGATCATAAAACATATAGTATTAAGTATTAAAGGCTTGTGTTCCAACACATCTCTTGAAATAACTTGTTTCATCAGTTATAGAGCAGAACTGAGTCATTTTGTGCTTGTGTGGGTGAGCAGAATGCATTCCCAACCTCTACAAGTCTACTGCAAGACAATTTGTTGGTTATTAAATCAACATTTAGACAAAAGATTTCACTTATAAAATTCTCATTTGTGATCCCCTACACAATGAAATGGATGTGTAAATGAGAGAGCGCAAAAGAAACAGCATGACTTTACCTGGTCTCAGAGTCTGAGTATAACCAACACCAACAAGGCTGGCATTGCTCACTTTAGCCTGTGGGAAAAGAGAGAAATGTTTGACTCAGCATCTCTGCAGCCATAGTAGTTGATCATTTTTTGTATGTAGTTTTACATTTCTTCTGAGACCAAACGGACTCGTGTGATTTATCGAGTCTTGTAATGCAGTGAGAGGGTTTGTATACTCACACTGATGGTAGCGTCTTTGTCCAGCTGATATTTGGCAGCAATGCCGAATCGTGTACTGTTGTTGCCTGCTGTCCAGGCCAGATTCACAGCCGTCTCCAGTTTATCACTCACTTTCTGATAAATGGACCCTCCAAACTCAGATCCATCATTGCTGCAGGACAACGTTAAAACTACTATTAAAACCACTAGATCATTATAATAGTCACTTAAATGCTTATCAATGTACATACCACTTCATTATTAATATTTTTCCACATCTAAGAATAATGACAAACTCTTTTAAACTACAAAACACACATCTGACTATGGCAATTGATGCTTTCAAAAGCAAATTAATCTTAAATAGATATGAGCAATGCTATTGAGCTTTCTTTGTCTAGAATTTGCAGTAATGTACTCCTTGCATTTTATCACTCAGCTTCTCAAGGTATCATCCGAGGATGCTTTTTAAACACTATTGAACGATTTCATTCCAGTTTGGACTTTTATTGACAGTTTTATTTTCAGCCCAAGTCATCCATAAAAAAACAAAATCAACCCTAAGAACTTTTTTTTATTATAATATTAAATAACAAAATCCAAACTGGATATTGTGCAATAAATTGATGAAAACATTATAAATAAACTGGAGAGTTTCCTTGAAATAAAATAATGTCTTACCTCTCTACATAATTTCTCCTACTATTCATTAATATTCACCCTAAAATAAACCTTCAGATCTCACCTCTCACACATTTAGACTGAAGTACTGATCCTGTAGGACTTACACGTTAGTGTGCAGCTGGAAGTCGCCAGTCTTGTAGCCAACAGCAAAGTTGTTCTGGGTCATCTTGGACTTGGCTGTGTCAAAGGACATCTGGTAACCGGCGAGCCATCCCTCATAACCAACCACAGCAGCGCCGTGGATGGTTGGGCCTGCAAAGTCGAAGTCAACGTCGCAGCCCAGGTTGGCATACTCGCGTTTGTACGCAGTCTTGACTTTTCCGCTCTTTTTCCTACACGTGAGGAAAAACACTACTTAATAGAATCACAGTCAGAGGTACTAAAATACTAAATATCACATGACTAACAAGAGCCCGACATTCCCACCTGGAGAAATCTAAACTGTTTAGATTGTTAATATTCTTTCATTTCAAAACAAGTAACAACATTAGCTTGACAAATGGCCCTTATATCATCAGCATTTGACATTCAAGCCACACTTTAATTGGCTTTCAATAACTATATGAGCAACAAAGCAAACTAGACCATTTCGCTCATTTGTTCACAAACTTTTTAAAGCAGCATATTTTTCATAGTGGCATCTCAACTGATCTGCAGATACCGTAGTAAAGAACAAAAAGATTGTGAATTGGTTATATTATAATATTCACAGCACATGGATTCTGCTAGGAAGCACACTGTTCTTCACCTTACTGTTACTTGATCCCAAGACCCGGTCATATATAATGGGAGGAATGCAACATCAGCGTGACTGTCATCTAAGAATACAGACCCCAGCGCTCAGCCCAAGTCACATCAGACATGTGCCACTCTCTTCTGACTGAATTACAGTTCTTAGAACGCAGCGACTATGTTGTCAAGCTCTGTCCCACTATGTGTGAATGTAACCTTGACATACACATCAATGCGCAACTACAGAAGTAACACATGACACTTGCTTAATACTGGATCAGGTTGAATCAAGTGAAGGACAAAACGCCGTCGCTCATTTCCTCGAGCTTTACTAAACCTCCACAGAAATCACATCTGAAGCTATTCTGACACCTAATCTTAATACAAAACAGCAAAGAGACCGAAATGAATTACCCCGTGTTTGGTGAAAAGGTTGTGTCAAAGGTCAGCTTCAGGCCTTTTGCAATCTAAGAAAAAGATTTATATAATAATAACGGTTCTTAATGACAGAATGACCACAATTTGATTCTTCATCATCATTCAGATCTTCTCAATGCATCCACACCTGGTCTTCAATGGTGATTTCTGTGCCCAGGGTGTTGTCAGTATTCCACTTCTCTGTGAAGGTCAGACCGTACTCAGACCTCTTGTATTTGGTTTCAAGGCTGCCCACCACTTTGTTGGTGTCGGTGTTGGATGAACCAGAGGTCTTGAATTCCTGTAGTGAGAGTTAGTAGATTTTCAGGAAAGCCGGCGATAGAGAAAAAGCATTCATTGATTTGAAATGTTATTTAAATCCAAGTTTGACAAACAGTTTAGTTGATTAACATTTATGGCTAGCCTACAATATAAAATAGCATTAAGAGATATTTATTCTCGTTGTAAGTTAGTTATTGCAGTCACACCATAGGATACATATACTCGCCAAACACCCCTATTAAAATATCATCTAACTCTTACCACTCCACCGGATGATTTTGTCTTGACATCAAGCTTCACCATGCCAAAGCCTTTAAAAAATAAACAGAGAGAACACAATTACAATAAAGACTTCAGGCAAAGTCATTGGCAATAGTCTGGTGGAGTATAAGTCACATTACCATATCCTTTGTTGAAGATGTCTTTGGCAGATTTGCCAAGATCAGCATATGCTGGGGGAACAGCCATTTTATCTACAAAAGAAGAGAGCAGGAGAAATCTTTAGCGTTATCAGTAGAATATATTACAACTAGGCTGACACCTTCTGTGACAAGAAAGTTAAGGCAGTGAACTAGTGCACACGCAAACCGTTTTTGGGTGGTCAACTCTATCTCTAGCGTTCTGAGATTAATCTTAGAGAGGCGAGTGTTGTATGAGTTTGATAAATGAGGCAGTGTGAATGCAGCTGCTGTGTTCTGACAGAGAGCTAATCTGAACATACAGCAGGCCACACCTAACTGAGTCACAGAGACAGGAAGAGACCACTCGACACACTTCAGACTCATCTACAAGGGTGGAGAATATGTGTAGGTTAGTTTACACGGCAATGGACCTTTTTGCATTTTCAGGTTGGGAATGCGGAAGTAAACTATAGCAGAGTAAACGTCTTTAGGTATGGCCGCCCAAAGGAAATATGATTTATTTTAGTGTCACCGTTTGATTGAATAGACGATAGCATGCTTATGGATCCACTCCTTATAAATATATAGGATTACAGGATATATAGGAAAGTGTTATTTTTACAATGTTAATAATTGAGAAGATGCATCATACAGCCTGCAAAAGTTGTGAGACTTTCACCATTGTCTCAGGTGAGGTAGGTAAAAAAAGATTTGCTGTTCCTGACAGGAACTTTCTGCTGGCTAACAAAGTAATGTTAAAGTTTAAAAAGTAATTACATCTTTCATCAAGGTAGATTAAGAAACCTAAACTAGGAAAAGACCGTAATGCAAAAGAGCACATATAAAAGATAACCACGTCTGGTTCATTTTAAATAGTAAACATTCCCAGAAGGAACAGAGTTTAAAGTTCACTAAATAATAACTGCAGGCAATTACGTTTTTAATATAAAAGGTGTTCAGACCAATTCATGTTCAGCACCTGTAAGGATAACAAATACAACTCATAAAACATGCTGGGATAAAAGATTTGGAGTCTGGTTACAGTGCAACAGGATGTTAGCTATGACAGCCATTCAAATAGTAAATGCCTCTCATTTCAGGAAGTTATAACCCACACAGCTGATGAAACATTCCACTGAAACCTCCTCCGTGTTTTTACTATGAATATTGCTTCATTAAATACATAGAAATGAAGTTGTCCTGATCATGACCTCTGATCGATGCTACATTCACGTATATGAAGAGATCTGCTATATGTTAAAGGGCAAAGTAAGGGCAAGGTTAAATAGGCAAGAACCACATCCATATTTTGAGTATAAAAGCAGAACCCAAAACATGAGGGCTCGAGAAAATGTCAAACAGAAGACATCCACAAATTGTCCTTTCCATCTGCCTGCTCAGGTCAACCGGTTGTAGTACCGCAAGGCTGCACTGCACTCATGCTACACCGATCAGTCCGTACTGCTTGAGCTCTTCTTTCGATCTCACGTTTGACAATCAAAGCACCACGGATCGGACTGTACAGATTCAGTCAATGTCTGTATTACGATAATATCACGCAACGGTTGTCAGACTATGTTACGCTCCGTCTTTCTGTTTGTGACATAAGAACAGGCCGTACCGTGAGTGATTCAGCTAACGCGAGCTAACATGCTACCATGAAGTAAAACGTATGAGATATAAGGACTCCCGGTCTAAACTTTACCCAACATGTGAACTCGACTTCTCTTAATGACTTACCTGTAAGAGGGGGTGTTTGGGTTGTATTTAAATACGCTTAGCGAGTTTATTCCCAGCGCTGAGCCAATGTGGTGGGACTGGCCAGTTGGAGGGCGAACTGAAGGAGACTGTAATGAAACGCGAACCGTGCCGACAGCGTCCTGCTCAAGGACCCCAGGCTGTCTCGAAACTGCCTGAATAGAAAGATTGTGTGCGAACAACTGTTAAACGAATGAATTAAACGACAACAATAATATAAAGAGAATTATTTGAAATGTCCATGTATTTGTATTGTATAAGTGAGAACCATGGTGACTTGACTTATGTACGTTCTACTGCGGGGTTCGTTTTTACGTTTTTAAGATATAAACAAACATCTATGTAAAATACAATAAAATCTTTAGTTTTCTCTGTCATGAGGTATTGTTTGCTTGTTTGAGTGCATAATGATTTCACTTTCAACTAAAATGAGTGGCTCTAGAGTCTAGATGACGTCCAATGCACGTAAGATGACGTGCAATGCACCTACAGACCTCATGAGGTCACTGTAGCATTTCTAAAGTTGTCATGTCTAAAATGATAATAGTTATATTACACGTATCATTGTAGCCTACCAAAGTAAAATATATTTTGAAATGTTTCATTGTTAAACTGATTTTTTTTCTGACTCTCAATGCATTATAATACATTTTACCAATTTTTGTTCCTGGTATCCAAATCCACAACCTAAGCACTATTCAAGTAATGATATATCACCTGAACCACAGGAACATTGTGACATGTAAGGCCTGTCAAACAGAACAATGGAGATGTTGAGATTTAACAATGTGACATCACCATGTGTACTGTTAGGATTTTACACCAAATCCGTTGCTAATTGGACTAATCTGTTACAATCTAAGAAATAAAAACATGACATTTATTATGGAATTAAATATGGAAGCTTACAGTTTATAATTCTTATATTTCTCAATATTCTACCTTTATTAACCTTTTATGAGTGTGTGTGACATATGCAGCACATTTAAGATTACATATTATTATTTAATACATATATATGGTATACATATTTTATACCAATCTATCCCTATCTCTCTATTATACATACTGTAGAAAAGGTTTTTTTAGATCTATGTAAGTTTTAGTTCTGAAAAACTGCAAATAAACTGTTAGTCACATGGACACTTGAACTCAAAGACTGGCTATTTTAATATATTATTTATTTATTGCTACACTCATTCTTTTCTTAAAAACACATCACAAATGAAGTGACTTATATATCTTCCCGAAGATCCTAAAATCAATCGGATATATGTGTGGTAATATTGAGTGGGTTAATATAAACATACATAAAATACAAAACTATACATGTAAATTACAGCCTTTCAGTTTCACAAGACCCTTATTTATCCAGTGAGAACGCCACAATGTGAAATGTTTCATCAACTCCACTGATGTTAACTATTTTGACAGTGATTATAGAAGGCATTGACAACACATAAATTATGAAATGAGAATTTAATTTTTCTCTGGGAAACAAATCTTTCAACATTTCTAGGCAGACCTTTAATCACTTATTATTACAGTAATTATATTAAAAACAGCTGATACAACACAAGGCTGGTCAAAATAACGTCTAGATTTACTTTATTTGGTTGTTTTTAAGCTTAAATGTGAAAAAAAAACATTTTAAAAGAATCAATTTAATATTTAAGAGAAATCACCAAGAGGATAGGGGGATGCAGGAAACAGTCATGTTATTCATGTTCAAGCCAATTCAGTTGTAATGCACTGCAGTTGTACACACTAAAGCCTTCTACAAAGACAAACAATACTATTACTGCACTTTTAAACACATCCATACAAATATGATGCAGCGGAGTAACATCTACAAAGATTCTGGAAATCATTAACTGTTAATGGTGTTCGCCATCTCAAGATTTTTAAAAGGAGCCAGCTCCCGTTGTTGTACAAATATCCTATTAAAGAAAAAAAACAAGGTAAATGCCTTTTAACACATTAGTCTTACTGCCAAAACAACTAAATAAAATGTGACGACATCACCAAATGGAAATTTGAGTTGTTATGGGTCAACCTTTGTCAAACCACATAACTAGTACAGAGCCCCTTATTGACAGTACATTTATTTTGAGTACATATTTACCGTATTTTACAACAAAATGGCTTTACTTGTTATGAGAGCTGACTGGGGTAATGCTGCACATATTTACAAATAATGCTGCATTTTTGTAGTGCAAATTGGGGACAATAATATGCTCAGTTCACTCAGACATCACTACAGCATAAACAAAATTGTTCGTTATTGATCAAAAATGATCTCTTTGCATTGATCATATTTTACTAGGCAAATACAAAAGAAAAATGTGTGCATTGTCTATGAAATAGCTCTAGATGGCAGAGGCATCATTTACCTTTGAAAAAAGTCAGATTTTTTAAATACGGGCCTATGCAATAAATCTGTCATAAGGAGCATATCATTGCTAAGGACATCAAGCGAAGGTGCATGTCAAAGTCTTTAAAAAGAATCGATGTGTTAGAGCGAAGGCCTAAACTAACATGGCTATTTCCCAACATATAAAGCCATTTAGAAACACTGAAAACATAAATCCGAATAAATACCTGAAATAACACCCATGGGAAATCTGCCATGTCGGTTTTAGAAAACATAAGCCGACTTGCATAACACGTATAAATGTCAATAGATCAGCTAGCTCATTCAAGTCATACTTTATCATTGCTAAAACATCATTTACATCAGCCTTTTCTGCTATTCAAGTTATAGTTTCAAATCAACTCAAATGTTATATACAACTCCAAAAGGTGCAGAAAGCAGAAAATGAACTGTTTGATAATCCAGATGTGACAGAAGTCAATGTTTATTTGTTTATAAAAGAACGAAATGGGAAACTTAAAAAAATGTGTGCAGAAATTTCCCATAGGTAAAAATCATACAGGCAAACTGATGAATACACCGATTCACTGCTGTGGTTTCAGGATGCTACACGGGTGTTAACTTCCTTCAGAAAGGTCACATTACTCGTAGAAACTAGTTTACATTCTCAAAGCTTTCAACATACACCAAAGGCATGATTAACTAGTCTAACACAAATGCAAAAGTCAGCAGCACAGCCAATAATGTGTCATGGTATTGTTTTTGCACATGCTAAGAGTTTTGCTTTTGCTAGAGCCTTAGTCAATCTAGTCCTTGATAAACATTACAAATAGTCTTAAAATGATCCAACTGCAATAAAAACAAACCTGGGTCGTCTCAATTTCACAATAACTAAATTCAGAATTCAGAAGTGGAATGACTACATAATAGGCCTAAAACATAAATATTCCCTCATCGCTCCTGCAAATTTCATTTACGTGTCATCCAACAGGGTCTGGGGAGATACAAATGCAACAATATAAAATGTGACATCTTATTCTCAAATCTTCAAGTCGTTGTGATGTCTTATCCACGTATAAAGGACTTTCATAATATTAAAAGAGGGGTCTCTAGAACAGGGAAATAAAAAGTGCTTATATGCATGGTTATGGACTCCATAATTAGAACCAGCGCAGACACATCCACACACACAACTTGAATGGTGGATTTCAAATCTTGTGCAACAGCAGTACAAATGGCAGTAGTTGGAATGATCCGAGATCTAGCGCACACCGATTCATTATGGTTAGCCAACAACTTACAGGAACAGATCGGACAAACAAACAAACAAAGAGAAAATAACATCTAAAGGACAGAATGAGTTCAATCTCAGTCCTCGTGCCCTCGTGCCCACTGCGGTGGCTCCCCCTTGTGTCCCGGAGGGTGCAATGCACAAGCTTTTCCAGCAGAGGGAGTGAGTGGGCCAAATGTTCAAACGTGCAGAATCTCCATACAGTAGTCGTCTGTCTCTGTGTACTGCGAAGAGTTTGTGTCCGACTGCGCCGGTCCAAGTGCCTCTTTATTCTCCAAGTTGGGCTCTAGAAGCGGGGGTTTGTCAAAAACATTCTTTTTACAGGTCTCTGGACGATTCTGCACATATATCACTCTGTTGTAGGCCTTGAGTCTCCTCCACAACTGCATGTAGACCTTGCATTGCACATACATGAACACTAGTCCACCGGTGAACCCTATGGCCACCACCACCAGCTTGGTCCAAAAAGGCCATTCCAATATTCCTGCATAATAGACACAGAGGAAATAGACATTTATTACATTATTCTTAAGAACGTCTCACACAATAATGATTCATCCAACATCATCGCAGTTTGTTGCATAAATGTATCACATACACTGTTTAAATACTTATTTCAGGATCAATCATATGCAATACGATAATATTTCAAATGACCTTCAAGCAACATTGCATGCATACAAAGTGACTCTGGAATCTCAACAAACAATCTAAAATGTTTATGTCAAGCACTATTGGGAAAACTCATATTAGGAAACAATTTCTCCACAATGTCCACTTAAGTTTCAGGTAAAGTAGGATTTAAAGAGACCGTTCACCCAAAAAATGAAAATTGAGTCATCTTTTACTCACCCTCTTGTAATTTTAAACCTGTATGATTTTCTTTCTTCCGCAGAACACAAAAGAAGATATGTCATCAGTACCCATTTACTTCAACTAAATATACTCAAAACCTATTCAAGTCTATGGGTACCGCCGTTGTTCAGTAACAACCATTCTTCAAAATGTCTTCTTTTGTGTTATTACAGGTTTGAAATGACAAAATGATTTTTCATTTTTGGGTGAACTATCACTTTAAGGGCCAGGAATGGACATGGGGCTATGCTTCATGAGATAAACACATCCTTTCAACCTTGACATTTCTCCAAAAACATTACTACACCTATCTTTTTTTGTTTGAAAACACAGTGTTAGTCATAACACTAGCAAATTTTCAAAGAGACTTGTGAAATTCCAAAGGAAGTTCAGATGATTTGTACCGGCGCAGGATGTACCTTTGTACACGCCTTCACAATCAGGCAACCTTTGAGTTGTTTACAGTTGCTTGCCAATCTGGCACAGAGCGTTTGTAAATGTCAAGAAAGATCAAGTGTGAGGAAACTGCCAGGTGCTAAATGCTACGGTCTGCTCAAGCACAAGGCCTTTAGCGTGGAATACTGTACTGTTTTCTGTGTCTCCGTATGAGTAGCTGGGGTGCAGCTTTAATCCACCTGACATGATTCACAGAGGCAGAGAATGTTAGATGTGGGACATGCTCTTTAACCGGGACGTTTAATGGTTTACAGATGCTAACTTTTCAGTGGCTGCCCTTTTCTAAATCGACATCTTGGTCATTACAATCTGCCCAAATTGCATACAAAGCACAGTTCTGATTGGCCCATTCACTACACAGTTGTTTGAACTCTGTCAGTTTGATGTTGACGTGGCTGCCTCTTCAAAATGCAATAAATATATATCACGTGCTGTTGAAATGCTGAAGGTGGTGAGTTGTTCCAAGCATTATCTTTCTAGTCATCATTTTTCTGGACATATTTAAGCACAGATTAAAGAAGCGAAAGTGGTCAGACTGTGATAAGTGGCCATCAAGCTTGAAATTGCCTTTGTCGCGCATATTCACAACTGTCCGTATCGGGCAGGAACACACATTGCATTCGTAACGTGTTCTGGCATTATTGCCTTTCCATCCAGTTACTGGCATTCGTGCAAGAGATGGTTGATGTGGAAGAGGGGGGTTGGACCTCCAAAGAAATAACTACCGTTATAAGTGAAAAAGAATAAAGAGAAAAGAATGATAAATGTAAAAGCCTTTACCTGGTATTCTCCCCGCTGCATGGTTAAAAAGAGTTTGTTACTATTTTGCTATTGGTAAACTGTGAAGCCACTAACATGGGTGGGTGGGGGTTAAGGGGGTACAGGGGGGTGGGATTGTATCTTAGGGTCGCTACTCTCCGACTCATTATGCATGAAATAAAAATGTTCAGTAAATAATGCAGAATATAAGGAGTGGATGTGTGGACAGGTTAAGTATATATATGCATGCAATGCGAATTGACAGGTCTGTGCCTTACCATGCGAGATGAAGTCAATGGGGTAACCATGGTAACGCCGATCAAAGACCTCCCTAAAAGCAACGGTTCTCGGACAATGAAGTGCGTGTGAATGGGCTCTTAATGTCGCTGGTGCCTACGGTACCATCAGCACAAGGGTCACGGTCGGTAATGAAACTTCTAAAGGATGTGGACAATGATCCTGGAGTGCGGTACGAGGCAAGCGGCGTTTTACCTGTGCGCACGTTGCTACCAAACACAAATCAAAAAATGGCTCGTACATTCTCCGCCGACGAGAGAAATGATTTGAAAGTTAACTTCACTGGGAATGGACCTACTTTCTTGTGAATAGAATAAAATTGGTTTGATTCAACGCCTACAGTGAGTTACGTTGCATTTCAAAGTGGTGGACATAATGAACACGACACGCTTTCCCGGCTGATACAAAACAGTCGGCAGTCAGAGAGCTGTTATTGCTCCATAAGCAACAGAACAATCCGGGTGGAAGGAGTGTTTTATGATGGAAAGGGGGCCGTAGGGAAGCAAGCACACGGTGTAGAATGAGGAAGTAGTGGAGGTAGAACTGGATTGGCTGAGGAGAGAGAGTGGGTGGAGCTAACCTTGTTTGATCTCCTCCGCCGTGCGATCAATCAGGACGTAGAGCGACCAGACCACACAGGTGATGGCGATGACGTGGAAAGTGACGGAGCACATGATCTTTCTCCTCTCGCTGGCTGTCATCTGAAGCTTCTCCCACTGCAGAGACAAAAAAGGAAGAGAGAGATTAAAGAGAATATAATGCTTTTTTATCTTTAACCGCTGATATAAAATAATGATTTTACAGTAAGCAATAAAGTCAAGCACAAACATAACTGTTGGTCTGGCCTTTCTGCATAATACAAATTGAATGCCTTTCTCAGAGTTCTCTTTTCAGAGAGACAAGGAAGGTATATGGTATATGACTGGAAATCTAGCTCATGTTTAACAACTGCTTTTACCAGATTAACATTGAACTGGTGCGATCAATTTCTCCATCAAATTGGTTTTAGTCAAATAAAACTGTGTAATGTGGTATATTTGGATGTGTCCTTCAAAATGGGAAAAACAGCTGGTAAGACCGGCGGAGCTGTAGAGCTGACCATTTGTTTCTATACATACACAAGCAGTCCAAACTTTGTTTAGGAGTAGTTAGTTTCAAGGTTATCTGTCACGTGTACGATATGCTTCGTTTCCTTACTCCCCAATACTTTGACCCGGAAACCGATCAAGCTCAGCCCTCTTGTAGAACATCGCACGCGAGGAGTCAAGGAACGAGGAAACTTTCTTAGGTTTCATGAGCGAGGATGCTCTATCCTTTGTGTTCCTTTGCAGAGTTGTTTTATCGACTAAACCTGATCCACATACATTTCTCCTCAAATCATACTTAAACACAATATAATGAAGTGTTTATGTTATTGCAAGTGTAAACCTATTTCAGACAGGACATTTGATATTTTTGTATACAACACATTTCATATATATTTCTGATCACTTTTAAGCGTGTTTTTAATTTGATGTATCATATATAGGCCTTTGGGGGATATGAACTCTACCTAAAGTGTGCATTTAATCTTATTTAAAATGTGCAACCTGTACACTCATCATTAATTGAAGTGATGCTAAAGAGAGCTAGAATATGTCATTTCAGTGTCTTCAACTTCTCTGCACAAGAGTCTTTTCTTAAGGGGTGGAGATAAGACACCAGGAGAGGAAGCAAAGAAAGGAAGAGATGCACCCTCATACTATTAAAAAGATCCCAGAATACACCTCATAAATATAGCCCTCCTGATGACCAGGGATGTCAAACAGTGACTATTTTAAAGAACCTAAAATATAAGAATTGATATTTTTATTTGATTTTGAACATTTTGAGTCTATAAATAATATCTATATTTCCATCTTCTATTTGAATGACTACAGTACAGTATATTATTAGATCTACTATTTGACACATTTTAAATGATAGATGCATCAGTTGATGTTTCCAAACTTATGTCTAATGCATTGTTTTAATAGTTTCATAAAACCTGGTAAAAGCCATTTAATAGAGCAGAAAACATGCTGAAAATGGGCACACCTAATTGTGAAGAACTGAAGTGTACATTTTGTCTCTCCGTAAACATGACACCTCGACTATTTTTGTTTTGAATAATTCACCACATGGTGGCCCTGTAACAGGTTCTGAGCAAAGGAGACAGCAAGAAGACTGCATCTTTCCATAGCAAACATAAACACACTCTTATGGATTGACAGTCAAATTTCCACACAATGAGTAATTGACAATATTCAAAAGCACGTTTAACCCATTCAAGAGAGGAATAAACAAACATTATTTCTAGCTAATATGATAAAATACAATTTATACATGAAAGAAAAGAATGTAACTAGGTTGATTGTCCGTTTGCATTGGCTAAACAGACAGACTGTCACGCTGACCGTAATGTTTGTTTATGTAACTTGCAGACACCTGGGGATAAGTCTCGCTGAAGCTGTGAGCAATCAAAAGTCATCTCTATGGTGACACAGAGGCTGTCCGAGAGATGGCCTATTTAAAGGTCCTTTTGAGATGCACAGCATCAGAAATTTAATTAAATGAAGCAGTGGACAAAAAGACTGAACACAGATGGGTCTGGACTTTCATCATGTTCGTGCCACTCAAAAACAATTCATTAGAACAATTAATTATAAAAACCTCCCGCATGAGATGTGGACAAACATGTTTCAGTCATCTCAGAGGACGGAGTGCTTCTCATCTGCACTGATCAACTATTGCATTTACACATAAACCACAGTTCCTGCTTACCCGCGGAAAATCAATGTAGTGTGACTTCTGTGACTTTTTTATGTGGCCTTAGCTGATACTGCATACATAAAACTGCAACAATGGCAATACAATAAAACTGTATCCCATAATTAGTATATTAGGTAATTACATTTATTATTAATAAAAAATGCTCAATAATAAAAGGCTTGTTGTTGGTTGGCAGTAACTTTTCACATTAAAACCACAATCAAAACTAAATTATAAAACAGACTATAAGTATTTGATTCTATCTACAGATAGATGTTGTCTGCAAACATATACTGTAAAAAATAAATATTTTACATCATTTGCAATTGTTTATGTTGACTGTGGGTCATTGCTGCAATTCCTGTTTCCACGGTAACAGGACATCTCTGAATGGTAAATCTCTTGTCAGTTCCATAAAGATTTCTTTAATAAGAAATATGCAATTACTGATGGCGTTTAGTTCTACAGAAGATTATTGTATAATTTAGCAACATTAAGGTCAGGGCTGGTCTTTATTTAACAAAAACCTGTTGGGCGTAGGTGTGTGTATGTGTGTGTGTGTGTGTGTGTGTGTGTGTGTGTGTAAGTTTGTAGACCAATATTTGAAGATGTAAACCACTCTGGTCCAACACTGGTCCAGAAAACTTCCTGTTTCAGTTCTTTAACACAAACGTTTGAACAAACAACCAATAGAACACTTTTAGGACTGAATCCATATGTTTAATTAATATCTTTGTGATGTAATTGGTTCAATGACATATAATGACCTTTTATAATAAGAGGCGACCAATATTATCAATAATAATTTTTGTGCCTAAAATATGAATTTCTGATAACGTTCAAGTAAGTGAGAGTTTTTTTCTTATGTAAGAAAACAAAATTATAGAACAAAAATATGGAAATTATTTTTTATCAAAGCTCCAAGAAATGGAAGTAATATGTGTGACGATCCTGTCCGGTCTGTTCTTAGATTTCGTGCCTTGGGGACAGGGTTGTTACAGTATCATGTCTTGTGTGTATGTTTTGTTTTATGTGGAGACACGTGGCGGTATGTTTGGATAGTTCGCCGCGTGTCATCCTGTGTTCCGTGTAGCTCCGCCCCCTTGTTTCTCCGTTAGGCTCCCATTAGTCTTATCTCCGTCACCTGTCTCCCATTAGTGTTTAGTCTTGTCACCTGCCCTTCTCCATCCCTGTGCAATCTCGCAACGTTATTATGTCCCTATTTAGTTTCTCTTCCCCCCCCCCCACACCTCGTGGGATCATTGTATTGTATTTGTCTTTCTAGCCTTGCCCCGTGCTCCGGATGATATTTGGATTACCCTGTTCCTGTTTCGAGTATTGTATGCGTTTCCTCCCCGTGAGTTCTGTCGGTGTATTTCGTGTTTTGGACTTATCTTATTTGCTACCTTGTTTTGTTTGTTCCCCTGGTGGAAAGTTTTCTGTTTGTTAGTACTAGTCTCTGTTTTGCCCCATCGTGTGTTTTATTTAATAAAAGTCTCTGTTACCTCCACCTGCCTGCGTTTGGGTTCTGCCCACACACGACCGTGACTCTATGTTTCCAAACACTTTAAATTTGGTAAACAAATGTATAAGCATGTCAAGAAAATGTATTAATTTGAAGATAAATCACATGACATTTATATTGCCAATTCATGAATGAAACCCATTAAAACACTTAATTTAAAATTTAATCTGCATTTATTTCAAGTGTTTGAATAACTGCAATAGATTATTTAGATTATTTGTATTTCAAAACTGTAAGTGTATTCACCTTGCGGAGGGGCTTGAGTTTGGTCTCCATAATGAAGTCATATTTACAAAGTTCACAGCAGCGTGTGTCTGAGCTCTTGATCCACTGCTGCAGGCAGGATTGATGGACAAACCGCAGACTTCCAGTACAGTGGCAGGGTGTTATCAGCGGGCTCTCATCATCCCCCTCACAGTGACAAATCCTACAGTTTATTTACAGACAGAGACAGAGAAAGAGAGAGACACCGAGTTATCCTCCTATCACCATTCCAAAGCTACACCACCCAACACTGTTCATCAAGGTTAGAATCATTTGCCAAATGAGGGTGAAAATGGGCTTTGGTGGGTAAATAAAAATGAGTTACTATCACAAACTGCTACATAATATATGATTTAAGCTGCATTTGACAGAACAAGCTGTGAGTATATTCGGGCATATTACATTTTTAACTCCATGAATGAAGTCTAAACAAATAAACATTACAATGTGTGTTCATGTTTGGTGGTGCTTCAAAATAACAAAATGACTATTAATGGCACAATTCTGCTGTGACACAATAAACAGTCAATCGGGTGAGGAAAAAAGCTAAATAATAAGAAAAAAATAAAAATGATGGCTGGTTTGGTCTGTAATGTTTCTCATCATTGGTAGGTGTTGCAAAAGGTCATTTTAATCCCAGCTATACTACTGACGTAGCCCCATTTTGTGCCCTATACATGTCACATATCTGTGATCCAATCCAGTATTCGGATAAGCACTGCACTACACATGCATGCATCTAACTCTTTCCTGAAAGGTTTATGCAAAGTCATTTCTCACAAATCACAAACAGAATATACAGAAGCATCTAAGCACCGAACTTTAAATCACACCAGCGGGTGGAAAGTAAGAGCTGTTTGCTACAGTCAGGGGAAGAGAGGGTGGATTTGTGGAGGGTGTCCATAGGGAGATAAGACACATAAAGACAGAGACAGAAAGAGTGTTCAGTAGAAGGATGGAACAGCAGAATAAATTTATTTAGAAATGAAAAAGCAGGAAACTTGTTGGTTCAGCAGAAAACCGATAACGTTTTTCAAAATTAAATGTACTTTTGACAAACATCTTTAAAATGATGTGAGCTCACATCAGATAAAGATTCCAGTCGCTCCAGCGACCTAGAAAAAGAAAGCTTTGCTCTATATATGGTGGGCTGCGAATACATCAGGGCCGCTGTTTTGACATCACAAGACTATATGGAAAGTTACCCATGTTTTCACAGGTTTAAATACCTATGTTAGGTCTCTTTTAAAAGTATTTTTTGTTTTCAAAGCAAAATTTTCCATTAGTCAGATAAGTGAATTGTCACATCCATAACAAAACTGTCACATCCATAACAGTCCATATTCCTCAGAAATGGGCAGAAGAAAATGAAAATACAATTTTGTGGTTTATGGAGAGCTAACTCTTCTCCATTTGTTATATTTTTGCTTCTGGTTTGTACATTTGAATTCACAGAAATGCTACAAAGTATGTTTTCTCTCAAAAACATCCTTTTTGTCACATCCTTAACACATGTTATTATCCTCTCTAAAAATAGAAAACTCATGCAGGGTGATATTTTTCTGATGTCTGGACCCTATCGTCAGGGGTTTAGTAACATATAAACAGATGATTTTGTGTATTGGCAAAAACACATTCTCTGAGAATAGGAATTTCAAAATGTCATCCATAATGCTGGTAGTGCCCACATGTATCTCGCTAACCTGATATTTACAGAAACATTTGGTTGAAGAATATAAGAAAAAAGGGTTGAAGAATAGCTGCATTTAAGGTATTTTATATGGGTAATGTTTTTTTTTAATTATATTATTTTTCATTCCTTTATTTTTTATATTTTAAAATATAGTTCTGTACAATTTACAAGCTTTTTTGCGTGACACGAGTCCCCATGAGTTGGTCTGTATTCAGGTTTAGGTCCCCAGTGGGATAAGAAACAAGGCCACATTTATATGCACATAAATGTAATTTCTGACTCAGCCTACGCTTAATAAGCTCAGTAGTCACCTGGGAAAGCAATGGGTACAAACAACTGCACGATGCATGTCAACATTCATTTTATGAAGATGGCATTGTTGTGCTGAGGCAAACAGCAGTTCAAAGTGAATCACAGATGAGTTCACACTGATGCTCACATGACTGCTAGGCTGAGAGGAAATCGGCTTCAACATACACTGGAACTGGTGTTTGTGAAATACAATCAATGCAGTTCATTCTTACAGTGTGATCCGTGTAATTTATGCACCATTAGCAGCACCACATGAAGTTGCAAAAGTCTGATTGTTTCCAAATGAATCAGTATTCTAAACCCAAACTCAAGCCATTGGTTAAGACAAAGTTGCAATGTCAGGCCACTTAGATAAACACTGTCCCACACAACTGCATTATTCAAAAAATAAACTTGTGTTGCTCATAATAGTTTTCCATAGCCTTGTGAGAGTGAATAGTCACATTCATGATTTATTACAGTACATATTCCTCATAAATGGGACTTTTTTATGTTCAATAAAGAGCTATCTCTTCTCCATTAGTAATGTTTTGTGCATCTTAATTCACAGAAATCCTACCAAGTATGTTTTCTCTCAAAAACGTGCATTCTTTTTGTCACATCCACAACACATTTTATCATCCTCTTTTAATATAGACAACTCATGCTTGGACTGATATATTTCTGATGTTTGGACTCTGTCATCAGGTGTTTAGTGAAATATAAACATATGATTCAATATATTGGTAATTCATACATTCTCTGAGAACTTATATTTTAAGTTTTAAATAAAAATGTCACATCCATAAAGCTGGAATAGCCCTCTTACAAACTGTGTTAGTCTACATTATCTATTATTAACGTTTTTAAACATTTATTGCAAATATCCATTATGTTGAAGTTGTGGATTTACATTCAAAGACAATTACCAAAACAGTCTGTGGAACTTATCTAGCCTGTATCTGTAACAAAGAGTAATCCAGGCAAGAAGCGGATCCACGTGCAGTAGCAGATTTATTAAATGCGAGACAAAGTTACAAACTAACAAAAGAATAAAGAAACAAGGAACTAAAGTACTCAAACAACAGGGACACCAAAGCAACATCAAATAACGACAAAAAGACAAGACAACTGAAACACAAGGGCTTAAATACGGAGAACTTAACAAGGTGACAAGATGCACAGACTTATTAAAACCGAACACTACAACAGACTACAAATCACATGACACAGCCAGGAAGTAACTAAAAATCAAACATGACAGGGGAAACATAGACAGGGTTCGTGACAAAGTCCCCCCCCCCTAAGAGTGGCTTTCAGAAGCTCACAAAAAGTCCAGGAGGGTGGTGGAGCGGACCTGGGCCGTGAAGTAGTGGAGCAGGCTGGTCTGGCGCAGTCAGAGCAGGAAGCCAGGGAGGTGCAGGAAGGGGTGGAAGCCAGGGAAGGGCCGGCAGCGCAGGCTATCTTGGACGAGGCAGGGAGCACAGAAGCGGCAAACTTGGATGAGACAGGGAGCTCAGTGGATTCAGAAATAGCTGTTGGTGCGGACGAACAGCGCACAGCCCAGATACACAGCAGGTCATTAGCCACCACTGTCAGAGCAGACTCCAAGGCCAGAACCTCAGGAACGGACACCGTTCGGGACGACCAGACTTAGGCCACTGCTGAGCCGGCCATCATGGCTGGAAGCAATGGACTGGCGGCCATCTTGCAAGCGGGCTCTAAACCAACAGCCATCTTGTGAGCGGGCTCTGGTGAGGCGGCCATTATGACCGGGATGGCCACCATTAATGTGCCATTCAAGCTGCCGTGGTGGGCCTGGGTCCTTGGCAAACGGAGTCGGAGGACAACTGCCCCCTCCCATAATATGTTTAGGAGGAGCCTTCTCCTCCACCTTTCCAATGGTGAAAGAGGACCCTGCCCATGAAAGGGCAAAGTCTAAAATTTCACAAAGCGACACTCGAGGACCATCACGGATGAAAAAAGTCTATAACAAAAGAAATCAATCAGCATAAAATGGGGGTGTTTGCAATGTCCAAAAAAAACTTAATGTGGTCCTTGAGGGTGAGAGATCCATGGCGAAGGCGGACAAGGGAAACTGCTGGATCCACAGTGGTCAGTTGTTCTGTAACAAAGAGTAATCCAGACGGGAAGCGGATTCACGTGCAGTGGCAGATTTATTAAACATAAGCCAAAGTAACAAAAGAATAAAGAAACAAGGAACGTAAGTACTCAAACAAAACGGACACCCAAGCTACATCAAATAACGACCAACACTAGACAACTGAAACACAAGGGCTTAAATAGAGAGAACTTAACAAGATGACAAGGCACACCTGGTCAAGTTTAATTAACAACTGGCAAAACTGACAATTCTTCGACTATACTTTAAATACAAGTTGAAGTACCTATGAGAAACACTTTCATTATTTTGTTACATATCCGTGCATTAATTTGGTCGATGATTAAATTTAACTGTTAAGTAGATTGTGTTGCCTGCCTGTTTGGCAACATTTGTTTATACATAAAATAAAATAAGCGTTTGTCTTTTCAAAAGTTCTAATGTGTTACATGAAGTTTATTGAGCTGGCTCGTGGCTAAACGGCTTTAAAAGTTGACGCATGATTTCCGGTAAGGGAAGTGTTTTTTGCGTTGCATTGTGGGAATTTATAGGGAACGAACGTATCAGTGAAGGATTTTCTGATTGAGACACCTTAAATCAGTGCCCTTCCTTGACATTTTTTCTGACAAAACAACATGAAGATAAACATCACAATATGAAATAGCATTATATCCACAACACACGACTAGCCATTGTAATAGATATAACAATCGTGGCCTCCAAAATATGACCCTGCCAATTTTAACTAGCTGCCAGGGGATGGACGAAAGGGAAGATTTCTGCCATGTCAGAGTCGAGGAGGCTTTTCAAACTGAATGACCAGGATAATGACTATTTTCAGACACGTCTGATCCCGTCGAGGCTCTACAAGATTAGCACACGCCACAGACAAAGAGAAAAACGCAGCCTGTCACATCTCCATCAGCCGACAAGAGGCTTTACAGACGATCTGAACTCTGTACATGATAACTTCTCCATGACGCTTTAATGGGCTCCTTTTGTTTGATCACTAGTTTGACCAACTGCAATAGCACAAATTATATTAGCCTTTTATTCTCTCTAATGTTAGTTTAAATCTGCATTAAGTTTAATCGCTTTGGATTCATTCCTGTTACTACATTTAACACATTCTAAATATTTCTTGAAAGGAATAGCTCTTGTTATCACATCTGGTTGTCAAATCTATTTTGATTCTAACTGCTTTGGTTCTCTTTTTTAAGAACAAACACATGATTGGCACACCTGCTGTTTATCCCAAGTAAACATGTGTCTTTGGCATGGGTCATAGGTCAAGACACCTGAATTTGCTTTGTGGCTGATCTCCAAGCCTAGCTATTCCAACTTCGTTTTAAACCAATAAGCTTTGCCACTGATCCCTAAATGTCAGCTATTTTAAGAGAACATGTGTTTTCAAAGCACCGCATGAGAGTGGTAATACATGTGGGAAGAAACCTCAGTTCACATTTAACAAGGATGCAAACAATCGATAGTACACAAGACGTCCGGTGAAGCTCAGGCAATGTGTTTTACACAGAGAAAAGCAAATCTGTACATGACTCCTTTTATTCTGTGGAACACAAAAGAAGATATCTTGAGAAATGTGTTGGTGGTTTCGTGTCCATACATTTGAAGTTAATGGGGTCCAATGTTGTTGGGTCAACAACGTTTTTCAAAATATCTTCTTTTGTGTTCTGAAGAGGAAAGAAAGTCATACAGATTTGGATTGAGATGAAGGTGAGTAAATTATTTTAGGTTTAAACAAATTTCCACATGAAATATACTCTTTATGTCTATATACTCCCTATGCCTTCAAACCATAATAACTGCACGGGGACTTGAAAAATAGATCATAAAAGATGTCAGAATGAACAAATGTTGTCATAATCAAATGTTCTTCAAAACTAGTTTTTATTCCTTAGCTTGGTGCTGGTGAGCCGCAGCTCTAAGTCAATTACATACCTCATAAGTTAGAATAATTGTTTCCCGAGGCATCTATGTAGCCCCGCAGATAAATATAGATAAAATCACGGTTATTTCTCCAGGTCTCAATTCTCAGAGCCAGAGAGCCTCAGGCAATGGTAATCAGATCTCAGTCTCTGTTCTGCCACACTAAACACGGCTGATCGACACCAATCTAAGAGCTAACGTAGGTAAATGCATGTTCATAATCGACTGGACATAGACTACTACAATTCTCAAAGGAAATCTGCTTGGACTATCCATGACACTGGCACAACACCATTTATTGCTATTTTAATTAATTAGTTTCTTTTTAGTATTTGTATTGAAAATGTAATGTTTTTGTTCCTGATTTTGAAGGCCAGCTTAAATGATTGAAATTGATCTCGGTGGTCAAAATTAAAACCAAATTTGCTGTTCTTAGCCTTCACGAAAATTAAGCAGGAGACTGTGAGAGTTATATTCAGCAGACAACCCAAAATATTCTCTATTAATGAAAAAAATCGAATTTAATATGGTTAAACTGTCAATTCATGTTTAAGGGGAGACTGAGGTGATCTATTAATATTCAAGTATATCACAATTCATACAGAAATGAGATTCAGTGCTGTATTATAAATAAATATAACACACATTGAATCTGCACACGGTCTGAGATACTGTGCTACGCCCCTGATTAGGAATTTGCAATTTGGAATTTTCATTCTGATTGGCTGACAAACGTTCTATGAGATCGCATTATTTTTTTATTTAATTTTTTGGGCCTTTTGCATCTTTTATAAGGATAGGACAGTGGAGAGTGTGACAGGATATTACGCTTTTATAACTTTTAACAAATAGCCTTTTAACTTTTCGAATAATTGAAGGGACCACAGTTTTTTACACATTACAACAAAATTATAGTGACAGCTTGCTGTAGCTAAACCTATTATTGCAAATAATGTGTTAACATGCATACAGCCGAACTCCAAGTTCCCATTTGCCAAATAACACTTGCTTTAAATGTTCTATTTAGCACGTGACTGAGTAGGGTCCCTTCGTTATCATATGCTAACGTTATACTGCTTTACGGTACATTTACGTCAATTCAGAATGTTCATAAATATTACTTACATCGGCAGCTTTGTCTCTTTCAGTTGGTCTCGATCCCTCTTGAGCAACAACTTTGAAGCTAATCTTCCTTGTACTGTCCCAGGTTGATAAAGCACTCCGGTTTGAAGTGACTGTATCGCATACAAGCAGGTTTTAATTAGGGTTTCTGAGAGTTTCCACTATAAATAAAATAAATCCACTCCTCTCAAGTCTCCTCCGAGGCTGTGACTCTAAATAAGGATTTGTGTTCGTCTGTGCAGTCAAAGACAGTACATTCAGCATGTTTTACGCAAACTTTGCCATGACGTGAGAACAAGACTGCTGTTGCAGAAACCTGGGTGGTAATATTATATTAAGAGCATATTCCTACGTCAGAAGAAGAGCCAAATCTGAACTTCTCGATTTCTCACACACTTGCAGAGAAAGCCTCACCAAAACAAAGTTACTGTGTTGTCATTTTTCACGGTTTCTGAGTTGCTAGATGCACCAGGGATGCAATTATAGCACTTAAACACAGGAAAAAGTCAGATTTTTAAACGATGACGTCATTTATTAATATTTAATCTATTTATTGACCTTTTCCAAAGTTAGTGAGTAATCATATTAAATAACCATGATCTCAACATTGGGCAAAATAATCATTATTATAAGTTTTGTCATATCTGAGTACTATATACCAAACAACAGACTGCCAGCCCTAAACACTCAACTTTCTCTTCCACACATGAAACCATAATACTGACATCTCCACCCACCCATGAGTCTTGTTATTGATCACTAATAGCAGAGGAATGGAAGCGATCACGCTGCTAATGTGGAATACATTCCCTGTTTCACAGCATACAATCTCTAACAGGAAGGAGAAACAGGGAAACTGGAAATGAATATCCAGGCGGGGTTGTAATGGGACTACGAGGATCAATCACTCCAGAGGTTAAGTCCAATGGGTAAAGGGAACCGGATGGGAGTGAGTAAACCCCACCAACCTGCAGAAATCCCCAGACAGAGAGTAGGGTGAGAGCGGCCCGTTTTTCTCGGACAGAGGAGAGGAGCACTGATCCAGGTCGCTGTCTTCCTCAAGGGAACATAGAGGAGCCTTCCACCCCTCCACCTTGAGTTTCCGTCGGGACGAGTCCTCCTCAAACACCTCATCGTCTCCCATTTCCTCCATACAACCGCACTCGCTGACCTCCAGCAGGGCGCTGGATGATTTGGGGATGTGCAGACGTGAGGTGTAACTACCTATCTCGGACACCTGGAGGCTTGCTGCAGTGGACGAGCGGGTGAAGGGTAAAATGAAACGCAGGAAGTTGGAGCTCCTCTGAAGATCTGATTGGGGAGGAGCGGGGGGAACCAGACAGTGCTCGGGCCCTGCGCTGGAGATGTGTTTGTAGTTGTTGAGGAATGATGGAGGTGGAAATGATGGAGGAGAGTGGGCTTTGATGTGGTCATCCTGCATGAGCTTCTCCTTCTCCGGTCCCAGCTCGCCGTCTGAACATGTGCGGTCTATAAACTGAAGGCCGCTGTACAGACTGTCCATCTTTTGACCGACATCATTCAGAGACTTTGAGAATTTGAGACTGCCAGCCTCTGGTTTGAAGTTGACTGATGGTTTAAGGAGGGAGAGCCATTCGGTGCCAAATAAGGTCTTATTTTTGGGCTTAGTGGGAGAGTCTGCGCAGAGCGTCGTCATGGTGACACTCTGGGATGCTGAGCTTCTACTATTGGAGTTCAGCATCACTATAGTAGCCTGTAAGGGCCTCTGTGTGCCCAAATCGTGAACGGGGTCATTAGAACTGCATGCGAAAAGAGAAATATGGTGGAGAAAAAAAGAGAGAGAGGAGTGCAGAAACACAGATGGGAAGATAAAAAAACATACGTAAAGAGACATGCAACATGCATTAGAGAACAAATGATGAAAGACTGCAAAAAGAAAGATTGGAGGAAATGATAGGAAGGTGGTTGGCAGTAATGACACATTAATGTTCAATATAAAAGTGAATGAATACAAGTAACAACCCAGTCACTTTTAGCGAAACAGCTCACCCAAAAATAGAAATTCTGTAAGCATTTATGTTGCAGCAGTTGTATACTATTATCAAAGCTTTCTAATGTCCTTCATTCGCTTTATCTGATGGACCACAAGTCAGGCTGTTTGACACAACAGTATTTTGTGTCAAAGCGTGAAATACTTTTATGGTGTCTAGGTTGGCATCCCATGGTTTCTATGAGCGGTCGTTTCAAGAACTCAAGAGCTCAAAGAATTGACCCTTCGGCTGTAGTTTGATTGACCAATCATAATGTCAATATTATGCGCTCCCTGTTGCTATTTGCCATTTTGTCCGACAATCAAACCCTAGAGTTTAACCGGCTGCTAACTATACGGTTTTAAAAAGTCCATGATCCCAGATAAAAGTCATGTCACTGTGGAACCTGTCATAATGTACGACAATAAAAACATCTTAAAGCAGACTTATACAAGAAGACTTGTCAGGAGTTTTATCTCATAGAGTGGCTGTCATATGATCCGCGCTGAAGGACTGCATCTCATCAACACTGCCAGAATTTGATCGGAGGTAAAATGTCATCCTTTATGGTCGTAATCAGTTTCACCCATTGCCTAAACGTGTCAGAAACCAATGGCGCTAACCAAATGTTATAGGAAAACACATTATTATACTATTACACGAGTTTTACAATCTGTAGGCTAACTTCAATCTATCAGATCCTAAATGTATACTTAAAATTCGTATTGCAGACCTTATTTTTTTGACTGAAAGTACACGTCATTTTTCTCCAGAAATCATTATTTCACGATAAATGCAGTGGGAGCACTTTGGCTGATGTCAGGCATAACAAAAGGGGGGGGGGGGCTTTGCGAAGGATCAATTTTTCAAAAATGTAGTTTCTTATAAACAGGAAAACTAAAAGCTTGCAGATATAAAAAAAGTAAGGGTGAGAAAATTAATATTTTTTTTCATTTATGGGTGAGTTGTTCCTTTAAGAGTTACAGTATTTACTTTTAATCACTCTCTAGAACTTTCACTGCACTCCTGTCACGCTTATAGAGACATCTAGCTTACTTTACATGGCCATACAGCAGGAGCACAAAGAGCACAGCATCAGGGCAGAGGAGATGTACCTGCATATATCCTGGTTAGAGGGCGTCACTGAAGATCTTGGGAAACTGTAGGGAGCATTAACAGATGTCGGACTGCCTGCCTACACAGAAAAGAAAGAAACAACAGAAGCAAATTAGACACATTATAGAAACTAGACCTGAATTTTGTGGTAGACATACAAGTGCATCATATCTATTAAAACCGAAAACATGCTCTCCATGAGTGAATTCACAAACACGTTTTTACAACGTTCAAATTGTTTTATCAATGACAGTTCACAGGACAAACACATCATATCTATAAATACTTAAAACATTTGTACAACTCGATGAGGCCAGAGCAGAGTCCATCAGGAGTCATGGGCAGGGTTTAACCAATGTGACATTAGTCTACTTAGAGAATGCCAACTGCTTTTTCAAGAGGACTGTTCATTGGGAATTAAAAAAAAATAATGGGTGGATTTTTATAATTCTATTTAACATTTAAAAGTGTTTTTTCTGGATGTGCGGCCCTTTAAGAGACCCCTCCAAAATGTATTTCAGTTTTTCTGAATGTACTAGTATATAGGTATACGTTTTAGTAGAATTATCATTTTTGTTTTATTTTGTGAACTTGTGACGAGATTTTTCCCAAATATTGCAAGAATAATACAATGACATTATTACTGTAGGTTACATTTTAAAATCTTACAGTACACTTCACATAAATGTATTTCTCATAAATCTAATACTACTATCAAAATAAAGGACCATGGATCACATGTGCATTGTTTGATTCCATCATTTATGTCCCAGACTAATTACCTTTCGATTCTATCTGTAACCAACATAGAATTTACAGCCCAGAGCCTGACAGCGATCAATGGAGGATAGAGTGTCCAGAACTGCCCTCCACACACATAGAAGCTGGCACACCCTCACATCTTTGACCAATAATGTTTGAAGAAACACTAGGAAATAAAGTATGTTCTTATGGAAAAGAAGTGTGGACATATCCTTGAGTGAGCATTCTCCTTACACAAGCACCTCTGCATAGACCTAACCATGTGATTTTAAATTATTCACAAACACTATTTCTGCTGTGAATGCTGCTTTTGGGGAACTGAAGATATGATGTGAATATTTTCAGAACATTTTGTGTGTTTCTGTGTGGTGCAGAGTGGTGCGTGACAACTGTGTGAATGTGATTATCTCTCTGGAGTCTCTTCAGCTTCAGTCAGACAGTTGAGGTGTATTTTCGAGCCTGACAGAAGGCACAGTTATTAAGACACATACAATCATGTGCACATGTGCAAGTTAACAAAAATAAGACAAACTCCTGTCAGAATCGCACAGCAACCACTCAAAAATCACATGGTGATACAGCTCTAAGACTCACACATTTCAACACACAAGTTAACATGTATGCTGTATGCTGTAGGAAACAGTGAAGGAATTGCATCTAAATACACTTTAGAGTGTGAATTCTAGTAACCAGTCAAAAACGTGGGTGTAAAAAAGCCTTGTTTGTGGATAGCAATGTCATATCTCTCAGGGACTCTCTAGAAGTTGTTTTGACTTCACTTATATTGCCGTTAGCATAAACCCCTGCATTACATTACTGAAACGGTAACCAGAGAAGACAAAAAAAAGGCAAAACTACCCCCAAAAGTGTTTTCCAACATTCTCAAAGTGTTTAAAGACAGTGGATTAAATCATTCACTTTTAATCATTCTTATAAATCTCTGTAATGTGAAATGCTTGCCATATTCCAGTTTAACTTTATTTTGCAGATACTTTCGGTCTAATCAATGTTTGCTGCCTTTATAGACTTCGATCCTAAATTTCGTATCCTCTTTTCTCCATTAGCACCACTATATTAGGACTCAAATTTTAGGTCTTAAATCATTCTGTATGTATTACTCATCAATATTGAGGACTGCAGTTGGTATAAGTTTGTGTTTCAAAATGAGGTGGAATTAGGCAGCATGGAAACTTTCAGAGCGACTCAAAAAGCAATCAAAGGGAAATTAGGAAAAAGTTGCATAGAAAAACAAAATGACAAGCAGGACTAAATACAAAACCATTAAAATAAGTGTAGTTTAGTTTCCAGGCTGTTCAACCTGAACCAGTTTTCTGGAAGCACATTAACTCTACCGCTAATTGTTTGTACATTCTCATCTACCGAATTTGAGTTTACAGAATGATTATGGAAATGAACACAGATGCTGCCATGGGGACGCTCTGTCAATCACTCGTGTGAAAGTTGATGTGAGCTTCACAACAGATGTTCTCTCATTAACTAAAGGCACTCCACCCTCTCCAATACTATACTTAATGTACTTGAACTGCATATCATCAAATCCTTCCTAAAGCATGCAAACAAACAAAATCGGATAAAGCATTCAGATAGACAGCTTCATAAGGTCATATTAAAAAGAAAATGTTAAACAAATGTTTCTAAACTAAGTTTTGTTTGTCTGTCTGTCTTCATTTAATGCATAATAACTGTCGGATCCTATGAGCTGAATATTTGGATCTATGAGATTTTGTGGTGGGTGGGGCTTCCCAGCACAATGTTGCTCTGACAGAAACACAGACACTTTCAAATTGTAACTTATTGTATTGTAGTGCCTGGTTAGGACGAAAACTCAGAATACGTGGAATTTTTTATTACCTGTCATCTTTTGACATTGTGCTTTCAAACTACTTTGTAAGGTTGAAAGTGATTGGGGAGGAACCCAGCTGGGAAGATTCTGGGTCAAAATAACACATTGATCATTTCACTGTGATGTTTTATTTGACTGCTTAATGCGATACTGAAAGATGACAGGAATACCCCATAGATCCCTGTTAGGACCCTGTGGGTTTCCCTGCAGTCAAAACCTCGTCACACAGCATGCGCGCATGTCGGACACAGAATAGATAACAACTGTAATGGGACCTCTTATGTTATTTATTCTGCCAGAGATAAATGAGCTCAAAATGATAAGACCCTGCCATCCACCGAGGCTGAACATGGATCAGTCTGATGCTTGATGCATGCAAAAAATACAGCTGTTGAGTGTCCTGTACTATGCTCTGAATGTAAATGAAGACAAAACTTTTCTCTTGACTCATCTAATCAAAGTCATGGGAATTTTTAGTGGTCATCTTTTATTCAAGACGCTGTCACGCTTGAGCTTTTCGAGGACACCTGAAGACAAAATTTACCAGCACCTGCTCATGTAAATTCCAGCATGCTTTGCAATTGATATGAATGGAAAATGTCAAGGTATATTATAAACGTTGATAAAAGGTTTAAAGGTCCAATGTTTCATTTTTTGGAGGATCTATTGACAGAAATGCAATATAATATACATAACTATGTGTTCAGAGATGAATAAAGACCTTACATAATGAAGCGTACTGCTTTTATGAGCTTAGAATGAACTATTTCTATCTATATACACCACAGGTCCCCTTACATTGGAATTGGCCATGTTATTTCTTCTGTAGCCCTAAACCGACGAGCAGGTTTCGTAAATACATTATCACCTTCCGTAAAGACAAAAAAGGTGATAACTTACTAGTTCTGTGTCAGCCACCATAGTGCTTCGAAAGGGAGAGGTGGAGTGAGTCTTTATTGCAATTTGCAACCTCACTACTAGGGGAAGCAAAATTTCATTCACTGGACTTTAAATTAACATTATAGTTAGTTGGTTGTAACAAAGTGTGCTAATGTAAATTTTATCAGCCTAGAAATTGTACACTTACTTAATTTGTAATTTATTCACACGTAATGTTATTACACATATGTATGACAAAAAAGTTGTTTAAAACAACATTTGACCAAAGTCCCTTGCTATTTAACAAAAGCACTGTGGCCTCTTGTGAATATCTTCAGATAAGAAATCATGACAAAAGGTTTCTATCCTGTATTTAAAGATGTATGGTTTACTGGATTGGATTTAAAACAACCTGAACATGCAGGACTTCTGTATACTTTTATAAAAAAAAGGCCTGTCTGATATTTCATGGTTGGTGACAGTTGCCAAGGTAGGATTGGTCAGTCAGATCAAATGAATAGTGTGTGAAGACAGTCGTGTTTTGTGTTCAATAGCCGAACAGTCTTAAGCTCAAGCATTGGGGCATTTCACAGAGCAGGTGACCCTGACATGTATTAATGCATGTTAAGAGTTTATCTGTTAAGAGGCTCAATGTTACGCAGAAGTGCAGTAAATCTCCACTAAGAGGGAGAGATCCCTGTTGCCGGACACATTTTCACTGTCATCCTAACTTGAACTATGTACTGGCTGTATCACTCCATGCCTTTCATAGTGAATAGTGGATGCAAAAAGAAACATTGCACCATTGAACCCAAAACATATCCCATTCCATGTATCCACAAAAGCATCTAGATTAGAACTGAATTATATTAACTATGCCAAATTCTTTCATTTTCATGACGGAGCAACACATAGAAGAAATGGACATTCAATGGGACCATGAGATGGCCTTGCATTTGTGCATTTGTTCCGTTGCATTGAGAATGTTTTCTTGCTAATGGGGGATTTTATAACACAAACATGTGGAGGTCCTGTGAAAAGTGAATTATCACTTATCAGAGTATGAAGATTTCTTTAGCTGAAGAAAACACAGTGAAAGTGTCTACGTAAGTAGTGGAGGCTGGATTTTTTGTTATTTGTGTGCTACATGTATTTTTACTTCTTACGCAGACAAAATAGTCTAACCATCAATTTTGTTTGCTTGGTACAGTCATTTAGTTTGAGATGTCCTACTTTGAAATGCTGATGGAATGAGAGATGGAAGAATAGAAAGCAGTTGCAGACTCCATGGAGTGCTAAGTCCCACTCTCTCTGTCTCAATAATTTTCTATCTTTCTAAGTAAAAAATGAAAGGAAAACACATTTTCATACCTTTGAAATGTTGCTGGACCTGCTTGCAGAATGACCGAGTGGCTTCTCATTCTGTGAAAGAGAGGAACGAAAGGGTTGTTAGAACAACGCTTACAATTCCATTCAAAAGAAACAAAGAGATCAAAAGGCACAAAAACAACTTTTAAGTAAAAAATTCTACAGCGACGGACCTCGAAAAAGTGTTCTTTAATAACACTAGAACCTTCAATTGTGATTCTCAGTGTACTCTACAATCTTACACACTTTAAAAATGAAATACACCCACACGAGAAGAAAATAAGACATTGTTAGAGATTCAACAAAACGATTGCTTTAATAGAACAGTTTTCATGCTGAATATTTTTCAGCTGGTTAATTCTTCCTTCAAGCGTCGAGGAGAGATGTCTGTGTTATTATTTATAGGTCAGCTGTGAGTGGGGTGGGTATATTAACACAGTATGTTTCCCTCTGTGATACTTATTTGATCAATTTCAAAACAAACATGGATGCAAAGCATCTAAAAGTGTGCAAGGACAGGCCAGAGAACCATTTTTAGGCAATCACGTGAATTCCGTTTCATAGATTGACATTTTTTTTATGTTTAGACTCTATATAAACAGATGGTTCAATCGTAACAAATTCATTCTCTGAGCATTATTATGTCAGGTCCATAACGCAAAATGTCACGTCCATAACGCTGGGATTCCCCTTTTACATTCTTGGCTGTGAGATTGTTTGTCTGATGAACAACAGATCAGTTCTTTACTGTGGTACTTCAAAGTCTGTCAACAGCCTTTATATATATGGATATTTTCTTTATCTTCAGAAAGAAAGCAAGACTCAAAACTCACATGACAACATACTCAAGTTTAGATCTTTGTCAGAGAGAGTCACCTGTTTGTTGTTTGTCTTTGAAATCTTGTATTAGCTTTGTCTATGGATAGGGGAATGTCATGCAATGTCATGCAGATTGAATCCATGCTCACACAGACATTTGCTTAGCAGAATCAATATCATATTCATATAAATAATTTCTGATTTCCTCAGACAGGCTTATTCTCAAGTGCGGTCTTTGTCCTGTGAAGAAAAAGTACATCTACTGTATCTGTCAGACGTCTCTTCTCTTTGTTCTCTTTGAACTGACTGAAACGCATAACAAGAGCCCGAGAGCTTATAAACAGACTGTACACACAACACATAAAACCCTTTTGGTTACGACCAGTTTTCCCCAGAGGAATTTGTGTTTCACTTTGTGATTTTAATTCACTACGAATATAACTAGTCTGTTTTTTCACACAACCTCAGTAAAGGAAATATAGAGCAGATACTGTGGCTTTGTTCAGCTATTGTAACTACTCTGAGAAATGTAAGCCTGCAATGTCTGTGATAGGGAGGCTATTTTTTTATGCTTTTCTTTATGACTTTCATCAAACTGCGTTACGGATTCAGATACTTTGCATACTTTCCAGGTGGAAAAATAATCGGTGGTTACTGCTGGCATTTCATTCAACGTAAAACACACACAAGAGAGTCCAGTCACAGACTCTCCAATCACAGTGAAGCACATGAAACTCACAAGACGTCCCCTGCTGATAATTATAACCCGGATATCGATCAAAAACCAACTGTGAACCTGTGAAAAACTTGCATGTGCCAAGTTAGTATTTCCACCCTGTGTGAACGTTGGGGCAGGAATGGTACTAATATCAGTGGTTGGCAGAGTAAAGCTCTGTAACAAAGAGGCCTTTGGCAGCATGTGCTGTGATTAGTGAGTGGGTGAGTGTGTGAGAGCTCAATGTTTTGAACTGAACTGAACTGCTGAGGGGTCTAATACATGTGAAAGCATGTGCAGCAGCAGAAGGACATTCCCTTTATCTTTAATCATTGCTGCTTTTACTCATGTCTGTAGCCTTTAGCTGTTACCATGGAGATAGCAGCGGAAGGGGACGGGGTGCTTTAATCCCTGCTGGTTACTGTATGTGTTATTAAGCTATAAAACAAAAAAGCTCATCTACACTCAGTTTCAATAAAGATGCACATGTATTAAAATCCATTTGAGTGAATGAGTTAAACTGAATATGGCTGGGCAATACAGCAAATTATATAATTATTTGAAATACTTTTGTGGGAATAAAATAAAAATAAAATACAATTTTCATTTTAATAGATAAATAATATTTATTTTGCATGTATTAGTTTATAGGGCAATTCCAGCGTTATGGACTTGACATTTTGCGTTATGGACGTGACATAAAAATGCTCAGAATGAATTGTTTACAATTTTATTGAACCATCCGTTTATATTTTACCGAACCCTTGTTGATAGAGTCTAAACATACAAAAACATACAAAAAGTCAGTCTATGAAAAAAAATTATATTTAAAAAAGGGAAAATAAACATGCGTTACGGATATGACAAAAAAAGGATGAAGTTTTTGGGAGACGATAAACTTTGCAGGATCCTGAAGCAATAATATCCAATGAATGGAGAAGGGATGCCTCTTTATAGAACATAAAACAGTTATTTTATTTTAATTTTCATGTGTCCATTTATGAGGAATATGAAGCCTTATGGATGTGACAATCCTGAAAATGGCACACCTCACTATGAAAAAGCATGCACTAAAAATAAAACAAATGCTTTATAAATTTGAAAGGAGATCTCACATGGGTATTTGAACCACCAAATGTTAAAATCTGTTCTGTTACCATAGTAAAAACCGTTGGTATTTTTTTGGGGTAAGGTTGACGTTTTCCTGCAATTGATCTACTGCAAATGCTTTTATATGTGAGAGAAAAAAAATCTAAGTCAAAATTAAAATTTAATAATGCAACAACTTAAATCGGACAACAATAGCAACAAAATCAAGTCATTAGAACCAAATACAATTTCATTAGACCTTTCTTTCTTACCCCTTTAGAGGGAGAATGTAAACCTCTCATCACAGACTAAAAGTACAAAACTCATATTAGGTGTCTAATATTAATAAAACAAAATTGTATTACTAATCTTGACACCTGCATATGACAACTTTGAATAGAGAAACATCGTCTTGTAGATGATGAAAAATAGCTTAAGCCAAACGAGCTATATGGGACAATTAAACAAAAATTTTGTTTAACTGACTTAAAAAATCTAGTGTTTTACAATTCAACTTTTTTAAGTCAGTTTAAAATAATTAAGTACAATTGACTTTATTAAAGCTAACTTGAGTTAACTTGTGACCTTTTTTACAGTGAGATTAAAACTGTATCGCAATTACTATGAGTTTCAGGTACTTTCACTGGAGATACGGTTGAATGCTAACGGCACTCCTTGTGTGTTGTGGCTGTGTAAAGGCGACGGCAGAAATGAACCACTAATTCGATGTTGTTATGTATCCGCAGCGCTTCATCAGCGAGTGGGCAGATCCAGAATAACGAGGCGAGCTTCAAGGTTTCCACGAGTGCACAGATAATATAATGAGATGACAAATGCATGACTGCCGCTTCAATATAATATGACAGCGACGATTAGAGGAGAAAGCAGCACTGTGAGGTTTGCAGGAGCTGAGCGCTTTCTACAATCACTTGGCATGCTCAAATAATGAGCAACAATGAGTAAATGTTAAACAAAGCTTATAAAAACACTGGCAAAAAACTTGGAATAACGATACTATCTTGGAATGGTAAACTCTGCAGCATTCTCTCTGGATTCTGTCTGTGTAAATGGGATGCTGGGAAGGGTGGGTAGTTCATGAATAAATGATTCCTCGTTGGACTTACTGTAAACTTTACTGAGGATTAGTTTAGGAACTTCCCTTCTGCTTTGTGTGTCACATGAAACCCAATCACCCCGACAGACAAGATCTGCTACATTCTCTGAGACTTTTATGCTTTAACATGGAAATGTGGACTGCTTCGGGTGATATGATCAAGGTTTAAAAACAACTGAAATGCCTAGTAATTCCAAGTGGTTGGAATGCTCTGGATCTTTGGAGCTAAGAAAAATGATTGTCATGATTTCTTTCCGTCATGCGCATTGGATGCCAATACTTCAAACATTGTATAACTGATATGAAGACTGTCACAATTGCTACTGGTGTTGCCTTGGTTATATTATTTACAGTAATTTAATAATAAATCATATCGCACAACAAAATAAATCTTATTCATGCTATATTATGAAATATATTATGAAATGGAAATTCTGGGACGTTTGAACTCGTTTATTGCGGACCACAGGCAGACTGATAAAAATCTATTTACAAAGACTGGTAACTTGGAACTGGTTATTTTAGTGTGTATTTGTAAGCAATGTTTATCTGATGGTCAGTGAATGTCTGTGAGAGGCCTGTTGGCATAAAAAACTTAACTGCTTATGTTGACAGTATTTCCGTTTCTAAGAAAAAGGCCTGATCATGTGTGATTACCTCACAACAACATCACCATCATTTCCACAATGTTGTACTATTGTCGCTTAAAGCTTTGCAGAGAGCATTCAAGCCTAACCTCGTCCCGGTACACAGCGTGTCTGAGATGAGGGCGAGCCTCACAGAGAAGATTGAATTATCCTATTGGCTGAGCAGAGGTTGTTATCGGTGCTGAATGTAGGCCTGTGACAGATGGTCAATCTGCATAGGCTCATCTGGCTTCTTTTTCTCTCCATCTCTATCACTCTCTATCTCCATGTCTCATTGCTTCTCCAGACAGCTAAACACTGTAACAGCGCTGAGGAGGAACAGACATCGAATGAGATCCCTGCTACAATCTCACAATCACTGTCATTTCATTCTCCCTCATTTTTGTTCTGCTTTGTCACATTCTTTTGTCCAAAGGCCACTCTGGATTTTTTTTGGTTACGTTTGACTGGAAATGACACAATACAATTTTGAGGACACAAGTGGGATTCTCATGACAAAACAAAAATAAAATGATGTTTCTCAAAGTGTTACGGTCAGAGGAAGTTTGCGGTTAAGAGGAAGTGTTAATGATGAGCTGAATTACACTTTTAAATCAACACATTTACACAGAGTAAAACATATCACTGCTGTGCTTCTGAAACCTCGCAGCTATATATTTCCCGATTTCTTTCCCGTTACTTTTTTTGCCATAAATCACTTTATTAATCCCCTTTATGTTTCTAACTGGATTTTGCAAATACCTTACCAATAAAAAGTTTTAAAAAGTTTTTTTTTTTTAAAGAATGTGTTGTTTCCACTAACGGAAAAACAACAAATATGGACATCCATGGTTTCAGAAGGACAGTGATCATATAAAACTGTTTGGGCAATGAGAGATACAACAATTGGATTCCTTAATTAAAGCTTTAAAACTGTAAAGCTGTAAACTAAAAGTAAAATTACACTGAAAAAATGTATAAATAAGGCAAATGTACATGATTTTTAGTACATTTTAGTATAACAACCCAATTTCAACAACTTACAAAGAATTGTTTAGTGGTTTACATGATGTTGCTTTGCGGCTGCTCATAAAAACTGAAAAAATATGGTATAACAATTATGTCGGTTAAACGATTAATCACATCCGGCATAAAAGTTTGTGTTAAGAAACTTTATAATAATATAATATGTGCATATTAACTTTGCACACGCATGTATTTAAGTAAGATATAAAAATGAATAAAAATTTATAAATTGTTGGTAAATATTAATTCATACATATAAATGTTTCATAAATATGTATACATAAATGTGTGTGATTTTAATACACAGACATACAGTATATTATGTAAACGCAAACTTTTATTGTGGATGCGATTAATAGAAATAGAAATCGTTTGACAGCCCTAATAACAATGAATGCAAATATACATGAGTCATCTCTATGACATTCTAGCATTTCTATCTTTATTTAAGAATGCTGTTCACTTTGCTAATTAATGTAGGCTAAGCACTGTGCAAATGCAACAGTTAGTGATGAACGTTCGTGTTATTATTGTGACAGATGCTTGTGTTCGCCCGGGTCTGAAAGGGACAGAACGTGTCTAATGACATAGCTGCAAATGCATTCAAGGTAACTGTTTGCTTCTGTGAAACCGCTTGTCATACATACAATCATCTGTGCTGAGATTATCGGTCCTTAATATTGAGTATGAATGTGTGGGTGTTTACAGAGATGAAAACAGAGAAAGCAGCTGAATTAAATCAACACAACAAACATTACGCTCTCAGGAAACAATGAAATGATGTTTGAATACCGGGCTGATGAAATTTGGGCATTCATATTTCGATTAAGAAGTTGAGAAGAGACAAATAAGTGGAGAACATTATGTAACTCATTTAGTGTACAGCCCCGGAAAAAATAAGAGGCCGCTCCAAATTTTCATTTCAAAAGCCTTTCTAGATGTATTGTGGTCATTACAGTCCAGTCTTTGTTGAATTTCAACAACATCAAACCTCAGGAAAGACAAAGTCATCCAACAGCAATGTGAAAGATTTACAGTGTGACAAGACACATGAAAAAAAATGTCTGAACTTTTCCTAAATATATGTACAACTATTACTGCTGTTTTGCTTAAAAGGAAATATGAACTTGTTTTCATTGCAGTATTTGAGGTCTGAAAAAACACATCTTTTCTGTTATATTGACCTGATTCTCCAGTTTTCATTTTCTGCAAATAAATTCTTGTTTGAAATTTGGGAGAAAACATTTTACCCAAAATCATACCTATAATGTTTTCATTTTTAAATCAGAAAAATTGTCTCTGAAATTGTTTCTTAATTTTTGCCGCAGCTGTATATGAAAGATGTGGTCAAGTCATCTATGTGCCTAATGTGAAATGGTATTACAAACAAAAATTTCTTAGTTGTGTTCATGTATTCCTTAATGATAGTTTGGTTTTCACCTTGTTTTTGCTAGTCAGTGGCAGGTGAATCTGGGGAAAAGAAGGGCTTTTTATCAGATGAAACTGTGTAGGTTGAGTCATCATCATTTTGGTCTTTTTACCTGGAAGTCTAAAGACAGTACATTTGAAGCACACTACCATTCGGATGGTCATAAGGTTAACAGGCATCGACTAAAAGCCACAAAACATTAAAATATGTTTATTCAATATGGTCTTTGAATTGGACAAATCTTTCTACACCAACTCTCAAACCCACAGGACTGTCATAATATATTTTTTAAAGAAATCCAGTTAAAGACATTTTCTGCAACAATCAAAGTTTTATCAAAGTTTGTCTTTAACTGAATTGTAAAGACATTTCTACAGGTGTCATAAAGAGCCTTGTGATTTTTAATGTCTTATATATTTATATATTACATTAAAACTAAGCGTCAGTACAGTACTGACATCTGGGATCAACACTGCAGACCAAAAGTCTGTATAAACATCCGTCCATATGACAGTCTGAGGGGAATTTTCTAAGAGGTAAAGAAACTCTTTTGTGCCCATATTGATGTAGCGCATTTTTGTTTTAGTTTCTTTTAATCAATTTCTCAAGCAAAGAGGAAGAATTTCTCAATTTCTCAGCCATGTTGGAAAACAAAAAGACATGTGGCTGTTTTTGTCTGTTTTCTTGCAATGTTTTGAACAGTCAGCTGCTCCTCTTAAGACCGTCTGAGTGGTCTGCTGATTCACCGAATGTGGTTAGTTTATTTCAGATTATGTCATAAGCGTAGCTGCTTTTCTGCAGGTCAGATCCATTTTACAAAGAGCAGAAATGAGAGAAAATAAAAAAAAAACTTTTCAGGTAATGTGTCAAAACAGCACGGTGGGATCTTGTGTGAATTTCATGCAATATTTAACTTAACATCAACAAGTCATTAGATTAGTGATTCACTCTATCACAACGTATTCAAACGTGTAATTTAAACTAATCAACAGCTTAAAACGTTACACAAGAAGGATTTATTTACTATTCATCTTAATCACAATTATTCTATCTAACAGGAAGTCTGAAAGGAAGCGTTTTCCTGTTTGAGCACAATGTTTCTGCACAATGGAGGCTCAGATTTCAATATCAAAGATGAACGCAGGCTGAGGGGAATTGATTCACTATGGAAAGGGTCTCTTTCAGCTGTTAGCTACAGTTTACCCATCTGACCTGTCAAGAAAACCCCAACCTCATGAAACAGAGATCACATGGTACAGTGTGAAAAGGACTTTTACAATCTGAGTAAGGTCAATACAGAAGCACAGTCGCTTCTGAATCACAGGAAATGGTCATTTATCAACAACTGAAATGGGAAACTGCATGTCATTTACTGTACATTTAATGCTTCACTTAAACACACCCAACCACATACAATGACATCAAAGTAAGAAATGTCACCTTTCAAATGTACCAAGCAAAATGGCATTTAACTTTTTTCTTACAACACAAAAAAGCATTATTTCCAACCTCTTCTGTATGTATTGCATTTATAGATGTATGTAGTATTTAGATATTTGTATATTGTGCGCAAATGCATCTCTTTGAAAGAATTAAAAACCAAAACACTTTAAGGTAGTCCGTAAAATGCAGAATTCTTCAATAAATAGTTTCCCATAATTTGGTGTGAAAATGTATACATAGGGCTGTTTCAGCTGTACACTGTTCTTTTACTAATGAATACAGTTTGTATAAAATACTTCGATAAGTTGTTGTGTGATGTGGTTTCTTAAACAACCAAATGAAGGTTTCTGGAAAATTGTTTTGATATATTTGTGTTATATTGACAATATTTTCAAGGGATGCACCGATATTGTATCGCTACGTGACATAACTGACAGATATGACTGAAATTTGTGCTTCGAATGTTTTTAAAAGCACATAAAATTGTCTTTTTTCATACTGTGTTTTGAGACTTATTAGTTTCATTGTGTTGTGCTTGGAAAATTGCCACCTCACAAAAAAAATACATGTAGAGGCATTGGTATTGATATCGGCGAGTACCATAAAAAAATATCGGTACTCGTACTTGGTCTTTAAAAAAATGGCATCGGAGCATCCCTAATGTTTTCCCATATAACTACTATTAATAATATTTTTCATAATATTAATAGCATCAACAATCAGCATGTTAAGAGCATTTCATACTGAATCATGTTTTAATCGGAAATATTATTTAGAATCAGTTCTAGTATGAATGGCTTTGAATTGACTTTGTAAGTACTTGTACTCATGATAAATGAGTGTTGTCACGTTACCAAACTTCGGTACTATTCAAAGACATATCCGTTGAGCTTGGAAACACAATGGCCAATCAGAGGACTTTCATAATCTGTTTAACAGCGCTCAAAATGATAGTCGTCACATTTTGTACCGCCCTGGTACCGGAAGTTTGGTATCGTGACAACAGCCGGGTTTCCATACAAAGGAACTACGAATTTAGATTATGTGAAAAATTGGAATATCGTATAAAACATTTTCGAATAAGCACCGTTTCCATTCAACTAGTCAACCATCACTTCCTAGTAAACTGACACTAAATATCAGTAAGAAAATAAGAGAAGTGTAATATCAATATAATGATTTTCGCATAGAATAATACTTGCGCAAGAATACGATTACGAAACACAATAAATGCAGTGCTTTTGTGGATGCCTGCGGTTCGGGACAGTTGAGAGATTTCATTACACAATTACAGAAATTACACAATTTTATTACACAATTACAGAAAAACTTGATGACATTGTTCAGGCGTTTAAAACCGTAACAACAATTCTGATGCTGTGTAACAAGATCGTTACTTTGATAATTAAGGTTACACTGTGTCATAGTGGAATTATGTGACTTTTAGGAGATATTTTTTTCGCAAATGCGTTTCCATCTCCCATTATTCGCATTAACACTTTTTCGCAAAATGAAAAACCACCTCAAGCAAGCTTAAAAACATTTTTGCGAATTACGGGTTTTTAACTCGTTTCTGCTGCGAAACTTCAAAATGCGAATAAAACCAGAGTTATGGAAACCCGTTGTTTGATAAATTCATTTCGGTTGTTACAATTTGTTGTCAGTAGTTTTATTAAATATTAAAATAGGCCATTGGGACATCACTTTAGCACCAGAGCCTACAACACATTTTCTCAGTTTACAGGCCTTCTATGTGTCATACATACTGTGGCATATCAGAGTATGAAAGAAATGGCCTGATAATACGTTAGATATTAACTTTTTATATACATATTCGACTGGGCTAAAATGATTAAATATTAATTCTTCTTTGTCCAAACCTCCACCGCAAAGAAAATACAGAGACCGCATTATAAAAATAAAATGCACAGTACACAGACATTATGTATCTTAACATAAATCCGTTAAACAGAAATAGTACAAATGTTGGCAGTAATTACATTGTTATCTATTACACAGCTAGGGACTTTTGTATCAACTGTTGTTTCAATGAGAATGATTTCACAAAACGAAAGTAAAAACAGAGCTTGAGTAATACTGAAAGTCCAGACTCCAGAAGTTATTAAACAGAAATATTAAGGAACACCCTGGCACACCTATCACATCCTGACATTGTTAATGATCTCAAAGTGAAACTGCATTTCTATGGTTTAACAGCCCACGGCACATTAATGCGGTTGGATGTAAAGCCACTGTTAATTAACTCAGGCCAGACAAGTCCAATACGCTAGTCAACACAGAGACCCCCGTCTTCCCTGTTGACCCTCTGTACTCTTTCCTGTATCGAAATGCAAATGAGGAGTCAAATAACAAACAATAAAGAATTCACTATAGCCTTGAAAACCAAATGATATACCAGTACATTATTATTAAACTAGTAAAACCAGGAAAACATTGCTGTCGACAAAAATATATTCATGGTTATATATTAAGTGTGTGTGGCACTCATTTCTTATTGGTGGGAAGGACAGATTGTGCCGCCTCTAAATCATACCATGGGTTAAGCAAACGTTGATGGTCAGAATGATCAAACAAACAATGCAATGTTTTCATAGCACCTTACTAACAACAAATTTATTAAGTTTGAATTGAATAAAATGTTGAAATATCTAAAACATTGTAAGCAAGTTTGTTAAAAACAATCCTCCAAGTAAACAATAGCAGAAGTTTATTCTGTGGTAGCAGTGCTATGCGGATTATATAGACACTGATGATGTACTTGATCTGTTACTATAGTATAGAAAACTAAATAGGCCAATAAGCATCCAGAACAGAAACTACTATGTCACAAAATATTTTTCTCTCCATAATTAATTCCTAATTTGTCATGTTTAATATCACACTGTCAGACTGAACAAGCCTGTCGATAACTTGAGGCTGAAGAATCTGTGAGCGGTAAGAACTGAAACAGCACAGAAGTAATAGGGATAATCTGCAACTTGCAGCAAAATCAGCCAGACCCTCGGGTCTCTCTTGGATCATGAGTCATCCCTAATAACAGCCCATCTATCCACCAACCCACCCATCTATCTCTCCGGTCTGGAAGCAGAGAGACGAGATCTTTTCTAACAACAAATAATTGACACACTTGCTGCAGTCGATCCTGTCTTCCTCTCCCAACAGGTCTGAAGTGGTGATCCATGTGATCATGTGTCTGCCCCCTACCAACCAGAACCCACCCCCGATCCCATACCCCCTCCCCCCACAAGGGGGTTTCACACAAAGCCTCATATTCTGTGTGTCCTTCAACGAATCGATACGCTCTGTTTTACCGGGACAGACAACAACCTACAATAAATTTAATAAAGAGTAAATAGTATAATGATGAACTTAGTCGTAATGATGTTCCAGTATATTACCAGGCAGTACTTACTGTAACTGGCCATCATTGAGAATTAATGACACATAATGACAGCAGTAGTGCATGCAGACACAAAGCATCGCCATTGCAAATTTATAAACAATTAGGAAGCAGAAAACATTGCTACAGGGAACTGATCAAATGTAACCAAAAGGTGCTTAGTAAGCATGCATTCAAAATTTTTGTGCGTCACTTGATTTATGGAGCCTTCAGATTGTTCCAAGAAGTGATGTTTTCTCTTTTAATGCTTTATTTCTTTAATTTTTTTATTCATTATTTAACTTAAGTCTTTAAAAGGGTTAAAGGTTTGTCACAATTGTTCTGTTTTGCCATACGTTACTAGTCACTTCCGGGTACTGTAGAGAGGCTACATGAACCGCCATTGCTTTGAAAAAACTATTCCATTGGAGTCAACTAAGTGGACACAACTTTCTCTCTCAACGACTCTGTGCTAACCAAACTACACAGTGTTTTGTTGCTAAAATCATGTGTCTTGGTAAAAGCTTGTTAGCATAAGATAGGCCAACACATACGTGCTAAACGTCATCCTCTCATGCTTCAAATCCATCAACAAGATATAGGAAAATAAAATCCAGACTAAATTAAATTTCCTGATCACAAAGTCTTTCTTATAGCATAAACTAGAGATACAGCGATATATCGGGCAATAATCGGTATCGTTCCATATTTTAAAAGCAGTCGATGATCAGGGCCGATATAACCTGTCAATTCAGAGAGGACAGAAAAATGTAATAATCGGCTTTCAAAATGAGTGAAAAAATTTAGTATCGGTGTATCTCTAGTGTTCATGAAAATATATATATTAAAGGGAAAACTGTCAGTTCTTTAGTTAGCAATAATTTTAAAGTTTGTTACTAAGATTTCAATGATAGTTCACCCAAATATAAAAATGTATACGATTGATTTCACTTATTCAGGACCTGTATAGTCCGTTTCATCGGACGCGCGCACGCCTGACCTGAAGTTAACTTCCGGTTTGTGTTTGGCTAGTATCTAATAATGTAACTATTTATATTTTATTTAAATTATGTTCATATTAATTTGTATTATTATTTTTCTGTATAATAATTGTATTAAATAAACGGTTTGTTGAATTTGGTTGTATGTTCATTTTATTAAATAAACAATTTGTTGAAAGGGTCCTGTATGGGACATTGACATCTAGCGGTTGAGCGTGGTATCGCAGTCTAAATTCAAAATATCAGAGAGACGAGTTTAGCCAAGAAACGAAAACAAAAGCAAAAAACAAAAGAAAACAAAAGTTCTTCTTAGTTTCTTTTGATTGTTTTCAGAAATAATCTACAGGCACCCTATTGTCTGTGAATGTGTTCTGGAAGTTCAGTTGGGGTCACGAAAATGCGCATGCGCAGTAACGTTTGTTTATGTTGCTTAAATGAAATTGTCTACAGTATATGACTCTATCTTCTGTCGAACACAAAAGAGGATCTGTCCATCCAATGGATGTCAATGGGGGTCAGTGTCGTTTAGTTTCCAATATTCTTCCAAATATCTTCTTTTGTATATTGCAGAAGAAATAAAGTCATACAGGTTTGGAATGACAAGAGGGTGAATAAATGATAAAAAATTATTTTCATTTTTGAATGGACTTTAATGACATTTTCTTGCTAACTTTGTATAAACAATTATCAATAATTGCAGAACTGTATTGAGTTTCCACTTGACACCCAGAGTAGTTGAGATCTGGTGTTCCTAGATAGCGGTCATGACAACTTTAAAAAATTGTCAGATTCAAAAACCAGACATCAATCGACATCAAACCCCAGAAGTTCATATTAGACACTCAATGAATTTTACCCCCCCCCCAAAAAAAACAAGACAATGCAATTCCAATCCTTTTGTTGTCAAAAAAGGAATGTGGCTCATATTCAGTTTTGTCGCTCGCATCAGATCAGCCCGTCCGATTGGTCAATACAAAATACGATCGAGGGACCCATCGAGATAATGATTTCACAGTGGTGTCATCTTGCCAGCAAATATAATAGCCCTGACCGTAGTACACAACACAGACAGCAGGAACTATACAGCGTGATGAAGGATCATTCAGCAAACACAGCCGGCAAAAAGTAATGGCATAAATAAACATGAACAACTTCTCCTTTGTTGATTTTATAGAAAAGCCTGAAACTGCAGCTGTGGTCCACAGACGCTCATCTCCATAACACAACAACAGCATCCATGGAGACAGCAATCCACACATTAACACAAAACATACACAGACAGACCTCAGCCATTTTCATTCTACAAACAACAACAGTCAAACATATTTACCTGAATCTTCATTTTCCAACAGGAATGCATTGGTGAATCCTTTAAGGGGAGGCAGTGTCCCCGTTATACACGCAAACAAACACACACACACACACACCCAGACAAAGCCTTGGTGGAGAGGTTACATGTCCCCTGGGTAAATCCTACGGTAGAGCCGAAGCTGATAAACACGGAAGTGTCAGAGCGGCTTGCAGAAACGTCAGAGAGGAAGGAACAGCGCTGTCCTACATCTACATTCCTGCTACACACACACACACACACACACACACACACACGAGTGGACACAGGCACACGAAGAGCAGTTCAGACGGTACTAGCCCGGGCTTGCTCTCTAAGCTCTGAGCCAGTAAAGCCCAGCAACCAGCCACTTCCTCCAGCTGACTCCAATCAGCAGGAACAACCGAGTGCATCGTGCATCATTCATGAGGGGGCGGAGCATACAAGCTCTTAACTCTGTCAGTGGACGCAAAATCCCCACCCCCATCCTCCACACAGTCCCTCCCCCTACAAACTGTCATTTGTCCCCGTGCCAAGTTAAAATAAAGAGCCTTCCGATCTTCCCTTCAATGGATTCACTGGCTTCATTGCTTCCAATGTAAACGGCACACTCTCACAGAAAGGTCAAGCAACCCCCTGATGCCCACCAGCGCAATTATTCTAATTTATTGAAACATACTGATTAAAAAAAGCTCACTTGTAACCGAGCCCCAGAGAGGCAGACTGGGAAAAACAAAGTCGAAGAGAGTAGTTTGGGTCATGAGAGTACGGTGCTAGGGAGAACAAACAGCAGAATCACATTTTTGGGGGGACATGTCAATGCAGGACACCATAAAACATATCAGATTTACATTGCATTTGTTCAACTACTACTGTTGATAACACTATAGACCACTTCACAAGATGTTAACAATGGTCCAGCTGCACCTCCGACTTATTTTATATTTTGTTAATCTCACATATAATTAAATCATAAAGATATTCATTCAACATTTCCATTCACTTATAAAAGTTATGTGGGTTGTATTTGGAGAAGTATTAAAAAACTTAACAGAAAGTACTTATGGACCAGCGTTGTTTACATCTTCCAAAGTGGTCTATATCTGGCTGAAAAAAATAGAACCATCCAATAGACATTTTAATGGATTTAATTGTGAACTGTATTGGTTTTAAAGGAAACTATAATGGTGTCAATTGATATGTGATAGATTCTATTGGTGAGATGTGAAATCCAAATGGAATTTTTGTTTTTGTTTGGATTTTGTAGTGGTTTTAATGGAAAAAGCTATTGATTCATAATGTTTTGAAAATTAATTTCTGTGATGGTTTCTATTGGGTTTCTATTTTTCAGCAGTGAATATTTTGAAAAAGTCACAATAATTTACAAATGTTGATAACATTCCCATTGATAATCTGCAAGATACATCTTAGAAAATCATTTTAACAAATGGAGTGGGGGAACATAAAGACTGTATTTTTGATCAAGCTGTATTACTTCTTTTTAGACTTTTTTATGTAAATTTGTATGTTTTATGAAGATGTTTTAGCATACATAGTACAGTTTTGTCCTGAATAATGCTACTGATATACACTTTTTATATGTTGCACCTCAAAACGAAAGTAAATATGAGTATAAATACTCTATCCGTGACCCATCTTTTCCAGGCAATGCTAAAAAAAAAAAACAATTTTTATCTCAAATTCTTTTTTCAATGCATTACATATTTAAGGGGTGTAAACTTATGAGAAAAGGACTATATAAACTTATGATCACAACTTGCGCATCCTACTTTCAAGGAAATATCTTTCTCTTCAGAGTTTGTAAAAGGAAACACATGGCCAAAACAGGGAAACTGTGGTCACAGCTGCCCGGGACCCCTGATGACTATGCACTTTCCAGTAAAGCACTAATAAGCAACAAATAAAGGGTGAAGTTTAAAATATATTACTTGAAGTGATAAGAAAATCCTTACAGAGAGTCTTTGGAAAATCAGGGTGAGAACGACGATGTAAGGAGGCTGTTCCTCATGGCCGGGTCTTGTGTGTTCACCTGAATGCTGCTATTTAAGAGTATGTCAAGCCCTTAAGCTGGATAATGAATTAAATGTTGGCTGTACCTCCGCTTTCGATAGTCTGGCCTGCTAAATGCCTCGTGCTTTAAAAACCTCCGCCTGCTGCTATTTAAGCTTCCTTTATGGACTTTGCTCTGTCAACACAGTAAAAATTACTCATTAAACGTCTAAATGAAACACAGACACTATTCTTCTTCTTTGTGTGCTGAAAATAATATCAGATAGTGTACTTTTTTAAATACATACATTAAAGCTATTGAGATGAAAAAGTTCACTGCTTTGACATTTAAATAGTACAAGAGGTGTAATAAAAACAATTACCTTGAAGGGATAGTTCACCCACAAATGAAAATTATTGAATCACTGAATTTATTTATGCATCCTCATGCCATTGCATACAGGTATGGCTTTCTTGTGCAGAACACAAAAGAAGATATTTTAAAGAATGTGGACAACACTGACTTCCATTGTATGGACACAAAACCACGGAGACATTTGTCAAAACATCTTCTTCTGTGTTCCACTGAAAAAGAGTCATATACAGGTTTTAAATGACATGAAGGTACGTGATGTGAGTTGCATATTGAGCTGTTCCGTTTGTCAGAAATATTCAAAATACACAATAAAGAATCCCCATTTTAGAGGAAATAAAGGCTAAATAAAGTTTCACAGACAGTAAACGTTGTATACTGAGCCAACATTGGTAGTAGGCGTGGCAAAAGACTAATTCCGGACCATGTTGTCAGTGATTTATTGCCGTCGTGAGTGGGATTCTAAAAGAACCGATACAAAACTGCTGAAAAATGAATGGTGCTGGCAAGGAGACAGCAAGAAAAAGAGAGAGAATGTGAAAATAAGAAAGAGAGAGAGAGGGGAAAAGCCAGAAGCAGGGAGGTTTACGTGAGGAGATATACAGACACGATGAGCTAAATTCAGACAACCCTTGGGCCATGCAATTGCAATGTAATAGTCCTTTCAGTTCATATTCAGAAAGAATATCAAGCCTTCTCTCAGGGGTCAGGCGCCAATCACCACAGTTACTTACTATAAAGCTCTGTTTGAATGAAGAGAGTCAGTCATACACTGCAAGCCCAAACTCATTTTACTTTCACCACAAATCCAGCATGTGGACTTTCCACATCAACGAGCATGAAATCTATATTTTGATCAATCACCTCATTTACATGTGCTTTGTTCGAATAAACCCGGGCCCATGTGTGGTTTTTAATATTTAAGTTACTCACAAAGGTCTGAAGGTGGAAAAATACATTTGAAAACTTTTAAGTGACCTCTTTTGAGAATACAAACAGCTCTGCTTTCATGGCTCTATTTTTGCAGCCTGTGGCAGAGCTGAATGCACATCTGAAAGAGGTCACCCACTTACACACCAGTGATGCCATGAAGGAATATCGATCAATGCCCATCACTCAATTCCTATGAATCAGTTCTTAAAAGCAACCATATCATAGAGACTTCCACTAAAACAATACCACTAATATATTTCAGCATCAATGCAGGAAGGTAAAAATTATATTCAGGTAAATAATACAAAAAAAGTTTTTCAGCAATAAATGATGTCTCTCAACCTGCCACTATTACAGTTATATGTCAACACAATCTCATGGCAAAAAGTATTTTAAAATTTTATTTAATCCGTATGATTTAATCTGTACATTTGAGTAAGATTTACTTTCAGGCACCAGTGACATTAGGGTTAGACTTGGGGCTTCGGGATTGCTTTTTATAAGTAATTGTAAAATTTTTGTACGATTCACAACATACAAATTCATAAGAGTAAAAGTTAATAATTCCTGTGATATTAGGTTGTATATGTACATTAATTCAGCTTCCATCCCAAATGGTTATTTCTAATCCATATGACTATAATACTAGTAGTTCTTTAAGGTATCCTGGAAGAGGAGACATCCTGATCTTGAGCTGAAACACGGGGGTTACTCAGGGATCAGTCCTCGCCCCTCTCCTCTTTTCTATATATACCACCTCTCTGGGTCCAATAATTAAGGCACATGGGTTCTCATAACATTTTTATGCAGATGACACACAGCATTATTTCTCTTTTCAACAAGATGACCCCACCATCTCTGCCCGTATCTCTGCCTGCCTTCTGGACATCTCCTCTTGGATGAAAGAGCATCACCTACAACTCAACATCATCCAAAAAAATCCAGGTTATACTAGCCCACCCATCAATTGAACGCCACCTTACCATTCAGCTCAGATCCTCAACTATAACACCCACCAACTCTGCGAGGGACCTTTGGGTGATGCCCACATCGATGACCAGCTGAAATTCACCTACCACATCGCAGCAACCCTTCAAACTTGCAGGTATGTGTTCTACAACATCAGGAAAAATAGGCTGTTCCTGTTGGAGCATGCCTCTCTGCTGCTAGTCCAAGCTCTGGTCATAACAAGACTGGACTACTCAAATTCTCTACTGGCCGGCCTTCCAACCAATGCAGTCAAGCCCTTGCAAATGATCCAGAATGCAGCTGTACGTCTAGTTTTCAATCAGCCTTAAAGAACCCATGTAACACCCTTCCTGATTTCACTTCACTGGCTGACAGTTGCCACCCGCATCAAGTTTAAATCTATGACACTGGCCTCATGATGTGATGCATGTCAAGCCAAGCTACACATAAAATAGACGAGTATTCAATGTTATGATATTTTTAGCATTTCACAAGTGTTTGGGGAGTCGACATGTAAATTTCATTGTCCTAAAATCCATGCATAAAAAGAGGCTAACTGGGGTTAATTGGATTTCTTCAACATATGATGTTACTCTATAGTCCGTCACTGCTTTTCTTCTGAGGTTACTAATTAAGTATTGCTAAAAATTCTAATTAACTATTTTATGTCATATTTGTGTGTGCTGTGTTTTTTAAGATTACTATTATATCATAATGTTTAGCAACTACCTTATCTCAATTATGACCCTTTGCATGAGGAACACTATTTATATGACAAATTAGCACCACATAATATGTATTTCTTTAGGGTGCAGTGTTATTTGGTGAGTCGCAAAGTAGAGATAAGATCACTGAGGGTCCCTGACTGCTGATCCCTGTTTGGACGCAGACAGGCCCATCTGCATGAAACATATCTCAGTGAAATCAATAAGAGGCAGTGACAGTCCTGCCTGCATATCCAACTTTGGCTGTCTATAAGTGTAATTACAGGAGATTAGACACCATTAAACTGCCGCTTCACCGGGATGAGCATAAACAAAGTATACAGAGCCGCTATGTCTGAATTCCCAGAGTGGGCTGTACTAATCTCCCAGCCTGTATTGAGGACATAACAGACATTAGAGAGCTTTTCAAAGGACGGCTGATGGGAATAACTCGTAGGCTGGGTTCACAGGTTGGACAGTTTGATCTCCGAGTGCAGGCAGAGCAGAATAATGGGAGGGTTCAGGAAACTGCAGGACTGAAGTGGAGATTTATGCTAGGGACGGAATTCCCCTGGGGTCCCTGTGGCCGTCACTCAATACAGATGATGATTCTCTCTGTAACGCAGACTTCATGCTCTTTGTAAAGGGACTTTGGGCATTGCATGGTTTATTCTAGGAGTGATGTGGGCTGGAGCTCAGATTGTGTGGGGTGAAGCTGCACAGATGTTCATCTCCACTAGTGTTGTATGAATACAGTCAGCCAGTTCACAGAGGGATTGAAGGATGTCCATAGACTCGAGATAAGGGGTTAGTGGGTCTTGTTCTGGATGTGGTTATTTATACAGTCCATCACAGTGCACAGTCTGCAGAAGATGAATGTCAATACTATGTGCACCACATGTTTACTAAGTGTTCGTGTCAATTTTTTTTTGTTGATTTTGGCTTCTGAATAACCATCAAATCAGCTATCAAATTTTAAACACATTTTTTGTTGCTACTTTTTTCTTTGCTTTATTTGTTCAAAGAGGAACATTTTATTTTTCAAAGCTCAGCGATTTAATGGAGTTTCATTTCAGTATTGCCACCCTCATAAACACATATGAATACAGCAGACAGGAATGACAACTCATGCAGATGTTTTGCATTTCGTTCCAAAGTTGAAGTTTGTTGAATTCTGACCTTTGAATATGTATCATGTGAAGGTAACCAAGTAAATATCAATACGTTACTTGACGGCATTTCAGAAAATCCAAGATGGAGGAAACACTAATAATATCGATATCGCACAATCCCATATACACGGGGGTCTGTTTATACGTTCTACATTGTAAAAGCTTAGTTTTACTGTGGTGTAACATAATTCAGATGTTTCTACAAAAATTGGTGTGGAGCTGTAAAATAAATGTAGATTGTATAGACGGTTTTGGTGGCAACAACATAAACAAACATTATGTGGCCCAAACTTAACTTTCGCTAGACCTCCACAAAGAATCAATAACTGTTAAGCAGTTTAAATATAATTAAGTGCAATTAATATACAATAAAATATTAATATAAATTAAAATGAATATAAATTAAATATAAAATAAATTGTTATATTACAAGCAAACACAGACCGAAAGTTAACTACGGACTAGGCACGTGAGTCCTATGAAACAGTCTATAGCTATAATATTCTGGATTTGGGTAAATCTGTTGAACATTTTTGAGTTCATACTGAGATCTTTAATAAAATTGACTTTAGATTGCAGACTCAAATCTGAGCTCAGTTTGTGAGATCTCTTCTAAAACTCTAAAGAAGACTTTTGTACGATTTTTGTTTTTTTCCCTCACAATAAATATCTACGATACAGGACTGTGGTTCTCTTAAAAGCACTAATGTTTTTTCTTATTGTGTGCTTGTCTACATTTAACTATCCACTACAACACTAAGCTGCTGTGATGCTGTGTTGTTTTACCAACATAACTGAGATAACTCAAAAGAATGACTAAATACTTCATGTACAAGGCTATTAATAATCTTCTGGACATACTGTCCTTTACAAGCGATATGATGTTGTGTGAGAGATATTGTAACAGAGTTCTGTCACAAACATGTTTCTTTAGGCTAACATTCCAGCAGGAAGTGAAACAGCTTGCTGTTGTGCAAGTCATGAAATCCAAGTCATATGCATCTACAGGCAAAAGGATTTTCACAACTAACTTTCAATTTAACTAAGCCAGTGTCTCATTTCTGGAACTGAAGTGCATATAAAAATAGTGAAAGAAACACATAACAACAATACTTAGTACCTTGTCTAAAAATAAAAAGGCGTTCAGAGGCCGTGTGTCTGCTTGAGTGCAGCCTAAGGCCTGTGGTTTAGGATCCAGATTGGGTCATTAATTAGGATCAGTCACCAGGCTCACAAGGGAGAATTGCTTTGATTACATGCGACAAAATCCTGCATTACTGTTCCCAGTGAAGGGCCACACAGATGAAAAGACTCCAAAGACTATTGAACAATGTGTCTCCAGAGCGGAAATAAGAAGACTCACTTCCCATCAGCCAAACAGTCATTTACTGTAAAAACAATTCAGTAACTTTCAGTTCCCATATAAAACTCTGCTGTCGATTATGATAACAGCCACAATAATGTGTGTAAAATCTAATGTGACCTAGGCCTTTTCACATAGCTCTCTTTATGAGTGAGACATTTTTGCAAACACTGAGCAGTTAAACCATGCAGGACACCTGCAGCGTTCATAAAAATTCGGCTGACTAAAGCTGTGTTCACAATTGACTTATTTTCTGACGAGAAAACAAGAACTTGCAGCGTTGTGGTTACAAATAGCACCCAGCAATGTTCACAGATAGCATTTGTGCACAAAGGCAGTTTAGAGAGACTGGCTTCTTAGGCAGCGTAACGGAAATCTATTTGAAATGCAAAAAGATCAGAAGTTATTGAAAGAGAACATTAAACTTACATTTATTATGGGTGTTAAGGGCACGTGTATTTGTATTTGTTTTGGAGTTTAGACTTTGGAGTGAACGGGGCATTTGCGTGCCATTTTGTAGACGTTTGGAATGCACTCGGTAAAGAGGTGTAGTAATTTCCTCATTATCTTAAGCTGGCATGCTCCCGTGAAATTGTGTCCATCAGCAGATGTCGCTGTATTAATGGCATAACTTAAGCATAAAACTTAACTGTTTGCAAAAAAAACAATACATTTTATATTTTAAAAAGCCCTTCGAAGGGAGTAGGGCATAGGAATGATGACTTCAATTGGAATTTTCCCTGTGACGGTTCGGTACAAATACGCATACTGTTACATCCCTAACATTTATACAAAACTAAAACTCCTGAGCACATCATCAAACGCCATCGCGTCTATTTCTGTAGCTATGAGCGTCTTTTGAGGTTGGAGAAAGTTCAGAGAATAATGCCCTACTTCAAGTACCTTTTCACAGCTAACCAATGACAGAGACAGTCGTATCCATAACAACATGCGAGGAAGGTGATTGGTCGAGAAGATTAAACAAAAATAAAAATAGCGGCCGAAACGTGTGTTAGTTTTATATAAATGTAAGGGATGTAACGGTATGCGTGATCGTACCGAAACATATTAGCAGCTTCAAGTCAAGTGTAAACACGGTCTGACAGTCTGAAAAGTCTCAATAATTATACCTTAACAACAGTAGTAATAAAAGATGAAATGCATTAAATATGTTTTGTAGGCATAATAATTTGTAGCATTAATTTTATCACAGTAGGACTTAAATAAGAACTTTAATAAATAGTAGTCACTCCCTAATACTCCATATACACTAATGTAACAGTGTAAACAGTGTAAACATCGAATGGAAAAGAAACTTACACTTAAAACCCAAACTCAGAGAGAGGACCTCACATCCTTGTTTTAAAAGACCTCCACATGCCACCGAACACGACTCAAGTGTAGATCCATCATCCGTCCACAGCATGGGTTTCTCAGTGTCATGACCCATGCAGGACCCTCTGATCCCTGTTATACCACAGCTTTACACCTCAAGCAGATTTCTGCTCCACACACTCGCCAGCATCCCACACGCTCCACATGTGTGCTGCTCGTACTGATGTCTCCATCTGTTTCAGAGTTTATTTTTCAGGAACACCGGCCATTACCAGTGGGGGATTTCAACCAGTGGGTGAATTCCATCAAACCATCAGATATCAGTGCTTACTTATCTCTGAGGATGCTTTCCCACACAACTAAACAAACACAACATTTTTTTGAGTTTTGAGTTTGAGTTTTTAGGTTTTGACCTTAAGGCCCCCTTGTTGTCCACAACAATATCTTAAAGCCCCTCGCTCACAATTTCTAAAGCTTGGCATAACTAGAAAGATGTATATTAATTCTAAAAATAAGAGAAAAGTACTGGCTTTTAAGTGTTAGGGCCCATTTAAAAGCTTATTTAAAGTGTAAATGCTTAACATTTGGAAAACTTGATGTCGTTGTCCCTTGGATGAAAGACTAATATAATACAAATATCACACATGTATGAAAAAAGCTAATGCTTCATTATTTTGCATGTGGAATCTTACAGTAGTTTTCCATTTCTTTGTCAAATTAATTTGGTTAGTTTGGTCTCTTTGCATGACATACTATGCTATTTTCATAGACTTCAACCAAAAATCTAATTCTTCGTTTATTTAATTTCATGTCGTTTAAACCTGTATAGGACCCTTATTTTCTGTGGAACACAAAAGAAGACATTTTCAGAAGTCCACGCAATGGAAGTCAATGGAGGCCAATGTTGTTTGGTTACCAACATTCTTCAAAATATCTTCTTTTGTGTTCTACAGAAGAAAGTCGCAGAGTTTTGAAATCACATGAAGGCGAGTCAAAGAATATTTATTTGGGGGTGAGCTGTCCTTTTAAATCGTGTCATTTCAGTCACCGTTAAACAGACTAACGTGAAGACATGAAATAAAAACAGACAAAACATACACAGTAAAAATTGATGCCTGATGCAAATAAACAGTTTGACATGCTTAAAACTAGTTATAAGCAAGAGAAGAGTTCCTCTTTCACTTACTTGTGAAAGACACTTGAAATAGTCTGTATGCAAAAAGCTCAAATGATTGAAAAAAGTCAGACGCCTCATTTGCAGCAACTAATGAAAATAATGAGCTAATCTGTGAGGTGACGCAAACTAGCACGGATTTGGACAATTAATCAAACTAAATCATTGTCGTGCAAATGACTGAAGTGCAGTAAGTGGATTTTCAGGAACAATCAGAATACATTTTGTGCCTTGCTCAGACGAACAGCAGGTCAGTGTTGAATGCAGAATGGGCTTTCTGTATGCTCTAACCCAAAGCTTTATACAGTAAATGTACGATGCGGTAATGGAAATGTCATCTCTATCCCACAGCAGTCCACTCTCATTTACAATTCCTCAAATATATCGTCTGCACATACATTTGCATTTAAAGGCCATTCAAAGACTGTGGCAAACACGCATTAGCATTCAGAATGTTGAAAAAAACGTCCAATTCGATTTGACACACAAAAATATGATGCTGCTTATCACACCGCACCTCTCTGTGTCGAGGAAACAGCGTATCTTTAATGAATAACAAACTTGATAAAGAAGATAGAACAAACATCACGTTCTCTAAAATGTTCTTTACATCATGAGCTTAGGCGTGTTGTTATCTACTGATCCTGGCAGGAATGTCCAACAGATGTGGGTTTGGTTCTTGACATCTGACTGAAGTACTTGTGAGGCTGTATAACTCAATATCTGCCGTCCTCACCCTTCCTCCAGCATGTAAGCGAAGCCAACACGTGATCTCAGCACTGTGCAGGTGTGTGCCACACATTTAAACACGTCCCAGATGTTTACTTTGCTAAGATGTGAAATTCAAATCAAAATGCATTAACTGTTGAAAACCACACTTCCCTTCTGTGGTTGTGCAGTGTTAAGAGTGAAACCAAAACTAATTCAGTACGATTTCAGTGGAAATTGGGAGTGCAAAACTCACTGGCACACTGTGCTCAAGTGTTCTGGGGTGGTTGCCAGGACATAACTATGAGATTTGTAAGCTGTTGTGAGTATTTGTTAGCTCATTGCTACAATGTTGCTAAGGTGCTCTGGACGGTTGCTAGATGGTTGCGAACTGGACGAGAAGAGCCCATTCTGACGTCTCTATCATTTGGTCTTAATGAGAAAGTCTCAAATCTGATCATACAGTAATGTCTCTCCACAACAAGTCTCGTAATGTGAAGTATCGTTCATGTGCTTTCTACATTTTAATGACTGTGAACAACAGACACGGTGACACTTGCACATGCAGGTTCCGCTAATCATTACAGATGAGACCTCAATTTTTATTCGTACGGCTGACAATAGGTGGTGAAAGGTGCAGGGTCCAATTACATGGTCACAAATTCTCCAGAACAGATTTAGCACCCCCTACTGTTCCCAAAGGGGAAACAACCACCCTGTCTATTTCACAATAGATTTTGTATTTCAATAGATTTTGGCCTTATACATAACTCATAATGTCATTTGAACGTTCTGAATTGTCTTAATAGTCTTCCTGAAAAGAAATAAAACATGAGGAGAAAACATCCGTGTGTGTGTCTCGCCTGCAGATATGAGCTCTGGGATGTGCTCGCGTCTAATTTCCACAATAAAGATCCCCTCTAGGAGAACCTTTCCTGGTTTTAATGAGATAGCGCTCCAGAGATGTTTTTCTCTTGTAAAACAACAGTCAATGCAATAAGTTGTATCTCACTTAACTTTAGCCATAAAACTGACTGGCATCAGAACCGGATGGGATGCAATAGTTACGAGTGCCTTCATGGAACTGCAAAATTGCCACAGCAGGAGATGTTTTTTAACCGTCCCTACAGATCGTCCACTCTGACCAACACACGTGAGCATGTGAGCGAGCGTGCACACCCTCGCTTTAAATAATAAACCGATGCTTCTCAGTCATTATGAAACCAGTCTTCTGGTTTGTCTGGTTTGTGCTGTTGTCTCTGTGGTACAAGAGGGTCTGGTGGTATGACGATTCATACTTTAAAATAATGCAGATTTAGTTTATATCACAGTGGATATTTATATAACACTTAACTTATAACACTATTGTCATAGATTTTTGTCTATCAGCTGTTAAACAACAGCTTTGATTGTGGCTCATCCAATCAGATTTTAGAGTCTATTATCAGTTTTATAATGTTAGATTAACGTGTTTTTTTATTATACAACACTTGACATAAAATTAATGTGATAAAGGATTTTGTGGCCTTTCTGTAAGAGTTGCAAACCTATCCGTATACTATTCCTCATAGATCTCTGCCTCTTTCTTCTTCAACTAGACAGCTTGAACAAAAAGAACTTCCAATTCAGCATTCCAATTAGATTTCCATAGAAAATCTTGAGTGACGGCTGAACAGATGGTGATATTTTTCCCACTGACACGTACTGGCTTCCAGAATGATTCTTTGAGCGCTTCTGCTCCTGGTGTTCAACTGAGCTGTTAGGGAAAAGGCCTGCGAGCTCTTCCATCTCTCTGTCTCGGGTGAACAGAGACTAGTGCAGACACGGAGAACTGATACATGTCTGATAGACTAGAAACTGCTTTCTGTCAGAAATCATAATGCAGGAACAGACCTAATCCTCATACATAAAGCTTGCCTATAGTGAACATCTCACAGATGAAGACTTGTACAAGGATTAAAAAATTTATTTGACAACAAAAGGAAAAATTTGATACTGTACAATACAGGTTTGATTCATTTCGCAAAATTACTTCATTCAGGATTAAAATCTACAAAATATAACAGTTTTTATCAACAATGTGTTTAATTGTTAATTCGTGTTGGTTAAAAATTGCAATCCTGAACTTTTTTCAATTTACAAAGAAATAAAAATCTGATCATTGTCATTATTTTCTTACCCTGATTCACAACAGTAAGCTTATAATAATGCTTAATAAATTGAGCAGTTGTGAACGATTTAACGAAAATGTTAGTGTATGCGTCCAGTTTAAGATTACCTAAAGATTAAATACATAAAGTAACCTGCAATTTTGAGATGGCAAAGGAGCGGCAACAGTTACATAATAATACAGTAACCAATGATTATTTATGGTTGTTACATGTTAACAGAAGCATTACTTAAGGTTAAATAATGTATTGTAAAACACACAAAAATGATGAACAATGCTGTGTTTGTTTACATAAGTAAATGCATTTGCTAACATGACTTAAAAATAAGCAATAGCTTACCAGCGTTTATTAATCTTCGTTCATGTTAGTTCACAGTGCATTAACTCATGTTAACCGGTAAAATCTGATTTTAAAGGGTATTAGTAAATGCTGAACTAAACAAGAACACAGTAAAAAATATTGCAGACGTATTCATTTTAGCTAAAGCATTAACTAATGTTAACAATTACAACCTTATGGTGAAGTGTTACCAAGAAAGATAAATATGTATTTGGTACAATGATATTAAAGGGGTGGTGTCCGCGGTGTTTCATGCGTTCTGACTTCTTTATAATGTTAAAAGTGCTGGCTTCAAATGCTTGACATGGTCAACTTGTCAAAAAACTAGTTGTTTGTATGACGTAGTATTTCTGTGCTCGATAAACTCCCCCAGTGTTCGGAACTGTTTTTTCAACCCTGAAATTCACAATCACCATTTTTTATCTACCAAAGTCTAATCAGATCTTCCTGCCTTTCATCTTAACATCATCCAAAATCACAACAGTTAAGACCTCAAGATGGGTGACCCGAGGTCCTTTCCCAGTCTGTTCCCGTCTATACAAAATACATAAACTTTAACGCCATAAAATGGTCTATGTGATAGCCACAAACCTACATGACAGCCAGTTACATGGTCTTACTGCAAAAATAAAGCACATTATGAAAAAGTATGCTCTCAGTCTCTGTTCTTTGAGCTTGTGGTTAGGTCTAATGCCTCTTTCTGAAAGCTCTTCTTCAGTCAGCATTTCATTTGTTCCACACTGCTTATCGGAGCTCTCAGACTGTGATGTACTTTCACATAATGATGTGGACCCAAATTCCTTTAAAAAGGATTGGTCTCAATATTCAGAATGAAAATTGGGAAGTACAAGAGCTCAGAGTTGAATAGTTCTTACAGAACCTAAAGGTATGCATCAGTCAACTATTGGTAAGTTGTAGAGATTTGAGTATAGGCTATTTTGTTAAGGGACGTTCAGCGACCACCTAACAACCACACTGAACAGCCTAGAAACCAGATGCACAGCAACTCCCTGACATACACATGCAACACGCTAGGAATGTGGGTAGAAAATACAGGTTCGGAACAATCTGGGTGAGTAAATGATGACCGAGTTTTCATTTTTGGGTGAACTATCCCTTTAACATTTTTGAAGAGTTATAGAAGATGCCATATCAGATGGAGGCCACAACCTATGCTTCATTTTGGTATCATGGTCATTCTTATAAATATCTAATTTGATGTTTTTCAAGAAAACAAAAAGAATGCAAGTCATAAAGACATGATGGTGAGTAGATGATGACAGGACTTATATTTATGAATGAACTATATCTTTAGGATAGAAGATCACATGAAAACGGTTGCCATGGCAATTCTGTCCTCCGCAATGTATAGTTCCTGGTCTTAATGGATAAATTCTCATTTCTAAAGTGATGTTTTGAAAGGGTGATGAATTGTGCAGTTCTGTCCCTTCCTGTCTGTATGTGCAGAGTCGACTGTAACATTCTGATTGCTGTCATTTCTCATGTGGAGACCTTGGGGCATGTGTATCGCTTTGTGAAGACAGCCAGGTCCATCCAATTTACCACACTCACAAGATACTACAAGCTCTTTATTTCTAGACCGTTCATTTTGTAGGAGAGAGACAGCAAATATTCAAACTGACTGTAAGTAGCAATAACAAACACGTTTTACATGAAAAAGTGGGGAATGGCTGAATTATTCAAGTAAGGACCCTAAATGTGACCACAAAGTTATTGGTCCACGCTGTTTGGTAACAGAAGTCATTGGTTAAATTATTTTCATAAAAATATAATAACTTTCTGATTTCTTTATGAAATGACAACAAATCTCTTATCTTTCAAACCTTCCCTTTCAACAATCAAAATGGAATCTAATGGCTACTGTTCACAATTAAATCGATTTACAGTGGATAAAGTCCTGCCCTGCTTACATTTGCATTGGATATCCTGTTAAACTAAGAAACAAATCACATTACCAAGAGTAAATTTTGTTTTATAACGACTTTATGGAGGTAACAATTCCCAATCTATGTCACAGTAATTCTTGGAAACGGTTACCCCAGCAACCACTTCAGTCAGTGTATCTCATATTGTGTGTCCATAGCAGTAATGTCTGAATCTCTGCATTCTAATTTTCTTATTCTTGGTCTCTCTTTCTCTCCTTTATATGTCCACCCGTCACTCACACGCCCTTCCACCATTCCTCTCTACCTTACCCTCTCCTTGACAACAGGTCAGACTGTCACTCTGCAACTAAAACAAGATGCCCCTATGTGTGTGTGGTCTTCCTACAAATGTATTTCCCTCAGCATATGCAAACCTACATTAAATGACATATTCACCATATGACTGCCAAGTAAAAGGCGAATATTCTCTTCTAGTCTAAAGCCCTGCAGCATGCCTGTGATCCCAAATCTGCCCCAAGGCACAGACTACCGAATAGATCCATAAAAAGTGCTGGAAAAGCCTTGCACCAGAGGACATAAAAAAGACCACTGAACATTTGACCATCACAGATGTGTTTTCTCAAATCAGCAAACAAATGTCTGATTGGTTAAAATACAGAACAAAAAAAGATGAATTGGCAGCTAATGAGAAACAACTCTTCAGTTGTTATCTCCAAGCTTAATGGAAAGAATGAACAAGTCGTCATTCCTTAAATAGTGGAGACCCGAAATGAGAAAAAAATGAAATGAGCTAAAACAGACATGGTTATATGCTGAGAACATGATAGACCTCCAGGGCACATTGTCTCATGAGGCCAGTGATTGAAGATGGCAGAGAAGCAGAGGGCATCCAAAAGCATCTCCTCATTCTCCAGTCTTGGCAGATCCCTCAAGAACACATCAATTGATCTCGAGTGAGCCAATCAGCTCAGCCGTGGGAGACTAAAAAAACGACGATCAACTTGTCACTGTTAATTTGGCTGTGCACGGAGATGCCCGTGAAACCCGTGCTGCTGAGCAGGGCAGAAGAGAAGGCAGTTTGTAGAGAGATAAAACTGTGGCTGTTATCTCAACATCCTCGCAGCAGATATACCAGGACTGATGCAGAACTGCAGAAAGCAGTTCCACTGGGCATGAGTTTCAGCAGGAGAGAGAGGAAATTATGCCCTGGGTTAATTGGGGGCATCATCATGTCAGCCAACCTCTCTCTGCTGTAACACTGAGAGCATTGTAAAAAAAGAGGACTGAGAGGCAACAGTGATTAAAGGGCTAGTTCACCAAAAATTAAAAATTCTGTCATAATTTATTCATCCTCATGTCATTCCAAACCTTTATGACTTTATGACTGCAGAGCACAAAAGAAGATATTTTGAAGAATGTCAGTAACCAATTAACATTGGCCCCCATTGACTTCCACCAAATGAACACAAAACCACTGAAACATTTCTCATATTATCTTCCTTTGTGTGCCACAGAAGAAAGAGTTATATACAGGTTTTAATTGACATGAAGCTGAATAGATTTTGTCAAAGACACCAAAGTCTGATAGACATATAAGTACATGCGTATCACATATATTCTGAAAGAAAATGTACTGTATGTATACAATTTAAATTGCTGTAAGATTAAGTACTGTCAGAGAAATAACCCGCTGAACCCTTGTGTACATGTGAAACGAGGCTACAAAAAAAAGATTGTTTTCATTTAAACCAATGAAGCTGTGCACACTGGTGGCCCTCTGTATGTTGGTGCAACACTCCTGTCAGTTTTTATATGCAAAACCCGTCCTAGACACTTTGATTCATCTGTCAAGCTGGAGATATTCATTTAAGTATTTCCATGCTATGAATTGTCTTTATTTTGTTTAATTGCAAATTCCAACCAACGGCACACTCCAAACCCTTTCCCCTCCCTTTCGAAGCACTATGGCAATATACGACAAACATGTCATAATGTTTTCACTTGCATTTCTGTCAATAGATCCTCCAAAACATGAAACATTGGACCTTTAATTCATAACCTTTGATTTCTAGAAATGTTTCTTGAACCTGGTCTATTAAGATAATTTAGACGTTTTTAACCGTTACTTTCTATTAAGGAATTGTTGCATCTATAATATCTAGAAAAAAAACTGCATCCAGGCATTCTCTGTATTATGTTAAAATTAGCCGTGCCAACAGCAAATTCCTCCTCCAATACATCCTCATCATCTCTAGTTCCAATTATTTGTTGTTCTCCACTACGCATACACACAAGATATTTTGGGATCCAATATTGAGAGTAGTCAGATTCAAAGGTGTACATAGTGATTACAGTTTTTTTTCATGATTAAACATATTTTACTGCTTTTAATTGGATAGAAAATGTATCAAAAGTCTTCACTTGAGGGATTTTCATGCCACTGAGCAATCAATCAGATTATAAACCAATCATAAGGCTGCGTGTGATAGTGTCTTTCAGTGGGTGTGAAACAAAGAGTCACCAGCAATGCTCACCTACACAGTGATGGACGTCTTTGACGGCTATTTTCAGATTTCCTTTCTTGAGGATGTCTGGGCAAAATATAAAGGGCACAACGCACATGCGTTTTTTTCCAGAGCATCCGCTGTCTGACTGCCTCGGTAGGCCATAAACCTCCAACGGCCGGACAACACAGATGAACCCAATGGTTTTAAACCACCAGCATCTCCTCTGTACAGCTGATTTACAATGTGAAATGTGATTAAAACTATCTTTTTCTCTAATTTGCCCTTTTAAAGATGCAAGACATCTACATACATAAAAAAATGAAACTTCGGAAATGACACGTGTATCTAAAGTCATTTCATTGTGTTAATGTTGTCAATGGACTCGAAGAAAGCTAAACATAACTACAACTTAATTATGTTTTTCAACACCAGAAATCTCAAGTGGTTGTACTTGGAACATCAGGGATTTTTCCAGAATGTGTTATAAAAGCACAAACAAGGTTTTCGGAATAACTAAACCACTGTCCTTGCATTTTTGCCAACGGCCTTTGAAGACGAGAAAATCATAACGTAGACGATGACACAAGCCAAAGTTTGCCTAGTAGCTTACCTGAGATGTAACTGTGTACTTATCATCTCATCTAGTACCACAGAGACTAGTTGAGTTGTATAATCAACAAACAGGTCATTACCTAAATCCATGAATATTTCTAACAAGCCAGATGTGCTTTCATCTTAGCATAATTGTTAACAAAGTCAAAATGCTCCCTGGTTAAAGGTGAAATGTGTAATTCTGTGCTTCTAATGACACCAAATGGGATTGCAATCTGTTTGTCGGAGCGGCCCAACTGGCTGCCACAAAACGAACATTAGCGTTTGGGGAAAGATGAACCGCTTGCACAAACAATGAAAGATTGGGGAGTCTTTAAGATGTGTTTGAAAGCAGTCATTATTTACACAAAGCATTGAGTGCCAAGGAATTACACATTTCACTATAAAGAAAACACAGAACAATGGGCCACACTAGACTAAGAGCATTTTTTTTGACAATGAAACAAAAAAATCACTAATAAAAAATTTATGTATGACAAATTTGTACAGTCGTTTGCAGCAGAATGCAACAGTTTTCCACCCACACTTGTGTTTCCTGGTTTTCCATTCAGATAAAAACAGAAGACAATGAAGTGCAAGTGTGACTGTCCCTTAAGGCAGTGTGTTGTGTCTGAAGGTTTCCCCGGAGGGGAGGAGGAGGAATTTTCATTAGGATTTTCTTGGTACAGTTAAGTGACCTAAAAGGGCTCGAGGCCTCCCTTAAGCCAAGATGGAGCTCTCCAGAATCACAGGTGTTAAGACTGAGTTCAGTCAGAGCTGCTCCTGCCAACACTCCTGAGACCTTCTTCAAAATCACAATCCGTCCCTGCTACATCAGAAGTGGGTCATTTTAGATTACAACAATCCTAATCCATCAAATCAAGTGCAGATGGAATGATACGACAGCTTGAGTTAAATGAATGATACACTAGCATTCAGAAATGACAACACAAAAATGTTGCAGCACAGCACATATAGGCATAGTTATTGTTACACTTATCTCAAATCCTGAATGTATCCCTCGAATGTATATCGCAGACCTTTCTGTCTGAAATCAGCGTGTCATTTTTCCATAAATTCTTCACTATTTCAACAGGGAGTGCACAATTTTACACCGGGAGCGCGTGGCTGATACCCAAAGCTTGTCGGACATAGCAACAGGAACGAAGGAGGGCAGGGTTTTGCGAAGGGGCAATTATGTTCTTTTTTAAATAAAACCACTTTTGGCACAGCCATGGTAGAGTGGAGTGGTGTACATATAATGGATTACAAGTTTAAATCCGTTCTACATCTTGTCCCAAACCCATTCCCTTTTTCTCCATAAAGCAATTAAAAGCTCATGGACAAACTGTTATGCGTGTAATTTCAGTGCTATTAGTGTCACCAAACCGAATTGGAAAAATAATGAATATTGTCAAGCAGAATATCAAAATACACCCCTGTCTGTCATTGGTGGGACAAACAGGAAGCCCCACCCCAGTCTCACACTACACAATGTTATAAAGCATCACAGAGGCAAAGTGTTTACATAGGTCAAGAAGAAACATCCTTCCAAAGGCTTACTTACAGTTGTCTCTGCATATTAAGATGGAATAAGAGTATTTTAACTTTCAAAAAAATGACACACTTCAGCTTTAATTTGGGAAATGGGATATAATCTTTCACTGGCTTTAAAGTTAGGGAGTGATGGTACCTGCATGCTTAGAAAAAAATCTTTATTGTAAGACGATTAAGTTTATATAGAGCCGTAACCTCGGCGTAAAATGACATAATGTAGTTGTTAAATGCTAAAAAAAAGTCCCTCATGCAAACGAAATTTCCAGATTTGTCGGTTTATTCCAAAACACAACAGTCTGAGTTGTGCTGATATCACAGCAAATCACAAACAACAACACAAACAAGTTGTTCTGGCAATCACATGGCACATTGGTCTCTCTCTCTCTACCTCTCTCTCTTTAGAGATTAGAATGTTGACTAAGCTTAAAAGCGTCCTACGAAGATAGCAGGGGCATTAAAATCCTGTCGCTTCTCACTAAACATTTCCCCTCAAGCGCCCCGGTGGCTCCATGTTATTTTACAGAGCTGCAAGAACCCTTCGTTTATTAGCATAATATTACCATATAAAACCCCCCAAATCACAGCCACCTACAGAACACTGATTTGGCCAATACGGCCATGTTCATGCTTCCGTTCAATCAGAACAGATTTACAAAATAAGCAAATTTACATTTTTAATAGATCATGATCACAGCATTTACAAGAAGACAAAGTCACAGTACATCTCCTGTCTCCTTCTGTTCGTCATGACTGTCAGATTTATTCTTCTGCTATTATCTGCGAGATTTGAATTTCTGTGTTTGGCAGGCGATTTGAGAGTGACTTGCAGTGCAAAGTACTATAAACATTTTTTGTCAGCTTGTGTGTGTCACTGGGATTCAGCCGATAGTCTTCTAGTTGAGCTGCAGGAACAACAAATCACTGAAGCACAGCATCTGCTCATTTGTACATTTTATTTCTACATTTATATAACACAACCTCTACTTACAACATTATCCATTTGCACAAGTGTACATTCAATCTGTTAATATGTAAATTCTACTATATACTATCCTGTACAATGTCTCTTATATGATATTATCCCCTATTTTTAGTATAATAGTCTTTTATTTTATATAGGCATATTTTAGAATCTTTTAGACTGTAAATCGTATTATATTTGTATGATTATTGTGTTGAATGTCTGTATTAGACTTCAACACCAAAGAAATTTCCTTTTGTGTACAAGCACACTTGGCAGTAAAGCTCTTCTGATTCTGATAATAGCATTGTGTTGTATAATCACAGATGTTTCCATGATGCATTTAAAGGGAAAGTTCTGTCACCAATTCCACACTCCGAAGCTATATTATTTCTTTGTTCTGTTAAACATAAAAGAAGATATTTTGAACCAATCAGTTCTGGGGCACCATTCACTACCATAGTATATTTTCTTACTATGGTAGTCAATAGTGTCCCAGATCTGTTTGGTTACTAACATTCTTCCAAATATCTTTTTTTGTTCAGCACAACAAGAAAATGTACATATATTGGAACAACTTCTGGCTGAGTAAATGAAGACATAATATCTATTTTTGGGTGAAATATCCCTTAATGTCCCCTCAGGTTCAATTAAACTATAAAAATTTGAAGTGTGCCTAAATGGTACAAAATTGACAAAACACATAACATTTAAGGAATTTATTGGACAAACTATTTTGACTACTGTCAAAAAGGAAACCACAAAGCATATTAGTGTATGGGTTTTCTTCTAATTTGCAGAGAAACAGCAAAGAAATACAAAAAGCAGGAAATAATGCACACATCTGTTATTAATATTTGTTGATCCTGTCTTGTGGTAATACTTTCCAGTCGTTCTCCTGTGCTATGTCTATGCTTGAATGGGAGTTAAGGTAAGAGTTTGGGGACTTGTGTTTTGTACAGGAGGTAGAACAACCGGAGCAGGTTAGAAACAGTCTGCTTTTTTGCCAAGATTCTCAAAGTTGAGCTTTAGTTTATACTTCAAGCACACCAATGAAACATGCAAAACAAACTTTGATATGGGTCTTAACATATTCGAATAAAGAGTGAATATGTAAACTGTCCAAAACTGGACATCACTTTTGGCCATTACGGTTTCTGTGTACTGCATTACCAAATAAATATACATTATATTTCATATGTATTTACTGAGTACTTTAAGGTACAATACTTCAAATATGACCCAGCTGATTTTTGTGATTTACATAAATCCATCCTACATAATGTAAAGAACATTCGGTGAAAATATAACATGGATATCTGTAATACAGACAGACTAAAGCCACGTAAAATATTAAAATCATGGGGAAAACAATGATTAAAATCATAATATGTAAATAATATGGGGTGCTCATTTTTCATAATTAGATTGTGAGAATGTAGCCTGAATTTCACAGACAGGGTCGGAAATGATACCAAGACACCATATGAATGACCACCATAACACTATACAATTGTGAACAAAGTGAATTGGAAAAATAAAACAAAAAAGTCAGCTTTCTTCATGTACCTGATATTTCTGTCTGACACTCGGTTCAGAACATTCAACAGCAGCGCATCCGCATCGGCAGCTGGCGCTGAATCTAAAGCAGAGGGACGGAGGATCTCTTTCCACCGAGACACAGATGAGGAGTTGTCTGCAACAGGCAGATGGGCTGCGCTTTCTTAGTCTAATGCCAACACGCCCCCTGACTGATCTGTATTCTGAGAGGTAAACGCTTCTGTGGCTGCTGCCAATTCTTCAGTGTGTGTGTGAAAGACAGTTCTAGGGGTTAAGAGGAAAGATTCGACTTTAAATCGCCAAGAAATCCAATATGAACTCAATTCCAGAAAATCATCCATGGGAAGAAAGGATAACATAAAGGTTCTTATAAAGCATCAAACGATGGAGCAAAATGGACTTATGAAAACAGGTGGTTGATTCGAATTTAAAGAATACGTCCTCACGGTTGATCAGAGACAGTGTTTAAGTATAAAAAGGCTATGCAAATACAGAATAAAGGAGTCGGTGTAAACGCACCACATTCTACTGATGGGACTTTGAATGATTGCGACCATTACGCTCACTCTGGGTTTGATTATCTTGTCTCTGTGACTAATATTCATAGTCCATCACCCATCCGTATGCATTTGAGCTTTAAATAAGAGCAGAAATTGGACCAACTGGAGCAATAAACATCAATCAAAGGAGTGGCACTGTTGAGTGTTATCACTAATTTAAGGCTGCATGGTACAAGCTTCAATGTCAAGGTCATATTTCACCATATAATGAGGAAATATGATTGTGGATAAACAAAATTAAGCCTGATTTAAATACCACAACTTTTTTCATGACAATTAACCCCCCCAGTTTTCATTAATTAAATAAACAAACAAAGATAATGGCACTAATAAAACATAAAGATAATCGCATTTTAATGAGATTTCGAAGTATTTATACACTGTGATAGGATTTGTTGTTCTACCTTTATTTATGCAATTTTAATTATATGATCATTCCCAGTACACCAATAGAGTAATGAGTGTATAATGAGAATAAAAAAGAAACTCATCTGGTAATAAGAAAAGGAACAAACTACAATGTTCAACTGGATAACCTGCACTACCTACTGTATATGTAATTACAAAAGGGTTAGTTCCAGTCTGATTAGTTAGTTAGTTTGATTGGTTAATAGCTATGACCGCTGACCGAATGATTCTGTTTATGGAAGTCGTGCCATTCCGAAACTATTTTTGCAACGCCACCAGTCTGCTATTTACGTCATAACAAGACAACAATCCTATCTGGTTTCTAAAATATCTAATATCAAATAACATGTATCCAATCGATATTTAAGCATGAAACGTACTGTCCCCTAACTTTTGTTTTCTAAACTTAAAGGTACAGTTTGTAGAAATCGCTTCTAGAGGGCGCACGATCAAAACAACAACAACCGTAGCTTTATGACACAGTGTAGAAGCGTGGAATGATGGGATATGTTGTCTTCAACTCCACCGCTGATGGTACCGCTGATACATCAATCAGACGGGAACGAGAAATCATGTTAGCGGATGAGGTAAAGTAATAAAGTTTTATAAATGTTACGTTTGATGAAATCATTTTATTTCATTATAATGAATTAGACCCGAGTAATGTAAGGTTCTAAATTGTTAGTCATAAATGTTACAGTAATTGTCCAATTCGATGGTGTGAAATAATGAGATGCCGCATTAGCATCTGTTTCTGTATGACATCATGCGTAGGTCGTCCACCATATTGGAACGGTGCGAGCAGGTCCATTAAAACTCAAGAGCAATCTGACTGTTTGATTATGAAAAAAGATTTATTGTTGTGTAACCTCAAACCTTACATCTGCTACACTTACATATGACTACAACTAAATCCCATTTTTCGGTTTTCTCAAACATGACTGGGCTGTGTTGGGCAATTCTGGCAAACTGTGAGTGACGTCAGTGGACCATTTCAAGATGGCGGACACGGCTAGATATATATTGAATTATACATTTATCTCCTCCTCATTCATTGTTACGGCAGTGGCGCATCGTATTAATATCTATTATCTTTAGTATTACTGTATTACTCAATGAAAGTTGCAATAATATGTTCTTGGCTTTAATATTTGTAATGTGCGAGAAGCTTATTGATCATGGGGTGAAACTGTATATTTCTTATGACATTTACCTTTTAAAGTTAGTGAGGCCAGCAATAGCAAGCTAGCTTTAAAAGCAAGGGGAAAATATCCCACCCTCCCTTCAGAGCTCTCTCCAAAGCCACGCCTCCTCAGGTCAATCACCTCATGTCTCACTGACCGGTGAGAGACAACATTATTACAAAACACAAGACAGCAATAACGAATGTAAACAACTTATGGTTATTGTTCGAATTGTCACCAAATTCAATGACTGGACAACAGATCATGTGAGACTTCCATGGAAGATATACTATACATAAAATAAATACTTTTTAATACTAGATCACTTTACTTATTGAATGCTATCAGGAATGGAAGAAACTTTCAACCAGTATACAAAAAATGAAATCTAAAAAAATGTCTATCCTTGCTTAAGTTCTACTCTGCTACACCTACCCAAGCATTCACAGCATAGCACCTGTAGTCTACGGCTACAAGTGGATAAAAAATTACTTTTCCCCGGCACGTTGTCACTGCCAGTCAGCCAGAAGCTTGTGAGTGCCATCGCAAAGAGAGAGAGAGGAAGCCAATGATACAGCAACAAATGAAACTGACAGACGGCCAAGTGCACTTTTGATGACTAGCAGAAGAGATGCTGCCATACATGTATCAGCTGGACTCAAACCATCATACCTGGACCGAAACTGAGTGAGCGAGACTGCAATTACAACTATATAAACACTGGCAAATGTACACGTACAGAGGTTCGGCTTAAGTGAAAATGATTGACATGCTGGCATTTAGGAATTAACTCGAGTCACTCAAGGCTGTTTGGGCAATGAGAAATAAGGAAAAAAATAAATCCATTTTTTGTTTCCTGCCTGGCTGCATAGCCACAGGAATGTATTTTGAGCGGGGGTTTTTTGCCCAGCCAAAAGTTATGACTGTGACATGGGCGAGCCGCTTAAAGCTCCAGTATGTAATAATTTTGTAATAAAATTTCAGAAAATAACTTGCACAGTGTGATATATTTCCTCCAGTTGTGTACTTACAATATTTCAAAAGTCTCTAAAGATTTTTTATTTCAGAGAAATTCCGATTTTAAATAACTGGCCGTCCCGGAAAAGAAATGTCGCCTCTCAGTAACGCAATGTCCGCTCTATACTTTGTTCCGGTGTAGACCAGAATATCACATGGTCAAATGCGGAAGTGGTTGTTATGGATCACGATTACTCTTTGGCGAGTATTGAAGTGCCAGTAAAACGGAAGCGTCCATATTTGGATACACGCAGACTGTGTGACAAACGGAGGAATAAAACCAGGATAAATATCGGCCAGGCGTTTTCGAGATGGAGAGAGCTGCGCGACAATCTTGGACTTGACAGAGACTCTGCTCTCGCGAGTGTATTGATAGACAGGTAAGCAAATCAATTATTTATTTTAGAACGATTGGTTTGAGCACGTTAAACAACACAGCATTAACCATAAACACGTAACACTGCACAACATTAACCCAACAAATCATTTAACAAATAGCTGTAAGTTGTAACGGGATAATATAGCATAACATTTCACGTTCCTTGCAGTTCATTAATTATGATGACATAAAATAATACGATCAGATATACAGGTAATACCAAAACAAATAAATTACCTCATCCGTGATCATGATTCGTTTATCCAATTTAGATACATCGCTATGGCGAAAACGCATTTAAAACGACATCTCCCATCGTCACCTGCTTCATAGCGTCATCAAGCTTCGCCTTTGTTATTGTTGGAAATGCGCCCTCTTGTGGTCAAATACCAAGGTTACATACTGCAGCTTTAAGTTTAATGTAAATGAATAACGAAAGCAAAAATTATTTGGTGCCGAGAATAAAGAAGGATGCCAGTGTGATTACAGGAAACAGCATAAAAACAAACACATCAACCCATTGCCTTTAGCCAGAGTACAATCTGTTGTACGAAACTAGCTGCGCGGCGGCAGCTTAACCACCTAAACATCAACCCATAATATACCATGGGCAAACCAGTCACGAATCCCGGCTCGTGGTCCATTCCTGGGAACAGATTCCCTCTCTCTCATCCCATAATTTCCTGTCTCACTCTCCACTGTGCTATCCATACAAAGATGCAAAAAGGCAAAAAAAAAATGTATCATATTTATTTTTGATCAAACATTTTCATTTACACTGTGTACAAATTGCCCGTTCAAGGCAGATTCAGGCCAACAAATAAAATAACCTTATGTCACAGGCTAATCACGTTGCTCAAAAGGACTGTTGGACTAAGAGAGAACAAAAGGGCACATCCGAGGGCTGTTGGTACAGTACAGTTGTATGCGTTTACGATCAAACATATCATTTGGAAAAAAAACATCTAAGACTTAACATAAGGCTTCAATCTTCAGACGGATGAAATGCTACATTCTCGTGCCATTTACAATGTATATATATCACTCTTTCTGAAATTCAGTTGATGTAATAAGCTGCCAGGCTGTGCAACATCTGCCCTCACATCAGCCTTCATAAGACTTATCTTTCGCTTTACTGCTGAGATCTTTAAAACACACCATCATCATTTAATGACGCAACCAAGATACCGTAGAGACTTTTAGAACGGCTTTCATGCCATTTTAGGGGGCGTGAACAATTCTTTTTAAAGGGTTTGATATCACGGGAGATAAAATTTAACTTGATTTCCTTGAAGTGACATTCATCCACTGACTCACTACCACTGAATCTCTACACCTGACAGGGTTTGGTACCTGTGTGAAACTGAATATTCCCCAGCCTGTTTGAATTGCAAGTCCCATAAAATAAATACTTTCACTACTCTTCACTATTCTTCTACTTCAAGTTCACCGAGTTAATCTACTAGCAAACAGCATGGGTGCACACAAGCGCTATGATTAGTCTTATAACCCGTCGATCAAACTCCCAAGGAAGGGTGAATTCTTCAATACATGAAATCAAAAACCTGAAATATTAAAGGTACAGTTAGTAGAAATCGCCGCCCGAGGGCGCACGATCAAAACAACAACAATCGCGTGGCTTGATGACGCTGTGTAGAAGCGTGGAATGATTGGAGATGTTGTCTTCAACTCCACTGTTGATGGTACCACTGAATCAGACGGGAACGAGAAATCATGTTAGCGGAAGAGGTAAAGTAATAAAGTTATATAAATGTTGCCTTTGATGAAATCATTTTATTTTATTATAACAAATTAGACCCGAGTAACGTAAGGTTTAAAACTAAATTGTTAGTCATAGATGTTACAGTAATTGTCCAATTCAATGGTGTGAAAAAGTTATTTTGAACGTACCAACATCATTTGCAATAATGGTAGACGGACCGAAGGTACAAACTGCTTCCGCATCTGTCTACATCAGTGTCACACAGTTGCTACGTCAGTAAAGGCGGTTACAAAGAGTAACGCGGAAATGACGCCATTGACAGGCGACTAAATGGCCCCGGTCCACTGTTTAGAATGCCAATTTCTCAGGATTTAAAAGCAGTTGGAAACATTTGAGATATTGTAAGTACTCAGCTGAAAAATATAAATTATATAACGTTGGCCTAGTGGTTTTTGGATATTTTACTGCAAAATTCTTACAAACTGTACCTTTAACACTTGAATGCTCAAATTTGCTTAAAACATCAGCAGCTATTTGGTGTTCTGAAACTTGGCACTCCTGGTATCAATGAGAAGAGAAAACGGGGAAAAAAACGCTGCTCAAAAAAGACAAACATTTCAGTCCATTTTGATTTCATGCTGAGAACACACATACTGTAAATACACTGTTGCAATTTCACACGTCAGGAAAGCAAAAACAGTGTTTAAAAGGCACAGCAGCAATAATAGGTAAATTCTAGTGGTGGGCATAGATTATTTTTTTTAATCTAGATTAATCTAGATTAATTCCAAAATTAATCTAGATTAATCTAGATTAAAATGGCTCATTTGAATTCTGCCGAAGGCATTCAGAATATGTGTGCTACCCAAATAATGACTAAAAGTAAGTCTTTGAGAACGGGTGTCTCAAGCCAGGTGGCGCATTAGACCAGGGGCTCATCTCCTGTTTCCAAAATGCATCACAAACTGCTTGAGAAAGCTGTTCTACTATGATAATTGGTGATGAAAATTAAATTATGTTCAATAAGATGAACTTGTGTTTACTTCCGCATTAGCTAAGGGATGATTTGCGTTTAGGTGGTACTTGAGACTGGAAGAGCTCCTACAGTACATTTACATTTAGTCATTTAGCAGACGCTTTTATCCAAAGCGACTTACAAAGAGTGAGGGAGCAACAAGCGATATGTCATACAGGAGCCATAATACATTAGATCTCAATACAAAGTTACTGGTTTCAACTAAAGCTAGACCAGTACCTGTTGAGAGAAAGTGTTTTTTTTAAACCAATTCCGCATTGCACAAGGTGCAAATAACCTTAGTCTTGTCGATGTTTCTATTGGGAAGCTTCTTAAAAATTAATATTCCCTGAAGCAAACCCGGCGGCTTCATAGCTGCATCCATGTTAGCACGTCACGTTTGATGCGGTAATTTCACAGTAACGTTATGTTGTGTTCAGACCAAACGCGAATGGCGTGTCAAGCGCGAGTGATTTATATGTTAATGCAAGGAGGTGATAGACCTACTTGCTGCGCGAATCGCGCGAATGAAGCCCTGGTTATGAGATGATGAGCCGGCTTCTGCTTCCGCGAATGACGCGAGTTGAAAAATATCGTTCTCGCCGCGTACAGTGCAGTTAAGCTGGTATACATCCGCGCTAAAATATCAAGGTGAAAGTCATCATAGCTTGCGTAGTATAGTCCCAGCTGCCAACCCAACTTTGAGAATAGATTAACGGCGACATTTTTTTTAACGCGTGATAATAGTCTCACTGCGTTAACGGCCCACCACTAGTAAATTCATTTATAATGGTGTAATGTGTGATATGTCCTTTAAGAGACAGCACAGAGCCCACCGGCGCCAACATACCAAATGCTATGTTTAATAGTTTTCCTCACATACATAACATTTCACACAGTCATTCCAGTCCAGCCACTAACTGGAAACCAGCCCCCCACATGTGCCCACTCTTGTGTACGTGTCACTTCCACTATTTTCCCTAGTTCCTTCATCACTATCTATGTCAGTCGTTTTCAAAATGTGGAGTTTCTCACAACAGCATAAAGTTTAAAAACAACAATTTAGATCTCAGATGTGTCATTATACCATCATTGTACACAAACCACTAAAGAACAAACAGCAAACGTGTTTAAATCCCAGACAGAGAAATGTGTTTTAAGTATTCATTTCTTTCCATGCAGAGTTCCAAACCAAATGTTCAAAACTGTAAAAACAGGATACAGCCTTTCAGGCCCAGTGAGGATGGAGTTGTCACGAGGGTCACAGATTATGGCGCCGTCTGTCATTGTTTTGAGTGTCTATCAGATGGAAGACCAACCTGTTTGTCTTTCTCTTTTGCCTTCCCGCTGTTGGACACACGGGAGGAAGTGACATCACGAGGGATGACAGAGATTTGGTGCAATGGCATGTTCATCCCCGCAGTTCAGTGGAGCTCACACTCTCTGAAGCAGAAACTTGTCCACCAGCTCCGGCATGATGGAGGGAACCACTAATCCAAATCTGACAGAGAAAGAAAAAGATATGGTCAAATAAGTCGAAGAAGCCAGGTCAAGTAGTGGCACATGTTGTTACACAGATTGATACTGTCATGATTCTGCCCATGATGTCTTGCTTTTCTTGACCTACTAGCAGAATCATGACAGAACGCCCTTTTGGCGTTCCATACTGTTTGCCGTTCATACCCTCTCGTTTCCTCATTAGTAATTGTTAATGATTTCATGCCACGCACCTGTTCCCTCTTGATTTTGATCCCAATATAATGCCCTCGTGTTTGCCATCTTGTGCTGGTTCGTTTTGTATTTCTCTGTGTTTCACGCCTTAGGAAGTTGCCACGTATTTCGCTCTTGCCTGGTCTTGTATGTATTGAGTGTTAGTCCTGTCTAAAGTTCTATAGTTTAATAACTTACTCTGTTTGCCTGTTTGTCCGCCTCGTGGGAGGTTTTGGTTTATGTTTTATGTGTTTTGATAGTCTTGTTCTCGTTTGTTCCCCCATCGTGGGTGTTTTGCTTTGTGTTTTGTATTAAAGTCTTTTTGTTTCCCATCCATCACTGTCTGCACCTGGGTCCTCATTGCAAACCATGACAGATACTCCAAATCTGTATCCTAAATGATAACCATTAAAATAATATTAAATGGTATTTAGGATTGTTGCCGCTTTATTACGAGTAATTGTTTTAATAGCAGTTGTTGTCATTGTTAATAATAATAACAATAATATTTTTCAATTTAATAATTCACATTTCCAGGACAATCAGGAACGCGGATTAGGAAAATGTTTCACAAAATCACTGTAAGCCTTCACAAACAGTCTTATACTAATTGATAAATAAAAACATCAAGTCTCATGCAGCGAAAAAAAGGAAATGGAGCCGCAGTTAAAAGCTGAATCACAAATTACAAACCATTTCCCATATACTCCCTAATGAAACACATTCATGGAGGCAGAACAAAGAGCTTATATCACGCTGAGATGCTGCAAAGTCCGCTTATAAATGGGCTGTTCAACTTCTACCACCATCTGCTGCTACTATGACAGCAATTAAATTTCTCCCCCATTTGTGACCACGCCAACAGTAAGACCCGACACACAGGATTTCCACAGTATAATCACGGCCATCAGGCCAAATCTACCGGTTCACTGCTGCAGGAAGCTGAAAGAAAATGCAAATCAGAGACTTAAAGACTTACTGCTGTGAGCTGTCTGCGAGCACAAATGGCTTGATATAACAGACACTCCAAGCTGCAGTATGACAGACTGTTGGACGGGGCACACTGCAGTGTTCTGTATTCAAGAAAGAGATTTAGCCATGCAGTTGCCATTACTTTCCAAATCAATCTGGATCAATGCGCAAATATTCATAATTGGAATGTAAAATGAATTATAAAAGACTATAGATTACTGTAGTGCTCAGTTTAAATGATTTTTACATGTAAATTAATCTAATTTCTTCTTTATTCATGATGTGCCCTCATAATGTTTATCAAAAACATTTACTTCCCCTCCAAAGCAACTCTCCTCATCATGAATTATGTCTTTGACAGGGGGTTGGCAAATATTGACTGTTCAAATGCCAAGTTTCTAACTTTCTAACCTTCCAAAAAGGCTTTTTACACATTTTGTTTTATTCTAGATGTTTTACCTTCCTGTGGCTCAGTGGTTAGAGCATGGCACTAGCAATGCCAAGGTCATGGGTTCGATCCTAGGGTATTGCGTATAGTCAGAATGAAAGTAAGTCGCTTGGATAAAAGCGTCTGCCAAATGAATAATGTAAATGTTTTACTTGGATCGAAACTTGCGTTTCATGCCTATTTTGATAAATAAGATAATAAAGTTAACTGGTATGGAAATACTGAGCAAAGACAATAGTAATACAAAAAGCTATCATTTCACTGCTGTCCTCCTGAGCCCTCGTATGTCCATATTTTGTGATATTTCTTTTTTGCCATAAATCATTCTTTTAGTCACCCTTTGTGTTTGTCACTGGGTTTTGTAAATATCTCACCAATAAAAAATATTAAAAAGTGCCTATGAAGTTTGACAAAACAGCATTTAATAATTAAAAAAAATCAGTGTATTTTCTATTTTCTAACAAAAAAAATATTTAGCCATCCAAGCTTTTGGAAGGACAGCGACAATATAATATTTTGAAAGAAATTAGCTCAACTGGTAGAGTATTTAGTAAGCAGAGCAAAAGGTTGTGGGTTTGAAACTGAGGGGAAAACGTACAGTATATAGATAATGTGAATGTAAAAAAATGGCAGCGATTACAATGTTTAGGCAATATTTGGTGATGAGACAAACAAACTTGCAAAGTTTAAAGTTACAGTTTGTAGAAATCGCTGCTAGAAGGCCCACGATCAAAACAACAAGAATCGTGTAGCTTGATGACACAGTGTAGAAGCATGGAATGATGGGATTTGGTGACATCAATCAGACATGAACGAGAAATCATGTTAGCGGAAGAGGTAAAGTTATAAAGTTTTATAAATGTTGCGTTTGATGAAATCATTTTATTTTATTATAACGAATTAGACCTGAGTAATGTAAGGTTTGAAACTAAATTGTTAGTCATAGATGTTATATTAATTGTCCAATTATATGGTGTTTTAACACTGCGCCGTTTTAAGTGTTCAAACGAATCATAGTAAAAGTTATTTTGAACGTACCCACACCATTTGCAAAAATGCTAGACGGACCGATGGTACAAACTACTTCCGCCTCAGTCTACGACAGTGTCACACGGTTGCTACGTCAGTAAAGGCGTTAACAAAGAGTAACGCGGAAATGACGCCATTGACAGGCGACTAAATGGCCCCGGTCCACTGTTTAGAATGCCGATTTTCTCAGGATTTAAAAGCAGTTGGAAACATTTGAGATATTGTAAGTACTCAGCTGAAAAATATATATAACATTGGCCTAGTGGTTTTGGGATATTTTACTGCAAAATTCTTACAAACTGTACCTTTAACACCCCTAAACTTCTGCTAAAAAGCAGGATGCATTAAATTGCAATCCGTTATTGGTTATGGCTTTCTCAATTGGAATCAAATAGTAAACACTTGCACAGTATAAGATCCTCTTGCTAATCTCCGTATCTAAATTCGAGCCTACACTCCACATATTTAACTCATTTCCACATTATGTGATTATTACAATGCAAATCATGATCCAATAACATAATATTGTAAAATGAGTTGAATGAAATTTTCCTCTTTTTGGCATGGAGCGGCAATAATTCATGAGCGGCTCACAGAACAGCTGGTCAGTTCATATGGATGGAGATCACAGCAGGGTGACTATCTCAGCAGAAACTGCTCGACATGACTGATCAACAGCTCCTGCTAATCACACCGCATTAAAGCACAGAGCATGTGACTTAAATCACTCATGTGCCACTGGATCAAGAATTATGTACCGGCCAAAAAAATGAATGCGGTAAATATGGAGTGATGCCAAGCCCACAGGAAGTGTGAATGGCTGATTAATTCTCTGGAACCCGGAGTATTCAAGTCTTCTAAAGGAGTACATGGAGGTTTGATGTCATAATCATGAGAAACAGCCAAAGGGAAATGTTGCCAAATGCCATTGAAGGGGAAAGTAACTCATCAATGTCATATTTTTTTTCAATGGTTGGTTAGGGACAGCGGCTTGCGGTCAAACCGATGAGTAACTTTGAGGTTTTCATGAATCCTAATGTTATAATAACAATGATGATCTTAAGGCCTGTGGAGAGATGACTAATCCATCAGCTTCCTGCCAATTCCCCATCTCAATAAGAAGGAAGAGTGAGGACGTCTAGATCTAATGTGCTTTATATACTTCACAGAAACATTAGCGCAATAGTTCAGGCACTCTAACTCATCAACACCCAAGTATCATTTTGCAAAGACAGCAACTGACATTTTGTGAATGTTAGAATGTTAAAATTCAGTGTTAAAGAACATCGTTTGAACATTAAAGAGAAAAATACAACTCGTCTGTAATGCCTCAAAGAGCATAATGAATGTCTATCTTTTTCATCTTTCTGAACTTTCGGAGAGTAAAACTGTGATAAGATATTGAAGATAAATAATGTACTCAAATAAATTATTTACAAAAGAGTTTAGTAGTCTCTCTTAAATCAAAGAAAGAAAAAAGAATTGCCAAAGAAAAGTATGTCACAGAAACAGGTAAGGAAAACAACAACAAAAAAACGCATATCCAAATCAGATCAGTCTCTTATAATTTCATGCGGGAATTCTGCGATCCTCTGCACGTCTGCAACACGCAAATAAATATCATGTGTAAAACCGGAAGCAAAAGTTTCTAATTTAAACAAAATTAAAATATGTATATACGTTTTTTACACAAACCCAGCATTTTGCTTCAGAACACATTTACTAACCCACTGGAGTTTTATGGATGGTTTTCTGATGGATGGATACACTTTTTGGAGCTTTGATAGAAAACTTTGCACCCCGCCCCTTCATTGTGACATTATAAAGTTAGAAAGAGCCAGGATATTCTCTTTAACTCCAAGTGTGTTCAGTGAAGGAAAGTCATATACAACTGCATGACATGAAGGTGAGTAAATTATGAGATCATTTCTATTTTTCAAACAACTATTCCTATAAAAACATAAATTAAGCATCATATGCAGAATGTTTCATCGGGCACGCATGCCTGGCCCGACATTAACTTCCGGTCTGTGTTTGGTTATTATCTAACAATTTATTTTTAATTTAATTTATATTAACATTTTGTTTTATCAAATTAAAGTAAAACTACTAACAGTTGATTCTTTGCGGAGGCCTACCGGAGGTAAAATTTGGACCACAAGAAAGATTTGTTTATGTTGTTGCCGCTAAAACCATCTACAGTTAGCGTTCTTTGTCTAAACAGGCCATAGAGTGTATAAATATCAGTCAGATTAATACTTGCTAAAATCAAGAAAGTGATTGAAAGAATGGTGTGCAAAATGCATCAGATGGTTAGCAAACAGACTGATAGGTGGTCCATGGCCTGTCGATACAGTATCTTAGAGTTTAGAGGTGAGCGTATAGCTGTATATGTAAAGAATTTGTATCGTATCGGTGTTTCGTCGGATAAATCTGAAAACGCGTTTTCATGTGTACACTGTACAGCCGATCTGTATATTTTCTGTAACGATGATGTCATCACCCCAGTGCGTAAAGTTTATTTCGCATGCTTTAAATCTTTTTCTCAGTTTTTAGTGTATCTCTGTTGCAGAATTACAGCGCCACATACTGATGAGGCGTGTACATGGTTTTGATTCGGTTTATAGATTTCATGTGTAGGCAGATATAAAAAACATTGCATAGGGAAAGCTCTGGCTTGGTGTGGATGTGGCCTAAATCTATCAGCAACTTCAAGCTTGTGACTAGAATGGCTGGCCAAAAACAACAAAAACTGACAACTGCTGGCAGCACGTGAGCATGTGTACTATGTAAATACTGAAATTGTGGCACAGTAATCATAGAGTCCAGAGTCTCTGCTTCATATAGATCCATTCCCTCAAAATTGGAGTTGTGAAAGAATCACACCAATGACGCATTAAAATAGTGTCTTCGTAGGCAGCTAACAAAGTTTTGTAAAAGAGCTTGTATTTGTCTTCGTACTCCACCGCAAAAAGTAAGATATGACAACAACACAATAACAAAAGCGATTTATCTTAAAGAATAACTATATGAGAGAAACAGTGAGTCATTACACAGCACTAAACTGATCGGCCTAGTAAATTTCCCAGTTTCCAGAAAGAACTATTTATCAATGTGCAGCTGCCATTGGAAATGACATGCGATCAATAATGCAATGAATCTATCTGAGATACTGGACTGAGTCTTTGTGTTTTAATCTGGTAAATCCTTCAGCAGGTCTCTTGTGCACGAGACATGTTGATTTCCAAGATTCTAACCCAGATTTATGTAAAGATGACATAGTTAGACGATCCCTCCGGACTGACAGACTGAAAACAGAAAACAGGCGGTCTTCTGCACTGCATGCTCTCTAATATTGCATTTCTACTTTACAGTTCTCATAATATGCTCCCTTACCGTGTTTGCTTACCACGCACTCGGGGGGCTGTACAGGCAACATTTTATCTATGCGTTTTACCTGAGGAAGTCTGTTAACACTGCTAAAGGCGGCAAAAAGCGCATACGCAGCGCGCAAAACGTTCTCTGCCAAATGAAAACAATTCAAAAGATGCACGGCTAACAGCTATAAACACTTTATATGTGATGGGCGCCCTAAACTGGTTTGTTCGTGTGGCGCGGTCTGGATCCGGACCGGAGTTTAAACTTTGAGAAGGCCTGTTCATCAACCTTGCTTCATTTAGTATACACATATTCATGAATATGGGAATTAGTCACCCCCTTTATTCAGTAAGATGAGCTCGGACTGTTGATTATAGACCGTTTCATCAGATGTGCATGTCTGGACTGAAGTTAACTTCCGGTCTGCATTTGTTTAGTGGTCTGGCTGCTGTCTAATGATGCAAGTATTTTATTGTATAATAACTGTATTAAATAAACGAATTGTCAGATTTTGTTGTATGTTAATTTTATTAAATAAACAATTTAGCGAATGGTTCTTGTAGTTTTGTTGCATTTATAGAAACCCTATAGCACGATTTTAGTATAACTAGAGTGACTATACTAGTGGTCTAACGATTATCAATTGGCCGATTATCGGAGTCGATATTAAGGATTTAGCCGATAATCGATATCGATCATTTTCAAAGCCGATTTGCCCATAAAGTCATTTCATTTTGAAATGCGCTATTTGGCCCTGACGCAGCCAAGGATTTAGCAGTCGGAACACGTCACTCTAGTTTGTTGCTTAGAGTAATTCCCACCCAGTGCCCCTGTGATTTTTTGGGACTCACGAGTCCGGCCAATCAACGCGGGAGGCTGCGGAACAGAAAGATAATTTCACTCTCACACCGAAAGCGCTGCTTCAGGTTCATGCTCTCTGGGATAAAGCAGCATCAGATGTTGAAATAAATCTCAATCCACTACACTGAAGATGCAAAACACTTCAATATAATTAGTGCCTGAATTTCGGAGCAGCTTTGCGGGTTTCCTGCAGGTTCCGCAGGATTTACACATTATTATCATGTAGATATAATTCACACCCATAGTATAGTATCGAGCTGGCGTTTTGCACGTCATTTTAAGTGACGCCATATAAAGAATACAAGACATTTTAAAGCATAAAGAACTTGAATTGTCGATCGTCGGTCTTCAGTCAGAGCAATCTCATGCACACGAGCACACACACACACAGACAGACTCCGCAATCTCAAGCTGCTCGCGACAAACGTTAGATTGAGTTTTATTTCACAACTTATTTATACACATAAATGTTCAGAGACACACACGGGTGTGATTAAATGCCCGTCTTGCCGACAATTCAATCAAGGAATAGGCCTATGTACTAACTAAGTGTGCCTAAAATATGCTTTTAATGTTATAGCTTCATGAAAATATTGCGGTCTTTTCAACAACATACACAATAAAGCTATGAAGGCAATTCAATTATTTACACTTATTTTATAAATTCAAATTGTGCTAGTTAATCCAATGATGATCTAAATGATTAATTGAATAGTATTGTATGCAATGTTAATGTCATCAGAACATATTTTTTTTCATAAATAAATATAATTTGTTACATTCAATTCATTTTTTCATTTGTTGCTTGTTGTTTTTTTACTATGTTGCTTGTGGTTTACAAAATGTTTGCAGAATTCTGCTGGGTGCTCCCTTTTTTCTTTTGTTATTATTAATATGAGTGTTATGATTAAGATTTCTCAGTCAGAATTAAAAATGTTTCAAATGTTTCAGAGCCTTTGTTCTTAATTTCTATATGAATTTAAGTTTTTACATATATATACATATATATATATATATATATATATCGGTTCAAAATATCGGTTATCTGTCTAATTTGCATGGAAATAAACGGTATCGGCCTGAAAAATGCATATCGGTCGACCTCTAGACTATACAGTACTGCTTTCTAATTGCGATACTATGAGGTCACGTGGCGATCGGTCTGCACATCGCTCCATGAAGTCAAACAGACCTTTGGTATCTATGGCAGTAAAAGTGGAAACCAATGATAACGTGAACATCACACACGTCAATTGCGTCATGTTACACGGTTTTAAATAGCAAATTTCTCTTAATTCAAACATTCTTTGAAACATTTGGAATAGTGTAGGTTCACAAGTGAACAAACTAAATAACACCATGCTAGCCAATTTTGGATATTTTAATGCAAAAATCGCTCATATTGTCACTTTGATTTAGCTCTTTCTGTTTTCAATTGTTCCATTTCCAGGAAGAGACGACAACAGAATTTATTTCTGCTTTGTTTCTGAACAGTTACACAATCATACACCCTCTATTAACTCAAATCCTTTGTGTTTCAGGCAGCTGGATAACTTCAGGTGGTGTCATACCCGAACAGGATGATATCATCACATAATTATTCAAAGCTAAATAAGTGTCTTACTGGCTTAAACCCCATCAGTGTGTTATACTGTGTGACCTCAGGTTCAGACAGAGACACAGATACTGTCAGTGCTGGAACATCAATCACAGACTGTTGAGAGATCAGAGCGAGATAAACTGGACTCGATATGTCCTGATGAGAGACTCACACGCAGTCTCTGCTGCAGAACTCAACAGCACTTTCATTTCATATTCAGAGTTTAGAGCGAGAGAACAAATTATCATAATGTTTATGCGTAAACAACATTCCTTCAAATCAAGGTAATTCATGAGGAGAGGTGTAGAAAGCATGGAAGTCTCCCTCCTGTTGCACCAATGCTGTGAGATATGACGTCTCTAATGCAGCATGAATTTTACTGTAACATCACATTAAAGAGACAAGTGGCTATAAGTTTAAAAATGATAGCCTTAAGAATATCTTTTAACAGCTGTGCTCCAACACATTGACAAAAATGCATTTATAAGATGTAAGCATTCTCCCTTCCAACAATAATAGGCTATTTTAATAAGGCAGAGCCACTCGATATGTCCGGCCATAATTTACCACCTTCAATGGAAATTACATCAATATATCTAACAACGAATCTATAAACCAGTCCATTCTTGTGATATAATTATTGAATCCATAATGGATCTGATCGGTCTCTGGTATGTTGTTCAGGTTTATTTTTTTGGTCTAAATGTGAAGCTCTTAAACAGAATGAACTGCAGACTGGAGTAGACTTCACGTCTGCTCTGAGAGACACATGACCATAGGGTACTTTCTTTTTTAGACACAAAAACACAGACAAACTGCAAGCTCAAACAGGAAGAGCCTTCTAAAAAAATCCTGCAGATCTATCGAGAAATCAGACCTGTCCAGATTTTCTGCTTTGGTTGTATTTTCTGTCACAGTGCCTCTCCATTCACACATGATTATATTTGGCAAGAGGAGCAGGATGAGACATTTGGAAAGAAAAACTGCACATCGCATCAAAACCACAACAAGTCACTAAACAGTACAGAGAAAAACAACACACGTCTGGGGGGTCTTTTACCAGCTTACACTGTTTCAAAATAAAGAAAATTAAATTGGTAGTTAAAATACACTAACTGCTTTTCCAATTGGCTTGTTCTTTTTATGAAGGATGCTGAGGGAATATAATTACAGAAAACCATGTTTGTCAGAATTTGGTCAATTTCAGCAATAGAACCTATGTGAGAAATACAATGTAAAATGATACAATGATTTTAAAAAGTTTAAATCATGATAATGATGGGTAATGTTTGCTTTCAATAGCCAAGGGACATGAATGTTCCTCTTTGTGCTAATGGTTGAAGTATTTTCGCCTTTTCTCGAATTATTATATCAATTTGCCATAAAGCTTTGCCATACAAAAACAATTATGAGAGTGCAGAATGAATGTTAAGGTTCGCGTTTATAATGCTGGTATGAGACAGCAGCAGGTACATTGCTCAAGTGGGAGATGAGTAGGATTAGGTAAGAAAGTGTTGCGATTACCACGATTATTAATCTCTCATCATGCGCTGAAATAAAATATATTTCCTAGAATTATGGATGCACCGAGTGTTCGGAAACCAAAATTATTCGGCCGCAAATAGCAAAAAAGCATGTTTGGCCAAATATGGGAAATATGGCGAAATATATTGGTTTGCACAATTTTATATTTTCAAGGGGTCATATGACAATCCTAAAATGAATATTGTAATATTGTAATAAATGTTGAATTTTCCACATACCGTGTTTGTTTGTATCTCATCTTTGCCCCGCCTCTCTGAAACGGGCAGATTTTTCACAAAGCTCATCGTCCTGAAAAGCCAGGTGTACTACGATTGGCCAGTCAACCAGTGCATAGGGATTGGTGGAATACTGCAAACGTGTGACAGAAATGTAATGCCTCTTAACATATTTGGAACATCAGGTTCTAAAACAGATACACTGACTGGTATACACCCACCTTACTTGTGTATACACCTGGGCGGTCTTTGACAAATCATACCACTAACTGACTTAGATTTGGAGGGTGTGGTTACACGAGGCGTTTCAGGCAGGTCTGGGTGAGCATTCACTTTTAGATAGAATGCATCTTTTGTAACGACACTAATCTTTTTAAGTTCAATTGTAATATATTGAAAAGTAAGAATATAAAAACCCATTTTGATCATCCAGTATGTGCAATAAGGAAACAATTGGCTAAATATATAGAAGAAATGCCAAAGTGTTTGGTATTTGGCCTTCGGCAAAGTGTATCCTTATTTTTCAGGCTTAGGCAAAGAATTTTTATTTCAGTGCATCACAACCTAGAATTTCCTATTTTAAATAAACAAAAGTTCACTATGGTTGCCACAACAAGACCAGCACCATAAACAGTGTTTGCAAGGAAGAAAAACACAGAAATTGTTTACAATGTATACATAATTACATATACAATTGATACAATAAAAAAGACCTAACATTTTTTAACAAGCAGTAAAATAAATGTAATGCCAAGACACTGGGAGAAAGTTAAGAAAGTTTCCCTTTTGTGAATTCTGGAAGTTTCAACTTTTTCAAATGTAAACAGAGAACAAGCTGGTTTTGGGTGGAATATTTCTATCAAACATAATATAAAAGAATCCAGGAAAGTCAATGTTATTCTACTGCTTAACTCACACATCTGTCTATGTGAAAGACAACTATAAATATACATGGGCCGTCAACCTATGTGAGCTATAAATATTATCACAAGGTCCGATGTGTGAAACCAGTCAATTGTGACAATTTTAGTTGCATATGGTCCCTAAACTTAACCTGTGTGACATCAAAATATATTTGGGAGTGCACATTTTCTTGTATGTAACCTGTGAGTTATAACAGGTGTTAAATCCAAAATAGGTTTTGTAAGTCCGTTGTGACCACTTAAAAACGTATTGTGTTGCTCTTTAGAAGGTTCAGGGATTATAGTGTCGGATGCATTGAAAATACCGTAAATGGCAGCATAAAAAGCACAACATGACTCACATAACGTCTTATCACACGCGCACCTGAAGCGCCACTGCTAACGTAGAGAAACAGTTCACAGATGCCAGAAAGTGCATCCTTTTGGATCTACGCAAATAAATGTAAACCCTTTACAGTTTCGAATGATATCATACGGAGTTTAATACGTTTCTGCTGTTAACATGATCGCGTATATGCATCATGCGAGCACATACAAGATATACGCAAACACATGATATACACACACACACAAGTTCTAGCTAACTTGACCGATAGATCAGGATCGCTGCTTCACTACACAGAGAAGGAGATCATAAGAATAGAAAGAAGACATGAACATGAAAACATTAGATATTGGCATTTTTAAATACAGTTTTTATTCTATTATAATTAACGGTGCCAGTGGGGCTAGAACAGCCTTAGCCAACGGGTTGGCGCGTATGGTTGCATTGAGGTCTGATGCCACCGAGCTACCAGCAAAGCAAGTGTTGTTGAGGCTGCAGCCACTAATCTGGATGAGCTAATTGACACAGGAAGTGGGGTTCAGAGGACAGCTCCAGTAGAGGATAATCAAGAACTGGCCAGTGGTGAGGAAAGAAGAAGGCACTGGCTGTGGTTGAGGCCGATGGACACAGCATGGGCTGCCAGATGCGACAAAAACCCAGGTCTGATCAACCTTCACATTTATTTTAACACAATACAAATGTTTTTAAATAAAAAACATAAAAATTAATATGTGATAGAACTAGCGTTTTTTGTCTTTTGCATTGCTGTTGGGTGACTTCATTCCTGAGGTTTGTTTTTGTTGAAATTCAACAGACATTGGACTGAAAACGTCACAATACATGACGAAATGCTGATGAAAGGCAAAACTGGAGTGGTCTCTTAATTTTTACACGGCTGTATGTACTCTCAATGCAAGACTCAATTGATGCTTCTCAATTCTTATTCATCCTAGTTTCCTTTCCTCGAACGGAGGAATTAAAAGAAGTGAAATGTCATATCCTCGCTCTCTCTAGCATCATTTCACCGTCAGTTTATGATGACTCTACACATTGCACATAAAAATATAAAAAATTAAATTAACCCTTAAAACACTGTCAAAAACAAAGAATAAAAATCTGTATAATTATTAATAAATATTAATAAATATTCATTATTATGATATCTTCCCCCATGTATGTATTATATTTAATAATGTGGATGGTTAAAATATTGAATTGTTTATTTTATTTAAAATACATTTAGTATTTACATTTTGTCCGTATATTTTTTTGTATTTAGTTTTTTCTTATTATTCTGTGTCTAGGCCCCTTCAAATATTATTATCTTTGAATGTAAATTTTATGACAATTTGTTATGGAAATGTATTATATTTTGTTATAATTTCAAAAATACAACAAGATGAAAAAAATAGTAAACTATATACTTTTGGCAAATTATATAATCCTAAATAATAACATGCTTAAAGTGGTCAAAGATGTATATTAAATATGTAAAATATATGTTATTTATAAATATGAACTATATTAATGTATGATCTATATGAATATTAACTATACTGTCTGAAATAGTTCTACATTTACCTAAATAAAAGCGTAATTATCACATTTATGCGTGTTTATGTATGATCTAAAAATGTGATGATGTGCAGGGGGAGGAGAATTTATACGCGCATCAGGTTTAGTCGATAAAACACTTTGGCAAAGGAAACCGCTGCGTATCCTCGCTCATGAGTCCTCAGAAAGCCTCCTCTCTCCTCGACTCCTCTCGTTGCTATTAGAGAATAGAGATGTTCTTTAAGATTGCTAAACTCCATCGGTTTCCAGGTTATAGGATGTAGGACGGAGGAGTGAGGGAACCAGGAGGCATATTGAGAAGCACCCAATATCTAACATACATCATCAAAGATGGATAATCATAACAGGAAGGAAGTTCCGGAATTTACGGATTTAAATTTAAGATTATTAGGGCAAATAAATTATAAAAATAATCCAATGTAGATTATTATCCACATTGATAAACTATTTACAATAAACGCTGCAATATTTGCATTGTAATTTTTTATTTCAATTGGACTTTAAATAAACAATTTTATAAAAGCAATATCACACATACACATTAAATATCAGCACAGTTGTGATTATGTGATCATGTTTAATTATGCAAACAGCACTTGTTGGTGTTATTTCTGAACATACTAATCATGCTTGGGCTATTATCATAAGCACATAAGTGATAATAACTGAACAGTAACTCAGTTAATCATTTCATAAGTGGACTATAATTTATTTTCTTCAAGACACCCATAGAGCTGTACTCTCCATCTCTTTTAAAACTCCTTTTCTGTTTCTGAATGTTCTGATTCAGAGTCTGAAGTGCACAAAGCAAATAATCTGCCTGGTCTAACTCATACAAGCCATTGGGGACATGGTGTTCAAACGTCATAATAAAACAGCACAAACTGCCTAATGTACTCTTAAGCCGTGTGTCCACCAAGGCGTTTACGGCTGCGCCGGCGTGTTTTTTCAATTGTTTTCAACGGTAACGGTGCGCTTTTAAAAAAAGCCATCAGTTGACTTTTTTCCGCTCAGCGCTGGAGCTATGCGTTTTTCCCACGATCAGCGCCGGCGTTTGACCAGGCGCCCTGAGTTGAAAAATGCTCAACTTTGCTTTCTGCCGCGTAAATGCGCCTTGGTGGACACAGCCCCTTGCAGTATGTGCGATATGTGTGCGGTAAAGTGTATGTGACAGTCTGTATCCTGGTCATTAACAGCCTTCATGAGCTTTCTTCTTCCACTGTTTGTGTTTTTAGGATAGAAACAGCCAGTGGAGGGAAAAATAAAGCACATTTTCACAAATTCTCATGGCAAGAACCAATTTTTGTTATTCAAAAACTATACTCAATATGTTTAGGATTCCAAAACTGGTAAGATTACTGCCTGTAATGTAACTTGAAAAATATCCTTGAGTGAATTGAGTAAACTACCTTGCGCAAAGCCCACACTGTGAATCAGATGTGCAGCATTATTCAGACGACATTCATACATGCGGGTTGTTCAATGGTATAGATGGTTTCAGCGGCAACAACATAAACGGTATATGGCCCCAAACTTAACTTCGGATAGCCCTTTCACAAAGAATCAACAATTGTTGAGAATTTTTAATTGAATGCAATTATTACACAATAAAATAATAATATAAATAAATATTATTATAAATTAAAAATATGATATAAATATTATAAAATAATTTGTTATATCATAACAAAACACAGACAGGAAGTTAACTTCGGACCAACGCGTGCATCCGACGAAACCGTCTATAAACATGAACCTTTAAGTTTGAAGTAACATTCGATTTAAATCATGGGCTTTCCCTCTATTCCTTCACAATTTAACATTAAATAATTGAAGAAAAAACATTAAAATCATTAATTCCACTTATGAATGATATATTTTTTACTTTGATATGTCTAAAAAATTATGAGAAACTTTAATTGTGATTAGTTAACATGGAGCTGCTTTCAGTCATTAAAAGTCATTTTATAAGAGGTGTTTGCTACTAGACTAGGACTAGACATAAACAGCACTTGTCCAGATATATATATATACAGTATAAAGTTAACCCCATGGTCTATTAGATTTCATTTGTTGCAGGTTGATGCAAGTCCCATTTCAAAGACTGCAATGCATATTAAAACTTTAAAAACAGGAAATGTCACCATGTTTTTACTGCATATTTTTATTTATTAATTTGGAAAAATAAAAAGTAAGTTTATGTCTTGGAAAAGAGCTAAATGATTCTGTCCCCAAAGAATATAAGATGAAAAAGGTTCTTGGTTTTTTGATCATTTATAAAAAACGCATTCTTTGTCTTTACTAATATCTAACAAGCCGAGTTTCAGCAGATAGAGTCTTGACAGCTGTGTTAAACACGATTAATACACTTCTTAGAAGTCACTTTTATTATTCATGATTCATTACAGCAAGCAACGGCTAGGATTCTACTTTCTATAAACTGATCTCTGGATATAATATCCCATTGTGTGATGATGTCCTTACCTTCCTCCAGCTCCAGATATTAACTAATATTTTTAACATAATATTCCACTCAGATAGCTCTGCTCCAGCTAAAGAAATGTTGGAGAAAATAGTTTTGACTGTGCTTTGAATTTTATTTTATTTACCCAAATGACACATCCCGTCTGCCTTCTGATGAAGAATGATTTACAGCCTTTTTGTTTTTTACTTTTGTCTGATTGTAAAAAGGCCTAGTATTTCAATCCAGTGTAACAAAAGATATACACTAGGAAAGAGTGACACATTCGGTTACTAGACAACAAGTTTTTCCTCTTTAGAATCTCAGAAAATCACAAAAATATGAGCGGATGTGAAAATAATTTGTCTATTTAAATATCAAACGCATGCTGTCATGTTTTGAATAATGTCTTGGCTTATGAAACACAACAGTTCTGCACTACTTATGATATTAGAACAATACTCTGGGCTGTTTACACCTGGTATTTGTAAACGTATCAGTGAATGGTGAAAAGTTAAGGTGTTTTGTAAATGTGCTCCAAAACATTCTGATATTACGCGATAGTCACGCATGTGAGCCCATTACAATCCATGGTGTAAACATTACTGCATTCGGATTCCTTAAAGACCGCCCACTTGTTAAAGGACCAAAACACTGGTTTTATACATTGCCAGTTAAAAAGAAAACGTACACGGAGGGCAGATAGAGAAGCCAGAGATAATAATGCATGAGATGTGTTGATGTTGTGATGTCTCAAGAACCCCATACATTATAGATTCTTCTCTTCATGGGGTGACTTGTTAATGGGTTGAAAATATCAACAAATCTACTTTCTGAAGGACGACAAGCCTATAAGAGCGTGCTGTTCCACACATTCAGATCAATGTCTGTCAATGCCACACTAACAGAAATAATTACTTTGAATACAGACAACCACTTTAGCTACACCCACTAATGACTGAAACTAGTGGATAGATTAACTCCCCAAGACTTCCATTTCTCCTTGGTCTCTTGTTTTCTGTGCAGTAATAAAAATGATATAAATAGCATCATGTTTGTTTACTTTGCTATATACAACTTCATTAATGACACACTGAATGAAAAGGCCCCTATCATAACAAATACATTCAGTTTAGTTTTTAGAATAAGTAAAAAAAGTGGTTCAGCAGCTCCAGGTTCCACATTATTCTATTTGGGTAATTAATATTCAAGTCCAAGACGATGTTTAAAATGAAACAGTAGTAGGCTATATGGAAAACTTTGCATTGTATACTGCTTACTGTGTTATTCATTCCTAACTATGAAAAGAGAAGGTCAAATTGAATTGCAAAGTAGCGCGTCAATGTAACATCTGCCAGGTTTTCCATACACACAGAAAAGTTGCATATTGTGCACCCTATATCAATTAGAGTATATAGTGCTGAAGCAGTATGCATGTATCTTCTAAACACAGCCCATGAAAGTGGGAAGAAAGTGTCAGAGGTAGTGAAGACACAGGACATCTAATGAATCCTGTCATAAATGTAAGTATCAAAGCGTATAAGTCTGAATAAGTCAAAACAGGTAAATGTTCTCCCATCTGTAAATAACACAGTATCGATTAGTGGTTTGTCTTTGCTGTATTAACAAGACCAAAAGTTAATGTTCCTGTTTCTGGGGGAATGAACCACACTATGAAGACAATGGCTCTAAAATTACATATTTTGTTATTATCATACGGTCCGTTCTAGTCTTTGATTTTAACGGGTTGAGAAAAATAGGGAGAGCTTATTAACTGTGATTTAGGAAATTTCATTTGTTGAAACTGTTTAGGTATAATTTTGAGATTTTGACAAGCAGAGCGGGACGAGGGCCATGAGCAGTGTTCCAATTGTGTCAAAGCTCTTGGGGGGTCCCTTAACCAGCCCTTAAAAAATTGCTATAGATCTTACTGTTATTTTTCTATTTTGCATTGTACGTTTTTTATTCACAAACAAAATTCTACGCATTCACGTTGATTTTGTGTCCATACAATAAAAGTGAATAGTGATGTTCAAAATATCGTTTTAAGTCATACAGGTTTGAAATGACAAATGATGACAAAATGTTTCTATTTGAAGGTGAACTACTCCTTTAACCCTTAATCTGTATTATATTTCCATCTGTAGCTAGGCTCCCTCCTTTAAAGTATGTACTGTACTGTATATAAGAAAGGTGAAAATCATGTAGCAATAGCGGTCGATTGATAGGGGTTTTTAAAAGCTGCCCTGTAAATTATTTTGCTGTAGTTATGCAGCTAGTTGCCAGTAATTTACTGTAGATTTATGTTTAAAATGTTGTTTTGGCAAACGATAAATTCACATTAAACATTAAAAAGTATTTATCTTTACAGAAAAAAACTATAAAATAAAATACTCATGCAAAGCATTCTGGGAACCAGAAATCCTCATCAACCTTTCAGTTTTTTTCTTCTGATTTTGGCTCCCAGAATTCTTTGCATGAAGCTGTTTTGTTATCGTTTTTTTTCTGTAAAGGTAACGACTTGTTCATGTTTAATGTTCATTTATCTTTGAACAAACTGTTGCCAGTAAATTAAATAAATGTAAATTTACAGTAATTTACTTGCAAACTGCTGCCGTTAATTTAAACAGATTTTTTTTACAATGTGATACCAAAATTGAGAAAGCAATGTGGCTGAAATAATACAAATGTAACCAATGTAAATGAAAGACATAAATTGATGTAATTTCATGTTAAATAGCAAATGATGATTGGTAGAGTAACTGTCTATCACACACTAGCTTCAGATCCGAGTGGCTAACACGCTCGTCACAAAATCAAAAGTTGCCGCCGGCACCGTCACATAGCTACGGCATGTTTTACGGCAGGAAACTCGAATGCTTATTGGCTCTCGCCTCCTTCGTCACAGATTGCAACATGCCATGTTTGTTTTTTCGAGGTGTGTTTGTAGGAGAAATGTGAGCTCTCATGGAGTGGATCAGGATAATATTTTGGATATTTTCAGCGATTAACAACAAGACTTAATTTCTGTACTGTTTCTCGCACAAAATTGTTGTACTCCACCAGAGAGGACTGCGACTGCAACGCATCGCAAAAATTTTTTGATTGAGTGCTATGTTTCTTTTATAATGTTTATATTTTTGGTTAGGTTTAAAGGTAGAAGTAGGATTTGGGACTATAAAATATATTTGTTATGCAATATTGGTACTACAATGGTAATTTTTCCTGCATATTTCAAGCTATTAGATTTTACATCTTTTTATCTTCGCTGTAAAATGAGTAAGTTAGGTTTAGGCTTGGGGGTAATCGCTTATCGATTCAATTGTTGAAAGGCCCGGATACAAATGTCTTAATGAGATACAAGCTTTGTTAATGTTTTAGTTTTTTTGGCAAGAAAATACGTAGCAATTTTTACGTTGTAATTACGTCCAAATTTAACATTTCAGTATCAATTAAAACCTACAAAAATGTATGTTTTGAGCTTGTAAACTTTGCGTACAAATGCATACATATAAACAATGAGATCAGGCTGACGAAACAGTCTTAGTTTGTGATAACTCCTTATTAATGCAACAAAATTCAGAAGAGTGGGAACGAAGCACAAGAGAATGAATTGCGTGACTAACCCAATGCAAGGTTTATAAGAAAGAGAATCGAGGCTACGCTAATTGCCTTCTGACACACAGAGCAGTACACCTCACAGTTATTCCCAGAGACGGCCCTCAGCCATGGTTTCAACTCTTTATCTTCCTACCATTTGCAAAAAAAACTTGCATTTCCCCATTAGTCAATGATGTTGTTTAACAACCGGGTCTAATTGGACTTTCCACTTTTCGCCAACACAATGATTAAATTCATACAAACTTTAGCATATGACCTCTCGGACATATATGAAAAGATGATACACAATTTTACACCTTGGAAAATGGCATTTAAGACTTTTTAATGACCTTGATTTTCTCTAAAATTAATTTATCAACCTTTAATACTTTTTAAGACCCCGCGGACACCCTGGACTGTCTCTTGGCTAATGTTGAAGTGAAAGTTAAGCTCTTTGAAATGCATAAAGTACATTTAAGCACAAATATGAATGTGCTCAATAAACAGACTTCAGATGTCTTTAAAAACAGACGTGTTCTGCAGAAGAAAGTCAGGCAGGTTTGAAATGACAAAAGGATGAGTAAATGATGAAAGAATTTTCTTTTTTGGGTGAACTATCACTTTAAATGATATTTCTGAGTTCTGTTATCAGCTGTAAAGCATATGGAGGCCGAACTGTGTCAGATTAGATGATGACATGATCTCCCACTACAGACCTTCTTCCATTCCGGTATGTAACGCCCACATTTCCCAAGACGATCAATTCCTGATGGAGAAAATGCCATCTCACCGTTTCTCACATTAGAGAAGCATGCCAATTTGATTTCCATTCACACTCCACAACACATGTGGTTGCCTTTTCATTCATTATTCATGTTTTTATCCAGTTGTTTTGTTTATGGTTTGATTCTTTCAGCAACAGATCAAGCTTTAGATAAGTCTGATACATTTATTAACCCTCATGACATTCAAAACGTGCATATGACTCTCATAAGGAACACAAAAGAAGATGAGAAATGTGGTTTTGTGGCCATACAATGTAAGTCAATGGGAGCCAACTTTGTTTGTTTGGTTGCTCACATTCTTCAAAATATCTTCTTTTATGGTCTGCAGAAGACAGAAAGTCATACAGGTTGGAAATGACATGAGGGTGTATTTCCATTCTCTTTAAAACAACCCTGAACATCTACCTCATCATCATTTACAGTTTGAATAAAGCTGTGGACCCTGCAGACAAGCAACAGCCTGACACACGCAACTGATAACCATAAACACACACGCAAACCGGAGATTTCACAACATGGAAGATAGCCAAACTTTGATATAATCCTTGCTCGACAGACCCTTTAAAATGGTTTCCTTATCTATAAAACACAGCACATAACACAATAACTCGCGCATTCTTGAAGCACGTCCTCTCACATCAATCATTGGTTGTCAAGATGACAACGACATTACAGAAAAGTGACAAGACGGTGGATTTAACAAGTCTGTGAAAGGACAAATAAGTGACAAACTACGTAACATATACGAAATAATATCAAAGAGCGTAATAGAAATACAATACATGAAGACTAAAGACCAAAAATATCGCGCTTACCGCATTCAACCCTGAAGTGAAATCTCTGTCGTGGCCAACATTTGCAGCGATTTTTTATCAAATGCGAAAGAAACCGCGCATAAAACCGTGAATGTGAATGACATCACGCGGTCACACAGATCCTCCTGAAGCAACTAGGTAGTAAAGTTAGAATAAAATACAAGTAAATGTTTAAAGGACGCAATAATATCGGCGTGCATCCATCCTACTGCAACCAAGCGCTCGATATACTGTGGTGCTTAACCACTCGTCTCTCTCTCTTTGTGCACATCTTTGACTGACAACAATGCGGTCGCCGTTGTTGACAAGAACGACGGCATCTGCAAACCATTTCGATTTCAATTTTAGGGCGCTTACATCTCAACAACATACAGACAGTATCCGTTCCTGGTAATATAACTCAGAGACACCGTAACGTGACAAAGACCAGACGAATGCTGTTATACCTCAAACGCTGAATCGACTACGACTCTTACTGTCTGCATCATTTATGGTATTCATACAATAAAACACAATCTCTCATTGTCATCCCTGACTTCTGCAATGAACGTGTACGTGTCGAAGCCTCGATGTAGTTTGGTGTACAAACACAGGGAGACACATATCAGTCCGCAGATTTAAAGACCGTGTTTTCTCAAATTGACATTCTGGTGAGAAACTGTCACGGGGGGAATTGTTGAGTCTCGCACGCGCTTCAACGCGACCGCTGCAAATTTTCACTCACCTCGTCTTTCGGTGAGTGTAAAAGGAGATGTTTTTGTTTTTATTTCACGGTCCCCATCTGATAGTATGCGTCATGTCCACAGACTTCCGCGTACGGGAGGACAGAGGCGAACTGAGAAAATAAAATAAAGCGGAGAGCATGCGCGTCTGATCATGCGCTCTAGTGTATCGAAAGCCAACTATCGAAAGCCAACAGTATCACAATTCGCGTGCTTTGGATCGCCGATTTCTTAACGCCGCCAGGCGTTAAATAAGCACCGTCTGGCGCTAAATTAACGTCATACGCCGCCACGCGTTTAAGTAACGCCGGGCGCCGATCGACGTTAAGTTTACGTCACACGTCACTCAAAATGCAAACGTATTAGCTAATATACATAGCCCCAAGTCTTCTGGGTTTGCGCGCTCTACGGCAAGTCGGAAGCCCGTCTCATCTCAAATCCAGCTTAACCTTGTGGAAAAACAAAAAATGCATAGAAATTAAAGAAAAACCCGCTGAAAAGAAAATCACATAACTAATGCAGTATGTTGCAGGAAGCTATGTGTAAAATGTGTAATATGTCAAATTAAGTCAAGTCATGATTAAAGGTACCGTACACTCTAAAAAATGTTGGGTCATTTTGTTGGGTTATTTTCTTAGTGTCGGGTCATTTTGTTGGGTTATTTTCTTAGTGTTGGGTCATTTTTTGAGTAACCCAAACGCTGGGTTATCAGTCGGGTCCAATTGAGTGACAGTTGAGAGAGTAAACCCCTTCCACTCCTCGACGCATCAGACAAACTCTACCTCATTTTGATCCACCTCATCTCGGAAAGCTGTTATTCGGAGAATAAAAGGTATGTTTTATGAGTTTTTAATGTATAAAACTATTACTGTACATCAAAAAATGCAAAGGTATGCAAAATTCAGCTGTTCGCATTAGGTTTGAAAAGTAACGCTACTATCTAGCTTCGTTAGCTAGTCTGCTACGTTATGCCCATGTTGTTCTAATTTACAGCTTTTAAATCACTTAAACTTCCTTTTTGGTCAACATTTCCCTTTGAAATTACTGACTCGTGTGAGTCATTTAGTTCAGTAACTTACGCAACTTGATATTAGTTTAAGGTCGACACAAGAGAGCGTCATGTAAAAAGCAAACATCTAGCTCATTTTTTTTTTAAATACCACTAATGTTTGGTGACGGAACGTAGTTTTAAGACGAGAATGTAGTTGATAAGAACTCAAATAATGATTTATATATAAACATAACGCTTCTTTGAGATTTTGTCAAGACGCTGTCGGAGGTGTGAGCTTCCGGCTATCAGCGGTCGTGGCTCCGCTGAGAGCAGCTCTATTGCTTCGGGAATAGCCGCTGGCTCTTATAAGGTTAGTGGTTAACCGTGCGATACAATCAATTTTGGGTATAGGAGAAGAACAATTGTTGGTATTTTTATTCTTCTACGTATTCCCGATTGTGTAGAATTAGTTAATTAGTTGTGTTAACGTTTATAATTTGTAATTTATTTTTTAAGACTGCATTTCACTTTCTGTACTAGATCCCACTCTTCTACTCCCCCCCTCCCCCCCACTGACAGGGTGCAGGATAACAGCTAATATTAATGGAACATTCTATTCAGGGAAAAGTAGACTGGGACTTGGATGTCCTGATTCCAAGCTTAAAGGTAAACTTTATTTAGGTAAAATGTTAATGTACTTCTTTATATGTTTATTATAATACATTATAATCCATTGTGCTATGGGTAGGCCAGTTTCCTTACATTCTTCTCTTGTTTCTTTTCTTGTCTCTTTATAGAAGAAACAAATGTGTAATTTACACAAAACATTATACATTATACAAAAAAATGTTTTTACCAAAGGTTTTACTGTACTAACTGCACCTTATCAACAAGTGGTGGTTCAATTACTTGTGTGAGGTCTCTCTTCAATTTAAGGTATTATTGCTTCAGGTTTGTACATTTTAGTTCACAGAAATCCTGCAAAGTTTTTTGCCTCCCGAATACGGTGTCCCTTTTTCACATCCATAACGCTTGTTTATTTCCTTTCTTTAAAATAGAAACTTGTGCATAAACTGATATTTTATCATATTCGTGCAGTTCTATCAACAAGGGTTTAGTAAAATAAAAATAAATGGTTCAGTATATTGGTAACAAATACATTCTCTGAGTGTTTTTGTCACATCCTTAATGCTGGAATTGCCCTAAAGCATTTTACTTGCATTAGTTTCGAAGTGGAAAGTTGTCAAATTATTTATATTTTCTTGTGCGACTTTACGTATGTGTTAAAATCTAAACTTATGTAATTTATTGATGTTTATATTCTTAATATAAATAATATAATAATATTTTCTTAATATGTATAAACATAAATTGCATTGAAGTGTTTTATATGCCTTTTATTGTTCATTGAGCATTAAAATATTGCAAGTTTTTATGAATTCCTTTTGTCTTGCATTTCGATCCTTAGTAAAACTTCAACTTTTGACTCTTACTAGTGCCTCAAGTAATTCTGTGATTTTATTATTATTATTTTCAAACATTTTGGGTTTGTTTTAAAACAGCAATGTAATAGTTGATGTAAATAAAACAACCCAGCATGTTGGGTCAAAGATTTAACCCAAATGGTTGGGTTAAAATAACCCAACGCTGGGTTTGTCCATATTTGACCCAACGTTGGGTTACCAAAATAGCCCAAATTGGGTTGTTTTAACCCAGCCTTTTTTAGGGTGTGTTTATACGGTTTACACATTATACAGTCGAACAGGTTTGGAAAGTAAAGAGGGTGATAACAGAATTCTCATTATGCTTACAAAACTTTTTCCACATCAAACTTACAGTATATTCTAAATTTCTCAATCGCTCCCGACACCGTCCAGACAGCCTCGCCAACAGCCAGAAAACTGTTCGTCCTCAATGACTTTTCTTCATACAATAGAAGTCAATCGGGACCATTGGTAAATGATGACAGAAATTTGTTTTGGGGGGAACTACAGTACCTTTAATCATGACTTGACTTAATTTGACATATTACACATTTTACACATAGCTTACTGGAACATACTGCATTAGTTATGTGATTTTCTTTTCAGCGGGTTTTTCTTTTATTTCTTTCCATTTTTTAGTTTTTTCCCCAAGGTTAAGCTGGATTTGAAATGACATGGGCCTCCGACTTGCCGTAGAGCGCGCAAACCCAGAAAAGGAGGGGCTATGTATATTAGCTAATATGTTTGCATTTTGAGTGACGTGTGACGTTAACTTAACGTAGATCTGCGCCCGGCGTTAATTTAGCACCAGACCGCACTTATTTAACGACTGGCGGCGTTAAGAATTCTGCATTTTAATATTAATACGGCGATCCAAACCACGCGAATTGTGATACTGTTGGCTTTCGATACTCCACTGCTGAGTGTAGACACCGAGCTAGTAATCATATAATGGACAGTTAATCGAGCACTGTGTATTGGAAAATGTGAATTAAAATGTATATTATTTCATTTTTTACCTGAAGATTATAATACATTTCTTTTAGTTGTCTGTCTTTGTTGTCTGCATATAGTGATTTATTATCATCACTGTGGTACATTTTAGAGTCCGAGTTTACAGGTTCAGAAATTCTACCCCATGAAATATTATGAAGCATGGCATAACTAGGATATAGGTGTGTGATTATCTTAATAAATAAAAACACTGAGCGAGTTTTATTTTGGTTTATTTTAATGCTTGTTTTGTTTTATTTCACATCATTTCAAGGTTTCTTGAAGCCAGTTGATAGTTCTTGAGGCCCTCTAGTGTGCCCAGTCTCGTGGTAAAAGTAAGTCTGCATAACTGAAAACAACTTGCACTATATCCTAAAATACATTTATTGCATTGTTTGGTCAAATTTAACGATTTAACTAAGGCATAGTCCTGGATTAATCTATTCCCTGTCTAGATACCGTCACAATAAATTTCCAATTGTGTGAAAATCATGGTTTGGTTAATGAAGGAACACATGAAGGCTGTGTCATTACTTGGCACATTTTCAAAATACCTGTGTGCTTAGAGGTCTGTCTAAACATGTTGTGATTCATTATTAAGTAATATTTGGTCTATGAACCGCACATAACAAAACAAAGCAGTCTGTTCCATACCAGTGACATGTCTCTTAAAAGAATGATTACTTATTTGCATGCACGTGTTTGTGCATGTGGTGTTTAACTGTAAGCCTAACAGGTAAAACATGTTCATCTGGACCTTGTATTAAAAGGAAAACATATTTCCTTAAGAGGGTTTGAACTAAGCTAAATCTACAAAAAAGATTTGTAATATTTTATGGCGCGAGATTAAACTAAACTCATGCTTTTACAACACTAAGGGAAATAATACAGTCATGATGTGGCACAGAAACAAAACCTCTGCTCTATTAATAAATGTTAGCAAGTAAAGTGTCTTACTTTCAGTTTTGCTTAATTGTTGTTTATTGGTTAACATGCAATTTTGGATTCCTATTGAATGCACTGTGGAGTTTGCTATATTATAATATTGCATGAATCATCATTACACCATCTGTTGACTGCACAGAACTAATAGATTCTAAGCAGCCTACTTAAGTAAAGGTTATTTTTTATTTAAACAACACCATGTTTCTGTAAGATTTGCTATGATTTAAGTACCATTTCTAAATTCTACAACCCCCAAATATTCCACTCGTCCAAATTGGTTCATGCAAGATGTTGGCTCATGGCAATATCCCATGTAATCCAATCAAAAGAGAGAAAGCATGTTAAAACAAGACCAGTACTTGAGACAGTACCCGGAGTTGCTGTCATGTTCAAAAACAGCCAGAAAGACTTAAGAATAAGAAAGCAGTGGGCTATAAAGGAAAAAGACACAAATATATGGTCAAACACAATGGCCAAGCAGTAAAAACAAAGAAAACACAAGGATATTTTATTAGCGTCATCGCCTGAGCAGCTTTTCAAATACTAAGGTACAAAAAGGATCTTTTGCCATGGCAACCAGTCGAATGTTCGCATCTTATCACGCCAAGCCCAATGTTATACAATGCTACATGGTCAAAACTGCATAGTCTGTCCAGTACAGCTGATATGGAATATATCAGTACTCAGAGTTCAGCTTTTTATAACACGAGTGTGCAGTGCTTGGCATTTTCCTTGATAAGAAGAGTGCTGCTGGATGTGATAAACCAAAGAGGAATAATGAGTAAGAACTCTAACAACACTCAAACAGGAAACATAACATATAATTCATTACAAAAGACAAACGGCACATGGTTCAATCACACCCCCCTCCCACGCCCATAACAAACCCTTTTCCACAAGAGATATTCAGCATTACTAAAGTGCATCTCTGCAAGACGTCAGACCTATTATAAGTAACACAACACACACATATATATATATAAATAGATATACTTGGAGTTGTGTCTTTTGAATTTTTACACGGTTGCTGTGTGATATAATTTTTTTTCAGAGTCTATTTACATGCAGGGTTTGTAAGTGTTTTTGTATTAATATAAACACAGCAAACAAAGTTAGCCTATGCTTTCCGAGACAATCAGGAGGAGTGAATTCCGTTCTTTCTCTCTTTTTTAAAGTATATTTTAAACAAGCATGGTAATAAAAGCACACATTGGTGATCAAGGTTGTTCTGTGTTTTAATAGTTGATCTGTAACATTGATCTGATGTCCCGGGCCTTCATATTTTGGGCAGCTTTGGAGCACTTATGATGGGGTTGGACTCCTGTAGAAAGCGGCGACCTGCGCTTTTGTAATCGTAAGTGCAGTCGTGGGTCTCTGCATAGCGGTGGACAGAACAGAAGATGTTGCCACACCTTATACAAAGACATGAAGAGATAGTGTGATTAGCATTGTGACGATAGACCTTTCATGTCATTTAACTTCAGAGGAAATCTGTTAAGAAATGCGCACTGCTTGTTTTTCTCAATCCAAAAAAAAGAGAACTAAACTGAATTTAGAAATGACCGATAAATCATTGACATTCTATGAACAATACCCTGATGACAACAAAGTATTGACAACATATGGATTGGGTGATTCTCACAAAACCCTGTTAAGTATTAAAACAAAGTCTGTCAAATTCATTTCAAAACACGTTTTCAAAAAAGACCTTGCATTACCTCAACAATTTTAAGTCCATTGCATAGCACATTATGCAAAACAAAAGTGAGACCTAATTTCTAAGCAACGTTTTACCAATATTGAACCAATATTGTCATGTAGCTTTCCTGTAGCTCAGTGGAAAGAGCATTGCTTTAACAGCGCAAGGTTGTGGGTTCGATCCCAGGGGATTGCAGATACCTATGTAAAATGTATAGAATAAAGCAATGTAAGTCGCTTTGGATAAAAGTGTCTGCCCAATGCCTAAATGTAAATGTAATGTAAACAGTTTGACGAGAGAATATGACTTATTTCGAGAAACATGAAGAAATCTGTTAACCTCAATCATTCGACAGGTACTGGCAGATGTGTTACTACAAGCCAATTCAAGCTTAATGTAAAGATCTGTGTGTGTAAACAGTCCTTGTTACGGAGCATGAGAACATCCACCATGGACACTTCTTAATTTACAGTTTCTTCATATATATATATATATATATATATATATATACACATCGTACAATCATGGCACGCAGTCTCTGTGAGAATCAGTAAAGAAGTGTGTAAACACAGTGAAGGCATGCTTCTGTTTGTTTGTTGAGTCAATGTTTTTTTTTTGTCAATTGAGAATATCTAGTACAACATATCATTTTTTTCTAAAAATATTTACTCTATTGCATATCTGTTCTACAACACTTCAAATGCTATTAGATTGTTAGTGATAATCTTAAATCTATAATTTACCTTATTAGTAAGTTTATTTATTTTTTATTTAGCCTTGTTGTGCAAGCGCTGTTGAGCTTGTGCATAGGCAGCAGCTTTTGCCAGGGGGGAACTGGAATCCCCTGGTTGGGCCTGGGTTCTCCTGAGTTTTTTTTTCTCGATTGGAGTTTTGGGTTCTTCGCCACCGTTTACATATTGTTTTGCACTATTTGCCTGGCCGGGGGGGCTGCTTTAGAATTTAGAAGTTAGACATAATTAATATTGCATATAAGAATTTATAGTCTGTTTAATATTTGACCTGTGGTTCTCTCTCCTATGTGTGCTTTCACTGTGCGTGTGTGGGAGTGTGTTTGCGTGTGTGCGTCTATGTTAATGTGTGTAAGTATGTATGAAGATTGTGTGTGTGGAGCTTTTGTTGTTTTCACCTTTTTCTTGTTTTTACAGGTATATGCCTTTAGTTGTTTTTCTTGTATTCAATGCGTCTCATGTACAGCTGCTTTGTAACAATGAAAATTGTAAAAAGCGCTATATTAATAAAGTTAAGTTGAGATGAGATGTGTTACGGTAATGAGATTTTCATCAGAAAATAGAATAAAATACAAAAAAATATATGTTAAAATGATTCTTTGTGCAAGATAGAAAACACAGTTATCTTTACTATGATCATTTCTTTGCGTTACTGAATTATATTTTTCATATTTAAAATCATTACTCCCATGATATTTTAATTGTGAGAATCTGTGTCAGAGTGCCTAAACCGACATTTCTACAAAAAAAAATATTTTTTAGTCACAAAAGTCCTTGTTACTTAACGTGCACTCCTCTGAACGTCATACTGACAATTTTTTCAATAAATAAATAAAAATAAATAAATGAGAAGAAATGTGATAAAAAAAATTAAATATACAAAAGCACTATAAAGGAAAAAGGAATTGTATTTAAAATAAATCAAATGTAATTGCTTTTTGCTTTGTTTCCGTCTGGGTTGCATATAGCACAGGAAGGATTGTGAAACACAGCAGTGACAGAAGGTGTCGTCTTCAAAACAAGCACATGACAAATGAACAATTAAATAAAGATTACCACCTCTGCACAAGAATAGCTCCATCCTGTTCAGTCACATGCACATGGGCACACACCCCCAAATGAAATGCATATGATTTACTTCCCTTCAAGATAACAAGCAAACACTACCTTTAACTGTAGTGAAGTAAATAAAAGATAGAGCAAACGCCCGGTGGCAGCTACGTACCTGCATTCATAGCTGGTGGCTAAGCCAGTCTTCTTCCCACAAAGGAAGCAGTGCTTTGAACTCTTCTTCTTTGTGCCAGTGTGAACCTTCACAGGTGGTAAGTGATGTGTCGGAGTGCCTAAACCAATGTTTTCAGATGCACAGACAAACAAAGGAAAAGAAAGTGAGTTACGGTAACAACACCTATAGAGAGGAAACAGCCTTGTGTTCATTTCAAACACCGCATTAACAAAGACACTGTGCTTTTACTGTACGTATAAAATAATGGGATATACTCACCTACCAATGGATGCTAGAATATGCACTGACTGAGGTATAGAAGTAAGAGAAAGTCTTGCATTATGAAAAAAAAAGTGTGTGATGTAATTTCAGGCAGAAGCACTGGGGCATATTATTGCATTTCCAGTCATGTCCTTGCCGGACTATCTCTTCCATTACTTGCCATCACTGTCTTTTCAACTCACTGACAATCTTAGATGTGTCAGACCGTTCAGAAATACTTGCAGTAAATGTCAGGGAACATCTCTCAAGTGTAAAAGCACCAACTGTTGTGGAACCATCATCCATACTATTACATCGTACAATCATGGCACGCAGTCTCTGTGAGAATCAGTAAAGAAGTGTGTAAACACAGTGAAGGCATGCTTCTGTTTGTTTGTTGTTTTGTTTGTGTGAATAATTATGAACGCGTCATGTTGTGGTTTCCTGGTTTCAGTTCTGCTCTGATGGTGCATATTTCATTAAAAGCCTGTCAGTTTTTTGCTGAGCTCATTTAACATGCAGCAGCTTCTGTCCCACCCCTCAAGTTGACCTCATGGACACCACGACACTTCCCTGTCTATACACTATATGAAAGCTAAACGCAGACATCTGCAGACAGCTTCTGTAGTGTGGAAATGGATTTAATCATGGGAAAATTGGTTACATCTCTAGAGTATTGCACCAGACAATTTTTCATGAATAAACAAGCGAGAGGCTGATCAGGTGTAGATCTTTATTAAGGACAGGTGTTAGTAATCTGAGCATCCTTCTTCATGTGAAAATTTCCAGAACTTCTGGGTAAAAGCCACTAACTTAATAATGTTGAACCTATTTAAACAAGCCAACTGCTGTTTGATTTAAATTACATGCAAAATAAACAAACATGAATTTGGAACATTTATAAAAACGAAGTTGTGTTATTGCAAATTAACTCTCGCATGTAAATGATTATATCAAATAGGTAATGTGAATCAGTTGAGTAATGTTATTGAAATGTTTTTAGTTAATGTTATTGAAATCTTTGAGACTCCTTTTAGACTGTGTTTGGACTGCATGTGAAAAAAAAGGGAAAATATTCACAAATACAAAAAACGAAGCAGTGGAACTACTACTCTTGCCTCAAGCATCTTGTGTCACTGTATAGTTTACTAACATCCACAAATAAAACATGATCCGACCTCAATTTGTCAATGTGTCAGGTCAATTGAAAGGTAACCTCGCACAAATCTAAAAATTCTGTCATCATTTATTCACCCTAATGTTGTTTAAAACCTGTATGAAACCTGTTTAAACCTGTATCTAACTGTGGAACACAAAAGAAGATATTTCTGAAAGAAGAGGTTTTGTGTCCTTACAATCGAAGTGAATGATTTTTTAGTTACCAACCTTATTAAAATATCTTCTTTTGTGTTCCGCAGAAGAAAAAGTCATACAGGTTTGAAATGACATGAGGATGAGTAAAGTGGAAATATGAGGTGGAAGTCCTGATTCTCTTTCCTTCAGCCCAGTCCAGAATGAACTTCTGCACAGAGACTGTTTTTCCAATGCCAGCGACTCCTTTTGTCAGCACACTTCTGATAAAGCGACAGTTCCCCCAACAATTTAAATTCTGTCATCATTTACTCACTCAAGTTGTTCCAAACCTGTATAAATATCTTTGTTCTGTTAAACGCAACAGAAGATATTTGTAAGAATGTCAGTAACCAAACAGATCTCATCCCATCCCCTATTGACTCCCATAGTATTTATTTTCCCTACTATGGCAGTAAATGGGGGATTGAGATATTGTTGGTTACTGACATTCGTCCAAATATCTTTCATTTTGTGTTCTGCAGAACAAAGAAATGTATAAAGGTTTGGAAAAACCTGAATTTTTATTTTTGGGTGAACTATCCCTTTAAGATTTTGGCATGTTTGGATGCTTTCACTTCGTTTCCAAAATTACACAGAACTCAAAAAAGGCCATTTCACTTAGACATGTGCAGCATGACATTAATGCAGTGGCCTGTGGATGTAAAGATGGGTTTCACAGGCCTGAGGATGACAGGTGTAAATTGTTTAAAGCAGCGATGAGTGGAAAAGTGTGACAAATGGCCGAGGTTGGCCACAGATTGCATTACTGTCAACAACTTTTAAAGTTGTGTCGTGAGATGGTATCCAGACCGGTTGGTTTCACACGAACGGCACATTCTGTTAATAATGTCAACCCACTTACCTAATCTCTTTATTGAGCTGGAGAGGCCGGCTGATGAGCTTGACGCCTGCAACGACAAGATTTCGCTTTATGAAGCTTCCACGAGATTCTTTCTCATAAGCTGAAATGCCAAAACTAATGACTCGCAATTGTAATCTGTCTTGTATAGTGTATAATGTGCATCATGTTTCTTTCTATGAAAGGATAACTGCTTTACTAGCAGCTCTAATTTGTACGACAGTGTTGGCGTGTCACATTGAGTTAAAGCAAATAGCATTTCGCACTGAGATCAAAAAACATTTGATGGTGTATAAAAGTTGAGATGAATGAAAGCAAAAGCCACTCATCAGTGAAAATCAGAGACAAACTCACCGTGTATGCAGATGCTCTCTGTTGGGGAGAGATCCTCCTCAGCAGGTCCTCCTGCAACAGATGCATGTTGGTTGGGAGGTGGGCGGCACCCGCTAGTGAAGCCAGGAGCTCTGCGTTGCTCACCGAGCCAAACGGCTCTCTGGTGGCTTTGTTGGCCATTTTGGTAATGTCCCGCGCCTCGCACTTAGAAATCACCTTTTCATGCGAGTCAACTTTGACCCTTCGCACAGATGTGGACAGTGACGGTGAGCTGGCTGATGGAACAGGGCTGTTATTGGTCCTGATGAGAGGATGGGATGGGTTGGGCTGCAAGGAAGCCCCTGTGAACTCAAAGTGCTGTGGTATATCTGTTTGAGACCCCAGCCTCTCACTGCCAATCATCCACGAGCCGACGGTGCTCGAGTTGATGGCTTTGGAAAGTAGAGGAGCTCCGGATGTGTGATCTGGCACACTTTCTATAGCATTCAGACCTCTCTCGCACTCTCTAACGGATACGTCCAGACTTAAAGGCTCAGGAATATTGAACGGAACCGGTTTAGAAAGCTCAATCTCTGGTACTATTAGTCTGTCACCCTGGAGATCTACCTCTTCCTGAATCCCAGGTTTGGACAGAACGGACACAGGTGGGTACACACAGTCTCTCATAACTTTAGGCCCTCTCACATCCAGCCTGGACACTTTGGGAGGGAGTCTGATCTTTCTGGGAACGGGATGATCCCACGGTTCATCAGCCTGTAGCATGTATACGCTGGAAGCAGCAGAGGAGGGATGAGCTCGTCTGGAGGGAGAGGGGCTAGAGAGAGAAGCGAACGGTTGGCGGGAGGAGCCAGCAGCAAGAGATGAGGCTGCAGGTTGCTGCTGGTCGCCAACTGGAGGTAGATGCATTGAAGAGGCGTGGCCTATCTGGGGGAGGACACGAAACATTCGGTGGTGTCGGGCAGAGCCGAGGGAACTGCTGCAGGGTCTCGGACCCACTGGAGGTCTGACTTTTAATTTTGCAGTCTTTTTGGGCTGACAAACACACAAGAAAAACAATCAATCATGAAGGTCCACCATTTAGATGGGCATGGAGGAAAGACTGAAATAGGATAAAAACTATGAACAAAAAGGACCGAATGTAAACAATTATGAAAATAAAAAATATAAAATCAAATGTATTTTCTGGAAAACAATGTGAGTGGTGAAGCCGTGGTAAAACTTGAATGCTAACATGATGCTTACTTGTTTTAACATAATGCTGCCATCATTAAACATAATGTTAAAGTCCCAGTGAAAAAATAAATTACAGTGCCTATTTCTTCATGAAATATTGCAGCATTTATTGTATTAAGTTTATGAATGTGGGTCATTATCTTTTTAAAATTTGTGTTTCCTCCTAATCTAAAGTAAAAATCTGAAAATGCACTTAATTCCTGTAATGACTATCCCTCTTAAATTACGTATTTTAGAAAACTTTGTCTGAGCCAAGCCAACTTCGTTGAGTCCAATGGAACAGTTTTTATCACAGCAATGGCGGTGAGGCTCTCAATAGTTATTAACTATTAATAGTAATAAACGGCATTAACTCATCTACTGCACTGTAACTTCAATAACTGCATTAACTCATCTACTGCACTGTAACTTCAATAACTGCACTAACTCATCTACTGCACTGTAACTTCAATAACTGCATTAACTCATCTACTGCACTGTAACTTTAATAACTGCATTAACTCATCTACTGCACTGTAACTTTCATAACTGCATTAACTCATCTACTTCACTGTAACCTTAATGACTGCATTAACTCATCTACTGCACTGTAACTTCAATAACTGCACTAACTCATCTACTGCACTGTAACTTCAATAACTGCACTAACTCATCTACTGCACTGTAACTTCAATAACTGCACTAACTCATCTACTGCACTGTAACTTCAATAACTGCATTAACTCATCTACTTCACTGTAACCTTAATGACTGCATTAACTCATCTACTGCACTGTAACTTCAATAACTGCACTAACTCAGCTACTGCACTGTAACTTCAATAACTGCACTAACTCATCTACTGCACTGTAACTTCAATAACTGCACTAACTCATCTACTGCACTGTAACTTCAATAACTGCACTAACTCATCTACTGCACTGTAACTTTCATAACTGCATTAACTCATCTACTTCACTGTAACCTTAATGACTGCATTAACTCATCTACTGCACTGTAACTTCAGCTACTGCACTGTAACTTCAATAACTGCACTAACTCATCTACTGCACTGTAACTTCAATAACTGCACTAACTCATCTACTGCACTGTAACTTCAATAACTGCACTAACTCATCTACTGCACTGTAACTTTCATAACTGCATTAACTCATCTACTTCACTGTAACCTTAATGACTGCATTAACTCATCTACTGCACTGTAACTTCAATAACTGCACTAACTCAGCTACTGCACTGTAACTTCAATAACTGCACTAACTCATCTACTGCACTGTAACTTCAATAACTGCACTAACTCATCTACTGCACTGTAACTTTCATAACTGCATTAACTCATCTACTTCACTGTAACCTTAATGACTGCATTAACTCATCTACTGCACTGTAACTTCAATAACTGCACTAACTCAGCTACTGCACTGTAACTTCAATAACTGCACTAACTCAGCTACTGCACTCTAACTCATCTATTGCATTGCATCTATCGCATAACTAACTGCATCTACTCATCTATTGCACTATAGCTTCAATATCTGCACTAACTCATCTACTGCACTGTAACTGTATATCTGCATCTACTCATGTATTGCACCGTACCTTTAATAACCACATTAACTCATCTACTGCACTTTAACTTTAATAGCTAATGTCTGTAATTAATGCACACTCAAGTCACTTGCACTATTGTATAGTCTATATTGTTATCTGTTCATAACCTCCTGTACACTAATGTTCACAGTATATAGCCTTCTGTATATATTGTTCATAGTACATACCAATGTCATATTTTTATAGTACATGCCCATCGTAAATTATTTCCTAATATTGTATTCTGTATTTATTCACACTGTATATCTGCACTTGCTAATTGCACTTCTGGTTAGACCTAAACTACATTTCGTTACACTGTACTTGTATATGTGTAATGACAATAAAGTTGAATCTAAATAGTTCAGGGAAGTTACTAGATACGCATGGAGCTGCGACTAAGCTGACCAACTGAGGTAATTTTCTAACCCAATTAGGGACGAAAGCCATTTAATGAGTAAAAAAATGAAATACATAAATCATTTGAACAGAAAACATAACTTCCGGGAACTATCTAAAGGCTCCATGAATCACTTGACACAGGCTCTCAATAGTTTGCGGAGGTTACTAGTTACGCATGGAGCTGCAACGAAACACACCAGCTGAGGTAATTTTTTAACCCATTTAAAGAGGTAAGCCATTTAATGAAAAAAAAGGAAAGAAATAAAGCATTTAAAGAGAAAACATAACTTCCTGGAACTATCTGAAGGCTCCATGAATCACGCGACGCTCCAGCGTTTTGTACTTTTCACAGGTTATGTATAATTCACATTGGCTTCTTTAAATGTGGTTCATCAAATCAGAACTTAGATTTAGAACTCAGTTTTAATATTTATTAATTCGAGTTAGCTTCATGCTAAAATAAGAAAGCATAATGTACAAAAACTGACAATAAGAACAAATAAGTATTATATTAAATTCACATTTTGATTCACATGTAAATAGTCATTTATCTAAATTAATAAATTGGCTCTCGAACCATCTAGCTTTTTACTAACTAAATGAGTTAATAACAAAAATAAAACATGATAAATATAGTTTAGTCAAGAAAGCTAAGCATACAAAAACATATCAATAATTCCCTAAATGTGAAGACACAAAAATTACACATTGTCATGGGCAAACAAAATACAGTGGATTGCAGTGGTGTGCATTATAGCTGAGACTCACCTGAACATTGTACAGGTTTTGTGACTGTAAGTCTTTCCCTGTACATGTTATTGAAGTTAGAATATTAATGTGTAACTTTGGAGACGGTCCCTTAATCCACGACTATTGAAAGTCCACAGTCAAACCAACTGTGTACCTGTCAACAAATACTAAATTTGGGTCACACTTTATTTTAAGGTCCAATTCTCGGTTTAATAAACCATTAACTATGACTTTTGCCTCAGTAAACTACTAATTTGTTGCTTATTAATAGTTAGTAAGGTAGTTGTCAGGTTTAGGTATTAGGTAGGATTAGGGAAGTAGAATACGGTCATGTTGAATATGTGCTTTAGAAGTACTAATAAACAGCCAATATGCTAAAAATAGGCATCTAATAAGCAACTAGTTAATAGTGAGGATTGGTCCCTATACTTAAGTGTTACCTAAATTTGTACTTCATTCTGTCTTGCATAATTTGGCAAAACTAAACAAGACTTTGAAATAGTACAAAAACACATGCCTTCTTTGTTCTTTTGCTTAACGTTGTTGCAGTTTTTCCGCTTGACAGATAGCATCGTTTTGAAGCCATGTGTAAAGACGCATCATCACATGTCATCATCTGCATGCACTGCATGTTCGAGTATTTCACATTAATTAAATTAATTTAAAAAGGAAATTTCCAAATGACAAAGGAAGAAATCCGCGTCTTGTTTACATGATTTTTTTCATCTGTACTCAAGGAGGCCCCCTTGTGATCCAGGGGCCCCAACACAACTTGCGTAGGTTGCGTATAGGAAGGATTGGCTCTGCACCGGATGACAATACATATATGGTTTTTATATATACTTTTATATTTGCATTATACATGTACATAATACTATACATAATATATATAATATATATATATTTGTCATAACAAATGGCACTACTTGTCGGCTTGTATACCAACTAGCTATCGACAAAATTAGCAAGTACTTCTAACCACAAATCAGTACAGAGAACTTTGCATAGTTCTGAATAATTAACTTTGTGTGTCAATCTGCTGAGCTGGTAGTTATTACAGCGCCTGTTAATCAGACACAGCGTGGGAAAGGCGATGCTCCCTGAACCCAGCGGGAAAACTGTGCTCGCTTCCCTACAGCTCCACAAACACATCAAATCAGACTGACAATGAACTCACATTTTTGATCTATTGTTGACCTACTCTAGTAAGTAGTACTTGGGAAGTACTCTAGCATTCCTTAGTACACTAGTACCATGGAATTTGGTAAGCATATTGGAGTATTATGTTCTTTCTTGGACTGATCGCTTCTGGTTTATAAGCAGCTTTGAATAGGAGTCTAACAGATGAACACATGTAAATGACATGTAAATCACAAGTATTTGTGATCTTAAATCATTTGCATTTTAAAGATACATTTTATTTCTTTCTGTCAATCATTTTATGTAAAGCACTTTAAATTGCCCTTGTGTATGAAATGTGCTATATAAATAAACTTGCCTTGCCTTGCCTAAATGGAGGTTCAGGCACTACAGATTTTACAAAAGGGTTTAATCAAAATATGTGGAGGAGGAAAGATACAAAAGATCTGCTGTACCTTTTTGTTAATGTTCATATTCTCCATCTTGGCCTTGAGCAGTTTCATCTTGTTCATTGTGATCGAGTTCTCCAGCGTCTGCTGTTCTGAAGACGTGCTCTCCTCCTCCTCGGTGTACACATTGTGTACTAAGCCACCGCTGAAACAAGAGCATTCAACCATAAAGTCTTGCATTCAATCTGTGTTTAATAGTGCTGCTCGTTTTCCTTACGCCGCTCTGAATAATACAATCTGCCGCATTTAAACACAATATATAAAGGGTGGGGTTTTATGAAAAGTCTCTCGGCTGTGCCTAGGGCTTTCCTGGTTCATTAATTTTGTCTAACAGATTCTTAGGATGAGGTGTGATCAATGAGGCAACAGCATATGAACACTACAGTTCCTCTGCTCCTAATGACTATACAAGAGTAGTCGAAACAATACAAGGAAAATCTTTCTAGTTCAGTTTCTGGTGAAATTCTCAGCAGATTGCTTGCCTGTAAAACAGTGTCCTAGCGGGTGCTGCCATATTGAAAAATAAGTTTGTAATATAGAACACACTATCACTTGTTGCGTAACGCTGCAGAGGCTTGGTTAGGACAAAAATTACAAATAACATAGAGAAGATACATTTTAAAGTGTATTGCAACATCACTTCGAATCTAGTTAAGACACGGTATAAGAAAGTATGTCACAGTGACACCGCTGACAGAGACATCAGAAAACCTAAATAACATTTTAAAGGTGAAGTGTGTCATCCCTGCCACTAACAGCACCAAATAGAAATGCAAATATGACTATATCTTTAGAACTAAATGAAGAGAATTTCTTCATCATGACGGTAGGGTGTCGCCCAGGTCAGTGTGATTTTGAGAAAATGTGTTTCACAAAAGAATATATTTGGAAGAATGCTGGTAACCAAACAACACTGCCTACTATTGACTCACATTGCATGGACACAAAACCTCTCAAAACATTGTTGGTGTTCCACAGAAAAATAATATCATGCAGGATTTAAACAACATGAGTATGAATCAATTCAAATGTTTATTTTTAAGTGAATTATCCCTTTACTTTAAAAAGTGCTGGGCGGTTTTGACCCATGCTGGATATATATTTGACATAACACAATGCTTGGTTAAAAATAACCTAACCATGAATATAAACTACTAAGCAGTTGGTTCGAAACAACCCAGCATTGCATTACTTTGACCAAGCATTATCTTCTGTCCAATATGGCATGGATCAAAAACAACCCAGCACTTTTTTAGTCTTTAGATATTTAAAACCTTTTATTTGCAAAGGTACAGTTTTTTAAAGTTCATTATTTAAATTCATCTGTTTGGCCGACCATTGCTCAAACAACATTAGATATGAAAACTGCACTCCTGCTATTTTACAGAAAGCAGAGCAGTACTTCCTCTTCATGTGTAATTACGGTTCCTTGCACTGACCTCAGTGATTCAGATACAGGTGTGAGAGTTCCATCTCCTCTGTCCAGCACTCGGAAGAAATTGAGCTGATCTCCCTCGCGGTACACCAGGAAAGTGACCTGTTTATTAGGGAGAGACTTCTCCCACATCTCATCTCTCCCTGCATCGATACAGTCAGAGATATCCCTCACCGAGTCATCCGTCACTGTCACTGCAGGTAACCAGAAGAAACAGGATGCAGGTCATAATAATCAATATCACAGCTTTAACTAACTGCGCGCTGTACGCTTGGAACGATAATGAGTTTTATCTTGACCTCGGATATCAAAAGCATTGAACAATGACGCACATGAAAGTAGCGAAAAAAACAGCCTGCAATGAAGGTGGAAACCCACCTCGTCTGGTGTTTACTGGCCCTCCCCTCATGGCGAGGACTAGCTTGAGAGTACAACCCTCTGTGATGCTGAAAACACAACCATAACAAAACTCAAAGCAGGCAGAATCGCAAACTCAAAACTCACGAACGTTTGTGATTCTGCTTAAAAATAAAAAACTCAAAACGCGCACCCCTCAGAAAGTATTCCAGCAGAACATTAACAGACAAGAATTTATGAAAAATCAACCATCTGTGACCTCCAGACTGATCCAGCCTGCACTTGAGAGAAGTGGCTGCCTTAAAAGAGTTCATTCACCCATTAATAAAACTTCTGTTGTCACCTATGCCATTACAATTTGTTGTATTTTCTATACACCACAAAAGGAGATACTGCATGTTGAAGGACATCAAACCCACAGCAGAGATTAAAGTGAATGATGAATTTCAGACACAAAGTTATAAAAAGGGCTTCATAGGTCGCCTTTACTTATCTGCAATACCTTTTTAGATGCTCACATTGTAAAAAAAAAGGCCTTCTTCAAAACATCCCCTTTTGTGGTCCACATTAAAAAGAATATAATAGGTTTCAAAAGGACACAGAGGATAAGTAATGACAGGTTTGTTATTTTTGGGTGAACCGTTCCTTTAACTGTTTCGTGGGCTCTGTGTTTTTGTCATATCCAGTGGAACATGAGGCGTTCGAGCTTACGTCCTGTAATCTCACTTCCTGGATCCCATTGTTCTCATTTTAAAAGGGTCATATGGCACGAATACGTGTTTTCCTGTGTCTTGGGTGTGTAATAAGTTGACCATGCATGCATTAGACAAGTATAATTGCAAAAAATGGAAGTGTCGGAACGAAAGATGCATTCTATCTAAAAGCGAATGCTGACCCAGAACTGCCTGAAACGCCTTGTGTAACCACAACCCCACAAATCTACGTCAATTTGTGGTATGATTTGACTAAGTATACGCAAGTAAGGTGGGCGTACCTGTCAGTACAATTGCTTTGGCACCTGATGTTCCAAATATGTTAAGAGGCGTTACATTTCTGTCACACGCTTGCCGCATTCTACCAATCACTAGTCACTGGTTAACTGGCCAATCATAGCACACCTCGCATTTCAGAGCGAAGAGCTATATTAAAAATCTGTGTGTTTCACAGAGGCGGGTTAAAGATGAGATACAAACATGCACGGTATGTGGAAAATATAGCGTTTTTGAAACACAACATTGAATTACATCTAAAACAAACGATAATATTCGTTTTAGCCGTGTCATATGACCCCTTTAATAAAAGAGAAACAACGTCTGAATAAAGTGAACTTACCTATAATCATGCAAGCAGTACTCATCTTCAAGTTCCATCCCGTTCCAAATCAAATGCTGTTGGGAGACAGGGATACCTGTGACCAAAAATAAGACATCATATGAGTGGGCTACAAGCAAAATATAACAAACATTCAACCAATTACCCTTTACAGCACATCAGACTACACAACAGCAAACAAAAGAGCTGCTGGAGGATAACAGGAGCGTGAGGTGAACATCTGATTATAGTTAATGGATGACAAAGAGAAATGTATCTGTATGCAACCATTGGAGACAAGTAGTCCAAATAAGACAGAAAAAATAAGTGCATATGTGCATAAACTTAAAGTACTATATGGCATTCAGAATTTTCTCATATTTACAAAAAGCTTTCAAGATTTAAGCACATGTTAAGATGTTTGTGAAGCAATCTTAGCTTTTTATGAATCACTGCATTAGAGGTAAGAAGGCAGAATAAGATTGTTTATAATCCATAAACTGTGAAGTGTGCACCCACAAAAGAACGATCTCATTAAGACATATTTGAATGTATGTGAACAAAGATTTTCAACAATTAACTGATTGATAATATCAACTTTTAACTGAACGTAAATGAATCATGTTTAATTTCTTTCTCCTCCTCATCCTTATGTGACTTTAGTAAAAAATATATAGCACTCACACAACATACACTACTGTGTTGATCATTTTTAAGGCTGGACAGCCCTCATCATTGATTTTCCTTATAGAAGTAATAAAATGAAATGGCCAAATTATGAGAGAACTTTAACTTTTGGGTGGACTATCATTTTAAGATACAGCATCTATATTTTTGAGAGCCTGGTACAAAAATAATCAAGTAATTACTTATTTATGATCGGTGACTGCACAAAATGGAGGACACTAAAGCAACAGAGCAAACAGTGTGGAATGGCTAATTCTGTTGGTCTAACAGCTGTTTCTAATGTGTAGAAAGTATGCGGAATCTAACAGGAATGTGGTCCTCTTAACTACTTTGTTAACTTGTTCATCATCTACAGAGGTTCTGGCATCAGAACAAATCTGACTCACATCTGCCCTCTTGTGTACACAACAAAATGCCACTTCCTTATATCACAGTAGGTTTCATTATGACACAACCACTTCCAAAACCTGCTATAACCCCAGTTTCACAGACAAGTGCCAGACTAAAACTGCACACTGAAAACAACTAGCACTAGACATACTGGTGCTGTCTTGTCTTGAGATGCGCACCATTACTGTTTTAAGCATGTTTATAAAAGCTGCCCTAATTTAAAGGGACAGTTCACTCCAGTATTTATATTCTGTCTTCATTTAATCACCCTCCAGTTGTTCCAAATCTGCATAAATTAATTTTTTGGTTGACAAAGAGAAAGATATTTGAAAGAATGCTTGTAGCCTAAAAGTTCTCGGACATCATTGACAACCATAGTAGGAAAAATGACAATGGTAGTCAAAAGTGCCCCAGAACTGTTTGCTGTCCAACATTCTTCAAAATATCTTATTTTGTGTTCAACAGAACAAAAGATATTTATAAATCATTTTTCCTTCAATGGTGGCCAAGAACTGTCTGGTTACAAGGATTCATCCAAATATCTTTATCTGTTTCAATCAGAACAATACATTTATACAAATTTGGAAAAACGTGAGGGTGAGTAAATGTCCGACAGAATTTTTGGGTGAACTGTCCCTTTAACTAAGGCCTACTCCTGGCTTAATCCGAGCCCTGTCTGTAAAATAAATCAGATATACAAATCAACCTGTTTTCTGAGAATACGAAGCAAATATATTGATGACTCATACTGCACTTACTCAATTTGTCCAATAAAACCATCCTGAGAATAAAAATGTCCTATCACTCCAATCACCACCTGCTTCTGTATAGATTCTTCATGTAATAAATGGATGTGACAACAACAAAAGACTATTGGCTGTTAAAAAAATAAAAGAGAGACATCTCTTTGATATTTCCAACCAATACTGTTTAAATTTAAAAGGAAATATGTGAGGACAGGAAAGCTACTGTACCTTTTAAACCAGTGTAAGGGGCAAAAGAAGATATTTTGAGAAATGTCTGTGGCTAGGTTGATGGGGGTTTGGTTACCAACATTCATCAAAATGTCTTCTTTTGGGCCATGCAGATGAAAGAAAGGCATACGGGTTTGGACTCGGATGAGAATGAGTAAATGATTGAAGATTTTTTATTTTGTGCGAACTGTCCATTTAAAATGCTTAATGGAGCCATGCAGACATTTTAGTGACATCTAGTGACATCTAGTGGCGAGGTTGCGAATCGCACACTGTAGAGCAGTTTGTCCAGTTAGGGCTACTGTAGAAACAACATGGTGAATTCCATGCAAGCGGACCCGTGGTGTATGTAGACAGAAATAAAGACTATAAAAACATAACGCATCATTATGTAAAGCCTTTACACATCGGAAGACATAGTTATGTATATTATATAGCATTTCTGTCAATAGATCCTCCAAAAACTAAACACTGGACCTTTAATTTTGCCATACAACATTCTCCAAGTCTTCAATGTTGTTTGGTAAGCTCAAGCGGTACATCATGTGATTCATATTTAGAGCTTGCGTGCACCTGGGACATTCGATACTATGAATGCAAACGTTAAACCAGTTCACTTCATAAAGGCAAGTTTACCACTCAATCACTGGCCAGCGAAAGCCTCTGAAAAATTGAAGTGAATAGATGTGGTTTATAGGGTGTAAAGAGTAATAAGAAACCAGAACACACACATGCAACACAAAACTGCTATCCGTTCCCAGAGGGGGTAGTTTTTTTAGACATGACCAGTTAGAAGAATGGCGTAACCGTGTGAGTTGGTCAGAAGGCTGAGCGAGTGATGTGTGTGTTGTATCGTAATGGCTGAAGGTGTAGCTTGGCCATTGTTCGGAGACAAGCCCAGTCATGCCATTTAAAGGGTCCATTATAACAAATATCTTGTTTTGTATTTCATTATTTTTCCTTCACAAATGAAACATTATATATCCATCTAAGCAACTGGTCTGCACAAGAAGCACACAAACAAGCATTGCAACAGGCAGCAACCTCAACCATATCACCATAAAGAAACACAACAAACCTGGTAACCCTGGATAATTGGTCTGCAAGCCAGAAACCAATGAACCAATGTCACGTTTAAAGACCCGTGTGCTGTTTAGAAAAGCTGTCTGGATTGACAGTGTCCCTCTCTGGGGTTCTGTTTTTGTCCATTTCATTTCACACTTATCAGTGAAGTGTTTTGTGTCAATCAGGCACGCGAATGATGTACACTAACTCCAATGTTCAGCAGAACTTTCACATGCACGTCCTGGGAGACCAAATTCAACCTCTAAATGGTGATATAGCTGAGCCCCTAAAACAAACAATAGCCTGTTCCTTGAAAGAATGCTAACAAAGCTGCTTTCAACCTTTCATTGTATCCATGTGATTTAAGACAGAAGGAAAGAGATGCTATTTAGGTTACTGAGGAATAACAAAGGCAGCTTGTAATGAGAAAGATCAAGGCAATTTATTCTCATCTCAGTTTTTGATTGTTCAGGTGTTAAACTGACAGAGCATATGCAACTGCATGAGTGGATCTGTTAAACAAACACAATTACTTGAGTTGCAATAGTCTGAGCATATCAGCTGTTAATAAACAACTCAGTTTCTCCAAAACCTCTATATTAACATAAAATCAATTTAGGAGACTTGGGAAAAAGCCAATCCTTAGAAGTTCTGACTGACTTTTATGAGATGTCATGTGAGATTTATTCTTTATAAAAATGGTTTATTAAATAGAAACCATCCATAAGCAAAACACTTATCTAGGTGTAGTCTATATTATTATGCCTCGATGTAAACAAGAGCATTGTTAAAATGTTCTAGAGTTTTTAGATTAAATAAAATGTGTGGTTAAATTATGTTTAAGTCTTTAGAATGATTAAAATTAGAAGTCCCAAATTGATATGAAAAGACCAGTATCTCTCTAATCGCAGATCATACTATGTTTAATATGAACATTAAGGTATAGTTCACCAAAATAAAGTGAATATTCTTTCATCATTTATTCATTTTCATGTCATTCCAAACCTGCATGACTTTCTTTTTTCTGCAGAACACAAAAGAAGATATTTTGAAGAACGTTGGTAACCGAACAACAATGGACCCCATTGATATCCATTGTCTGGAGACAATTCTTCAAAATATCTTCTTTTATGTTCCACAGAGGAAAGAGTCATATAATGGGTTTGAATGACATGAATCCAAATAAACTTTTTTTATTTTTTGGATGAACTTTATCTTAAAGTTTAAAAAAACATTTTGTGGCAAGTTGTCTATTTTCGCGGCGTGTCAAATGAAGTACAACTATTCAATCTCTTTAATTATTAGTTATTCATAATTTTGGGATCGCGAATATTTAAGTTTGACAATAGCTTTAGAGGTGTATCAGACTGGCTCAACTTCCCTCTAAATATCAAAACCTGCTTACAATACAAGACCACACTTTCATGCATACAGTATGTAAAACACGGAGAATGTGGAACCTCATAGTTATACAGTATCAGAACAGCTGCGATGCTGCAACATCATTGAGTCAAACACATACCCTCCAGTCTCTGAATCTTGGCCTTGACCGAGATGACCTGTTCAAAGGGTGACACGCGCAGCTGGAAGCAGGTGCCTGTCAGAGTTTCGATGAACAGCTCCATGGTCTCTCGGAAGGGCAGCTTGTGGTACAGAACACCTAAATTTGTTTCATTAAAAAAAGGTGGGTTTCTCTTGTCAGTCATTTCTGCAGGGGGAGGCCAGCAGGGCTCAGGAAGAGACAACAATGAACCCAGTCCAAGGTGGGGGAGTGACGGCTGTAATCCCACATCTGTCACTGCAACAACACATCATGCATGAAGCTTGAGGCTGTGGACAAGAGACGGGACAAAGAGCTTTCAAATCTATGCAGTTAAACCAAAAAGAGAAAAAATAACAAAATAAGACCATGCAATGTAAGCAGATGTAATGCTAACATGTCACAATAAGAGTTTATTTGTTTAAAAGTTAACATGAACAAACACTAAACAATACTTCAACAGCATTTGATTCAAACGTTAATGTGTCCTGTGGTAAAAAAAAATAAAACGCAATTATGCTATTTTATAAATATAAATTATATATTATCAACAATTTTTTCTACATTTTGTGTACACGGTATATTTGTCAACTCCCAATATATATATTTTCTAAATAATAATTTAGTAATCAAATGCTGTATTTGTTAAAATGAGTTTATAACATCAACGAAGACCAATAAATGCGGTATGTTGTTCTTTCAGTTCATATTAGACAATGCCTAATGTAAATGAATGAAAGCGTAACCATTTTAATATTTTACACAATAATCAGTTTTTTATGTTAAAAGTCGCTTAAAAATCAAGATTGCGCTGAATTTAAGCACAACATTAGGACATGCGTTAAGCTCAATGACGAGTCTATACATTTTCCATTTAAAATCGAGCAATTCTTATGTCTAAACAATACAAATTTCTAACAATCAATAAAACCACTTCATTGTGATATTTTTAATAGCTTTGTCACTTTTTCTTGTACACAATCCTCTAGTGTCATCGTCTTACCTTGACAGTGATCTGCTGTGCGCGAGCGACACCTGGATCTGATGTCCCAGCCCTTAAACACCCCAAAAGGTAAAGGCTCTTCGTTTAAAGGTGACCGCTTCCGATTCTCGACTGTTACCTGACTGTATATGTACAGAAACTGACCATAAATGATGCTTTAATTCTCTTTTGGTGGCTAGTTGTTTTAGCAGAGAAGCAAAGACAGTCCCGCTAACTATTCACGGAAGCCGTTGACTCCTGCGCGAGATCCTGCTCCACATTTGCAGTTTATGAAGTGCGACGGCGAAACGACGTTTTCTTATTTTCCGAACCACGAACAATTGCTTTTGTTCCCGTGTCAAGCGGCTCAAAGGCCCATTAAAACAGAATACAAATACGCGTAAGGGGGGTAGAGCCAGCCTATTACGATGCTCTTGATCGACAATGAGCGGAACGAATAATATTAGCCGTTGTTAAAACAAGACCCTTGTTTATCCAATGGTCATGCGCGGTGGGCGGGACAACACGCGCGGCTCCTCCTACCGTCTCCCGGATGGTCACCCTAGCAGCGTCAAACAATTGACTGCCTACAAGCGACTTAATGCTTTTCAGTCAACAGCGAAATACAACACATTGTGAAAATCCAGCTGTTTCTTCATCAAGTTTTTGAATTTCAATAAAGACCTCAACACTCATACATTTCATAAAATATATTTCCTTTAGTTTCCAAAACTCATTTGACATGCAGCACAAGAAACGTAAGCTCAAGTTATAAAAACATCCACAACAGAGACAGAGCACTTATGTTGGGCATAGAATTGGCACTACATTGGAAAATTAAACCAGACAGTTGAGAAATGTCTCTAGTCTCGATCAAAACATAGTTTTAAACAAATCTCGTATTTAAAGTGCTAATGAAAGACACATAAAACCGGTGCACATCAATGCCCGTTCATGTCAGCTACATCATTTACCATTCAAATGACTTTACAGATGCCATTCTACATTAACAGACATATGATCTTTTATTCTAGATTCTTTTTTTAGGATTTTAATTTCTACTATTAACAAACAGTGTTAGAATATGTCTACCTTCTTTTAGTCCATGAACTTTGCTACACAGTTAGAAGATAACGGTTATGAAGTAGGGCTTAGTTTCCCCCAAACACGTTCAAGGGGTCATCAAAAATATTATGGCCTGTTTCTGCAGCCGTGCTGGGATCCTGGGCAGTCTTCTTAGACTTGGAGGGCGGCTTTACGGTGGCTTTCGGAATTCCAGTTGAGAAAATGTCATCTATTGGAATATTTGAAAAAGGTTAGACATGTGTTTAGCAGAGTAGCACATTTCATTTCAAAGCGAATGCAAACAATTAAAAACGGCTTAGTTGTGATCATCGCGGTATATAGAAGGGGAACATTGTTTGGCAAAGATAACTAACCCATGTCATCGTCAAATATAGATTTTGTCTCCACTTTTTTCTTCGCTTTCTTCTCCTTTGGCTTTGTAGTGGTAGTCAAGTCAGCAAAAATGTCAATGTCATCATCAAACAGACTTGCATCCAGAGACACATCCTTAGGTTTCATCTGGGGTTTGGAAAGTTCTTCCACTTCATCCTGTAAAAACGAAATCATTAAATTGAAAACCGAAAATTAATAGACTTGCATTAAACAGCATATCACTTAAGTGAATAAAAAAAGATAATCACATGAAAAATGTCGGGTTTTGCAGCGCTGATCTCCATTTTAGATTTTTCTGTACTTTTTCCTGCTCCAAAAATATCGTCATCATCATCGTCTCCTAGGAAGGAAATTGGTTTGGCTTTCTGCACAGGCTTCGGTTTCACCTTGGCAAAAAGATCATCCCCATGACTGTCAAAAATAGATGACGTCTGGTCCTTCTTTGAGGCTATGATGGCTTCTGTCTTCAACCCTTTCTTATGGCCTTCCTCGGGAGGCTTTGTTTTGTGTTTTGAGGAAGGAGGAGGCTTTGTCAAGGACGCGGTGGCAAAGAGATCATCAGAATCAAATAGGTCACCTTCAGTATCGAGAAATTTCTTCGGCCTGACTGCTCCATCTGGGATCCTGGCGGTGACAGGTATTGTGAGTGGTGAAGGTCGGGGTGAAACTGGGTTCAATGGAGGGAGCGAAGAGGCTATGTCTGATTTTTCATATTGGCTTTCCCCAACTGCCTCTTCAAACTCCTGTGCTGCCAGATGTCTTGCTGCTCTCGTCTGAGGTCGCCTTCTCCCTGCACCTTTAGTGCGACTCTGAAGACGGAAGAAAGACTTTAGTTTTGTCTCCAGAAACAGGGTTGAGAAACACTCCTGTCTTACATACCTTGTTAGCATTCTCCAGCGTGTTGACCTGAACTGGCGAATCAAAGCTCACGCCACCCTCACTGGCAGATGCAGGAAGGGAAGAGGGTGCGAGTCCAGGGACTGCAGTGACAGCTCCTGGAATCCGTGCAACAGCGCCTGGCAGAAGGCTGGCGGGGTTGACAGCTAAGCTAGCCTGAAAGAGAACAGACAGGTCTTCACATTTGTGTCACAACTTAAATCAACACAGACAGGAGCCGAGATCAAAGATGAGCGGGTCTGTATGGCACTATTTCAGCAACACAATGTCAGATGTAGAATGTTTTCCAATCATTTAGACATTATTAACAGCACTGCCACAAAGACAGACAATATTAAGGCAAAGCTACAGACATTGTGATATGCTTGAATATCACGTGAAAATGTTAACAGGTGAGGAAATATATTGTGTGCAGGCCGATGTGTTTTAAGAGATAACATGCATTCAGCGTGTGCTTCACCCTGTAGAAATATCAAAGTCATGCAAGAGTTAAAAAGCTCCATTGTTGGAAGATAAAAAGAGAAGAGATACTGTTTTAAAAAAACTAAAAGTTACTTGAAGTTCTCCAATCCTTGAGGAGGTTTTTTTAGGTTTTAGAGGGCTTGTGGGCTCCTGTGCAATTAAATAATATAAATTATATTCAAGGCAACCAATAATAAAAAGATATATATTCTTATTCATAGGCAGCAAAAGTGTATGTCAAGTAGGTTTTATGTGAGCTAAAACCAAATGGGCTCAAAAAAAGAATGTGTTTATTTTGCTAGTTCAGTCATTATATAGTAAAGGAAACATGTTTAATAAATATACCTTGTTTGATGTAAGTGTTGGTTTGTTGACTTCATCTTTTCTTGGCTTGATGGGCTTCTCTGCTACTTTCTAGATTGGAAATAATGATGTAAAATATCAGTAATACATCACTTTACAAAAACACAAATCTGTGGTTCTCAACTGGTTGTTTCAAAACACATATTTTACAATAAGAACCAAATCTGGCAACCAGATTTTTTTATTTTTATATTTCTCAGTAGTTTTGAAGGATGAGGGCATGTCAAACAGCACTGTCCATGTTGGCATTTGTGTTATTTGACCTCTTTCTGACAAGTGAATTCGCACCTAAACATGGTAGAGTTGTTTATTATGAGTCAACAACAATTCACATGAGATATATATCCTCATTTATTTCTGTAGCTGTCAAAATTTTCTCATCTGCGATTGTGAAAATCACACACTTCTGACACTAATTGAGAACCACTACAATTGAATTAACTTTTCAAAAAACAAACAGTACCGGAGCAGTTTTAGGTTTATATGAACTGAAGAGATCATCCTCGTCTTCATCCTCTCCAAACAGCATTGGGGCAACAGGTTTTACGGAGCTCTGAGACGACACCTGTAAAAATTCATTCATTCATTTATAACTATATATTCAAATGAATACTTTTCACTCAGACTTCACACAACAGTCCAGAAACTAAATCACTTGGACTTACAGCTGCTTTTGCAGATGATGAGAAGAGATCCACATCCGGATCATTGTCCCTCTGTTGAGTGTTACTGAACAGAAGCTCCTCATCTTGAAACACACCTGTGCTCTTGATATGGGATCCATGATCCTTAACAAACCACAGCGATCAAACCCCTTTAATATATCCAACTCATACAAATGTACAAACTAAAACAAAAACGGAATATTTAAAACAACTGACCATTAGTGTACTCTTTTCTGCTGGTTTGGAGGTTTTAGAAGACAGTATTTCACCAGAATTCTCGTCTTCATCTTCATCATCATAGTCATCATCAAATAGACTCAGAGCTGTTTTTTTAGTCTTGGCCCCCTTACTGTCCATTGGCGGTGGAGCCTCTTTGTATAGATCCTCGCCATCAGAGAGCTCTTCTTGATTATTCGGTTTCTGTAGAACAGGCAGAAAGGGCAAGTATGTAATCCTTCAAGCGCTTATTAGGAGTTTAATACAAAAAAGTTTTTAAATTTGGACTTGACTTGGTCTAGACTATTTTTCTAAATTCATTTGTCTTACTCACCTTGCTTGTATCTTGCTTGCTTCCCAAAATGTCAATTCCACCAAAAAGACTAACTGCGCCTGCTGGCTTCTTCTTTATCTCAGTGTTGTTATCAGAGGATGGAACCGATTCCACAGGCTTCTTCTCGTCTGTTTTCTTGGCAGATGCTATACTGGGCAAAATTTCTTCTTCTGTAGATTCAAACAGAGAGGGAGCACCCGATGCCTGGAATACACAGAAACAAACAAATAACAAACCAACTACAGGTTGTTGTTCTTAGCTACTTCACAATCAAGCAAAGTGTGTGTTTTTATATTGAAGCTTTCCTGATTGGAAACCATTGAAAATTCTGTTATACTACATAACAAAAATAAGTAAACAGCATACCTTAGATTCAGATAAAGCTTTGTTCGTTGGTGGTTTAAATCCAAAAAGCGGTTCTTTGTCTTCATCCTCAAACTGTAGAGACGCTCTCTGAGACGACTTCTTACTGTGAGGACAAAATAAAAAAAAACATTTGCAAGGAATTGTACCTTACAACAAAATGAATTTCACCTGTTTCGTTTTATTGTACAGGTCACAAATTCAAACCTTGATTCCTTTGTGGCCGCAAACAGATCATCATCCTCATTCTCCTCAAACAGACCATCTTTTTGTGGAGCTTTGACACTGGGTAGCCTGGAGGGGGCGCTAACACTGGACTTCATGCCACCCGGCTTTACTTCTGGACTTTCTTTGCTGGATTTTGAGCTCATCCACTGATCCTGATACAGACAGATATGATGCTTTTACCGACATTCAACAGTTTCGTCTTAAGATCCAACATAAGCATAGAACACAAACCAACAACAATCATGTACTTAGAACAGCATTTTACAGTTTTGGATACATATACCATACAAATACCTGATCATCGCTAAACAGGGTGCTGGATACAGGTTTCTTGGGTTGTAGTGTTTGTTTTTTGACCTGAACCGACTTGGACTTTGGTGCTGATGAAAAAAGGTCCTAAAAGATCCAAATAGTCCGTTACTTATGAACAGCACTGATTAAAACAAAATGATTTAAGTTCAGGTGTTCTCTCACCTCTTCATCTTCATCATCAAATATTGAGAGCGGAGCTTTACTGGGTTTATTCTGGGCTGTGGGCTTTGATTTACTTTTAGTAGCATTTGGGAATACCTTTATGAAAACAAGAACGTGATAGTTACACCAAATGTAAAAAGTGTGACAAATATTAGGAGGCGAAAAACATTGTGACTATACAATATGTGACCCTGTACGACAAAACCAGTCTTAAGGGTCAATTTTTACTTCATCTGAAAGCTGAGAAATACGCTTTCTATTGATATATGGTTTGTTAGGAGAGGACACTATCTGGCAGAACAACAACTGTTTACAAAGCTGGAATCTGAAGGTGCAGAATATTGAGATAATCGCCTTTGAAGTTGTTAATCTGAGGCACTGTAGCAGGCAATCTATTCACAAAAACTTTTCATACATTTACAGTAGGACATTTATAAAAGATCTTCATGAAACATGATCTTTTCTTTATATCCTAATGATTTTGGGCATAAAGAGAAAAATCTGAAATTTTGACCTGTGCCATATATTATTGGCGATTACTAAAAATCTTCCCGTGCTACTTAAGACTGGTTTTGTTGCCCAGGGTCACATATATGTAACAAATTATGAGCCCTAATTGAAATCATAAGAAAACTGTAAAACACTGAGCTGAAGGAAGAATATGTTAAACTGTGCAGTACCTGTGAGTCTTCATCATCTGAAAATAAACCCTTGCTCTGGGCCTTCCCTGATGCCACCAGAACAGGTAAAGATTTGGCTGCTTCAGGTGGAGGTACATTCTAAAAGAAACCGATGCAAAATCATTATTCATTTAATACATTTGTACAGAGCACAAAGGAAGAGAGATGAAGAAAGTTATACCTCTTCAGATTTTGTGGACTCCTCACTGGTTGAAGGCTTGCGTTTCTTCAGACCCTCCACTAGTATATTTTTTGTGCCAGGCCCGAACATTGAAATGGCTCCAGCAGGGGGCTGCAAGCGAGTTCAGTCAGTACAGTTAATACTCAATACTGTAAGCAGATGGCAAGAATAAAAAAATCATTCTAACAAACAGACCTTTTTCTCAGGAGGACGGGTTTCCTCCTCTCCATTTGCTCTTTTGTCCTGATGGGGAAGAATTGCACTGGAATTCTCACTGAACACAGTGCGATCAACCTCCCCAAACAAGTCCACGGTCTTATTCGGCATTTGATTATCTTTTCCAGAGGACAACAAAAGATGAGTTAAAAGACTTTCAGTTTCTCTCAATGACTATTATAAAGACATGATGAAAATAGACATTTACCGGGTGTGGATTTTGTAAGAGTCTTCCCGGTGAAGAAATCATCTCCATCATCGTCATCATCAAAGAGTCCACCCCCGGCTGGGGAACGTTTTGGAGCTGCTAGTACTTTGGGCCTCGCTGGGCTTTTCTCATCTTTGCTCTTTAAAAAATCTGAATCGTTTGTTTTACCAAACAGGCTGTTTTCTGCCAGACATAAAAAATACTTCACTCATTAGAATCTACATTCAGAATCTAGGCAAAACAGTGTAGTAGTATGCAAATATAGCACAGATAACACTCACCAGGAAAGATGGAAACGGCGCCAGTGGGGATTTTCTTCGTTTTATTGGGTTCTAGAAAACAAAAAACAAGAAGCATGATGACTTCTGTAAATTATTTTATGGTTATAAATCATCCATTTGATAACGTACAATACAGTACAACAGGTATCAGTTTATAGGCAACTGTATCATAATACACAGCATAAACAGCAATACTGTCTAACAATGCATTTTTTACTATAACATTGTAATGTTAAAATAATGTAACACAATTAGGGACTAATATATATATGAAACTTTTCCAAATATAAAATGTATTGTTTATTCGCAAACAGTTAAGCTAGTTGAGCTAGACATCATCGGCTGGTGTCATGCAGAGCCTTTTGAAGCTGCGATGAAACTCAAATTTGGACTTTAACCAACAGCCCCCTGTTCACTATATGGAGAAGAACCCTGGAAAGCTTTCCTCAAAAGCCTCAATTTGTTTTCGACAGAAGTCGAAATAAACACACGGATGGCTTGTATGACATGTGGGTAATTTTAAAGTGAACTACTCCTTTAACTGGCTGGTTTAACTGACTGTTACTTCTAGTAAATCATACCTGTGGTTTGCGTGACGGTCTGTTCCCGCTCAGCACGCTCTGTTTTGGGTGCATCAGAAAAGAGATCTCCCTGAGGAACAAAACAACGAATTTTATCTGATCTATTACCACAGACTTCTGTGATTGACATAATTAACAAAAATATTGATCAAATCAACCTCATCATCATCGAATAATCCTCTGCCTCCACTAAACAGCCCACCCTTCCCTCCAAATGGAGAATACTCTTCATCGTCCATTTTTGGTGGTTGGAACATTTCATCCTGATCATCCACCGCTGTAATGATATATAAACAAAACCCAAATGTATGACATTATTTTGTGATCAGCAGTTTGTAGAGCAAAGCTTGTCCAATCATGCTAGAAACCAGAAAGGAAAAATAAATAAACGGTGAAATTAGTTTGATGAAAACAATATTGTCACTCTGTCAATATTGTCACTTTAAATATGTAAACTTTAAATATTTTTGTGTCTGTTTACATACAAAGTGCAACATATGGCAAGCTATACGCTTCTAATAATTTAGGTGAACACAGAGTTACTCATACCCTGAGGTTTTGTTTCTTTCTTTGTTTTACTCTTCTTCTGAGAGACTGATGGACCAGATGACATGGCTTAGGAAATAAAAAAGAAGCGCATGCATATGACAAAGAAAACACAAAAGACGGAAATATTTGAAGTAAAACATTGAATAATTCATTTGATGTTCTTTGACTTTACATGTGCGATCAGCCTCTTGTTTGCTTGGAGTCTCTCCCTTAATTCTGGCTGCTAGTTCATCTGCAAATGATGGTAGGCCAGAGTCCTAAAAAACACACAAGACATGAAATAAGGTGTGAACTGTCACCTACAAACTTTAATCTGATTGCAATTCTAATGAACTTTGTGGTAAGATAGAAGGATATTAACATTTCTGAGCTCGTCTTCATCTTTATCAGACCCTCCAAATATGTCTGAATCTTCATCCTCTTCATTCTCTTCATCAGCATCATCATAACTGACAACAGACGGTTTCTATACGACAAGCAGGATATGTGTTAAGTAAAACATAGATAGTAATCCACACATGTGCTGTATGTAAATGTAATATGAAGTATGCTGGATGTAAAAGATTGTTACAAAATGTCTTTGTTAAATACTAAAACCTAAATATGAACTGGGTTTTAATCTCTTACTTTCTTTAAGTGGCGATGGACTTCATCGTCCTGGTCAAAATCGTCATCTGACTGCTTTTGACAACAAATCCAAGGAAAGAATTGCACAAACAAATATTAATAATAATAATAATAATAATAATAATTTAGTCATTTGGCAGACGCTTTTATCCAAAGCGACTTACAGTGCACCTATACAGGGACAATCCCCCTGGAGCAACATGGAGTAAAGTGTCTTGAATTCTCGCTTTTTGGTTAGTATAATGTTGATTACTAGAAAACTTAAAAATGTAATTTCATTTGAATAAAATCTGATCAAATTAACATTTCTTTATGGTAGCTTTATTTCTTTATAGTGCATTAAAAAAAAGCACATATATGTGTAAATAATATACACCATCGTCATCTCTCACCTCATCAGCGTCCTCATCCTCACTCTCAATGACACTGTCTCTGTCACTGCCGATAGACATTTCTAAATATAAATACAACAAACACAAGTTAAAAACAGGAAATCTGTAAAAAAAAAAAAATCCAGAACCATATGAATAGGAATAAAGTGAAATGTATTGGGTCACCATCACTGGAGAGATCTCCCAGGCCAACATCCTCCTGATCCATAAATGCTTGAGAACCGATCAAGTACGGCAAAGGCCTGTCCACATACAGGTCCTGTACACACAAAAATAATAAGACACTTAAGCCTTTAGCCAGGAAATAGATTGTTATTGTCTAACAAGGATTCAATGATATTTTACTTTGGGTTCCAAAATGGGCTCAACTTTCTCCAGTGCCTCCTCATCCTCAGACTCAGAGTTTCCTGCTTTAATGTCAAGCTGCTCGAAAGCAGATTCCAGGACCTTCAGACCGTAGTTAACCGCCTCCTGGACTTTGGGAATAAGTTCAGCCTCTTTCTGCTCTCTCGTCTTTTCCTTCAGACAAATGTTTTTATGAGAAAATCAGCTGCATCATATAATGAAAATACAGTAATGAACCACAGCAGAATAAAATGTACAGTAGAGTACCTGCTCAGGCTGTTTCTCCATGGTTTCAGGTTTTGGAGCGGACTCTTCAACCTCCTCATCATAAACTCTCTGATCAAAACATCACACATTACATAAAATACCACAATATACGATTATATTTGATGATTTTCATTACACAAACTTGCTTGAAGCAGTCATATGATCTCACAAGCATCCTAAAATAAGGTGTCAATGCTCGCTAACAAGTTCAGAGCATTATTTTAAGAGATTGAAAGCTCATGTGGTGGAAATGTATTAACATCTATTAATCTGTGAAACTAATTTGAATTATTCCACAAATGATCACATTGCCTCAGTTGAAAATCAAATTCAAACTAAGGAGCTAAAAATGAAAGTGATATGTGTTCGAAAAGCTAGACCTCAGCAACTGTACTACCATTCATTCTGTACATGTCAAAGAACTATGAGTGTCAAAATAAGCTTTGCACATATACACACAAAGTGAATGTAATGAATGTGCTCCATATTAAGTCATGAAAGGAAACGGCATACGTTTTCAATGAACTGTGTGTTGGACAGCATGAGAAAGTCATTAAACACAGTGTGTAGGCAGCTGTCTGTGGCTTTAGTGTCCCGAATAAGACCGTCCAACTGCTTCTCAATGTCATGAGTCTTGGACAACATCCTATGAGAGAAGTCTTGCAGGAAATGTAGCAACTGCAGAGATAACACAAAAAGGTCTTTATCACTTTCCTGTGAATATCACAGAAGTTAATACAGCATGAAAAAGCATTAGATTTATGAATGCATTCCACTTTAGGACTTCATACCCCTGAATCTGCTGCAAGTGACCAGCTTGTGCTGTTTTTCCTCATCTCTTCCAGTGTCCAGGGTCTCTCCCACACCTGCTCAGTCTCCCCATTAGGAGTACTGGGACCATTCTCCATATAATTAGACATCCTGGTTTAATATGAGCAATGTCATAGTTTAATTAATATATCACCAGTAAAAAAAATGCACTGGCATTAAAACTCATACTGTATATATGCAAGTTACTATAATGTCACTTTAAAGACCACCAGTATAACGTTTGTCTTTTGATGCTTAATGAATAGACTTCTCATTTGTTTACTGACAGACGCCATCGTATGTAAAATAAAAGTTAAAGTACTGTAAGTATTTATCAATTAAATATTGATTTGAAAAATGCTTACAATTATGTGTCAGATGCTCTACTTCATCGATTCCCAGTTCTCACACGTGTTTAACACTGAGGCGCACTGCTTTATTTGTTTTGTAGTGATTTCTCCATTAATAGGGTGTGTGGCAGTTGCTGTCATGCAAGGTTAGCTGCTGTGCTAGCAGCAAACTGAATCTATTCTGAGTTCATTTAGCGACTTGATTTACCTTGTTTTTTGTACTGTGGTGAATGATTCCCTCCAGTATTATCTTCACTCCACATCTGAGGAGTGCAGCAGTGTGCGAGTGAAACTGATCGCTGTCAGTCGTCTCAGCATTATTTCAGTCTTTTGAGCGGTCCGCCATGTTCCGTCTACTGAGAGTCAGCTGATTCCAGTCATCTGACTGAGACGCGCACGTCACGGGAGCGCGCTGACGGATCTCAGAACAGCTTATGTTTCACGGCATGTGCATACGTTTTATTTTTACATGAGCTTATAATTCTTTTATAATTCTTTATAATTGCTATTTTCCAATATCCTTATGGATAACAAAACATGAATTAATAATATAAATGTATTTCATTCCAATTACACTCTAGGTAGACTATATATGATCAATTGTAATAAGTAGACTTTATTTATTTTATTTTTAATGTTATGTACATTTCCATTCGCGCATTCTTTCTGCAACACCCAAATTGTGTTGTTTCTTGATTATACATCAGACAGAGATAGCTTATTGTGAGTTTACTTGATAAATGTTTGATAGGATAAGGTCTAAATCAATATTAGAGTTTATAAAGCATGTTGTTAGGCAATACCTATTTTGGGGGTAAAACCCCCAAAATGAAAAGGACAGAGCTTCTTCACGTAGGAAATCCGCAAGGTTGAGGATGTGGTGTAAGATTTGTTCTTCCCATTTTCATGGATGTGGAACTTCCTCCTTAGATCTTTCGAAAACTTCAAATTTATAAGGGCTTTCTTGGCACAATCATTTCTATTTTTAAATGTGGATATTGTGGGTAAATTGCTGAAATGATCATGTATAAAACAAGGTTCTGCTTTTAATGTGCAATGTAAAGTAACCTTATTCTACCTGTAATAGGCTATATTCTTATTGGTTTTGTTTGATGATTAAAATTCGAAGAAAGCAATATAAAAAGAGTATGACAACATCATGTGAGGTTTTTCTTATATTTGTTTAAATAATGCTAAATAAACTGTAGCCAACGGAAGTGAGAAACCGCAGTGTCCTCAAGTATAGTCTATTACCAGAAACAGCAACAAAAGTGGAGAAAAAATATCTGCTATTTTTGCAACACCTTTTTTTCTTCTTGAAGAGTAAAGTAGCCTACAGCAACTTATTTATTTGTAGGAAATAATAATTCTAACAAAAATATTGTGATTTTATTAATAACAGTTTATTTGACATTTGAAAATGAAAGCTATAATATTATGACATTTATTTTGTTTCCTTCAACATGAAATTCTATTTGCAACCTATCGTATTTCCTTCCCGCTGCATTTAACACACGATTTTATCACTTCTCTATTCCAGATATTTATGCATATACATTCAAGAAAAATATTAGATGATTGAATCATGAAAAGTGAGCGCTACAAAACAGAACATGGGATGTACTAAAAAATGAAGAGGCATTTAAAAAGAGGGGTGTAAGTCATTTTGTGGGTAGAGCAAATTATTATCAGATCATTTCATCAAATTTAAAGGTTAAATATACTATTTTTATTTAAAATAAAAAGTTTATGAATCATGCACTTGTATTAAAATACGAAAAAGAGAAAACTTAACCATGATGCATAAAAATGATTCCTATTGAATCATGAATGAATCCTGACTCTCAACTCTGTTAAAGCATCTTATCCTGGTGTGTCAGACAGCCACACTGTTTGGGATTCGGTCTGGAGACAGATAGTAGTATGGCAGCCTCTTGCCATCATTTCGGTTCTTGATGACTTTGGTAACTTCTGCAAGTTCCTTGCGAAATTTCACCATGGCCTCCTTTACTGGCTTCTCAACGAAATGCTCATCAGCATACATGCCTAAAAACAGCTGCAAAAATAACATTGATCAGTTTGATTATCCCTTAATCTCTTATTATTTATTTACATATGGCACAAGCACACTGTAAACCCGGATAAGTTGGCAATACTCAAACATTTTGAGATTTAGTGGTCCTTGGTTTAAGTAAGCAGTACTTTCAAATTTTGATAACTGTTAAGTTAAAGTTCTTACCAAATCTTAGCAAGTGCAACTTAAATATTTATTTTATCCCTTTTATGAAATTAAGTAGACAGAATTTATATATGTAGTAGAGTAGGCGGGGCGAGACCTTGATTCGAGCCCGGTGTGCGCACAGCTGGCGCTAATTCACAATTACTCACCTGACTCGAACCACGGTCTCGCCCCGCCTACTCTACTGCATATATCTATAACAATATTGCATTTTTGACTTAACTAAACTAAATTCTTTCCGATTTTTTATTTTATAGCAAGATCTAATCTAAGACCTGATCTAAGACCTGGCATTATCACAGTTCCTGCTCACTGGTAACATAACATATGTTACAGGTAAAATGTTGCTTCGCAGAGCCTAATTACATGCACAACTCTTCTAAATATCTAAGAGAAGTTAACATTGAGTCTTTAACTTTGCTAAAAACATGTAAATAAATCATGTATTTTAAAATTTACTCTCCTAATGCAGTCTGACACAAAGCATGTGGAAATTGGAAATCCTTCTTGACAAATTGTGTAAATCAATTTTTTGAGTTTTATTAAAAACTTCAAGTTAATCAAAAATAATCATTATACTTTAGTCAAAAGTAAAAAAATGTGTTTCAGGAAGTTAAAATATTTAAGTAAACAGAACTTTTTTATAAAATTAAGTTTACATTACTTAATCTGTTTGATTATTTTGAACATTTGGGTTTAAAGTGCATAGCAGAGTGTCCTCAATACTAGTCTGACTTTTAGCATTTATTTCCTCAAAACAGCATGAATTTGAACATTTAGAAACAGTAATGAATCATTTTAAAATATAAACATCGCACCTCATTTTCTTGAAACTGACTAAGGGCCCACACGGCTCCTAGATGCCAGCAGGAGCGGCCGCGATCAGGCAGACTCTCCACTATGTACTTCAGATCCACCTCTCCCTTTTTTGTTGGAGGAGGCTTTCGCATGGTTGGAGGGGAATTTGGAATCCACGAACACCAGTCATACTGGAGTTTTAGTCAAAGGTTTTTATAAAGAAATAAATGAAGCAATGACATTTTAGTACATTGTTTACAACAACATCTGTATCAACTCACCTGACCAAAGTTAACCGCAGCATGGTGTGCAGAGGCAGTGAATATTACCACTGTAAGATATTCCACTAGCTGCTCTTTGGTTTGTAAAGCTTTGGGAAACTCTGCAAACAGCAACATTTCATCATTAAAGTTTTCAACATGGTCAGACATGAGGACGTGCTACATGTTTGCGACAGATCACATTAAAAGACTAGTAAAAGTTAACAGAGGCATCTATTGTTTGGAAACAAGCAGAGGTTTTCATTTTTTAGCCAGAGCGGGCTTGACATTATGTCTTGAACCTACAATTTATAAGTGTAATATTCCAAACATGAGATGAACTAGGTAACGTTATACTTGAAGATTTGCGAACTACCAATTTAAGGATAACAGTGACAGCAATAGGGTTAATCTTAGAGTATCTGATGTCATAAAACCATTGGATTTTTTTGCTTACCACAAAAGTCAAAATCCTGCATCCCAAAGCTGCAAACATCTTTAACAAAGGCTTGAATCTCCTCATCTTTCTGAAGTGTGTCATCACTGTCATAGTAGATGTTCACCACATCTCTCACAAAACTGCGAGGAGATGAAATCAATAGCAAATGATTAACACATAATTATTTGTGAGTTATTTTTGAAGATCTTGAATTGTCATTCACATTCCCATCCTACAAAAAGTATTAAAATAAAAATTTGAAGGTAGAAAGTTAAACAAAGTATTTAAAACATCTACATTTCTTATAAAATTCTTCGTTTTGACTTTCAGATTGTTTTCTGGGTTTAAAGGGATAGTTCTCCCAAAATTAAAAACTCTTGCATCATTTACTTCCAAAGCTCTGTGACCTTCTTCTGTGGAACACAATTGAGGAATTTTGAGAAATGGTTTTGTCCACAAAATGTAAGTTAAAGGAGGTCAAAGTAGTTTGTTTACCAAAGCTCTTTAAAATATATTCTTTTGTGTTCTGCAGAACAAAGAAAGTCATACAGGTTTGAAATGACATGTGGGTCAGTAAATGGTCACAGAAAAGCTTCCTCAGGCAGAACAAGATATACTTTGTCACAGCCTCCCAGACTCTGCAGCCATCATCTCTGTAGAAGTAGGTCGGCAGTTCCTCCTTGTTGTCCATGCCTCGAGCTTTTATGCCCTCTGGGAAACACAGCGACTTGTAGGTGAAGGTCTTCATGGACTTCTGGATTAGTTCTACATGGCCTCCTCCACCTGTGCCATTAGCCTATGGCATATCCACACACATACAATAAACAACTTATATTGCTTCCTGAGATCTAATAGTATTGACAGGTAAAGGTCAGAGTTTGTTTGTGAAGAACGACAGATTTGTTTACCTTGTCAAAGAGTCCACACTCACATATGAGTTGCTCACGAGCTTTGGTGTTAATAGCAATTGTGAAACGAATGTGAGGTAACAGCAACTAGAGGAGCAAAATATATGCCTTTAGAATATTCTACTGTGAATATTATGGAGATTTTCATGAACGTTATGGACATTTACCTTAAAAACAGGGTGGACTGCAGGTAGTTGTCTGTACAAGGCTACACCAAAGACCTCGGATATCAGATGTGTCCTAAGGAGATGCGTAACTGTCTGGTGTACATGGAAGTCCGAAGATCTCACCCAGATCTTGGCCAGCAACCAGTCATACTCATCATCACTTGGGAGGAAGATTGGGCTATCTTTCCCTGGAGTTTGACTCAACTGTGTGAATGAAACGAAGGTCAATTTCAAAATTCATACTCTGTATAATCAGAAATGTTATCATTACAAAAAACTGATCAAGATACTGTATTATAATTATTGGTATGTTTCATTCACACCACATTTTCGGCATAGGACAGATACCTGAATTGCAATTGGCATGATTTTGTTCTGATTGTTCTTGTACAATAGGCAGATGGGTGCAGCCAAATACTGAAGAGTGCATGGGTCCGTAGAATTGGGAGTCACTCCATCTACTACCTCATAGTCAGCAATGTAGATGTTTCCTGCCTGAAAATCAAGACACATTTGTATATAGGGAAAAACCACAGTATGAAGAAAAAATAAAAAACCTACATACAATAAAAAAAATATGTGATTGCCATTAAATATTTCAGAAAAAATAAAGAGAATAATATTTATCACACAGTAAAATAAAGAAATACAGAAAATGAAAAATACATAAATCATTCATTTTCAATAAATAATAAGTTAATTGTAAATAAAAAAGTAATTAATTTTTCCAGCAGATAACATTTTCATAATCTTTCAATTTAAAATTTGGTATGGCAGCATTAGTGGAAAGAAGGATAGAGACAACAGAACTTACTAAATACTGAATTGGGCAATAATGAAATTTAACATGTCTTAAGAGGGTGTACCTTGAGCTCTTCTTCAAGAGTGAGACCTCTCTCTAGGCTGTCCTCCAAAAGCTCATGTGTGACTGGAAACTTGTCTGGTATCTCGGTGCATTTTGTGATGACCACAGGATTACAGCCATTCAGGAACTGGTATCCAAACATAAAATCCTCCTTCCAATGCTCCATCACATATTCTGTGGAATGGGACATAAAGACATTTTAACACAGAAAATATGTTTTTCTTTTAGTTTCATTAAATAATGTTGAAAAATATGAATTAACACAATGCACAAGTATGTATTACAAACATTATGTTTGTAACTATTAAATGAGAGGGTAATGTCAAGCAATTCTTCCCTACATCTACATAAAAAACGATTGTTGGGACGATCTGTCCAAATAATGTTAACAGCAAATTCAACAAATAATTCCAAACCTGATATTGTGTTCTTTATTCTCATAAATATTCGCTCAAAATCAGCAAAATCCGTCCATGAGGACTGGAACATGTGCATGAATTGATTTACGCAGAGGTTCTCTATCCTAAAGATGAGATTGCAGTTAAATACAGACAATTTATTATATTGCATAACACTCAAAATATAGACAGACAAGACTTCACAATTTCCATTTAAAAAATAGCAATATCATCTTTATATTTAAAATAATAGAAGAGCATATTGCAGGGCACACTTCTAAGAATGATACTCAAACTATTTATGTCAACACCACAGTCTTCTGAACTCTGCAATTTCCCCTTTTTAACAGTCACACAAACTTTGGCACGACATGACACAACCGGTCAAGTCCGGTGGACATTTCTAATACCACAAGAACAGTGCGTGTTTGCATTTCGATGAAGGTGCATGCATGGAGATACATGCAAACAGTGTTCTTTTTGATGCATGCAAATATGAATGAGCACAAACACTGTCTCTATGGAAAAGTCAGAAGATAACCATAATGAGATGAATGCAAAGCCATGTCAAAAACAAATCTCACGCTTTGCTGTAGTTGAGAACAAAGTCGACCCCTTTCTCGCTGTCAAACTGAATGTCGCGTGGAAGTTCACTGTGGGCTTTGGCATCGATACTCATAGGGAAGCCAGGGTGCCATTCCTTCCATCTTCAACATCAAGCACAACAAAGTCAGTTTGTATTATATCAACATTCAAGTTGCTTCAAATCAAAATCATAGCATTTATTTAAATAAAAATTCTGTAATCATTTATCCACCCTCAAGTCATTTTTTGAAGAACACCATATTATGACACACAAAAGTAGTCAATGGGGCCAATATGAATTGGTAACCAACATTCATCAAAATATCGTCTTTTGTGTTCTGTAGAAGAAAGAAAGTCACACAGATGTGGAATAATATGAGGGTGAGTAAAGGATGAACAAATTTTTTTTGGGGGGGGTGAACTGTCCCTTTAAGGCTATTCAAATGCTGATATCTAATGTATTTGGCTATTGTGGATTAAAAGCATGTGTTTAATGGGTGAAGCTTAAAATCTTACTAATTCATTATCTGTTATAATACATGATAAAATCACATGCATGTATGAGTTAGTCACTTTGTAACGCTTCTGCGACAAGTTGCATCAAACCTGTATGTTTTCTGTCTCTGTTCCAGCTCTTTGCGTCTGTGCTGCTTCACGGTCCTGGTCTTATCTTGCTGTGGCAATCGAGCTGGAAAGCAAGCAGGCACTGAAGCATAAATATGATATGTAAAATATTCAGATGTTACTACGTGTGAAATGCACAATGCTGGAGCCTCAGAACATACCCCTGCCATCTCTGAGGATCACCTCATTGTCATCATTAAACCAGCGGAAGCAAGGAAACTCAATGTAATCCCCGTGTGGTGTCTTGACCGTGATGTATTTGCAGTACCAATCATCGTGCATCCAGTATTTCTTCTTTTCGATTTTGATCAGCTCGATTTCACCCAGGTCCTCTCCAACATTGATGTCATATGAGTCCACCTTACAGTGGTTTTGTGGAGTGGGTTAGATGTTACATACATAACAGGCAATGTCATTGATCTTATCATACTCTTTGACTCAGACCTTGTGGGCAGACTTACAACTTGTTATAAAACAGACTAAATTTCTCTTTGAAATAAGAACACTGTTCTTTGTAGAAAAATATTTTCTTTATAGACCACTTTGGGAAACTTGAATTAATACATCTTAGATTTAAAAAATATGTGTAAGATTTTATTATTTATAAAAACTTAAACCGAACTCTGACGTATATTGACATTAATCTTACATACCATTTTAAAATCAAGCAATAATAGATTCAGCTCTCATCCTGAAGAGTATGTTCACAAAGATTTTAGTGCACTATAATTTAGGTAATTGTGCATTTTCACAGCATGATGTTTCATCTATACGTCAAACTATTAGGAATATGTTGGGAATTTACAGATAATCATTGCAGAGAAGCTTACCAACTGAAACAGAAAATGGCTGCTGCATTTGTGATACATATGTAACGTGCAAATTAACTAAATAGTCAACCCCAGGAGATTTTCTTGTTTGACAGTAAAGATGTTTTAATATACTTTTAAAAAGTAGTCTATACACCCAACCTTGATTTTTTATTCAGTCTTCTTAATTGTAACTGAGTTGCCATATTTCTCAATGTACAATAAATATTTGATATAACAGTGCACGTTCCAGTCTATTTTGCCCCATTTCAGAAGAATCATACTGCGCCACTAGGTCAGCGCAGATGTGGTTTACACATCTTTTGGACAAATGTTTTCAACAACAGTCTTACCAGAAATAATGCCAGAACATTGTGTGAAAAAGTGTGAAAAGAAAAGACACAGCTATATTTCATGCAATAATCTTCTTCACCTTCTTTGCAAAGATCTTTATAAATAGTAAAAAATCTATATCTTACCGCTCCTCTCTCAAAATCATTATAGAGGGGTTTATCCAGGAGAGTTCTCTCACTGCAGTGTTCAGATCCAACCATGGTCAGGTAAATGTAGTCATCTGTTCCAGCAAACCACTGTGTGCCTGTGGCTACAGTCACTGTGTAGTTGGGCATTTTAGTTGGTCTGGAGAACAGCTCTTCTGTCAAATTCTCCAATGGACTTTTTAAGAAGAGTCTCAAAAACACTGTTTCCTGTTCTCTTTCTCTCTCTCTCTCTCTCTCTCTCTCTCACACACACAAACACACACACACACACACACACACACAAACACTCTCTCTAACTGACTCACACATAGATTTAAAAAGAAACACGCCACAGCATTCACACATGCATGGAAATGTGTAGATATGATCTTGATAACCACTGTGATAATGGCCGAACCCCCCATGTGAACTGTCTATGCATTTGTGCATAGAGGTCATGTGTTCTTTGGTGAGCCCGATACAATACTGTTTTAAAGTATTTATTTAGCAGTATGCATTTAAAACATGTATTTTACAGGTCATGCACATGCATAACAAAAGATTATAGCAAACACTAATAATTTGCTTCTCTTAATACTTGATACATTTTTACTGTGACTGTTATGCATATCAGATACTATAGTTCTTATTTGTAAATGGAAAGGGGATTGTATATATTTAAGCAAGCAGTTGGTTAATACTTATCAGCAGTTAGTATGGGTTGCCATTATCTGTGGTGTATCTCAAATCCTGCTGATAAAAATGGATTAACTTTATTTTTGTTCCTTTTTTATGTTATTGCGAGGACGGTTGAGCCTTAGGGGACACAAATATCCTTAATATGTTAAATATATTTGATGTGCGAAAATGTATCTCGTAGTGAAGTAAAAGAGCTTTGAGCTTTACTTTACAATGACCACTCTTCAGTTTTTACTACTTAACCTTTGTCGGTATGACACCACTATGATCAATGTTTTGTTTATATCATATTTTCCAGACAAATAAGCCATTAGTTCATACAACAGTACATCACAAACATCAGAGGAAACAAATGCAAATGAAGTGGTAGGTGGGAGGTACAGGAAATAAGTAATGAATTAACCAGCAGGAAGTTCAGGGAATGTAAGGTAAATCCCACTGGGTGACTAATGGTGTGGATTTTAATAACATTAAACATTTGTCTATTTATAACATCACAAAAACTCAAAAAATGTTTATATTTTTATTCCTAGTTTAATTTTTATGTTAGCAAACAAAAAAAATGAACAATCATGTACAAAACATTATGTCATTGATCATCATTAAGCCAAGCAGCCATCTCAATGTGTATTTTAATAGAAATAAAGCAACAAATAAATAATAGAGTTAAGGATATTAAAATCTAAGATTGTAAACAGCCATAAAACTGTCGATTCGCTACAATTATTAAAGACAATCTAGCGATCCCGGGACAAATTCATGGACACATGTTTTGTATATTTTCCAGGATCTCTGTATGAAAAGGGCTTAAGACAAACATGATAACTGATTAAGCTCTGTGGTATTCTGTGGAAATAAACCTGAAATTCATCATGAACCATTATGCATCACTGTGATTGTTAATTTCAGTCATTAAAATGTATTTCATCAGTTTTAAAACCAAATCCTCTGTCTTTTCACTGCACTTCGAACAAACAAGCATGTTTTTTTACATGTAAATGTTCCCTTTCATCCTGTCAACATGTGCCATTCAACACCATTTCACTGCAACAGTGCCACCATATGGCAGAAGAAAAGAAACACATAAGGCATCAACTTTTGGGATCATTATAGCTTTGTGAAAATTCACAAGGATATGAATTGTACTTGGTATAAGTGTACAAACCACACTTAAAATGAGCTACTACAGTACAATAACACATTAAAGTTCATATAATATCTATACCCAACTAGTCTGAAAACAAAATTCATATTTTATTTGTGGGAGTCCATTTTGTTCCCATGACAAATGAGTGAATCATTTATACATATCAGCTGTGATATGCACATCACCAAAAACAGTTTTGCTTGTTTGTAATGTTGCTTGTTTGGGATTCTCATGCAGAAATGCATGCACAATGCTGGATGTCACTGAGCAGTCTTTAGGTTTAGCCACAGTAACCTCGATATGCAAATGTGAGTCTCGTTAATACTGCATAGACATAATAGACACTCTCCTTCATTCAGTACATTACTAAATTATTGAATTGAAGTAGTTAGGAAGTCACCGAGTGAGATAATAATCAGTCAACAAGCCTTGAAATGATTAACACGGATTTGATGAAATATAAAGCTCTGTATATTAAACAAGTCTGGCTATGGAAAATGAGGTTTGTTCTTTTAGAACAAAAAAAATACATTTTCAGTTCCTTCGATTATTAGTAATAGCTTAAAGCACTATGTGCCTTCTGCAATCATCGCTGACATAATTGTGATGGCATAAATGAGATAAAGTAAAGGCATAATATTCAGAGAGAAATTCACTTCCAATGCTTTTATAGACATCAGGTTGCCATGCAATTTCCACTTTCGGTTGCTAGGGGGCACACACCCAAGAGCTAGTCTTCTCTTTGTCCTCTGCCCAGCGACTGATGCTGGAGTGTGTAAAGCCACAGGTTTGCCATTAGCCTGCATGGATTTTTAAGAACACATCGCTGTTTACCGGAATGCCAAACGATGTTGCTATAGCCAGGGGTCATTTCAAGGTTAAGGCTCAGTCACACTTGTTCTAATTCAGATGCAAGATTTGCTTCATGAATTCATATGTTGTGAAGGCAACTGCTTGTGACGGTATGCAGCGGATGTAGTTGAGGGACAGACCACGATACAATCCTTTCTTAATACCATATTGAGAGTACACATGCTTGATGGTTTTTGTGAAGGTGCTGCTCAACACAATAAAAAAATATATATAAGCAATTGCATGAAAAAGTTTATAGGCAATTCACTTGAAATCATTCATTTTATAATACTCACAAACATTTGTCCGAATCAGGAAGTGACGTGCCTAATTGCATTCTTCTCCTGGCAACATCTAGTGGATATCTACCCAAAAGATAAAAGACAAGGGCTATAATATTCAAATGTCCCTGTGGGACTATAAAACACAATAAGTAATCCGGTACTCGTTAAAGAAATATTTTATAGAGATTCCTAGTTAATGAAATACTTGAGCATGTATACAAAATTAAGCTTAACTTTACATTGATAAAATATTTGGGACATTTCTAGGTTTCCAACAACCATTCAAAACCCTTTTACTGATAATCTACAAAGACAACAAACACACAAAAAAAACTGAAAAACACATACGAAATAGTTTGAGCAATTGCTCCAGCAACTCCACCACACAGCAGATTGACATGAGTCTTCAGCACAAGAACATCCGGGTTGTCACGAGACGGCTTGCCTAACTGCTCTGGAAAGTGAGCGAGTCCCTGAGTCTTCAAAGTACCGAAGGTGAAGAAAGAAAATCCTGTAGGATAGAGAAAATGAACAAAATGACATCAGCTGAAGATGAAGTGTTATTGAATCTGGAACACCAAAATATCAGTATGTTTATTGTACGATAATAACCTGCATATGGAGCCATGCCAATTATTGTGGGGATCAAACCACGGTAGAAGCCAGAGATTCCTCCTTCCTTAAAAAACAAAAAAGACAATAATAAAGGCACCACAAAACCGTTCTCAATGAATCCTGTTTTCCATCCTTCTTACCGTCAGGTAAATGGTATGAAAAGCATTTCGGATGCCAGTGTAGCGATGCTCTCCTGTCACTTGAAAAGCCAAGCGAGCTCGGACAACATCAAGTGGATAGGTGAAAATAACTGCAGTCATTCCTGTGGAAAGCATCACAAGCGGACAGATACATGAATCATAATGAAGTTATACATAATTAAACACTAAAAGGCCTTGTTAAACAAGTGTTATGACAAAAATAACAAACCTGCCATAGATCCCGCCATCAGTCGGTGAATGTGTCCAGATATTCCAAGCTTTGTGCTAAGGAACTAAAAAGAATTTAGAAACATCGTCATGTGTTACATCATTTAAAAAAAAAAGTATAATTGGCATTAGTACAAAGCAAACTATATAGTCAAGCCACTAAAAATAAACCACATCAGGGCAATTTATTATTTCAACACTGGTTTATATTAGTATAGATGACTTTAAAATAAAAGAAACCTTTTTGTAGTTATCAAAAGCCATAAACTGAATGGCTCCATACGGGAAAATCCTGAGCATCATAGCGCCATTTCCCTTGTACAGCCCAAGAAAGCCCTCCTTTTTTGGCACAGCCGTAAGTGTGGCAAACACTCCTACAAAATAATGAAGAAAAACAATCACAAATTCAGGTGTCTGTTGATCGATGATCTTATAAAGAATAATTCATTAAATAAGAAACGTTTTTCGCATACTCAATACAGACTTACCAAGATGTTTGTAATGAGGATTTTGAGCTTGGAGTAAAATTTTTATTCTGTCCAGAGGTGCGATGGTGGACTTTGCACAGCATCCTGCCACACCTTTTGAACACAAAAACAGCATTACAACAGTGTTACAACTGACCCATAACATCACATAAAAGTGGTCTGGTAGCTTAACTGGTAAAACATGGCATTGCACGAGCACTTTTATCCTAACCGTTGGATAAAAGTGCTTCCCTTTGTGAAAACAAAAATGGTAAACAAGGAATGAAAATTGTGACCTATATTGTCAATTCAACTCCAAAAGCACATTGTACACTGCATCATATGTATGAGTGGTTGAACGTATGTACTTCTTACTTTCCACAAGCGGATTTAACAAAGATCGAAAGTTTGCTTTACCTCCTGCTACAAAGGAGCGGGTCCAGTAATAGAAGTCCCTCTGAACAGGAGCCGGGATCTGAGCTGGACTCTGTGAACTCACAACCTCTGCTGTCATGACGTCTGTTATCAGGATTCCAATACGCTCATGTCTTCAGCACACTCTGGAATGCAGTGAAAACAAGCATTTGCATTGTTATTCCGACACCTTAATTTATCTGTGCCAAAGGTTGGACTTTGCACACAGACAAGACACATCAGGCAGAAATGGAGTTGTAAAAGCCTCATTTTAAAGTCTTTGGTTTTCAGGAATGCAAATACAATACACTCAGTCCTTTAAACTAGGAGGGCAAAATTTATGACAAACAGCTGTCATCTGGACAGGTGAGAGGTAGAATTAGATCTGGATTGAATGAATTTAACTTCAACTCAAACATGCAATATTTACAGTGGCAATGAATGTTTACAGTCAAATTATTTGATATTTATGCTGGATAATAAAAAATCGAATTAGCTGATACAGTGATTATAATTAAACGATTATATGAATTAGAAAAGTGTAAAGCGTCGAATTGTACAAAGTATTGTTATATAAGGTTTAAAATCAAAGTAATGTCATTATACCATAAACAGAAAAGGTAAAAGCCCGTTATCTCTGTTAGTGTGCCGGTGGCTTGTCTGTATGTCGTTGCGATTTAAGATCGCTTACATGCCATAACGTTCATTCGCAAGCATAGCATTTACACCACAAATTTTGTAAGCATACGAAATACAATGATGTTTAGACCATGTCACCTGGGTAACCGTTGCACAAGTTATATGTTGCCTCCACACTTCACAGTTCAACTCAACAATTCTCGCCGTACTGAAATATTCAGGTTTTGCAGTAGCACTCAGTTGAAAGCTTGCATGCACAAACAATACAATTGTAAGTTACTCCGAAACGAGGTCAGCGGATTGCACAACTGTCCACATCGACCTGCGGAACTACACAAACTGTCAACTCTAACGTTACCTTCTATAAGCGGCGCATCTGCTGCGTTTATAAAACAAGCTCATGACAACAATCCTATTCATTATAGATGAATCCCTACATCTTTAATTATGGGAATTTCGAAGGTGTACTTACATACAATAAAAAGTCAAGCCACGATTAAACATTTTCACGTGTTTTTTGGCAGTTCAGCCCATAGCATGTCCTTCACTGATTCGTCTACTGTCGCAGGATTCATACGTCACCGCACCACGCGGCCTGTCTATTTTGCTTAAGAGGATTTTTGTATGATTTAATTTGATGTTATTTTAATATAATTAAATCGTTGGTTATACACCACTTCAATGGTTACCATGTTTTATATTTGGTTTCGTATGGTACTTTGTTGCACATTGTGTTTATTTTGCTGAATGGTTGATTCCGCAATTTTGTATACAGTAAAGATGTGCTTAAAATTATTTTGATACATTTATTTCCTGCTCTATAATGTTTCTTCTTGGGAGTTTTCCATGGTTGGTATGTGCCATTTTTAAAACGTTGTCTTTCTTTGCCTGTATGTTGTGTATCTTTGTGTATTGTACATCTACTGCCTTGACAACAATCCAATAATGCACATTGTATACACATGTAAATACTACGATTACTACAAATTGCCCTTTTCATATCTTAAATCAACATGAAAACACAATGAACTTATTTCGATGAGTCATAGTTATGTTAGAATATATGTCGCCGTGAGTTATTGATCATATCATCTTTACAGTGAGTTTCACAGACGCAAATGCTGTGCAAGTTCAAACGTTTTTGATTACACCTCCCAAATTTAGTCATAGTGAAACTGACGTCATCTCAAAACGTGGTACATTGTGGCTATCACGACATGTTAGCCTGAAGCACATTGATGGTTGAATTCGTTTTCAATTATTCATACGGCAGATATTTAGCCCTTCGGTAGAATCCAGTCCGCGTTTTCCCGCCACCTGACGGACGTCCATTAAATAGCCTGAAGTTGACTGGAGAGTGTAGCTTGACTCTGGCTTCGGTACCTAATGGATTGACATTGGGTTTGTCTTTCAGGTGCTAAACTCTCTGTGGCAGCATGACAGTTACAGTTTGGCGTTACGTTACGTTAAGAACAACGCAGAGCGATATGTCGGTCACGCGCGGGTCGAAGGGAAAATGCTGAAGGATCAGTCGTGTTGTACAGGCGGGGAATATTATCAATACTGTCTCTCTGGTATGTAAAGTATTTCAACTTCCTTCAAAGTGTTCGCAACAACACGGCAAACTGATGTTTATTTACTTAAGTATGGCTATTTTCAATTGTTATCACATTTAATAGTTTGTTAACTGCTTTGTCCAAACCGAAACAAACTGTTGAGAGATAAGCGTGAGAGGACGTTAAGCGATTAGTCAGTTACCACAACGTGTCTCGAAACCCAGAGAGCTTCCTACGTAGATGCCTGACCTGGCGTCTGTGTTATTAAATAAAAGCTGTCTAAGTAGTGGGCGTAATATGTGTTGAGACACGGAGCGCGTGTAAACGTCTGCGAGGTCCTCGAGATTCACTTGTCAACTCGAACTTATCTCGCACGCGCCTTTAAAATAACTTTACATTGAAGTTACAGCGTTTAGTAGTTGATTATCGTTTCACTCTGCACACGTGAGTAACACTTATACAAAAAACTAAGAAAATAAGTATTTTCTAGGAAGACGTAGTCAGATAGGCTTTAAAAATGTTAAATACATGTTAACTTGTGCAGTAGGTTGGAATGGAGGCGATCTTCATGCAATACAAACTATTGACTCTAAGTCTATTGTACTCGATTATGCTTTTACTTTTTATAATTTAAGAAAATGTTGTTATACTGTAGATAACCAATTCGACATTTAGCCTACTTAATGTTTTTCATTGAAAATAATGTTGGTGGAGTTTAAGCCCAGGGAACATACTGTTCACACACACAAAAAAAATGTATACCTTGAAATGTAGATATTTAATATTTTTATACTTATTGATATTATTGCATCCTCTTATTTTCACAATTTATACCAAAAAAATGTATGTTTTAGTGTAGTTTCTATTTATGTTAGCACAGTTGGGACACTACGTACCGTGAGATACTCTGTGCAAGAATGAATGAATGAACTCTGTGCATGCACACATTATCTTGAGTAAAGTGCACTTTAAAAGTGTATGATACTACACATAATAATAATCTGAGATGGTGTGTGTCCTGTATGATTAATGGAAGACTTCATTATCTTAAAAGTGTAGTTTTGAATGTCCTCTGATGGTATATCGTCATGCAACAAAAATATTTGATAAAATATTTTTTGTTTGGAAAATGTAATAATACAGTTAATTTTCCACAGGTAATGCAACATTCTCAATGTAAGCTTTCTTGAAATATTTCAAAAGTGCTGCCCAGAGTCATCTTTGTATTGTTTCCCATGCCGGCTGTCCTGTACCCCTCCGCCCTCACTCTGTCAGCTCAGCTATGCCTCATACTGCCAAAGTACCCAAGAGATCAACACGTGCGTCTGTAAAGCAAAATGTCAAGGGGTTGAAAGCGTTCATGACCACAAGACGAACGGTCAACTCGCTCAAAGCTTATGGCTTGGCTACACGGAGCCAAGATGAGATCAAAAAGTCAACAGTCAAGAAGCAGGCAGTCAAGAGGGGTGTTGTCATTAAGCCTGGCAGGAGGAGAGGCAAGAATCTCCCTGTTGTCAAAGGATCCAGGCACACGCGTGGTTCTTTGAAGCAAAATGGCTTGTTGTCAAAACTTAATAGTCAAGGGAAGTCACCTTGGGGCAGTCTCTCATCTCAGAGCGTCTTAAGGGACCTTGATTCCCGCAAGAGGTCGGGTACAGGCAGAAAAGGAGGTCAGAAGATCAAGGAACAGGATACTGATACTGTAAGTTCAGAACCTCATGATCCTAATGGTGACGTTCTACAAATAAACTCCTTTATTCCGGCTGGAGAAGGACTGACCATTAACATCGACTCTGAGGAGGTTGCGGAGGAGCACAGAGAGACTGTTGTTCACAACACTGACAAGGCAGAGGAGGAGAAGCTGAAAGCAAACACAGAAACAGCACAAGCTGAAAACCGCTCGGCTTCTAACGAACAGCTGAACGCGGCACTTGTTGAGCAGGGTGACCGTGTCAGCAACGTAGATTTTGCGTACAACAACAATACCTCAGGATTAACATCTCCATCCCCTTCACAGGCAGATAAGTACGTTTCAGGTCAAGCTGAGAAGGTCGACGATGAACCACACACAAACACAGACTTTCCTGAAGGAAACGCTCCAGAACACTCTGCAGAAGCAGGTTTGACTGTGACTTCCCTAGTGTGCCAGTCCCCCAAAGAAACTGCACTTGAAAACTTTTTAGATGCTCCCCAGGTGGACGAAACTGAGTTTCATAGCACTGTAGTAGACTTGGAGGCCAAAGATGAAACTGAGGATGCTGAAATGTCAGTGAAGAAAGAGGGAGCACTTTCTCTCCTCTCACTGAGCGCAAGGTTTTACGACAGCACACTTTGTGATACGGACCGCGTGCCGGTGTCTTTTAACAGCAGCACCGAAAGCAGCCGGTCGTCATTCGACAGTGAGTCGGAGTTGGTCCTGGAGCACGGAACATCGGGAAACCCTCCTCTCCAAGCTAAGGATATCCAGCTGCATTTACTTCGGGTTCAAGAGAGGAAAAAGAGAAGTCGCTGTGGAGTTTGCACGCCCTGCCTGCGCAAGATCAACTGCGGGGAATGCAGCAGTTGCCTGAAACGAAAGACAGGTCATCAGATCTGTAAGCTGAGGAAGTGTATTGAGCTAAGGAGAAAGCCCACGAAGAGCTGCACTGCTGAGGTAAGAAACACGGATCTTCCACTTTTATTCACATACATTTGGAAAATTGTCTGGACTCAGACGTGCTGAATATAAAGTGCTGTTTGTGTTCCTGTCCGTTTTACTTTTTCCAACAGTTGGTGGGTAGTTCCTTATTTTGATTTTCTGTCGTGGGTTCCGAGCGCTACAGAAGGTGCTAATAAATATGCAAAGAACCTTCACTAGGAACTGTGCTTCTGTTGAGCACCTGCGACACAGCCCTGACTGATTGCTTACATGTAAATACTGTAACCTGGTGACTGGACGAAAATGTTCAGTACAGCTATGACTTTACTACATTTACACTTTACTTGAAAAATGAACGTCAAGCAATTATTGACAATAGCCTGGAGAGGGTTTGGTGTGAGGAAATCAAGACACGTTGGCCACCCGTTCATACTTTTAAATTCTATCGATGTTTCCTCAAGTCACTGCCTCAAGCAAATATGAATGCAAAGCAAAAAAAATACACAAGCTTTTGTTATGAGGGCATCACATGACACCTTGAGCGGTGCACATGGCCTGCATGTCTGAGAGAGAATGAATGGCACTCTACTTTTGTTGTGTGTCCATGTTGTGGCGTGTCCTGCCCTGTGTTTCAAAATTGTAGATAGTGATATTGTGATATTGTAATGTTGTTATGTATTGCTGCTTTGAAAAAATGTGTGTCCAAAACTTGGAAGCAGACAATTCAGCATAAGAATTGGCATCACACGCAGTATTTTGTTTTTGGGTCATTCTTTTTATAATGCAGTCACACGTACCTCTGTGGTCATGTAACGGGGTGAGAGACACGACACAGACAGGAGGGGTGATAACAACAACCCCACTGGGGCATTTATTGCACAAATCCACAATAAACAAAATAAAAGGTTTCACCCAGGGTGCTCGTAACATAAAGTCCGCGCTCGTGCAGTTAGGTCGTTCACGCTCGTGTCTCCCTCGCTGTCCTCTCACTCTCTCGCGCTGGGGGTCAAACGAGGACAGCGGTGGGTGCGACTAACCAAGGACCCTTAGTGGTGTGAGCACGCTTCTTTTATGCCCGGCAGCTAATCAGCGTCAGCTGGACGCAATCAGCGTTAGCTGCCGGGCCGTTTCCAGGGCGACGCTGATCCTCGGTCGGCGCCTCGCCACATTTCCCCCCCCAAGCGTCGACCTGGTAACCGGGCAGCTCCTACAGGAACCTCGGGACGATAGTAGGGGTGGGAGGGAAAATATCGCCTTATAGTCCGACCCATACCGACTGGAAGACGGACTGGAAAGGCCGGCTGGAGGACGGAACTGGATCGCCGGCTGGCACACTCCTGGTACACTTTGCCGGCTGGCATCCGAACGGGACTCCCACCTGTGCAGCGCTCCATGACGGCTGGGCCGCATCTCCTGTCGGCTGAGTAGCTCGGTCGGGCGGCTGAGTAGCGGTCTCTGGCGGCTGGGTAGCTCTGTCGGGCAGCTGGGCGGCACTATCTGGTACCTGGACCGCGCTCTCGGTCGGCTCCACAGCATCTTCTGCTGGCTGGGATTGTCCCTCCGCTTGGCGCCATCGATACCTTTGTCACTCTCTCTTCGTCGTCCTCGGTTTCCTCCGGGTTGGACGCTGATGAGGAGAGCGTGTCCGTCCCTCGATGGACCCAGGAAACACGTACCACACGAACGCCTGCCGAGTCGGTCTCTCTTTGCCCGCATTCTCCACCAGTGTAACGGGGTGAGAGACACGACACAGACAGGAGGGGTGGTCACTTTATTATATGTTTTTCAGCAATTGTCACCAGAGTGCTGTTTTTAAGAGATTCTTTCATTTACACACCATCATGCAAGTTTGAGCTTATTAAGTGAAACTGAAACTAGTCATGTGGTGGTCAAGAACCAATGAGACTTAGAGTTATCAATGTGTCACTGTTTTTTAATCTCTTTGGAATACAATTCTCTCAATAAGCTCAATAAATTGTTTTGCTTCAGAAGACAGGTATTAACCCAACGGAGTCATTTTGAATAGTTTTGTGAAGAATGTTGTTTGTACTGTTTTTAAACTTAAGCATTCTGTGTCCTATATACAGCCACAGACCAAAATTAAGAGACCTCTCCAAATTTTCATTAAAAATAATCATTTCTAGATGTACAGTATTATGGCCTTTCCAGACCAGTGTTTGTTGAATTTCAACACAATCAAACCTCGGGAGTGACAAAGTCATTCAACAGCAATGTGAAAGACTGACAGCCTGACAAGACACATGCAACTGTGATAAAAAATTACTTTATCACATAATCGAGGCATAACACATTTATATTTTCCTAAATACATGTACAAATATGATTGTTGTATTACTTAACAGTGAATATTAATTTGTTTTCTTTGCAGTATTTGAGGTCTGAAAAAATACATAGCATTTGACCTGTTTCAAAACGTGTAAACATCCTCTGTTTATCACAGAGCTTTTTGTTCTTCAAAAGTCTATTCCCAACGCAGCACTTACTTCCGGGTAAGCCTACAAAACACTTCATCTCTGAAGTTCTGGATTGCGTAGTCATGATGGTACTTTGGTGTGATAGGTGCTTCCCCCCAGTGTCTGTCTTTGAGAAGTAATATGGTAGAGCAGCGATGATGGTGAGATTACATCAGTTGAGGTCTATGTCTCTCATTTCCCTAAAATGTAGAGCAGTGCTCACCTGAAGTCACATCTGTCATATGGTCATTCAAAGTGTCATCGGTGTGCATGGATCAGTTGAAAACCTAGGACGGGGTGGACTGTGTTTGCGGATTGTGTGAGAATAGCCAGCTTTAATCAAACAGAAATAGAAATATTAATAAAGAGGATGGTCATGTTTGAATTCATGTTGACATCACATGATATGTTAAGTGGAAATAGGTTTTTGTAAGAGGAAGTGTGGAAACGTCACTAACTACTCACTTCAGTGAGAGCAGTCACCCTCTGCACGATGTGTGGAAACATTTATGTGTCTATTTTACACGCATGCACACATGCTAATCGGCTATGATCTTCCCTGCCAGTTTTTATTGTAGATTTTAAAAAAAATTAAATATATATATATATATATATATCTGCTTTTATTGTTCGAATCATTTCCTGAACAGGTAAAATCGAGTCTGTTGGGTGTGTAAGGATGACAATGGCTGTCTCGACAGGACGATTAGGATTAGCCCGTGTCCACACCTATAATATCACATCACACTATAACTCCAAATGCCTCTACTGCCAGACGTGATCGAATGATGCTGATATTCGGATAAGATGTTTATCTTTTTGTGTAAGTAGTTATTAAAACATATCAACACGTTGAATGGTTTGCCATCCAGTATGAGAGATCAGTTGTCACATTTTATGTAAGGTTGTTTGTATTTATGTCAATGTTAGCTTTGTTTTTAGTGTTATTTAACGTGATGAGCCCTGGGCTAGACAGCATCACATACCACATTTCACAGCCTGTGCTGAAACATGTTTTCATTAGTCATTGCTTCTACTTTTCACTAAGGCTTTACATTTGCTGGGATTATTCAGGATCCATTTATTTTAAAGATCTTTCTAATCATTTTCATTTACACAATATAAAACATATTGCACAACTGCGAGGCAGCTTCGACACATTTCAAATTTGCTAGATGAATAAAAATTCTAACAATAGGTTTTTTGCAGGCGTTTCTGCATAGCAACTTGGCACATCAACCCATGTGCATGTTAAAATGTGTTTACACTCATTTTACAACAGCTTTGAATTTCATGATTCATCAAGTCTTCATCAGGTCCTTAGTCACAGCTATTCAAATGTTTTTAGTGGAAAATGGAAAGTTTACTTATGAATGGCATGGGGTATGCTTTGCACTTTCAGTAGGAGGTAATAAGGGTAAATGCAGGCTGTTGGTGCACTCCCGTGTGGTTTTAATCACGTATGACAGCACTTTGAGCCCAGACAGGATGCTGAGGTAATACTTATAAAGTTTCTGTTGATGTCACATGTTCTAAGAAATGTTTTACTGATGTCATAAGTTCTGATATTACTAAACATAATTTTGCTCATCGGAAGGTTTTAAGTCATATTTTTTTTTGTTCTGTAGCTGGAGGGTTATGCATGTGATCTCAAAGGTGTTAAAAGGTTAAGAAAGGTTAAGAAAACTCAAACTGAGCTTGGAGGATCTGACTAGGAGGAAATTGTTTTAACATTCAGAAGAATTCTTCAACAACCTACTTTACAGGCTTTTCTTGGTCTTTTGTTAAAAAGAACTGAATGGCTTTTTAATCAATAAACACAATGTTTTTTTGACAGGAGAGATTCTGTGGCAGACACACATGGGAAGAAATGGGAAATAACCTTTTTTTTATGTAAAGGGCAGATTTAACAGTAGGTGGTTATATTCGACTGCAACGTGTGGTTATTCATGCTTTGTTGTGCTAAGGGGGCCAATTAGTCCATATCTGTGAGCTTTTCATTTTTACAAGCAACTTTAGGAAGAGAAAGTCTGAAGTTGTGTAAAATGAATGGATATGGCAACACAGTCAGTACAGCAGCCAGTCCTCCCCTGGGTTCTGCTGTGTTTTAGAAGTAAACAATGTTGACAAGTTTATATATAGTTTTTAATGTCTGATAGGAATCAGGATGTTCTTCTCATGCTGGTCATATATGTCTCTTATCCAACGCAGTAATGTATTAAGGCTAGATAACGTATTTTTAAATATTCTAGACTTTAAGGATACTGGCTTGCTTTGGCCTTTTTTTCTAGTAAAAGGATTACTATTTTCACAGTGTAGTGTCAGTATCAGCCATTAGATGGTGTTTCTTCACCAAATATGTTTTACAAAGTACAAGCTTACACAATCACACGTTTTTTGGCGGGCAGTTTATTAATTTCACTTGACTTCCACTCAAAATATATAGAACTGCACTGATGTATAAAACAACATTGTCATTGTTTGGGAAAAAAAGATTTTCAACAGCCATCACTCCAAAACCTTTTGGAGTCATCATGTTAAATAGCTTTTTTGGTGCTAGAAATATTTTTTTATAAATATGAAACATGGTTGAAAGTTTTGTTGTTCCTTAAAAGTTTAACGTGATGGGTAGTCCATTTCTAGAAACGTGTCAGTCCATCATTTATCAAGGGGGTGATTCGCCGGAAATAATTGTTTTTCTTTGTCTTTGGTGTGTTATAAGTTGCCCATGCATGTATTGGATACGTAAAATTGCAAAAATGTAAGTGTCGGGACAAAAGATGTATTTTATCTAGAAGCGAATACTCACCCAGACCTGCCTGTAACCACTTGTGTAACCACACCCCGGCGAATCTATGTCAGTTCGTAACACGATTTGACTAAGACTGCCCAAATGTATACGTAAGTAAGGTGGGATGTTCCAAATATGTTAAGAGGCGTTACATTTCCGTCCAGCATTCGACCAATCACTACGCAGTAGTGAACTGGCCAATCTTAGCACACCTCGCTTTTCAGAGCGATGAGCTTTGTAAAATACCAGCCCGTTTCAGAGAGGCGGAGCAAGGAGGAGATACAAACATGCACGGTATGTGGAAAATAGCTTTTTTTACCTTAAATCACGTATACACATTGTATTACATCTAAAGCAAACAATAATATTCGTTCTAGCCACGTCAAATGATCCCTTTAAGGCTACAAAGTGATTGAAAAGACTAAACTCTACATACATGCATGAATCATGTACAACATTGAAGACAAGACTCAGGCCTTATAAATCAAATTCCAAATATTAAGTCATTTTTAAAACTGAAAGAGTTGGGCGAAGAAACGAAGACATTGAGATACAATTGGAAAACAGTGTTTTTGGATCTTAACCCATGAGCTGACAGCTATAATGCCAGGGAGAGGGAAGTTGTGCTTGGAGGATTTTAATTGAGAACACTATGAAATAGTTTAAGAGGTTCTGAACACTTTTTCAAGATGTCATCGAAATTTTTCACATTAATAATGTCGTGACTGTACATTGTGATCTGTAAACTGCCATTTCGTTGAATTAATGTCCTACTGAAACTACAAAATCTGCAAATTATTTCAATATTTGGTCTCCTTGTCTATGTATGATAATGTCTTGAAACAGTAATGCGTTAAAACATGTGTATGTGAGTGATCTTAGCAGTGTGTAGAACAAATCTAGTGAGCATGTCGGGAAAGGTTCACATGCTGTAGTTCAGGGGTGATTCGTTATATCATCTGAGCAATTTAACTTGGCACAGATCACACACAACATAAACACAGGACATCAGGGACGATGATTGTACAGCTCTCAGTGGACACTCAGCTGTGCCAAAATCTATCCAAATTACAAATCCAGCGTTATATCCACCGTTTATATATCATCCATCACTGAAATGCTATGAATAAACAGACACACCTAAACTTCACTATCGCAAGAGTAACAAGCTGCAGCTGCAGGCTCTCAGTGCAGCCAATCTTGATGGTAACCGGGACTTGCTCATCGGTTGTCACATGGGCAGATCTTTATTTCGCCTTGCTGTGCTTTTCCAGGAGAATTGCCCAATAAAAGGAATAGGATTCCGAAACAGATCCAGACTTATAAAAAACTTTCAGAAACAAGTTGTAGTACTAGGGGAGTGTGTCAAGTACAGAAATAGTACATCATACGTCCAACTCGTTTTTTGACAAGTTGATCATGTTAAGCATGAGAAGCCTGGATGTTTAACATTGTAAATAAGTCAGAATGCATGAAACACCATTGCACCCCCCCTTTAATGACGTAATGTGCATACTGTAGGAATATTCTGTAGATGTGTTCATCAGAAAGCTCTCTTTTTTGGGGGGGTTAATACTATGTGTTTCCTCCTTTTTTTGTTAAACATCATCATGATCTTTGTTTTCTATTTTGAAGCCCTTGCTAGATATTATTTGATTAACCAAGGTGATATGGTTCCCATGGTGTCAGCCTGTATCACCTTGACATCTAATGCCAGAGACAGATGCACGTTTGGCCTAAGTGCTTTTCTGTTATGTCTTGCTGCTTCGAATTTGTTTATCTTTAATAGCTCTTTGTAAATGTTAAACAAACAAAAATGTGAGTAATTCCTTAAATGATGTACTACGTTTTAAACCTCAACATATATCAATTTTATATTTATATGTAGCACTTTCACAATATGCATTGTGCTACATGCAAAACAGCTTCGCAGAGATGTTTAAGTATAAACACAATATGTGCACTGTTAAAGGGATACTTTTTTCTTCCAAGCGGTAGAAGGGGACTTTGTTTGTTTAGAGAAATATCCATATTAACTGCACTGTTGGTGTTAATATCTAACTTCCGTTATCTCTGGGCTGCGCTTGTTTTTCCGGCAAATGACGGTGACGAGAGCTCCTGCACAGAGGAGGCGGTGTCCTATTTGAACTTGCGCGCCTGCGTCATTTGCTGGAAAAAACAAGCCTCTGGTTTAAGCGCAGCCGATGGATAACAGAAGTTAGACATTAATCTTAATAGCGCTGTCAATATGGATATTCTCTTAAACAAATGCATCGATTTGCTTCAGAAGACCTTTGTTAAGACCACGGAGCCGTGCTGAGAAGTTATTTGATCGATGGATGCACTTTTTGGAGTAGGGATGCACCAAAATGAAAATTCTTGTTCGAAGCCGAATAAAAATGGCCGTAGGCCAAATACCGTACACCATACAAGGCTTTTCGTATTTCTTCTATTAAGCAAATTTTTCACTATTGCATGAACTGAATGACTAAAATGTTATTTTATATTTTTGTCTAGCTTTTCAATATAATACAATATAACAAAATAAAATTACCAAAACAAGTAGGCTAAATTAAAACAAAAAAATGAGACCTCTCTCTTCTTGAATGGCCTATATAAGGCTTATAACGGACTGCTGATAGAATGTACTGTACTCTGTACCCCTACAACAAAAGACTTCATTAAAAAGTGTCCTTCAACATTAGAGGCTAAAAAAATATGATGCGAGCGGTGACATGTTTGCAGCATTAATAAAGTGTGCGTGTCTCTCTCTCTCTTGCTCTCTGTCTCTGCATCCCTATTTTGGAGCTTCAAAAAATTGCCCCCCATTTACTCCCATTCTACCGCTTAAAAGAAAATGATATGTGGTATTATAACTCCGACTGGAATATTCGTCAAGAAGAAAGTCAAACTAAGTCAGGATGCCTAGAGGGTGAGTACAACATGGGGAAAATTTGTTCTTGGCTGAACTATCCCTTTAAGCAAACTACAGACAAGTGCGAGACAAACCTAAACATACTGTATAGTCAAATTCACATGTTAACATTCATCTCTCCACCTGACGTCATACAAATATCTGCACCCACTAATTGTCAAGAAATGAGGTTTTACATGTAATGTCAGTATCTCCCTGTGGGCAAGCTTACGGCGACTATGTCAAGGAACCAAAGGTTGGACAACCCATCCTCAACTGGGTCCAGTTCTCCAGTGGCAGCTGTTTATGAAATTATGTTTGGGCTCATGTTCATAGTTAAAATAAATAAGTTTAATGATTTTATTTTTATTAATAACATAAGCATCTTACAGTGAAGGTCTCAAAAGCTTTCCAGTAACATGAATCCAGAGAAGTGACAAATTCACTCTGTTCATAATCTTAAAGAACACATAAAAATACAAATATAAATCTCATATTCATGTGAGATGTTTAACAATATAAACCACACACTATTGAAGTTGATCTTCTTTAGATGGAGATAAAAGAGTGGATTTCAACTCTGTGAGTTAACATGTTTGATAAAACCTTTTAACATCCTTCGAGAGCAAATTAAATTACATTCTTATGGCACGCGATTCGGATTTGAGATGACCATGTAATTCGTCTACTCTTCAAGTGATGCAAACCACTGTCCATATTTTACTTATAAATCGGAAACCACTGTAATTCCTGAGGTAACCCGTGGCGAATTAGCCCGTCGGTTAAAAACTGACGTCATGAAGTAGAATTCTGTCAATGTTACAATCATTTAATTTAATCACTATTTAAAAGTACGAAAGCTTTTCTTGGAGCCTGTGGGCAGGGAATGTAATGCACTGCCTGTGTGTGATGCTTGGCAATAGCCAGCATGAGTGTTTATGAGCCATCTACAGCTGGTAGGAGGCTAATGTGAAAGAAAGTGAGCGAACGAGTCGTGAAATGTCAGCACAAGCGAATGTTCAGCATCAGATCTCTCTGACCGTTGGGTCGTGACCTCCACAAAAGAAGATAATTTGTGAAATGTCTTAGTGGTTTTGTGTCCATACAATGGAAGTCAATTGGGGCCAGTGTTGTTCGGTTACCAACATTCTTTAAACTATCGTCTTTTGTGTTCTGAAGAATAAAGATAGTCATACAGGTTTGGAATGACATGAGGCTGAATAAATGATGACAGCATTTTCTTTTTTTTTGGATGAGCTGTCTCTTTCTGTTTATACCTAACATGAAGTGGCTTGTTTATAAGTAGCTTTTAGAATAGGCTTACCCCAGCTAGCATCTTTCATCTGAAAATATCTCATCACTTTTAGGTTACCCTAGGATTAGTGTCTCTCAATATCGACAATGGGATATCTTAAAACGTTTGATATACCACATCAGTTGCCATGGCAGAGGTATGGGAGTCCTGGAAAATGTCTCCACAGTCCTCACATCTTAACAGTTGAATAGTGATTTAAATTTCAATGTCAGGACTCTAAACAAGCCAACGGATTTGAATCTTTCAGCTTCTTTTGTGCAGTCCCAGGTGTTCCTGCACTGTTCTTTTCACATAAGCTAATCCTTCCCAGAGAACCGAACAGGTTGTGCAGTGTTATATGAATCATCATCAGCTTAAAATAAAGTCATGACAAACACAATGATGGTGATCAGGAGCCCTTCCTGTATATTTTTAATTGCAGAGGTCAACTTCATCACTTCGATTGTTCTTGTGCACGTTGTCGGTTTGGCCTTGTTAGCCTAAACAAACCAGCAGATATTCGTCCTGTGTCCACACACGTTTCTCTCCAGACAGAGGAAATCTTGGGGAGCAAAACTATCTGTTGTGAAGAATGGTCTTGTTTTTTAGCAAAAGTGTTTTCATGCATCATTTTGTTTCCCACGTGGACATGAATGCCTAATACGTGAAAGCACAAGTGATGGTGTAGGACGTATGAAGGCGGTATGAGCAATATGGTTTCTTAACCCACATCACTTCACCCACTTCCTAACTTTATTTGACTCTCGTGTGCAGGACTTACTCACACTTTTAGGATTTCTTATTAAATAATGTGTGTTTGCCTGCACGAGAGCTAATGAACGAAAGTCGTATTCGCTCCATTAAAACATGATTTTATTGCCTTGTAGAGGGGATTAGGGTTCTCAACTCACGTTTTTGTTCTTGCTGTCCGGGGGGGTTCATTTACTATGTGTGACTTCAGGGACTTGTCCAAGCATGGAGTCATGCGTTCCTGAGAAACAGAGAAACACCTTTGCTCATTACCACGTAATCGTCAAGTTCCTAGTACGGTTGTGGTTATTAAGCATTATAGAACATTTTAATTTGGAGAATTATTGAGTTTGAGCAGGAAAAAAATCATGTTTGGGGTAGTGGACCACATGTTAGATAGAGGTAGAAGATATATTATATGCATATCGCAATAGTTTGCTATAACTGAATGATTATGATACTGTGAAAAGTTATGTATAGTAAAAGTTTTAGGTCGATGATGCACATAGCAGAGAGACTGGCGAGGCCAAAAATCTGAAATGTTTTCTTTTTTAGACATTTACGTCATGACTGGTGTTTTTTAAACGTTATAACCAAACTGGTCGGTATTTTGACATATTTTTATGTATTTACACAAGTTTAAAACGAATCGACTGCTTGCTAGATTGTTGTGTTAGTAAGTTCAAGACTTTTTTCTCACACACCATTAAACTTTATGCTCGGATTGACCTGAAGGTTGATCAAGACCATCGTCAGTTCTTTATTTAAAGATATGTGATGTTTTAACATAGAGAAGACAAAAGCGCGCACATCAACCTCAAGTGGCTACTCGTCCAAAAAAAGAATAAAGAATTGTATATAAAGTCAGCACTCCAAGCTCCAAAAATGTAAAAAATGCAGGAATTAAAAGCCTTTTGCAGCTCGAAACGCCATGCGAAAGTCTTTTAATTAATAATTTTGGGAGATTTGGTGTGCCAACTTTATACACAATTCTTTATGATTAACATAGATAAAACATATTTTCAGACTCATCAGCTTTACACATCCATCTGGCACAGAATTCAATGTTTTCTCTACCCAGAAGATTCAGATGGATGAAGGTGGAGTCTCCTTCCACCGCCGACATGCTCGTTCATTGAGTTGGTGTTGTTTTGGTATGAGCCATTGATCACCAGGTGATACCTCGACTCATTGCAGTGGTGTAGGGGCTGCGCTTGCCAAAACTTGAGGAGAAGGGTGATTTATGCCTGGGCTGCTTGTGAGTAATGAAGGCTGGGCAGCTTTTTTATAGCTCACCATATGGACATGTTTCAGCAATTGGCAATCAAGCACATGTGAGGGAACACATAGAAGGGAGGAGTTTGGGAAAATCAGAGGTTTGTAAGTTTACGTTTGTTTAAACAGAAGATAAAGAAAGTACAAACTCATGACACTCTTGACAGCGGAGGTTTTTTGTACTCGGACAAGCCAAACGATTTTCAAAAAGATCAACCTTGATGAAAAATGGTAGGATTGACATTTTTATTAGTCACACGATGATTCCCGGTGCTGCACGTAGAAACGCGCTGTCAGCATTCCAGCACGTACAGTATAAAGCATGCTTCAGAATATTAACAAGATTCGGACTCTTTATCCAGTTTCCAATAGAATAGCACAACTCTATTGTCCCTCTACGTAAAAGCGTGAAGCAGGCTGTCTCGAGGTAGCTGACTCACTGCACGACTCAAACCGATTTCCATCAGCTGCCTCACTTGTTATCACACAAAGCCGTGCAACAATACTGGGCCATCAGAGAACACAGCAGGCAGGCTGATTATGGATGGCTGGTTTAGACACATGCTCACAGAGATGGTCATTCTATTGTGTGTGTTATACTGTAGAGGAAAGTTTCATCAGGGGGAAGGATTAGGTGAAATGTCTTAGTTTAGACCCATGTGGATTTTACAGCATCACTTTCAGCTAGGCAGAAAATGAATTACTTCATAAAATAAGCAAGTAAAAATCACTTCTAGATTTGTGTATAACACAGGTAAAGTAAGGTGGGTTTGTGGTGATCCATTTATTACTTAAACGTAGAAACTAAACCAAGTAATCCAGATGGACCGGTTTAGCATTTAACAGGCATTAAGGCTAAATAAAAACCTGTCCGATCACTTTTAGTTACTCAAACAAAGTAATTTTATATTGACTCAACATGACAGACACATGGTCTTGTATTCTCCAGAGAACTGTCTACTGTACTTTATTTAAGCAAGATGTATGCAAAAGACAAAATGGATTCTGTAATACTTTCCCAGAGCTTGACATAAAGCATTGCAACGTGGTTGTCTTTCGGACAAGTACATTTGCCATTCACTTGTCCGAGTACAAATATTACTTGTCCTAAAAATCTATTTCATTTGAAGTGTGAATATAATTGATTCGGATATTGATTGGTCAAGTTATTTTATAGGCATTTTACTTAGTGTCTTCTTCGGCCATTGCTATAGAACAAAGGCACGCAGTAATTACAGGGCTGTACGTTAACTTTGTTTGCACATAGCACTGGTTCTACAGAGGCCAAACAGTTGTAGCCCAAGTATAAAACGTCTGTTGTCATCATTAAAAAAAAAATGCAAGTGAAGTTCATCACATGAATAGGCAGGTAACTGACAAATGATATTAAAGCGATATTTCAGAGGCAAAACTAAATTTCCCCCATGTTTTCCTCACCCTCAAGGCACCATGACTGAATATGACTTTCTTCTTTAAAAAGTGCAGTCAGAGTTATAATACCACATATAATTTTTCTTACAGGCAGTAGAATGGGAGAATGTTTTGAAGTTCCAAAAAGTGCATCCATCGATCAAAGACCGGCTCGACACCGCTCTGTGGTCTTAACAAAGTTCTTCTGAAGCGTATATATGCATTTGTTAAAGAGGAATATCCATATTGAGAGCACTTTAATGTTATTGTCTAGCATCCGTTTTCCCTCTGCTGTGGCGTGTCATACGTTCCGGTGGTATTTTGCGTTTGTTCCAATAGGATACCGTCTCCTCTGTGCAGGAGCTTTCATCACAGTCATTTGCCTGAAAAACAAGCCTCACACGCAGCAGAATACAAGCATTTGTGAAATTAAAATTGGAATTTATATTTTACATCACACATCAAGCTTGGTAGTTGGTTCTGAGCTTTAAAGTGGGAAATGTATTCCAGTTGGTGAATGTGTTATAGTAAGAAATGTGATAGTTAGGCGCTGCACAACAAAAAGCACTACCATCAAAAAAACTCATCTTAAAATTTGGAACAGATAATAAATCCTGCAGAAGATAGATTAAAAGACCGATAGACACACAGATAGATAGATAAAAAGACGGAGATCGGTTCAGAAAGATGGGTTCAAATGAGTCATTACATCGCAAATCGGACATTGAAATAGTGGGGAGGGAGACTGTTCAGAAACCAATTTGTTCGGCTCCATTAAGTACTGCACACAACGATCAGAATATGACATCAATGTTCCGTGAAAACGCTTTTAAAAGCAGAAGGAGCAGTCTGTTCTGAGGTGCTTTAATGCCGACCGGTCTGCGCAACACCGAATGAAGTCAAACACACACAATAGTTTGGAGACAGAGGAAGTGAACAAGCTTGCTCTTTCCTGCACTTATCACAAGCGCGTCATTCACCACTCATAAATATAAATCACTTCTTTTGTGGGTCAAAAAAATCTGGAAAATGAAGACCCATATCTCCTTTCACCTCCAGCCCCTCAGCACCTGTTATTTCTCCAGTGCAGGCATAACTTAAACCACTCAAATTGTCCAGACCATGGCCTTCTCCTCTACTCTACATTCACCGCTCCATACTGGAAACTCTGCTACTAATGTTTGCAGTGGAAGCGCATAGGTCTTCCCCTATATCCGCCTGTAGTTTCACTGCATGCCTTTGTGCGCTCATCTCACTATGCAGACGATCCAACTTACAGAGCAGGTTTGACACAGCACCGTTGTCAAATGACACAGATAGCAACTCATCAGGAAGTGTGAATGAACCGGTGAATATTTTCTCCACACTCATTTAGCAACTTAAAGCAACTTCTGGCTACCTTTACATGTCACACCGTTGTTTAGTGTCTGGGCAAAGCTCAAACAGCAGCTTTTTTGATGACTATCCATTTGGAGTCAAACGTACTTGAGGCTACCAGGACTACCAAGACTATTCGATCAAGACTCATCATTTTTATTTTAACCGAGAGGAAGTTAAGAAACTCATCCTCAACGATTTATTTTGAGGCTGGCTAAGCCCAGGAGCAACTGAGCCACGACAGACTCGATCTGCCATCTTGAATCTATCGACTGACAATGGTCAATGAATGGTCATTTCTTTAACAGCATCATTTTATGAATGAAAACCAACATTCTTATTTTGTTGGCATGCAACTGATGTCTTTATTAAATACATATTTTTTTCCAATAATCAAACCCATTATAATAAGTGTGCCTGGTAGGAAATATACAGAAAATATATATAGATAGATAGATAGATAGATAGACAGACAGACAGACAGATAAATAAAAGGACAGATAGACAGACATCTAAAGAGATAGATAGATAGATAGATAGATAGATAGATAGATAGATAGATAGATAGATAGATAGATAGATAGATAGATAGATAGATAGATAGACAGACAGGGGGATAGAAAGATATAGAAGTGGATAGATGTATGGACAGACTAACAGACAGACAGATAGTTAGAGATGGGTGGTTTAAAAAGACAGATAGACAAACAGATAGATACACATAACGACAGATAAATGGATAAATTAAAAAGATAGATACATACATAAACAGACAGACAGACAGGAAGGCAGGCAGACAGACAGATAGATAGATGGGCAGACAAACAGAGAAACAGGTAGATAAATAAAAGACAGACAGACAGATAGATAGATAGACAGATGGGCAGACAGACAGGTAGATAGACAAATGAAGAGACGTACAGACTGATAACACAGACAAAAAGATAGACACAGATAAAAGAAAGATACAGATAGACAGATAAGACAGAGATAGAAACATACACATTATATTTTATATAGTTATTATGTCACATTACATACTGTTTGTATTAATAAATCATCAATGTTAGTTTAACAATATTGCTACAGCAAACAAGGTAAGATGTGATTGATTTGCTGTGAAAATGTAGTTGATCTACATCGACTGGAGTCGTGTCCGTATTGAATAGCACGAGCTAAAAGTAGCTGTTGGGTTCCCTTGTCCTCATGTGACCTCAATATGTTTGTGTGTAGATGACGGTGTGCGCTGTGCTGTGCTTTGCAGACAGACTGATCTTAACATCACAGTGTGTTCCAGCTGCAGTGCAGCGCTGAGAGTCTGCGGCTGCGCTTTCACATCCACTCTAAACACACTTCTCCATAGAGAGAGAGAGAGAGAGAGAGAGAGAGAGAGCACGATGTATGCTTAAGTCTCTGAGATCCTCCATGAAAAAAAAGAGCGTGATGCGACGTGACGTCTTGTAGAGAAACAGCTGTGCGGCAGCACGCTTAGTCATAACTCGTGCACTTCGCCTTTGCTCTTTGTGTTGTATTTGAAATGCCTTGTCAATGTTGCGTTGCATCATGAGCCATTTTTTCTCCTTCTATTTTGTGCATTTGTGTCTATTTTTATATGACACAGTCATGTGACTTTTGGTGCAGTTTAGCGTTTCTCATAGGAAAGAAGCATCACGAATGAGACACACTTTATGTTGTTGACAACAGTGAGACCGGTCTTATGTGATTTTAACACGATACCAACGTTTTTAAAGAATCAAAAGTCAGATATTTTATTATAACTTTGCGTGCATTCCATTTGACCCTCAAATAATTTGACATATTTCCATTACATAACTATATTATATAACATTATGTACAATAAGTTTGTTTTTATTTTGAGACAAGAAATACCCGAAATATGCCGTTTTACTGACACCCCTACTGAGCCTCACGAGCTATGAATGAGCAACCTCTGAGTAATTACATTCTCTCCTGGGTTGTCATGGCGATAACATTGTAGACATGATCATAATGCCGATAATGCATTCATGATTATATAACACAAGCTAAATGCCTCTTATTTTCAAAAGCATCTTGGTACATTGTGTCTCAAGCCAGTGAGTTTGCCACCGTTCTCTGTTGAACTCCAGTCCGGTGTCGTGAGTGTCCGGACCGCAGCTTACCTCCCCCCTCGTGCGTACTTGTAGAGTAAGAAACCACATAGGGGATCCTTTGTTTAGGAGGGTCTAGGCATGGGTGATACATTTACAAGCCGCTAGAGTCCCTCCGCGATTGGCTGACGGGGCGCTGTCTGCGTCTGCGAAAGGCATGCGTCGGGTGTCTGCGGCAGCGATCTGAAGCCTCTCTCCTCAGCGCTGATCATGCAAACCTGGGCTGCGCGCTCTGCATCTGCAACTACAGCCACTTATTCTTCTGAAGCCGAGGGAGGCAAGATGGCCACCTTTTAGGATAATGCTGCCCAAAACTGAGGGTCTGCCTCTGAGGAATGAGAAGGTACAATGAGAGGCTTTTCATGGCTGTTGTCTCAGTCAGACGCTTGAAATAGATTGTTGTGACTGCGCGCGTGCTGATAGCTTTGTGTACCGTGTGTTCTTGTTGGCATTGCCGGGTCCTGGCTTATGTTTTGTTTTTTGTTTTAGGTAGGGTGTAAGGATTTTGACAAAGCAAAGACAAAAGCGAGAGAGAGAGCGTTTTAAAGATAAATACGAATAAAGTTTTATGTTGTTTTTTTACATTTTGTGCCCTGTAGTTTTTTTATGTGAGATAAATCATTCTGAAATCAGTGTGTAAGAGAGTTTTGGTAGGATGAGAGGCAGCTGTATGTGTGTATTCACCTGCGCTCTCCCTTTTGTCACCGTTGTGGTTCTGAAACAGGAAAGCACTCGCGTATGAATGAAGAAAACTCGTAACTTCAGAGAAACACGTACACACCAGGAAGGAAATGTGCTTTTTTAGAATTTGTGTTACAGCGAAAGGCTTGGCGCTGTGAAACTGTGCACGCAAAACTACTGGCTTTGATGTGTTTAGAGGGGGTAGAGGGAGCCTCACCTCCGAGGAACTCAACATAGAGATGAAATGTATAACTTTTCTGTACCTATATGGGAATTATTCTGTTTACATTACAAAAAACGACAACGCACTTTTTTATCCAGACTGACCTAACGTACATTCACTGTAATAGATCACTTTGTGTATTCCCTGGGAATCAAACCCTGGACTGTGCCGTCGCTAGCAGGAACTCAGTGTGATATTGCTCCCATCTGTGTCATTCTCTTATAGAATCAAGCTGCACTTTGTCTTTTTGAATGAGAGCATGGTGTGTACATTTTTCAGTGTCACAGCTCTCCGCCCTTCGCTCTCTTTAGGTTTGATGCTCCCTTCTGTTTTAACTTTCCCTTGGTAACGCTTCCTAAGGGAGGCTTCTTTGGATTCTGGCAGAATGCACGTTGTTGCTAGGGGTGCGTGCGTGCGTGCGTGCATGCGTGTGTCTGTTATTACAACTAAAAAGAGAAAAAAGTCAAGTGTGACTTTTTGGAGTTTTCGAGGCTTCAGACACAACAAATTGGGAACAAAGATGCAGAGGCACTGCTGGGAGAGACTTGCGTTTGACGTGCTACGAATGAACAAAACGTCTAGTGATGGTTTCAATTAAAAACACATTGTGTGCTTGACATGTTGTAGTGTGTTGTGGAGATGAATGTTTTGTAGTCTTTTCCAAGGTTGACTTCTTTGATACACTTTCCTTCTCTGTTTATAAACATCATTTGAGAACTTGAATGTGGTTTGAATACATCCAAATCTTGTGTTAAAAATAGTCTTGTGTTAGTTCGGTTTCAACATTTGAAAGGTTTTTAAAACTTCTTGAAACACATCTTTGACTTATTTACATTTTTACATTTGATCAAAGTCTTCAGCTTAAACCTTTTGATTCTCTGCAGCATTGTCAGTTAATAAACTATAAATAACTCCATTGTCAAATGTCTTCATACATCCTTAACGTCTGATCTGTCCTTTTTGGAAAACAACACAACGAAAATGTCTACCATTGTTGTCTTCCTGCATCTCTCTATGAGCAGCTTTAAAGGGATAGTTCACCCAAAAATAAAACTTCTTTCCTCATTTACTCGGCCTCATGGTGTTACAAACTGTATTTAATAATTTGTTCTGTTGAACACGAATTTGAAGAATGTGGGAAACTAAACAGTTCTGGGGAACTATTGAATACCAACCATTGGGTGGGACGAGATCCAACTGGTCTCACGAGAACACAATTTCCTTATGCAATTGGAGTGCTGGACTCAAAATTGCGACCATTGCAGTCGCATATGCTCCCTAAATATAACATGTGCGACCTCAAAATATATTTGGGAGCATTTGTGTGAGTGAACATTTTGTTGTGGTGTGACCTGTTTTCATTACTGTCCAAACACGCTCATAACTGCACAAAGTACGTACATTCATAGACATGATTTTCCATCCCGTGGTGTTGCTTTCCCGCCATTTCTTTATGGAAACACGCGCAAGACGGATTGGTTTCAACCTTTGCGCGCGTCTCCTGTGTCTGCAGCGCCTCGCTTAAAGCACTTGTAATACAAATATTTTTCTTTGTGTTCAACAGAACAAAAATTTTTACAGGTTTGAAATGACATGAAAGTGAGTTAATAATGGCATTATTTTCATTTTTGGGTCAACTATCCATTTAACATCAATATAGAAAGGAACTAAGATTTGTTCTCAATAGGCTACAGTAGCACATTTACATGATGTGTTTATGTCCTCGCTAACAGAAATTATTAGATTCTATGACAAAACTAATGTTACTAAATAAATCCATCTGTGTTTGATGTTGAATCACTACTGTTATTCATAAATTCGCTTGTATTTGATAAGATACAGATTTTCCAACTCATAACAATTATTACCTTATTTTAAAATTAGAGTTTATGAGTTAGGATGACATTAAAGGAACAGTTCTGTTCCTTCTGTCATCATTTACTCACCCTCGAGTTGTTCCAAATCTGTACAAATTTCTTCGTGATTGTGTACACAGAGAAAGATATTTAGAAGAATGCTTGTAACGAAACAATTCTTGGCCACCATTGACAACCGTAGTAGGAAAAAAGTATTTCTAAATGTCTTTGTTATGTTGGACAAAAAAGAATTAAGAATTAAGGAAAGCAAACAGTTCTGGGGCTCTTTTGATTACCATTAGCCGGCTTTCGACTGCCGAGCCAGGGCTTTCATCGTGCCGAGCCGAGCCAAGCTGGAAGAATGAAATTTAGTCAGACTGGAGAGAAGCTGGAACGCAATCGCGTTATTACAAAAACAGAGAAAACAGAGGAGGCTTTTTATTTATTTTAATGTCTGCTTGGGAAAGACGAGGCAGCTAGCCTATAAAATAATAGATAAAGTATTTATTTTTTGCATCTTAAGTTTACATCAATGCTTGCAATTCTCAAACGTTTTTCGTTTCGTATTCCCTTCTTATTCGTTTTGTATTCATTTAGTTTTTGTACAATGTGTGCCTTGATTACTCGTTTTGTTAATATAGGCAAATTATCTTACGCACCAAAATATTTTAACATGTAATAAAAGGGGAGAAAGAATACACATTTGTTCTCTTTTAGCAGAGAATGGCTTTTATTTTCCTTGTCATTGCATAAATTTAATTGCGACAACAAAATATATTATTGTAAGATAGTCTATCTAACGTAAATATATACATTTTTATTTTTGTTTCATATTTATTTTTTGATTGATGTGTGCTGTGATTATTTGTGGTCTGTGTTTCAAATTTCATTTTACTTTTTTGTAGTTTTGCGTTTTAATTAAGTAAGATGAACATTTAAAATGCAGTTATTTGTTATCTTTATGAAGTAAAACGAGTTTCTTGCCGCTGCCACGGTTCTTCTGATCCAGATAATCTCGCATTTTCACCTCAAGCCACATTTGGCTCGCTGTGGCCCAAGATTTTCATCGGGCCAAAAAACCCTGGCTGTTGGCCCTGAGTAAGCCCAGGCTCGGCACGATCAAGCACCGGAAGTGACTGTGGAAACGTGACTGGCCCTGGCATGCACTTGCCTGCCGGCTTCTGGCTCGATAGTGGAAAGGCAGTTATTGTCATTTTTCCTACTTTGGTAGTCAATGTTGACCAAGAACTGTTGGCCACCAGGGGACAAACCAGGTACTGTTTGGTCCTTAAAAGATGAAAAAAATCATCATTTACACAGGCTTGAGTACGTCTACAGTAGTGATACCGAAAGAGGTTTTACTCAGCGTTCTGACTGTTTTGTTTCAATTCTGGATGGGGACCTCACAAGAGCCGATTAGCATTATCTTCCATTTCCCCCCAGTAATAACAGTTGCAATGGCTGCCAAGTTATTGCCTCACTCTTGTTTAATCCCTCTGTTGCGTCACCGCTGTCTTTGGCATAAGTGATACTGAATACTGTATTTGTTAGTGGTGCTTTTATATAGACAAGGCACTGAAAGACTAATTTAACATGCCTATAAATGCTAAATACATAAAAACCACAAAACCTCACAAAAGTGACTGACTGGCTCCCTCACGTTTTTAATCTTCACATGCACACTGTTTTACAAGAGTAGTAAAATGGGTTTAATGGGAAGTGTTTAGGTTACGGTGAGATATGGGCATCACAAAGCCAGACACACTTTGAGACTCTCAAGTGCACTATTCGCTACATTACCTCTTTTCTAGTATGGAAAACTGTTACGAATATGATAACTATTTCACTTAAAAAAAAAAGGTAAACTTAGGGAAAGTACACCCCCAAATAAAGATTTATTTACCTTCATAGTATTCAAAACTTGTATATGACTCTTCTTTCTAAAAACACTAAAGAAGATATTTTAAGAAATGTTTTGTGTCCTAACAATGAATGCAATGGAGAACCAATGTGGTTTAATGTGCCAAAGAAAATGTCTTCTATAGTGCTGTGCAGAAGAAAGAAAATCATACAGGTTTGGAATGACACGAGGCTGATTAAATGATGAAAGAGTTTTAATTGTTTGATTAACTATGCCTTTATATACGTTTTGCTTCTCAAGTAAACCTAACTTAAATTTACCCATTGTTACTGGAAAACAGGACAAAAATGCTGAAAGTAATGCAGTATTATTATTTATTTCTGAGTCTCATTTGACATTTTTGCATGTTTTTAATATGAAATAAAATACAAATACTAAAGATCTGTGTTTATTTGCATTTTTTGCTTAATCATCATTGTCAAGAAACAGGCTGAACAATCTCTATGTTTTTCCACTGCCTAGGTTGAGTCAGACGGCTACTCAGTAAATGGCACAGGTTCAGAGCAGATGGAGGAGACCAGTGTGGCACCAGAGGAAGAGGCTCATTACATATCCCCGACACACAATGTTCCACCTGACGTTCCCACGCCTCCACAGCATGGCTTACAACCAGCACCTGCTGGAAAAGAGCCCAGGGCCACTGAAAGCAGAGATGCTTCTCTCACTCACAACATCTCTGCAACCTCTAAAAATGGTGCTGAACAGATCAAACCAAACACTGAGAAACGTGTGTGTCTTACTGACCCGCAAGCAATGTCTCGTAGAACTACGACTTTGTTTAACAAAACGCACGGACACGAGACGCTCCGGGTCAAGATGGTTCCCTTGAAGAAAATCAAACTGGAGGAGCCCATGGTGGAGATTGACAACCCGCATTCGAAGACCAACGTCGAGTATGAGGACGCTTTATCCACATTAGCAGCTGTTGTTTGCTTCTCCAGTACGGACCGGAAAGGTCTTGAGGAGAAGCTTTTCGGACCTCAGGCCTCAGATGTGGGTTGTTTGAAATCTGAGCCGAAAGAGCCGCATCAGTGTCAGTCAAATCAAAGAGAAAGTCCAATGGAGCCTCTTCAGAAAAATAACATTGCACTTACCCAATCTTCACCCAATGTCCGATCTCTGGTCCAACATAGGAACATTACCGCTGATCAGGCCATTGCTATTGAAGCCCTCACCCAACTGGCAGCTACCCCACAAACAGTTGAAACCGAAAGCCAGAGACGGTGCTCTCCGCTAGAAAGCACGACATCGCCGCACTTCGCTTCATGCGACTACATACCTCTCCGAGAGGCTAAATCGGTTTCAGATGGCGTCTCCAACAAGGTCTCTGTAATCAGTTCATCATTGCACCAGACGTCAGTCATTCGCAGCACTTTGAACAGACAGGCCAACTTCGCCCATCACCGCACATCCACCCCAAAAAAACTTTCCTTAAAGGATCTCCTGGTGGCCAGCTCGGAATGCGAAAAGCTATCAAACGCGGCTGAAAACCGAAGATACGACCAAGCACTTTGTAAAGGTGAAAGATTCGAAGGCACTTTTAAGAAATTCAAACATTGTGAAGGGACTTCTCGAAGGAGGGACGAAGAGGAAGTGGCTGCCCAATTGGTTCAACTTGCATTTATGATCGAGTCAAGACAGATGCAAGTCTCTGAAAACAGTCCGCCCAACGGTATGCCATCTCAGACAACCAAATACAATGGGAATTTCGCGGGGCAGCACTTGAAAAAGCAAAGGAAACCGAGAATGACACCAACAAAACCAAGGATATCAAAGAAGAAAGTTTGCCTGGATGATGGCAACCAATGTAGGGTTCCTTTAGCCAGGAAAACGCCCAACAGAAAAACAACCCCGCTCAAGGCCACCATCCAAAAAGCCATTCTGCAACAAAAGATGAGGATTCAGCACAAGAGGAGCCCGTTTCTTCCACAAGCTCAAATAGATTTGAAAAAATACATCGCAGAGGCCCATCACGAAAACAGACAACTGTTATATTACAGCAGCTCTCTGAAGAAAGAACATATATGCTCCAGTAAACCCAACGGCTTTCACCTCAAATACGAGCATGGGGCTCAGAGTGAGTCGCAGCCAAATGGACTCTTTCACAATCACGCAAATGACCATCTAGGTGCTAGTCAGCTGCAGAGGCATGAATGTGAACAACAAACGATTTCTCAGGTATCGAAAACCTACGACGTGCTAAATCCCGGTGCTAAACAACAGCCTCAGCACACCGCGCCTAGTGTACCCTGTAAAGACTCGGATCATCAACACTTGCACACGAATCAAAATGGGTATTACAGGTTGGAGAAATCCGGTGGTGTGACTGTGCTGTCCACACCCACTGTACATTTACAAAATGGTGACTTGGAGGACGCTGGAGAAGAGACTCCCACTAAACACTCACTCAACAGCTTCTTGGAGTCTCCGGTGAGATTCTTGAACACACCAACCCGGAATCTCCTCAATACTCCCTCTAAACAGTTAACAGAGCTGCCGTCCTGTGACTGTGTGGGTTAGTCTCATTGATTGTATCATAGTCTTGATCTATAGGCTGATGATGATGGTGTGCTAGGTGTTCTTTTCATTCATTTTGCTTTCTTCATCCACAGAGCAAATTATCGAGAAAGAGGAGGGTCCGTACTACACGCACCTCGGATCTGGTCCCAATGTAGCAGCGGTTAGAGAGTTGATGGAGAACAGGTGAAGGGTTTTTTGACATCAGAACACTAGTTTTTACACTAAAAAATGCAGGATTTGAAATGCTCAGTAGATTCAGACTTCCCTGCATATGCAGTCGCAACCACAGGTGTTTTTGTAAAAAAGGAACACGCTTACATATTATCTAGAAGTTGAAACAGGAAGCCCGTGACTGGGTTCATGAGGCCCACAGAGTGATTCTCACCACACAGAGGTTGAGAGTTTATTGATGAGCTGCAGTAGCTGTAGTAGGTTGTGGTGATACTGTTTCCCAAAACTTGTTGCAAGTACAGTTAAGAACTAGATTGTTCTGTGATGTTCAAAAAAATATCTGTTGGAAAGCTTAACAAAACACATGGGGCTCATGTAAAGATTATAACTTTTACTCTTTCATCGCCACTGACGAGTAATCTCGTCATTTAAAAACCAACTGTTCCCTGGCAAAGCAGGTTATTACGGCAACCAGTGTTTGTACTGTTGTACAGCATGTGACGTTGTTACACAGCTTTGTAAAAAGTACAGAACCATTCAGAACATAATCATTGTTCTGGGTCTAATCCGGGCGGAGTCTTTGACAAAAAATGCTAACTATCTCAGTCGTTTAATCAAAGTTATGCATTTTTTAAGAAACCTACCCATATTTAAGAGGTGATAAAAAGAACAAATGAAGATAGAAGAATATGGTTTCTTTTGTTTTAAAGGAGAGATCTTTCATTTTATATTTTTTTTGTCCATATATTCATTACAGAAAATATACTGTGAGCCATCAAAGTTTAGTGAAAATGTTTTTAAAAAAACGCTGATGGTGGCAACTTTGAATAAAAAAATGCTGGCAAGGAAAGAGTTAAGAGCTAAAATAAAAAACAAATTCTATATGAAAGAGAATATCAGCATCCACAACTATACAGATACAGAGGAACTGTATCTTTCTATTGTTGGAATCACTTTCAAAACAATTGGTTTGACAGTCAATCAAAATCTATCTGAATTGAAAGGAGCAATGTGGAGATTTCAACGGCATTTAGTGGTAAGGTTGCGAATTGCAACCAATGGCTCACTCCACCCTTTGCTTTCAAAGCACAAGGGTGGCTGACACAAAAGATGTCATCCATTAACTTATTTGTCAGTATCTATCATACAGTTATTTTGGGGAAATTGCATTGCATGATGATTTAAGGTGTGCCCCTGAAACTTTCAGTCAGTGGATACAATGCTCCTTGTAAAAAGAGTTATTCTGGAACCCTGGTGTACTGGCTTATTAGATGGTATGTAGTGTATGTGTACACTGTACAGTAGTTTTACTGATTAAAAAAAAATCCATTTTAAAACCAACCTATGTCCTTAACATGTCCTCATATTGTGCTCAATGTTTTCAAAACAGGTACGGCGAGAAAGGCAAAGCAGTCCGTGTGGAGGTCGTGGTCTACACTGGCAAAGAGGGGCGGAGCTCGCAAGGTTGCCCAATCGCCAAGTGGGTCAGTGACCTCTATAACACGCACCATACTCTGTAAAAAGGTGTCAGAATATCTGTTGACTCTCGTGTGTTGTATTCTTCAGGTCATTAGACGGGGAAGCGAGGAGGAGAAGTTGTTGTGTCTCGTGCGGTGGCGTGCCGGTCACTGCTGTCAGAATGCCGTGGTGGTCATTTTGATTCTGGCCTGGGAGGGCATTCCACGTACCATGGCAGACAATCTGTACCAGGAGCTCACGCAGACTCTCTGTAAATATGGCTCGCCCACTAGCCGCCGATGCGCCCTCAATGAGGAGTGAGTCACAGTGACATGCGGACAGAGTGTGTGGGCATGATTCATGCACACACCCTCACACACATACGAAAGCACATTTTGGAGGTTGTTCTTGATGAAGTGTTTGTGAGGCATAAGTTCTTTTAAAAGTCTTAAAGTGACTCTTTCACACATTAAGTGCACCAAATTTTGCAACTGTAAAATCCCTGCTGAAAAGCAAATAAACAGTAGCGCCAGCCCAGTGTTCTTCAAAACTTGCCCACACAAGAAAATGTCATACGGTGACTATTAGAAAGAGTAAGTGGATGCGTAAATGATGACAAGAATTTTCTTTTCATTCTTTTTTTATCTAGCACGAGCAGGACAACAATCATTGTCAATCATTTTGTCTGTGTGAAATACCTTCTGCATTTCTTTATCCCATAATGCGCTTCATCTTCTTTATGTTTTTGTGTGTTAGCCGTACCTGTGCATGCCAAGGCCTGGACCCAGAGACGTGCGGTGCCTCCTTTTCTTTCGGTTGCTCATGGAGTATGTACTTCAACGGCTGCAAGTTTGCACGCAGTAAAACGCCCCGGAAGTTCAAACTACAAGGAGACTGCCCTGAAGAGGTAAGGCTTAAAAAGACATATTTAATCCAATAAATTAAGTGATAAGTGACTGCATAGTTATATGCTTGTTTTCTGAGTATAAAAAAAACACTTGCAAAAACTGTGGCTCTCAAGGATGGAACCTGCAAGCCCCCCATTTTATAATTTTTTAATAAATTCTAAAACAGAAATAATCAAACAGATAAATAAGGCCACCTACCAAAGTAATTTAAATTCCAGCATTGTATAATTGAATGTTTTTGGCTTACTCAAAGATTTAAGACTTTTTTGGACCAATCACAATGCAAAGGTTTGAGAACCACATAACTAAAACTGTTTAGCTTTCTTTTGCCCTCTAGTGGCAATAATCTAAATAGCCCAATGAAATGTTGCATCATTCACATGAAATTTAAATCAGACTTTTCAGTATGTTCATTTACAGTATTTATTTTGTTGACAGGAGGAGAAACTGGAGAAACATCTGCATAACTTGGCAACAGATTTGGCACCCGTGTACAGAAAACTCGCACCTGAGGCCTTTCAGAATCAGGTTAGAATCACATTGTCACCATGAAATTTGGGAAAACCAGCGGTGCAGTCACTTGATCTTGTTGATTCTTATCTGCCATGAAGTTTGTGTATTTATAATTTTCATGATTAGCTGGATTGAATTTCCAGCTAGTTCATTAAAATGTTTGTATAAATAAATACAAATAAATATTTTTTTGTTAATAATTTTTGTTATGAATCATTTATAAATATATTTCTAATAGAAGTTTAGTTTTTGTGGCGAAGTCAGTAAAAGAAAACCTTGCTAAAAACCTAAACTACTGCCCTGACAATACCTTGAAAAACATATTGTTTGATTTGTCAAAGTTATAACAAAGTTGTATAACAAATACATAATCCATCACAGATCAGTCTCAAATATTTAAAAAATAAAGAAAAAACTATGTCCTAAATGTCCCTTATAGCCCAGGGTATTCCCAGTCTGCATACTAAGGGAAGGGCTTTAATCTGATTCCGGTCTGATCTGAATATAATACATTTTTCATCATGTTCACATTTCAGGTCTAAGCTTAATACTGATATGATGACAGTGCTGTTTTAATAATAATATGAAATGTGTGCTGTTGTAATGGAGGTGATGTGATGATGTGACCTGTCAGGTAGAGATGGAGCAGCTGGGACAGGACTGTCGGCTGGGCAGGAGGGAAGGTCGACCGTTTTCTGGTGTCACAGCATGTGTGGACTTCTGTGCTCATGCCCACAAAGACACACACAACATGACCAATGGAAGCACTTTGGTGAGCATCAGCACTAGCATTACAATCTATGACATCTTTTGTCATTCTAATGTCATTCTTCTTGACTTCCCAACATTTGTTAAAAACTCAAGTTGACCACCGTTTGTGACCCTCAGGTATGCACTTTAACCAAGGAGGACAACCGTGCCGTGCGGAACATTCCGGAGGACGAGCAGCTGCACGTTCTGCCTCTCTACAAGATCTCTGACACAGATGAGTTCGGCAGGCCTGAGGGCCAGTGGACTAAAATAAAGACCGGGGCATTGCAGGTACTCTCCTCTTTCCCGAGGGAAGTGCGGATGTTAGCCGAGCCCGTCAAGTCGGCCCACAAGAAGAGGCTGGAAGCTAAAAGAGCACATGCTGAAAAACTTAACGCTCTGGACAATAAGCAAGTCACCCCTGTGAAAGTGAAGAACGAGACCCATAAAGGTATCAGTACTTGACTTTCTAAAGCTGGGTTATAGGAAGTGTGGGTCACGACCCGTAAACCGCAGTGGGACTGTGTGAGTTCTTTGAAAATGTAGTGTTTTCATACTGAAAATATTTAAGTAGGTTGTTTTTGGTCTATATTTAGATTTTTGAACCACATATAGTAATTGAAAAGGGAAGAAGTTGCCATGGTAACCAGGAGGCTTTGGGGGTTACACAGTACAGTATGCGGCGAACCTTTCTTCTGCCATAAACTGCGATGCAGCAACATCAAACTTTGCTTCAGGGTTCATGTTTGTTGTGGATTGTTTTGATGCATTTTATATGTCATTTGTACTATTAAGAGTCGAAATACTCAGAAAGCAAGTAACAAAAATAGATAACTCAAATTTGAATCCCTGTCAACAGTGTCTACACAAGCATGGTGATGTTGATTTGTAGTTTAGATGGAACCCATCAACTAGTTTTGATATATTATTTTTTATTTCCTCATGTTTTATATTGTCTGATATCGCTGATGTGCTTCTGGAACCTCATGCATCCATATTTCATCCTCTTTTTTTTTTCTTCTATAAATCACTCTTATGTCTATCATTTGGTTTTGCAAACATCGAACCAATAAAAGGTATTAAAAAGTGCTTGTCAACTTTGACAACACAGTATTTGATTTCAAATTCCATTTCCTGAAAAACGGCAAACTTGGACATCTGTATGAGAGTCCTGCAATGATCGTATTTGATAAACCCGCAGCTTTTAAAAGAGCACCCGACAGCAGCACTTATGTAACTTCTAACCCGCATTACATCTACATGATGTAATAATAGTAATTTGTTACATTTATATAGCGCTTTTCAAGGCACTCAAAGCGCTATACATGGAAGGGGGGAATCTCCTAAACCACCATCAATGTGCAGCATCCACCTGGATGATGCGATGGCAGCCATATCGCGCCAGAACGCCCACCACACACCAGCTTATTGGTGGAGAGGAGACAGAGCTATCAAGCCAATTAGTACATATGGGAATGATTAGGAGGCGAATGGGCGAATTTGGCCAGGATGCTGAGGTTACACCCCTACACTTTTTCCAAGGACATTTTTAAACTTTCATTTTTAATGACCACACAAGTCAGGACCTCGGTTTAACGTCTCATCTGAAGGCTGCAAATGTTCAGAGAGAGCTTGTACACAAATAAGCACAGGACTGTGTAAAAGCATCTTCGTATCAGGTGAGTCAAAATAGTCTTGGCTACTGGATACGCGCTCCGCCCGTGCGCCATATTTCCCGACCCACACTCCAACCGCAAATGACACATGAATATTATTCCACCCGTTACATCAAATATTGCAGGACTCTGATCTGAGGTTTTGGAAGGACAGCGACGATGTTTGATATGTGTGTTTTTTTTTTGTCTTCTTTCTATTATTGATTTATTGTTCTCATGTGTCTCTCTACAGGTTTCAAACACACTCCAGGTTTGGAGAAAGTAGCTCGAGCGAATGTTCCACCTTGCAATTGCCGAGGGTTCCAGAAATAGGAAGCACATTTTCAGACTTTCACTCTTCTGATCCATACGTTCGCACGCAGTCCTCATCACCTCACTCTGAGTTTTCCCAAACCCAGCTTGTTTCCTCTGGGGGAACCCCCCATGCTTCTCTTAAAAATGGTCCTGGAGTGGAGACCATTAGACAGACCTCGGAGCAGAAATCCTTCAGAAACCAGCTGTTTTTTAATTCCTCAGACTACTCCCCCAAACCCGAGGAGCTGCGGTGCTTCCAGGGCGGCAAGGAGAGCAATGGGGAAGCCGCGTACCCCTGGAAGCACCGCAACGCCGAGGGTATTCAAAGTCAGTTGAGCAGACCCCCGCGTGCACAGCAAGGCCAGGACCATCACCCATCCGTTCCTCCAGAATCGGTTAAAGCAGAGGAGGTGTGGTCCGACAGCGAGCACAATTTCCACGACACTGACATAGGGGGCGTGGCCGTGGCTCCGTCTCACGGCTCTATCCTGATTGAATGCGCTCGACGGGAGCTCCACGCAACCACTCCGATCCTGCGACCCAACCGCACGCACCCCACCCGCATCTCCTTGGTCTTCTACCAGCACAAGAGCCTGAACGCACCGGGCCACGGCCTGCAACAGTGGGAAGCCAAAAGGGCAGAAAAGGCCAGGGAGAAGGAGGAAGAGGCTGAGCGTATGGGACAAGGGGCGTCGGGGACCAAACTTGAAACGTCAAAGGATTCGAGTACGGAGACTGAAGACGAATACGAGACATATGAGAAGGAAAGACACAAGCTTCAGGTCCCCACCCGTCAGTCGCTGGCAGTTACACGGGACGGCGTCATCACGTCAGCCCCGTATTCCCTCACACACGTCACTGGGCCTTATAACTGCTGGACGTGATGTTTTTACATGCTTTTTTAGCCAATGCCTTACCTCAGCTAGTTCACATCCTATCACAGCTGTTTTTACATGTGCCCTTTTTAAGTTGTGCTCCTTGACTACCGTTTGTCGGTTTTTAACTGTGAGTTTTAGCGTGTGCGTCTGCGTGTTTGTTTTTTTATTGTTTGAAGAGATGGTGCTCAGAACAGATGTTATAAAACTGGTTTTATACATATAGATTAAATTAGTGCATAGAAAATGTGATTATTTATTCTGATCCGTTTCGAAACTATTTTGTAATTTAATTTCTTGTCCAAGCCTTTTTACTGCATAGGATCACGTCAGCCTTTAAGTGAGGTGCGTAGTAAACACTCCGAATTGACATTGTCAATGTGAATTGTGCTTTCTCGTTTCAGCCGTGGGTGCTCTAATGTCTGATACTCAGTAGAAGAGATTACATGGTGCCATTGTAGCGGTAAGACATTTGAAAAATACATGGGTCATTATAAAAACTTTACATTAGATTGTTGGTCATGTATTTCAAATGAATAGCGTTTGGCTTTGTATCAACACTTTTCTTGGGAATGAAGGTACAGTACATTGTTCTTGCATTGTGAGTGTCCTGTAATAGACAAGCACTTTGTATCTTCAAACCAGTATGCATGTTTGTTTGTTTCATCGTCTGCTGTCTACAGTCGAATTATGTTGTTCTGGAACTCAATCATGATTATGAAACTTTGCATATATGAGCAATAGTCATGGAGGGTTATATGCTGCATTTACCAACGTGTTACGAATTCTTGTTAATCTAAATGAAAAAATGATTTGTTTATTTCCCACTCCCAAAAAGTTTGATACGTGACTTGAAAACAGCATCATTATTTTATACATCATTTCAAATATTTAATCATGCGTGTTAAAATATGTTAAAAACTAATTTACTGTATGTTTTTCACTGGTGCTTTGAAAGAGATCTCACAAAACCTGAGATCTCATTTCATGTGTTTTAATTGCTGCATAGCGCATTTTATTTAAGAAACAAACATTTTTATACAAACAAAGGGTTGTTATTTTTTATTTAAATGCATTGAATGGAAAGATCAACTACATGTATTTTGTATGTATTCAGAGGTCTAATCAACACATTGGCTTAAGAAAAAAATAAGGTTTACATTTGGTTTAAAGCGAACGTAAGACTAAGAAAAGTCTGTTTTTGTCCACTCTTCTTCTTTAAGGTGCTAAAGAGTGTGCATCAGTTTTTAAAACCATTGTACATTGTTACAAGCACTTGAAACAACATCTGTTCGTGTAAGTTGTGAGAAATCTTACACATCATCTCTAAAAAAAGGTGCTTTGACTAATAACTAGTACTCTACAGTCTCAAAGGTAGACAAGCTCCACATTAACCAAATGTGAACATACAGTTTTGGGCAACTTGAAGTCACATAGTGGCATGGGTAAATACACGCTACTGTCTCTTCGGTTACTGTTATTGCTGAACAACGAAACAGTGTTAAACCAACAAGACTATATATGGTAACCCTGAGTGTGTATATAGCTCAGGACAATGGTTTTTGGTGCTTATGCAAAGTACTGGATTCGGTATGCATTGACAAATCACATTTAGGTGCACTTTGAAAAATGCTGGATTGTTTTCAATCCACAGTTGGGTAACAACAACCTATATAACGTTGACTTTATGCACCACACATAATACTATGACCTTGCAGTCAACCCATGGTTACAGATTGAAATGAAAACATCAGTACTGTCTGGTGGGTCTATTTAACTAAAGAATTACCAATTCAATTTGTTTCAAAGATCACCCAATTTATGCATTTTTCTAATATGCTGTGTTTCATGATTTGTTTTTATTTTATATGGTCACTAAAACCATGAATATCTGTTTAAATTGGTTTAAATTCTGTATGTTTATTTGGGAATTTTTGTCATTTTTGGTTTGTGTGGTTTTTGCAGGTTTCGATTTATGAGTAAAACAACGTCTGCAGATAACATGATTTTCTCATTTTTCTCCGCATATAAATTACACATAGTCATACAACCGAGAACTTAAAAATGTTGTGTGCTTTTAAAATGTCGCAAAGCAGTTTACTAAATAAAGACCGTTATTGACATCACACATCTATCATACTCTTCATATCATACTCAACTGTGTGACTGGGTGTAATTATTTTTAAAACAACAGTCGGGATTTTAGTCATAAGTCGAAACTGCGGTTCTATTAGAAATTCCAGAGGAAACCAATTTATACAACAAAACACAAAGGTTTAAGAGTACAAACAGAATGGCTTTTTTACTTCAGAACTTATTTACACTCTTAAAAGTAAAGGTGCTTCAAAAGGTTCATCACAGTGATGTCATAGAAGAACCATTTTTGGTTCTTAAAATAACCATCCTTTTCATAGCCTACAGAACCCTTTTCCACTACAGAGAACATTCTTTATGGAACCATACAGCCAAAAATCTATTTTCTGTGGCATCCTGTAGAATCTTTATTTTTAAGATTGTACGTATTAACTTGAGGTAAATGATCTCATGTAAGTTGTCAAGAAGACAAGACATGCATGTATTGCAACATTATAAAAACCCAGAGTGAATGAAATATTGTTACATTCCTTTACAACCTCATATATTCACCTGACTATTCACAATGGATATGTCTTGCATGTTTCTCACTGTTGTCTGTCTTTGTTTTGCTCTTTTCTCAGGTAGTCTCTGTGCTCTAATGTAACTTTGGACATAAGCTTTTAGGATTCTCATGCTGTCTTCCAATTAAATTCTCAAAAATGTACTTTTGCTTATTTTTAAATGGAAAATTTCTTTCCCTTATCTCATCTTCATTTATATTACCAGTTTGGCAGTTGTTCTATGTACATTGAACGCCTGTACCAGTTTAAAAGCTGAAGTGTGTAATTTCTACATAATGGTCACCAAACTTACTCTATTGGTTATACCAGTATTGCTATGTTGGGCTGGTTGGGATGCTCAAACAAACAGGTCAATGTATTGATAGCAGCACAAAGCCACATTGTCTACACTTTTCATTGAAATCGGCCAACCAGTTGCTTACTTTATGTCTGCTTATTATGAATAGGAAATAGTCTTTAAACATGAAAAATTACACACTTTAGCTTTAAGTATGAATGTAAGCTATTGCGGGCAATGTTATGTGGAATTTTACACCTCTTGTCTTGAAAGCAAACAAGCTCATGCTATGACTTGAATACTTATTCATTCTTTGTGTGACTTGAAATGTTTTGTCATGGAAAGAAAACACCAGCTTTAGAGATTTTTCTTTTAGAAAATAAAGTGCACAGTACAGTTACATGTGAAGTCTGATGTGTATGACTTTTCTATTTGCACATTGTCAAAAGGAGCTTTTGTTTTGATTCTTACTTTTTAATGTAACATTCTAAGAACATTCTAACAACTGTTCAATTTCAAGTACACAGCTAAATTCCTGTAAAACCAGGTCAGAAACACATTTAAAGGGTTCTTTGTGGGGGATACACTACCAGTCACAAAACTTTTTGAACATTAACTCAGTTTTCAAATTAATATTTTCAAATTAATATTTTTACACATTTTCAACTCATCAAAACCTAACTATGAGGATTATGATGCCATAAGAAAATCTTAATATAATAAAACTTATTATATATGAGCATATTGGTGGTCAAATTTTGTCTAAACTTTGCAGAAATGTTCTCTTGGCATTTCATCGTGACACTTCTTGGGGTTTCTCCCTTTTTTAAACAATATTAGAGAGTCCCATCTATTCTGAGCTCTTAATGGCTGCTCTTTTTTCACTATTTAGGCAAATCATCCTTTTAAAGATCATTTTATTAAAACATTTATGATAAAAAAAATTTTTTTATCATTTTGTCTATGAAACTAATTTCAGACATTTAACCACACACCTTCAGATGAAACCTTTTTTAAGACAATGAAAAACATTTAAACTTTTGACCGGAATAGGTTACATAAAATATGTATTTACTAAAATAGTTATCATTAAGGATATGAGATCTATTAACAATATTTTACATTCATTTGAAAGACAATGTGTAATAATTACGCAAAGCAAAACTGAAATGTCACAAACTGTAGTCATAAGGATCCAGACATTTAGAAAAAGGTGAAGAAATCCATAGAGTTGGTGTAGGCCTGTTATGAGATGTTCTTTACTTAGATTGGCTATATGAAAAAGAGTGTGGAGAAAGTTTTAAATTAAATTGTACTTTAATTGTTTATATTTTATTTATATTAACATGTTTAACTATATAAACTGTGACTTGAGTTCCATTCAAATCCACTCAATACATAAAAGTTATAGATTTTTGTGATACATTTCTAGACATACGTTTAATTCACATCACACTATGAACTAACATTAATGAATCATGCTTTACCATACACTTCATCTGAAACAATGTGATACATGATGCTGTCTCAATAACATTACTTAAGTAACCTCTCTTCAACAACGCGTTTCAGCATCCACCGTCCTGCAATTGGACCGCGCTAGTTGCCGTAGCTTATCGAGCGCGTCCGTGACGCAGTGGCGTCGAACGCTCAGAAGAATTTTCACACAGGCAAGATGGCGACTTCGGAGCCGGTAAGAGCGAGGGGGTTTCTTTCATTTAGGGCTTCCCGGCTACCCGAAATGGTAAAGCCGCGTCTGCCGTGTTGTGTGTAGGGCTTGTCCTGACTGTGAAATGCACAATCGAAAGATAAAGGTTTGAAATCCCGCGTGTGGCGTTCAGTCGGGTTTCGGGGTGGCAGTTGTGTGGCTGGTGACTTGAGAGACAGGGAGGGTCCGAACCGCGACAATTCCTCATTTCAAACACTCGCTGCCTGACCCGTTCGGATTACTAAATTCCTCCCACATTGTTTTTGAAGCAAATGTTGTTAGATTCTAACTGGGCTCGATGGGATGAAATGAAATCTGCAGACATATGGACACGTGTGTTCGAGGCTAACTGTGTGACTAGCAGCAGACGCTAGCGTGCGCTGTCGTGGCTGCTCAACAGATTCAAAATCCCAATGTTACACTTACGCTTAAAGAGTCTGTGTGGGATTACTGTTGGGTTTGACTCAGTGGGTAGAACTAAAATGTGTGATCGATTCGTGGTTAAAGTCAACATGTGCTGTGTGGCTTATGCCATAGTGGACAGCAGAGGGTGTATTACTTCACATTGAACTATAACGTTAAATGAATCTGACTAGGTAGTGTTTATTCTGTTGTAGTACACTACATGAAATGTGTCCTGTGCTCATAAAAATCGTCTTGCTAGACAAGGTCCCATTAGTCTAATAAGACCAACATATATACATAAATCAAGGTTTGAAATCGAGATTGGACCTAAAGTATTAACGTTAGAAGTATTCTACCAATAGATCTGAATGGCAGCATTTGTTTCCGTTTAGCTTGTTTGCTAGCTAGCTTACCCTTAAAAAAGCTCTTTGACAGATGTTCAAAGGGGTAATATGACAGGTGCACTCTCCCACAATGTCCTATGGGTCCGTTTATGAAAAATCATGACTTGTTGAACGAATTTAAGATGCCGGTTTTTTGTGCATGTATTAAATAAGTTTTCTTTATTTAAGTGTCTGTGTTTTGCATTTATGCAGCAAGGAACTGAAAATGAAGAACCATGTGCTGATAGTCCTACACCCGCAGTGACAAGTCCTGAACAGTATATCAAGCATCCTTTGCAAAACAGGTATGAGAATTTACTTGAGTCTTTATTCGGAGCACATACATGTACACACATAATCTGGTCTGCACTGAGTATAGCTGACACAGTTTAGTTGATATAGGTTTAGTCTAATTTTAAACACACTTGGTTCCCTGGTGATCTAACCTCAATTTATGAGAGTAATAAGATAAGTTCAGAAGTCTATGATCATAGCGTAACATCAATTTGCGTTAAAAGTATGAAAAAATAATTTCAGTATTTCTTAGTTAGTAGTTCAAGTTAGTAAGATGCTATTTTCATTGACAGCATGAAGTCCACCTGACATGGATTTCACAAATTTTGTTATACCCGTATAATGTGCTTTAATGGAGTTAAATAGTTTGTACAATGTTGTTAATATGGTCAATAACATGACATGGCAAATCTGATTATTTATAACACTCACGAATACTACGGTTTAATTTCTCTACTAATATTAAATCTTAACTGGATAGAGGTGATGCTTTTTCATTCATTGTTCTTTTCTTTCAGAATCTTTTCTATAAATGTCTAATTTACAAAACTAGTCTTGCATCTTACGATTTATAAAAGTATCACATTTGCCAGCAGTGTTTTGTGTTTGGTTTTCATTCTGTGCTCAAGAGTGAAATGAGTGATGCAGTGGCAGTCAGCCAGCGTGCTGCAGGGGAACGGGAAGTACTGAGCTTCTTCTTATTCCAGAGCTTTTCCCTTTTTCTCTGTCTTTTTGGTGTATTTCTGTCATATCTGGACTAGTAAGGAACTTAATTTACTGTGAAGCCTTCCTTGTCCACTCCTAGACTATCACAAGACATTTATTTAGAACTCACATTTGTTATATTTTTGCTAATTTGTCGGTTCATTTCAGTGTTTTGTTAGCGTTCTGTTCTCTCTAGTCATTTATAAATGACTGAAAGTTCAAAGTTCATCACAGGTCAAGATAACAGTATACTACACATAGCACTTTAGTATCAGTCACAGGGTGCATCTGTTATATCCCCAACATGCACTTCTGCTTTAACAAACAATAGGACCCTTCTCTTGGCTTGTTACAATGAAGGTTTTTTTATTGTGTTTAGTGGAACTCCTTTGTTGCAGTCCTCTTTTGAATGTGTTGTATACTACTGGTTATGATTGTAACACTCACTATCATGAGAAGAATCCATATCATTAACCTAATAAAAGCTCCTTCATTTTACAAGAAGAGGGTCTTTATCTCTGTTACTCATGGCTGTTTCCAAATAAATCCATATCTACAACAATACTGAAACATTTGGTTTAAAGGAACGTTGTGTCTGATCTCTTGCATAGACACAGCTCTCTGTGAGGTTTCACATGATATTATATAAGGAGTGACATGAGGAGAGCAACCCTATGCTCACTTGTCCTGTTTTCTCTTCTGCAGATGGGCTCTATGGTATTTCAAAAATGACAAGACCAAAAGTTGGACGGAAAATCTGCGTCTCATTTCAAAGTTTGATACAGTGGAAGATTTCTGGGCGTAAGCGTTTTATCTGTCATATCTCCAAGAGGTTAATTTAAGAAACTGTTTGGGCATTTGTAGGGCAGCAGTAATTCACAAATACTTGGTTGTGTGTTCCTCCTCAGATTATATAATCACATACAAAAGCCCAGTAAACTTGGATTTGGCTGTGACTACTGCTTGTTTAAGGTAAGATCATGGTGCTTTTGTATAACCAGGCTGTAGATGTTTGGTTGTTTTTGTAGCACTATTACTTATTTCATTGTGGGTTTATTTCATGAAATGACCACGGTTTATGTAGGTATGACACTGGTCACGTGAATGCAGGTTTAACCTCTGAACTGTCTAAATGCTCATAATGTCTCAGGATGGTATCAAACCCATGTGGGAGGATGATAGGAATAAACTTGGTGGAAGGTGGTTAATGACTCTCAATAAACAGCAACGACACAATGATCTAGACTGCTACTGGATGGAAACAGTAAGTGTGTGTGTGTGGTCTACCTACAGATCAAAGTTTCACTTTCCAGATATTGCATATTCTTATTCTCTTAACATGTGGTTTGCAGCTGTTGTGTTTAATCGGAGAATCCTTTGATGAGGCCAGTGAAGATGTGTGTGGAGCTGTGGTCAACGTCAGGCCAAAGGGAGATAAAATATCCATCTGGACGGGCAACTGCCAAAACAAGGAAGCGATCACCACGATAGGGTATGTTACTATGTTACTAATAAAAAATAAAACGTCAAAATGTATAAAGATGTCTGAAGAATTTTATTGAATTGATGTATTTATGTAACCGAGACAATGATGTCTTGTTTTTCCCATGTAGGCAACAATACAAAGAGCGTTTGAGTATCCCAGGCAAAATCCTCATTGGATACCAATCACATGACGACACCTCTAGCAAAAGTGGTTCTACAACAAAGAATATGTACTCAGTTTGAAGAAAACTCATTTCAACTCATTGTAGGTTTATAAATTACAAATTTGCATCACCTTAATACTTTTGAGTTGTCAGCTACTGTAGTGTCCTTCCTTTTTAAGAAAAGAAAAAGATAAAATATGTAAATGTAGTGCTTTCCAGAGGATCATATGTTCAGCATCGTTACGATGTAGATCATAGGACGTCTGATTGTTTGACCCGAGAGAGAGCACCGCATCAGCAAAAGCTATTCAAGTTGAGCTAGATGTTACTGATATAATTTTAGAATCTGAGAGTTTAAAGGACTAATCGAAACTTGCCTAGTTAAAGACGTTCTGAGGCTTAGATAAAAGTAATACCATTCTTTGCTTTAACGATTCTTTCGCTCATGTGTCACGCCATGAATAGTGTTTCTCACTGTCAGATGAACAAAAAAAACCCAGACTACACTAACACGGAAATTTTATGGGTCCAAACTGTTTTAACATGCTTTGGTTAGAGGTGTTTGGCATGAGAAGTAATTGCAGAGGCGCCTGCAGACTGACCATCTTAAAGGTTTGTAAAGGAATAACTTCGGTCACGCTCCAAGTTTGTAATTTGGAGGAGTAGTCATTTATTATTTCAGCTATGCTGAAATTGTGGAGTCTTGCTTGTAGATCTATCTTGAACAGCTGTGTTTTCCCCTCCCTCTTATCTATTTATGATATTTGCATTGCAGTTGAACTACATAGTGAAATTTAAGCTTCCTTTGTTTTCTTTGTTTTAGTTCAGGTTCTTGGAAATGTGGACTACTGCTCTCTTTTTATTTTATTTTACAGTGTCTTCAATAATTGGCTGAACACACATGCATTTTAGTTTTGCTGTCACCTTTCCCTTCAAAAGAAAACTGTAGACATTTTCTAGTTTGCCACAGTCTTTGGATCAATGAAAGAAGAGAGGATACTCATTTTGAATTTATTTTGCTCATATGTATCTTTATTATCTGTAATCCCAGGATGTATATTACCTTCTTTCAAAGTAAAGGTTATGTGCTTTGCATTAACTTTTGAATTTGAATTTTTCTTAATTCTTCAGTTCATAAGCAAAAGGTATCATGCAAAAAAAGGCTTTAATACATATTTTCAAGATAATCACTCGGGTGATTAGCTGAGAAACAGTTGATAGTTATTGTAATAATTTCACTGTTTTCTTTTGATCAGGCATTGGATGGGGCACCACTTATGATAAAGGAATTCAATACAGGTCCAGCTCTTGAACTTTATAGAATGTGTATATAACCTTTTCAAACACAGTCACTCATCGGTCTGGACTTTGAGTATACAGTTGAAAAGTTCAAACAAGCTCTTAGTTCTGCGGTTCTGTAAAATGCAATTTTGTAAATGAGATGTTATAGGCTAATGTCAGATTACCTGCCTGTGACAATTTGGGGCCTTCTCACCACATTATTAAAAGAACATGATGAAAATGAACAGTGATAGCTGCCTTTTACCGCATGCTAGAGTGGTTTGTTTAAACACAGTGGGTGTGACCGAATTAAAGAACAGGTGTTTGAATAGCACCTGAAGTACGTAAGCATTGCGTGAACCTGACCACCTAAGTGTGGTAAAAGGTTATGTCAGCTTTGTCAATCTTTTGGGTAAAGCAATTGACAGCAAAAGCAACATTTCCCAAAATTAAGTAGCATGACAAAATTAAGCATCACAATTGCAATTATAAAACAGGCTTACATTTCAGCAAGATGAAAATATAATTGAGGGAAACATTTAAAGGATTGTATTGTTTTTCTTTAATCATTTTATAAATTAAAATAAAGCTTTGAAGAGCAAAAATCCAAGCTAAACAAATGTGATAAACATAAATATTTAAATAATGTTCATACAAACATCACATTTGTCTAAAATGAATATATTTGTTGCTTGCAATGTTTGTAAAGTGCTATTTATTGATCATTCGAGGCCACTGTCTAAAGATTTTTCTTCACTTATCACAATTAACTCACAAAAACCAATGCCACAAAATGCAGTTTTATAAATTCACTTTATAATGTTTGAGTATCTGAACTAAAGACCTGATTTAAAACTGGGATTGTGCAAAAGAATTTATGATAAATCTGTAGGTGTTTGTTTCTTTTATCTTTCCCTATATGGATCTTATGAAACTTTCTTCACTGATAAATACACATTTTCTGACAGCAATTGATTCAAAATTATCAAGGAATTTCACAATTAGATTAAAAACGTGAAGCAAACACTGAACAACCTTTGAAACAGAATGCACTGACCAAATATATGGTAAGACATACAGTTGGATGAAAACGTATAGTTCAAAGGAAATCTGTCTCTAGATAGTATATCGCCATGTCAAATATTGCATTAATGTCCTTAAAAAATTAACACTTCAAAGTGCCATTGAGCAAAGTGTCTGGTGCCCCCTCCCAATACAGAATATCTTACTCAACAGTACATCCACTGCCTACAATAACATAGGTATGGTGAAATTTTATGAATCTATAACTGAAAAACAGTGATTTAGACATCAAGACAAAATCAAAGGTTTCTCCTCTTCTTTCTTTGCTAAAAGCACTGAAAGCATTGATGATGAGAAAAAGTAAAACTCCACAGCATAGCTGAGTTCATAGAGCTCCAGATTCACACTGAGAAGCCATTCAAATACAGCAGAGATGTGTTTGTAGTAGTAATCCACCTGCACGAAGAAGATGCAGTCTGATACAAGATGTCAAGATAAAGCAATTTTTGGGTCATTTTTCAATTATTACTTGATAAAAATGTAATCAAAATTTTTACAACAATGCAGAACTTCAGATGTATTTTACTCTAGCAGTCTTTATGTACAGCAAACACTATACGATGCCTTGTAATTATAAGGTTCTATCTGCGTTCTGAGCAGTTTTACAGATTACAAGCTTCAAAGTTTTTGCAATCCATTTGACGTTGTAGATAAAACCTTTTTGTTTTCTAAAAAGAATCCCAAAATGTACACAATGTAAAGAAAAGCAACACATAATGCAAATAAGAGAATAACAAAATGTTTGATAGAACCTGGCTTATTGCAACATATTTGAACATAAAAGGATACAAAGGATGGTGGCAGAAATCTGTATTGTTGAAGAGACAATGCGTAGCGGGTAGAGGACCCGCTCGTAGCCGGTCAGCATACATTTGCCAGTGAGGGAGGTCAGCATGGTGACGTAGAGACACACACACACAAAGCTCAGGGCAGCACCCAGATAATGCAGCATCGAAACCTCTGCTTGCTAAAACAAAACACAACGGACCAAATCCTTTCTCATAATTACTGTAGAAGAAATCTTGTAATAACTATGTAGTAATACATTTAGAATGCTTTGTCATAAAAATGTATGTAAACTAATAGTGAAGAGTCTATTTTAAAGTTTCACATTTTTAAAGTTGGTATTCTCATGTCGTGCACATTCATCATATTCTCTATACAGTACTTCTACAGGAAACAGCCTCCAACCATTACAAAGTTCATTTTGTGACCACACCTATGATAAACATGAAATGAAATGTTGTGTCATACTTCTCCTGTAACACAATGTAAAGAACTTTGGCCCCCTTTATGTCCAGAATGAGACAAAATATTATATGTCACCCTGGACAACAAAACCAGTCTTATGGGTCAATTTTAATAAATAAATGATAAATAAGTTTTCTATTGATGTAACAGGTCTTAGAATAGGACAATATCTGATTGAGATACAACCATTCAAAACTCAGGTATCTGAGGGTGCAAAAAAATCTAAATATTGAGAAAATCACCTTTGAATTTGTTAATCAGGAGGACTGTGGCAGGCCATCCACTCACAAAAATAAAAGTTTATATATATTTAATGTTGGAAATGTACTAAATATATTGACGGAACATGATCTTTACATAATATCCTAATGATTTTTGTCATAAAAGAAAAAGCGATAATTTTGACCTATACAATGTATTTTTGTCTTTTACTAAAAATGTTCCTGTGGTACTTAAGACTGGTTTTGTGATCCAGGGTCACATATTTGATTGTCTTGTAAATGCCAAGAACTCTATTGCGCTTTTTAAGAACTCTTCTGTGTTCAAACATTTAAGTATTTAACTAGCAAATAAAATTAATAAAAATAAAGTATTTACAAGTGCTTACATTACAGTTCCCAGCCACAAAAGCACCAGCAGCGGACACACAGCCGATAACCATAGCGATCTTACTGAGGAGACAATTAATACCGCTCCTGTCCAGAATGTGTGCGTGATGAAAAATGCAGAAAACCACGACTGTGTGGACAAAGAAAAGGCATATTACAAAGATTTTTTTTTTAAATTATGAACTGTCTCCAGACAGGTCAGTCTGAATTCACATTTATGATTCACTATCAATGTTTTAAATGAACACCAACATTCTGTTCAAACTTTATACGCACTAACAGTCATCTAATTCTTCTATTACATTTTACAACATTTCATGACAGACAATGGTGCCAGTAATATGTAATGAACAAAATGCTCTTATATATCAAAGCTTATATAATAATTCTAAAGCAATGTCCCATTTATTCATAATTTATAAACGAGAATAATACTCAAATCTAAACTTTCCTAAGTTTACATAAATATAAAAGTAATATACCCACACAAAAAAGAACCAGCATTGATTGTTGCAGAGAAAAGGGAGTTTTCTGGATACTTTGTCCCACTTGAGCTGCAAAATAAACACAAATGGAAATCATTTGGATTATACAGCGTATCATTTTTTTATGAAGAGGTTCATTTGAAAACAAACCTTATGGTGGGAACGTGAAGCAGAGTGCAGCATGTGCCCGTTTCGTTTATTAAACACGAGTTTCTGTATTCCCTGTGAAGATGTTAGAAAGCTCACAATGTTATAAGACAATAGAAATATATTATATTTAGAGAATTTTGGTTGAGATCACTTTACCAGTTACTCAGTGAGCAGACATGGTTAAGACTTAATGCTATTCCATATCTGTGGAGAAAGACATAAGAATATATAATATTATAATAGACATAATCTGACTCCTATCTCTTTTCTGCTATTTCCATATAATATGTTTATGTTTTTCTGATCGCTTCCATTGTTAACCTCATTTGCTAGTCCCTTTGGATTAAAGCATCTGCTAAATGTAAATGTAAGAGCCATTTACTAAAATGAACAAACCAATTAACACTTTCACCCGTTTGCTAAACCACACCATAAGAGACAAACTCATGTTTTTATTGTCTTTCCATCAGTAAAAAAATGACAATACTAAAACCAGAGCCAGGCACCTGTGCTGTGGCAGAACCTTGACATAGTTTGTTAGTTCCATTTCACTTCACTTAGAGAGGAGATGATTGTTTAATAGGTGAACCGGAACCTTTTCATAGTGTATGCGTCAGATTCATAGAAATTGCTGACTGTATGTCAAACAGTGTCAAAATATAATACTTGTAGAAACATAATGGTAATGGACAAACAACCTATAGCGAGACATATGGAGCAAGGGTATGAGTGTAAATGAGAAGTTTGCTATTACTTTTGAACTGCTGTCAGACATTCTTGATTTATAGAGAGCAAGTCAGATCACTCTTGAGCTTTTCTAATCCTGACTTCAGAAAAGTATAACGTGCCTTGACATTTATGACATCAATACTCAATCTGCTGGCCAAGTTGTTAAAATGGTTATACAACAATCGTTTGTCATATCAATTAAGTATTTGAAGCTGGCCTTATTGTTTTACGATTTTTTAAAACAATGACCTATTATCATCCATCAATGTGGACACAAGAAATAAAGTCTATTAACTTTTACATATGAGTAGCAAACTATCAAAAACACTTGTGATAGAAACTCTGTTATGAGATCTAATTGACCGTGAAATGAAAATGAGAAAAACGGCAAAGAATCTTGAACTCACACTGTCCAGCATCCGATGAATGAGATGGCACACAGAACAATGGGTAAGAAAACCCAAACACCCATGCTTCTAGAGAACTGATTGAGAATCCCAAAAAAATAAGATGTTAAGATCAGAAGTGATCCGTCCCAAAGGTCTTGAACGTCTAATTCACCCTCACAACATCTTCTTTTGCATCATGGTATTTTCCTCTAGACACCTAGGGCGATACTCTCTGTACACAAATTGGCTTTACCGGTTTACTGTTCCAACGACCAGATGGGCTACATTCTTAAATTAAAACACAAAGGAAGACAGGCTACTACATCCAGCCACTCCCGCATGGCAATCACCTTTTCTTTGCTAAGAAAAAATTATCACAGCTACAAGGCATTTTGGGTTGGGTCAACTTAGCCTCTTCCCAGTGTTTACTTAATGACTTACAGTCGACATTTCTAAAAGCATGTTAGCCTAGCCCTAGAGGGATATGTTCGGTTGTGTTCAGTAATATTCAGTATGTAGAATTACATAATCATTAATTCAGTTATTGTGTATGTTGAATATAATAAAATGAAGCATTGTTACTTAATACGATGTAAGACTAATTGATTCACAAGAAATTATATTCACATAAAACTAAGAATCCTCAGACCATGTGAAGGGCAGACCAGAAGCAGAGAAATACATGAATAATGCCCATATGTGACCCTGCATCACAAAACCAGTCTTAAGTAGCAGGATAACTTTTTTAGTAAAAGCCAAAAATATATTGTATGGGTGAAAATGATCGATTTCTCTTTTATGCCGAAAATCATTAGGATATTAAGTTAAGATCATATTCCATGAAGATATTTTGTAAATTTCCTACCCTAAATACTTAAAAACGTTACTTTTGTGAGTGGATGTCCTGGCTACAGCACCCCTGATGGACAACTTTAAAGGCTTTTTTCTCAATGTTTAGATTTTTTAGCAGCCTCAGATTCCATAGTTATAAACGTCTGTATCTCCGCCACATATTGTCCTATCCTTAAAAACTCATACATCACTAGAAAGCTTAATTATTCAGCTTTCAGATGATGTAAAAATGTCAATTTCGAAAAATTGACCCATAAGACTGGTTTTGTTGTCCAGGGTCACATATATGGTTGTAGCTAAGCCCTTCATCTCACAGCATCTTCTACAGTTCAAGATGTTGTTTTCCAAAAACAGGATTTATTTAAAAAAAACATATGCTCGTTAGAATAATTTTTATGCTAATTTAAATCAATTCTCTCCTCCAAACTAAGCAAACTAATATCATCGTTTTTTACATCTCTGTTGGGTGAACAGGTTAACACAATTAAACCACACTACGCTATAAACCAAAGGGTAGACCTGTTAGTTTCAGGAGAAACAGGATTACCAGAAACAAAACAGTTTGAGGAGAATCTAACAACGTGCAAAACATTTTTCTATGTTATATGATGTAAAATTCACTTTTGATTTTTGAACAGGAGAGTTATTGGGCGCTTTGGGGTCCTACGTTTCAAAACAATCGAAATGGCGGCGACTGTAAGATGGAGTCTAATGCGCTATCTACGGTTTCACTCATCAGCACAACAGTTTAGGTTGGAAGAGACATTTTAGATCTCATTAACAATAATAAAAGTATATGTATTAATTGGTAATATATTGTTACCTGACGTTTGCGCTTTGTGTTTTATTCTTTAAACCTTCGACAATTTGGTCTAAATGAGTGACTCGTTTTAGTGGGTCTGAATGGACACATCCGACCAGATCTCGACCTCTTCAAATTAGTTAAAGTTACCGTGACATGCAGCGATTCCGGCCAATGTCACCCCTCTATATAAACATTTCCAAAATCACGTCACTAAAATCTATGATAGCAACCTGTAACGTTATGGCTTCTTCGAACCTCTCTGGGAAGATGATCTTCAGTAGGCCTACCCCATTTCAGCTTACCACATATGCAAAGGACTTTATATATTACCATTTTCGTTTAAAAATAGCATTATGCTTAAAAGCAGTATGGTTTTACATTAGTAATAAAACACAAGCATTAATGGTAATCAGTTGGAAGTTATCTTTTTTCATAATGTGTCCAGTGTCTGTGTGGTGAAAATGAAGCAGCTGTAACAGATATTTTTCCATAGATTGCCATTAAATGAAAGAAGTCAGTGTTATTCACTCTGGGCTGCCCAGACCCACAGAATAAAGTCTTATCAGTATGAAAGCAAAGCATTTTCAGGTGAGGCTTTTAATATTTTTACCTGATGTCCTCTTTAGTGCATAACAGATCAACCATGTTGAATATATTTTCAAAACTGCTATACTAAGTATTATTTATTATATTTATTTATGAATCCATGGTCATAAGTGTGACAAATTGGCCTTTTCTATTGCAGTGCGAAAGCTTTCAATTTTAACTCAGGACACCCCGAATCCTAGAAGTTTAAAGTTTCTTCCTGGTAAGCCTGTGCTGGGGACGGGAACTAAGGATTTCCCCACTTCAGACTCGGCTGAAAATTCCACTTTAGCCAAGTAAATACATTATCTTACATTATATATTATACTTCTGCAGAAAGGGATTTCAATGTGTCATTAAATCTGCTGCAGTGATGCTTTGTATTATTTTATCCAACAGGGATCTTTTTGAAATTGAAGGCATAAAAAGTGTTTTTTATGGCCCAGATTTTATCACTCTCACTAAGGTAGTGTTTGATGATTAGATTGGAATGTTTGTTTGTTTGAACTGAATTTAACTTTGTAAACTTGTTGATTATCAAAGAGAGATGATGACGTTGAATGGACAGAGATTAAAAGGCATGCCGTTGAGGTCATCACTAAATTTTTTGAGAGTGGTGAGCCCATCACAACTGGAGCAACACATGCTGAGAGCAGTGAGTGAAACTTTTCAGTAAAAGATGGTTTGGTTGTATTGTGCTTGTGTGCAGGATTTATCTAGCATTTTATTCCTCTCACTATTTTATTTTCAGCTGTCACAGAGGATGATGATGACATTGTCTCTATGATCAAAGAACTTTTAGACACACGAATCAGGTATGCAACTTTTTTTGTGATTTCATAAAAAAAAAAAATCCTTTAAGTGTAATAAATACCAACACCAGGCACTGATTGTTTACATGATTTTGCCAAGTAAGATGTGATTCAGGATCAGCATCTTATCAGTGATAAACATATACACATACAGTATACATACACTACAGTTTGATTGATATTAATTGGAATGCACAATAAAAAAACATTATTTCTGAAAAATAGTTATCTCATTTTGGAACCAAACTCTTAAAAGTTGACCAACGCGATCTCTGCTTTCTTTAAGACCTACAGTACAGGAGGATGGTGGTGATGTCATATTCAAGGGCTTTGAGGATGGCACTGTAAAGCTAAAGTTAGTTGGCTCCTGCACAGGCTGCCCAAGCTCCACGGTTACCCTAAAAAATGGCATCCAGAACATGCTACAGTTTTATATACCTGAGGTCGACAATGTAGAACAGGTGAGAGATATATACTCAACATCCAGATATTCTACATGAGATTTTTTTCATATTTGTGGCTGATAACACCAGTCTTTGACAACTTTTCCCCCCTGTTTAATAAGGTAGAGGATGAAGTGGATGAGATCAACTCTAAAGTGTTTGGTGAACTGGAAAAGAAACTGCAAGACTAGTAATATGAGGTCCTGTTCTGTACCCGATATTTCAACTTAATGTTAATGTGTTTTACAGTGGGATTTCACCGTAAATGTGTTTTAGATTTCTAAATCTATAATATGATTTCGAATTCAAGCAAGTGCAAAGTCTTCAAAAGTTTTTGTGGTTTTGTTATCTTTGTGAATATTGTGATTGCACCAAGATAAAGAATCACTGAGCTCTGCACTTTATACCATCACGAATCACTCATATTCCAGCACTTACTGTGTTTAAAGATAAGGATTTGTCATGGTTTATAAGTGGTTTTCTTTAACTTGTCCTTGTGAAAATCTTCAAATGTAAGTGGTTATGCTTGTAATATAAATATTTATTGTATATTGCCATTTCACAGACATACCATCATTAGGTCAGAATATATTTAAGATGTCAATAATTGCATCGATTCTAAATCATTATTAAACTTAAAAATGCTGTGTTTAGAGCTGATCTTTCACCTTGCACAGACGCTTGCTTTGAAATTTGTTGTGGAAGATTTGTTAGTATTCATTGTGCATTGTTAGTTGCTACATCTGCCAGTCAGCAGCTTTGGAGGACCTATAATAAAACTAACAGCTATGTAAGAACATATAGTTGTCATATGTTATGTATTAAAATACTTCTAAAGCAAAGGTTTGGAACACCTCAGACATTCAAAATAACGCACTGTAAAGAAGAACACAATAGGTCAAGATGTTTGTTGTTCAGTAAGTAATTTAAGAACATTTCTACTGAATAAGCGATTTGCATTTTTCTTTTAAAAAATATAGAGCTTTACATTTGGGTGAAGTTCTGAGTATACCTTTATCAGCAATTATTAAATTCACTTGATTTTAGCTGTCCAATATGCAATATGTAGATTATTACAACTCAACTTAGATTAAGACCACCGGTGAACAGACGTTTTCAGGTCATACCAGATCTTGATAGTGGATTCAAGACTGGCACTTGCTATGCCATTTAAATGTTTCAACATCTTTATTTAAATAACACCAATAGACAGCACATGAGTGAACTGATTTAAATTTACAGGGCTAAGGATAATAGTTGGCTTGGTGAAAAAAAAGGAAATCTACAGTTAGTCGTTAATTTTTTACAGAGAAATAAAAAATAATACAAGGTTTGGCTTTTTCAGAAATGTATGTATTTTAGTGACTACTTCTTTTTCAAATATAATTATTTGTGCGGGAAATTAAATTACATTTGAATTTTACATTGCACCACAGCAGTGGCGTCGGAAAAAGGGTGAATGAGTACATAAAAATCCTTGGCATGTGCGGGGCCTTGAAGTTCCTGAAATTATGATTATTATTATTTTACAATTGTGCGTCTAAACTGCGCGTCTGTGCAACTTCACTGTTCTCCGCTTATTTTGAGAAGCTTCGGCAGGCGTCTGTGTGCCTCACACGAGTACAGCAGGCATGCAACAGCGACCTGCACGAATGGACTCCCATCACTGATAGCATTCCGTTATCACTCCGCTACAGATCCGTGTAATCCGCTCCGAGTTTTCCATTTCCCGCTCACAGTCTGTGTTCACTGACTCCGCTCACAGCTGATGATGGATAGTCTCATCGACAGGTAGATGACGTACATTCACTATACATCTAACGTTAGTGCTTGATCCGATAAAGGAGTATTTGGGTAGTTTGTTTTTAGTATTTGTGTCGGAAATGTTTAAGTGCCGTGGCAGAATTTTCGGAAGCCTGCTTAAATGATTGAAATCGATCTTGGTGGTCTAAATTAACACCAAATTCGCTGTTCTTAGTCTTAGTTCCTAGGCCGGAGACTGTGAGAGTTATATTCAGCAGACAACGCAAAAAATAGTTGGAATTGAATGTACAGGGCAGGCGGCTAACTTGAAAACAATCACTTGAAAACAATGCACACCGGACTACGGAGCCCATGAAGGGACAAACGTCTCGCGCTTTTTGTTTTTATCTGCGCATTTAGGTAAATTTAGGAAATGTATGTACGACGTTGAGGCAGTTCTTATGACATATTCAATTTATCCGTAAAAATATATAAACATTTAATTAAAACAATAACATGCCAAAGTTGAAAATTTCAATAAATATGTAAGTATTAAAGAGATGTGCTATTTATGCCTTTTTTAATAAATAGCCATTTTTACTTGACACTCTCGACTTTGCATTAAACTTTGTAAGAAATATTAATGGCAGTTACAGTCATGAAGTGGCATTATAACTTCCATTTATGCAGCACTACCCTCATACTTCACACGTTTCTGTAAATACATATTTTTTTAATGTTCAATAGTTAAATGTGTAATGTTTTTGGACTACACTGCACATTGTCTCTATTAATGAAACTAATAATGAAAAAATATTATTCAACACTCAATTCATGTTTAATGGGAGACTGAGATGATCTTTTAATATTCACTATATCACAATTCAGACAGAAATAAGATTCAGTGCTGTATTATAAATAAATATTACAATTTACTTATATAAAGGCTATTTGCTATATATCCGTTATGAGGGAAAAAGGGGTGTGCTTAAACAGTCTGATCTAGTTTGTAAAGCTAATTTGCATGTCAAATAATGGGTGTTTTGTGTTGTGAATGCTAATAAATATTTCTGGTTTTGATATCTAACGTCAAATTAATTGTGAAATCATGTAACATGAAATCCTTTTTACAACGTTGCGCTTGGTTCTGTGCAACGTTAAGTCTTCTCTATCTGATCCTGGATCAATATTGCAGGTTGCATCAGTGCTGTACTTTAACCTATATGCGCATGCGCGGTACGTAAACCTCAGTCAGTCTACCGGTGAATGAGTCGACGGAGGGTAAGCAACGACAACAACAGCTACATTGCATGTGCACATATAGCGTGACGTTTTCTTTTCTTTTTCATGATTTGTCATGCACTCGGTTCTGTGAGTCGTGCTGTACAGATTCTGTCTACTTTTGATGTGTAAATGAAACCAGTAAGTGCACAGACCCAACACTAGACAGGGTGCTAATGCGTGGGCCTGAATCAGACAGCATTGCAGGCAAAACAAACTCTTCTGTCAGCACAGTATACAGTACAACTGCTAACCAGCCATAAAGAATCGCTTATAATTTAAGGTACTGCATTTTTGGTGGTTCATACGTTTGTTTGGAGAAATAGCACACGGTTGAAATGGTCATTTGTGTTGTTATGTTGCTGAGTTAGCCGGTTAGCTTACAGCATTGAAAATACGTTAGTGTGCTAAGCTAACTCTCTAGTGATGGTTAAATGCCTAAAATGTATCAATTCGGTCTTCTAAAACATATACTGTTAATGATGACAAGTCTGATTTGCTGTGGATCTGAGCTTGGGTTGTGTTTTAAAGCAGGGTGAGTTTGCATAGTGTGCCGAGGCTGACAGATGGCACTGGCTGTGTTTCAAAACCTAGTAAGCTGCCTACCTAGACAGCGTGAATTTCAGGAATCTCATAATACCCAACATGCTCTTTGTAATAATTTTGCTAGGTGTTTAGCTCTTCGTTTAAAGGGATGGTTCACCCAAAATAAAAATTCTGTATTTATTCACCCTCATGTCTTACAAAACTGTCTATTGCTCCCAAAAAAAGGGCACCCAAAAAAAATATAATTTGAGAAATGTTTTAGTGGTTTTATATCCATACAATGAAAGTAAGCAAATGTGTAGTTATCAACATCCTTTAAAATATCTTCTTTTGTATTCTGCTGAAAAAAGTCACACAGGTATGGAATGATATGAGGGGGGAGTAAAATATATTTTGGGTGAACTGTCCCTTTAAGTTTACAGTAGTGATCTTGAGCTGGAGTAATGAACTGTATAGTCAGCAGTAGTAAGTATATTATCATTCCCACAGGAAATCATTTGTCGTCCGGTACAGCAGAAGGTGTGAGCAGCTCCCCATGGCCCAATTCGGAGGGCAGAAGAACCCTCCGTGGGCGGCTCAGTTTGCAACTGCGGTATCACAGCCCGGCCACACAGGGCAGTCCATTGACCTGAACAGTTTACACTGTAAGTCAAACTCACACTCTATTTGATCATTAGTATTTTGATGCCGTTTTTCTATTTCTTGTGTTTATATACTATATGTTGTCACAAGTACTTGGAGCTTCTTTGAGCACATGCACACTCAGTCAATAAAACTCGCTCTGATTGATAAGCATCCATTTGTTATTGTGAAAGTTGTGCTTCAAAATGTTTTTGCTTTGTTTATATAGATTTTTAGATTAATACAATATCTTGACTCTATGGTGTTCACTCATAGCTTTAGGGGTACAGCAGCCATCCCTCTTGGGTGCGTCCCCTATGTACTCTCAGCAGTCAGCATTAGCCGCAGCCTCTCTCAACAACCAGTCTGCCGCTAACTACCAGCTCTCGCAGCAGACTGCAGCTCTTCAGCAGCAGGCCGCTGCAGCTGCAGCTGCTGCATTACAACAGGTGAGAGCCCGTCTCTGTAGGGTCGGGTGGAGATCTAACACCATAATAAAGCTGATGTATTTTCATACTGCTGTCTGTGACTCTTCATCTTGACTTTATGACTAAAAAGCTGACTTTTGGACACAATGTTGCGTCACAATTTGAACAACTTGAAGCAATGTTGCTATTTTACTTAACACATGTTGCTGTGTGTACTGCACATTTTTCAGTAAGTAGCAAGCTAGTTAGTAGTTACCATTCCAAACATAGGAATTCACCCAGAACAATTTGGTTAAATGTATGTGCGGAATTTCAAGAATGAGAGCGTTTTGTTTTGCTCTGTGTTCCTGTGAATGTGGACTTTACCCCAAGCTAACCTGTTCTTATGCTGTTTATCACATTGTATATCATGGTTGTTTTGCATTGCTTCTTTATTGGATTGCTCCTAATGTGTGTTAGAGCTTTGAGACACCTCTGTTTTATTTTAGTCTCAGATCAATTCAGCCCTGCAGCAGTATCAGCAGCAGCAGCAGCAGCAGCAGCAACAGCAACAACAGCAGCCGCCACCCCAAGCCCCCCCGCCGCAGCCTCCCCCTCAACAGACCCTTTACAACATCCCTCATCAGGTACACCTCCATGCGTTTCACAATGTTTACCCGACTTCTAAATGATCAGAATACTGTCAGATATGTATTAGAAAAACACAATGACAATATGTCTCTTTTTTTAGATCCAAGTTAAAATGTTGGAGTCAAAATTTGAGATCAAACTCAATTTGTCACAATTTTAGTAGTGACTCCTATACTTTGCCACCATGTAAAATGGTATTGCGCCCATACTGGCATTACAACCATGACAGAGGAAGTGAAACAGCACAGCGATGACTCAAAACCACTTCAGTGCATGATATATGAATCACACTGCTTTAAACTGTCAAAACCTCTTCTTGTCTGCAGTTTTTAGCTGAATATGCAGATCTCTCTGGCAAACTCACTCTGTCAGTGTAAATATGTTCGCTTTTATTGGTGAACTCAAATTAATTTTGTTTTTGACTAGCCAGTCAGATTTTTACAACCAGTCTTTGTTTTAATGGGATTTGGAAAAGCTGATTGGTTCCACTGTAAAACTAAATTCTTATGCATGTAATCTGACATTTGTTTTTTCTTACCTTATAACAGCTTCCACAACCTCAACAAGCCCTGCTTTCACAGGTACATTCCATATGCAAATTTTGAGTTTGCATCAGATTTGTTTCTCAAAGGGCTCAAATTTTTCTGTTGGATAGATGTACAAAAACAAGCAAGAGATCTTATGACAATTTGAGATGTGCCCATTTGTGTTGTCTTTTTCAGCCCCCTGTTGCCTTGCCCACCAGCCTGAGCCTGTCGAACCCGCAGCAAACGGCGCAGATCACTGTGTCCTACCCGACTCCTCGCTCCAGCCACCAGCAGCAGACCCAACCCCAAAAGCAGCGAGTTTTCACAGGGGTTGTTAGCAAGCTGCATGATACCTTTGGCTTTGTAGATGAAGATGTCTTCTTCCAGCTCAGGTTTGTTTTAGTGAATTTACATCACATTAGATGGTCAAACAGATAAGCCCACCCCATATTCTCATCAGTAATGTTTAATAGTAGCACAAAGCCACAGTGCTAAGTTTGTGCTCAGTTTACGCTCATCTTTGCCATTGTGTGATTTATGAAATACTTATGTGTTTGTAGTGCCGTTAAGGGAAAAACACCACAAGTGGGCGATCGCGTTCTGGTGGAGGCTGTCTATAATCCCAACATGCCTTTCAAATGGAACGCCCAGCGCATCCAGACCTTACCTCAGCTGCCCAACCAAACGGTGAGCAGATCCATACACTCCAAATGAATCCACAGCAATCAAATCTAACAGATACAGTGTGATATCGATCTACTTCCACAGTGCGTCATGTAACGTCTGTTGATTCCTGTGTTCTTGTAGCACCAGATGCCCCAGCCCTTACCTCAGGTTTCCCAACAGCTGTCCAGCTTTTATGATGCAGGAATGCCACGCTTCTCTGATACACACCCTTCGGTGGATTCAAGACAAAATGTAACTCATGCCGCGCCCCAAAACCTCTGTTTTCCTTCTTTTGATCTTCTGCTTGACCTGCTCCTCCATTCTCCTATTTCACTTTTTTTAAGCCTTTCCAGTATTACAGCCCACAGCTTGTGTGTTGAATGTCTTGGGAGGATAGTATAGTTGTGTATAGACTTCATTGGACGCACGTGTCTGGCCCGCAGTTAACTCCCAGTCTGTGTTTGGTTATAATATTACAATTTAATTTATATTTAATTCACATTAATGTTAATTTGCATCAATATCTAATTTTATAAAAAATGTATTAAATTAAAAGATCTACCAGAAGTTAGGGACAAGTGAGACATAGCGTTTGTTTGTGTTCTTGTCACTGAAACACTATACAGTGTGTGTTTAGTTGCATTTCAGGTGCTTTTCCTACACATTTTATTTTTGCACATTAAATGATAAACAGTTTTGTTGCTGATTTTTAATGCTTGACTTTGAATAGGGGTCCTCGCAATGGCAAAATTTCAGTAGTCAACATTAATAACAGTGAATTGTAAAGGTTTCCTTACCGCATTAATGCCACAGCACAAACGTCATGCTTTATTGCATAATCATTTACTTAACCTAAAACATAAAAATATAAACATTAAATAAAAACAAAAGTGAATGGTAGATTTGATACTTTGTGTTATGTTTATTATAGAAACCCCAGTATTGTTGCTCTTAGAGTACTTTTGACATCTGTTTTTTTTTTTTACAAGGGGCCAAAGAGGTAAATAATAACTGCAGTGCGGCTAACTATTTCTTTTTTTTCACTGTGTTTTAGTACATTGGTAACTCATTTACGCCCATTTCTCTACCTCTATCCTTCAAAACTGGTTTTGCATTTTGAATTGTGGGGCTTAAATGTTATTTCAAGGCTTGTTTGATAAGACCTATCTGAAAACTGACATTTTCATTTGTCTTCTCATGCTGTCAGTCGGATTAAATTCAACAGACATTGAACTGTTGAAATGGTCTCTTGTTTTTTTTTCTGCGGTTGTATATGTACATAATAAGATTACATAAAGTTACTTTGAATGTCTTTAACAGTAGCTGTTAAAGATATTAATATAATAAGACTGGAAATATAGACATACATTTGTATCTGTATTGCCCAGCTCTAGTCTAAAGCCTTAAGTAAGTGTTCCTCTTGCACAGTCAAATGCACAGCCTTGCAAAGTATATTTCATTTGACCCGTACGCGCAGACAGGCGTTCAACACATGCACATTGCGACAAATTGCATTAACAATGTTACAAATGACAAAATCAAATATGTCACCTGGTAGATAAATTAAATGCTTTAAATCGATTAAATGTGCACATGCAATCTGCTCGTACAGTCCGCGCATGCAAAGAAATCTGCGACACATGCACTGTACACTGACCCTCGCATACATGTGAAAATAGTGAAGCATACATTAGGCTTCAATCAGATGCTAATGATATCAAGAAGTTCTAGAGGTTTAGAGGTTTGTTCATGATTGCACACCTTTCTCATGCGCTCCATTTCTTCTGTATTTAGAGTCAACCCCCAGGCCAAAACATGATGAAACAAGGTCCCACAATGCTGCAGTCTCTACCCCCACCTACGGCGTTCAGTGTTCCAGGCCAGGGACCTCCTCCATCGCTTCTACAAGCCCAGCTCTCTGCAGCCTCTCTGACACCACTGCTGCACAACCCACCACAACCCCTGCTGCCCCAGCCACCTCCTAAAGGTACATCAACCCCTCCACGGTCATTCACAGAGAGATAGGTCTAGAATATCTGATGATCTAAGTTTTTCTCTGTGTAGAGTCTGTGTTCTCGGGAGGTTTACTCCAGCCCCCAGTGCGCATGATCCCTCAGCCCCAGCAAGTGAGGCGCGTGGACCCCTCTCCTCGCTTCCCCAGTCGAAATGACCGACCAGAGCTCATCTTGAGGAAGGATGACCGCAGGTAGTGTACTGTAAGATGCTGCAGTTGTGTTGAAGAGAAGTGTCGTTGCATTAATGTTGCGTAATACTTTTTGGTTGTGTTTGTGTAGTCGGGAAAGAGAAAGAGAACGAAGAAGGTCAAGAGAACGTTCACCCACACGGAAACGTTCTAGAGACAGATCTCCTCGCAGAGAACGTTCTCCAAGACGGCCACGCAGAGTCGTACCAAGATATACCGTCCAGTTCTCAAAGTTCTCCCTCGATGGGTACGTTTAAAAAAAAAACTAGACAAATGTTCAGCTGCAAAAATTTCTTTGAAATTATTTTCCTCTAAATCTCTATTTACTTATGATATATTACATGCATGGAAAGCTCATGCCACAATGAGTTTATTTTCAGTGATTTTTAAAAAATAAATCTATTCTTGGCAGTTATAACTGTGATGTGATGGAGCTCCGCCAGAGGTATCAGAGCCTCTACATTCCAAGTGACTTCTTTGATGCTGTGTTTACCTGGGTGGATGCCTTCCCCGTAACACGACCTTTCACCTTTGGAAACTACTGTAACTTCCACATCATGCATAAAGAGGTGGACTCTCTGGTGAAGAACACGGCCGTGTTGGATCCACCTGACGCCAATCACACATATAGCGCAAAGGTATCCCCTATGTTTTGACATGGGTGGAAATGTCAAAACATTGTTTAATTCTCCATGTATGACTGAATGTTGATGCCTGTTGTAGGTGATGCTACTTGCCAACCCCAGTTTGGATGAGTTGTATCATAAGTCCTGCGCATTGGCAGAAGATCCATCAGATCTGAGAGACTCCTTCCAGCACCCTGCCCGCCTCGTCAAGGTACACCTCTCTAAATAACATGAAAAACGAAATAACTTTACTTTGCAAGTAAAACGCCAGTAGTATATAGACCATCAATATTCTTTAATCAGTTTTGAATGGGGATTTTGCACCCCACATTTGTGATCTGGCTGTGTAGTGATTCCAATATGCCTGTTCTATTTTATGATTTGTCATATTGGATAAAATTTACTTGACCGAAAGATGTTTGTCCTCCCTGTGTTTGACCTGGATAGTTTTTAGTGAAATGGGTATGTCTTGTGTCACTGGTGTTGTTTCTGTCCTGTTCCATTACTGAACACTGTTGTGTTGAATAAGGTTCTCTGATGTCTCTCACGCCGTCACTGCCAACTTCAGCCTTTGTGGCCACTTTTTTTTCAAAAGCACCAGATTCTATCTAGTAACCCGTGTTCTTCTTTGAACTCTTTGGTTTTCAGTTCCTGGTGGGGATGAGGGGCAAAGACGAGGCCATGGCCATCGGGGGTCACTGGTCTCCTTCTTTGGATGGGGCCGACCCAGAAAACGATCCCTCGGTCCTTATAAAGACAGCCATACGTTGTTGTAGGTCTCTAACAGGCATTGATCTGAGTTTGTGCACTCAGTGGTAAGTACATTTCGTTTGGTCAGAATGCATCAGAATGTAATCTCCATTTGTGCATCTTTTAATATTAGGCCTTAGTGTCACACAATAAGGTCTGAGGGGCAAAACCAAAGCGCTGCATGATTTTACAGTGTACCTCCTGACATGTTCGATGCTTTTGTGTTTGATTTATTTTGTGTTGAGTTTGTTTTGCAATGTTTACGCTGATGTCTGTGGCAGTCCTGCCTCTTTATCTATGTGGTGAATGCATTGATTCTTTTGCTCCGAGAGCGGAACCGGAGGAGTCGACCACCATCGTTACTTTCTGTTCTCTATGACCTTTGCCTTGTGTTAAATATCTTACATATTTAACTTGCTTTCACTGTGTCTCAATCTGTCCTTCTCTCACACCCCCGGGGTTTGTACGCAAGGAACCGGTTCAGATTCACTGTGGGGTGTCGGTGGGAGGGGCCTTTGTCGTTTTTTTGGTTTACATTGTCTGTCGACCTCCCCGGTACGTGGCTGCCGTTTATCCCGAGAAACTTTCGGGGGGGTCGCATTACCAAGAACAGGGGCACAGGGGGCTCGTTTGGGGGAAGTGTGTGTGTGAATTTGTGTGATGTCTCACAGAATGTTTCTTTCCAACGCGCTTCTTCCTTTGCGACAGGTATCGTTTTGCAGAGATACGCTATCACCGCCCTGAGGAGACTCACAAAGGGCGGACAGTCCCCGCACATGTGGAGACAGTGGTTTTATTTCTCCCGGATGTTTGGCATTGTCTTCCTACCCGCTCAGAGTGGGAGGGCCAGTCCCGCGGACTCAAGGAGCAGCTGGCAGAGAAACTCTTGGCCGAACGGAAGGAGGCTGATGGAGAACAGGCACTGAACGCTAATCCCTCTCTTCTCATTTCCGCTTCTCACAGGCACAGGAATAGACAAACAAAACACTCAGAAAGACACAGAAAGAATCAGACAAGTATCACAGGCATCATACCAAACCCACTTGTCCCCATCCCTTTCCTCATTCCTGTCTCATCCCCGATCCTCCACCCCATTTCCTCCTGCTCTCCCTCTGTCACGCAGTCTCACACACAGCTGGAAGAGCTTAGGTCCTACTTTTATGACACCTGCTTCAACTGGTTAAACAGCTTCCAGCTGCGGCCGCCATTGACATGCCAATCTAACGGTTGAATCAAATTCCTGCTTAATTCCCCATCTGATTTCAAAATTCTTAACTCAATTCAGGCATGAAACCAATAAGATTGACAAAATCAATGCTGGAATCTGGAGGGCCAGTTGTGAGTTGTGTTTGTAATGTTTGTGTGTGTGTTTTTTTAGAATGTTTTACCTGTTAATTCAGTATCTGGCGAAAACTCTCCCAGTTGTCTCTCGTCGGTCTCTTTTTTTGTATTTATTCACGCTATTCTTCGATTGGGTTGTGTATAGATTTGGATGTCATGATGTTGGTTTATGCGAGGACAGTTCTGACTAGCTGTTTAAGATGCCAAGCTAAAAAGAGTGTATGGAGAAAAGCAATATACTCGCAAGATGTAGATGTAGGGTGTCATCTCTTGAGTGCACCTGCCCCCAAGTCCATCTCTTGAACCCACTGTCATTGATTATCTTTTTGTATTCCACAGAACTGGCATTGATTGGCTGTTGAGTGGGATCTGTTTCTGAAAACTAGAGAGCTTCCGTGTATCCTAGCTATTTTTTTTACCCAGTCGAGAGCTCAGTAGGAGGAGACAATGAGACACACTTGTGACCTTTGCTTCTTGCACGGATCAACTTTTGTTTCAGAAGACTCACGTGGGGTCTGAGAGTGGCGGTTTTAACACATTTGTCCTTTTCTTTTTTCCTGTCTCACGTCACGTGCACAGGAGGAGGAGGATAAAGACGAAGACGATTCGAAGGAGGTCACTACGCCGACTCACTGGTCTAAACTAGATCCCAAATCCATGAAGGTAAGGTGAAGTACAATTGCGAGCGCTTGAATAAAGCACACAAGTGTGAACCCTAACGTGAAATGTTGACACGCAGGTGAATGATTTGAGGAAAGAGCTGGAGAGCCGCACGCTTAGCTCTAAAGGGCTGAAGTCCCAGCTGATCGCACGGCTTACCAAACAGCTGAAGGTGGAGGAGCAGGTTGAGGAGTCCAAGGAGCCAGAGAAACCTGAACCTCCTAGCGTAGAGGAGGACGAAGTCTGCAGAGTGGAGGATGACAGAGAGGTGAGACAGGACAGATCAAAGGATGGTTTTCCGATGGAGCATCGTACCGATCAATCAAATGCAACCATGTGTTTTTAGGAGGAGGAACGAAAGCGGCAGGAAGAGCAGGAACGTCAGCGCAGAGAGAGACGATATGTTCTACCGGATGAGCCGACCATTCTCGTCCACCCTAATTTTGCTGCCAAGAATGGCAAATTTGACTGCAGTATCATGTCATTGAGTGTGCTGCTGGATTATAGACTGGAGGACAATAAAGAACATTCCTTTGAGGTGAGGAGCACGGCTGACAATGAGGATAGGGAGATATTTAAACGGGAAATTCGTGTTGCCGATATATTGTGCTTATTTTTTTGTTGTCTCTTTTACAACATACTCCTGTCAACTCTTTAGTATATTTTCGAATAATTATATATACAAAAACGTTTTAAAGAAATACAGCCAACACAACATTTATTAACTAAACTTAATAATAATTAAATATATTTACGATTATTTAAAAATTAATATAAAGTCAACTAAAATAAAACCGGTAGTGCTGCAGGACCAGTGTTTACATCTTAGGAAGTGGTCTATAAATAGGGATGGGTATCGAGAACCGGTTCCATTTTAGAATGTAAATTTAAATGAATATAATTTCCTCTTGCATTTGGCATGGCATATCTTTACAAGCTTAGCAATCCAAGAATGCATTCTGACAGGGTCATTCTTCATCTAAGATGGTAGATGTATATATGATCCAGAACAAACTCACTCAACTAAACCTCTGTATGTCTGTTTAGGTTTCTTTGTTTGCTGAACTGTTCAATGAAATGCTTCAGCGAGACTTTGGCTTCAGGATCTACAAAACACTCGCTTCTCTTCCAAACAAAGATGAGAGAAGAGACAAGAAAGACAAAGCTAGAAAAGATGCAGAAAAAAGGGATGTAAAGAAGGAGAAGGATGAAGAAAACGGAGAGCCGGTCTCTAAGAGAATAAGGGATGAAGATGAAAAGAGGAAGGTGGGGAATGATACATTGTCTATGAATTGCACACATGCACTTTGGTAAACGTCAAAGTATCATCACTGTTGTCTGCACTACTTTATCAAGCGCGAGCCGAATTGTTGGTGGAGAACCGCGCGGTTCTATTTTTTACCAAGAACTGTAACACCCCTAGTAAATATATTTATAATATTGTTTAAATTGTTACAGTTTAAAGCAATTTTTCAGAATTATTAAGATTTAAACGGCAAAAGTTAAATTAAATAAATCTGCTACGAGTTTTGCACAGTAATAAACCATGACCGTTGACCAATGACTGTCCAGCATATACTTATTTTGAAGTTTAGCATTTATTAAACATGGAGATGAGGCATCAACATCAATGTGTGTCTCCTGAGTGTAGGACGAGGAGAAGGAAAGAGGTATTAAGAGAGAAGAATCAAAAGATGAAGATGAAAATGAAGATGGGAGCAGCAACAACAATGCTGATGAATATGACCCCATGGAGGCAGAAGATGCAGATGACTATGACGATGATGGTAGAGATCACACTAAATTACATCCGGATGTGAAGATGGTTGTTTCTTTGACTGACATGATCTGCTGTGCTCCACAGATAAAGACGATGAAGACTCCAATGGGAGAGACAGAAGAGACGACCGCAGAGATGACCGTAAACCTAAAGATAAACCATCAAAAGATAAAGTGAGTTTGACCTCCATTTCCTGCACAAGATGTTTTAAGGAGTTGGTGAACTAAGAAGAGCTTGGATTGATGATGTAATCATCTCATCTGTCTGTAGGATGAGAAGAAAAAGCAGATGGTGACATTTAACAAGGACCTCCTGATGGCCTTCGTCTACTTCGATCAGAGTCACTGTGGCTACCTGCTGGAGAAGGACTTGGAGGAGATCATGTACACGCTGGGCTTGCATCTCTCCCGAGCTCAGGTGCCACTCTCTGCTTTCTAGTGTTCTGATGGTTTGAGGAGTTTAATGAGTTCCTTCCGTAGAGAGTTACAAATAGGTCGTAAGCTTGTCAATAACATGACAGATGCTCTTTTTTCAGGTGAAGAAATTGTTAAACAAACCCATGGTCAAAGAGTCCTGCTACTATCGCAAGCTAACAGACCGACCAAAAGATGAGCCCAGCCCGACGTTGACCTCTGACGGTCACATAGACAACCTTTTAGGTGTGTAAAGATGATAGCTGAAACTGAGAGGGTTATTTGTAACACAAGAATAGGAGTCCATCACCCGGGAGTACACTAAAGCCGTGTGTGTGTGTGTACCTGCAGGTAACAAAACCTTGCTGTCCAATCAGAAGAACAAGCAAAAATCCGACAGCGTCAGCGAATCAGGTAGCCTGATCGTCTATAACGGAGCCATGGTGGATGTGGGTAGCATGATGCAGAAACTGGAGAAGAGTGAGAAGAGCAGAGAGGAAATCGAGCAGAAACTTATGCAGCAGGACATTAAAATGGGTAATGGTCTCATTCGTCTTGCTTTGATCGGTGGTTTCATAATGCTTGGAATTTTGCAAGCTGCACCTTCATTTGATATTTAAGCTGCAAGTTTAAATAATTCACACATAATTTAAGATCAACTGCCTATCTCATCTGTTCGTTTTGTTTTGTAGATGAGAATTCAAAGAGTATGGCAGAGCTGGAAGCAGCGAACCACACTCTTCGCAGAGAGCTGGAGGAAGTGAAGAGCAATCTCAAAGAGACAGAGAGCAGCCTGCAGTCCTCAGACAAGCAGAAAGGCAGCTATGAGCAACAGCTTCACAGCACAGTCTCCAACCTCAACAGCGTCATGAAGGAGATCCAAAGTGTCCTGACAAATGTATAAACTTTGTCATTTGTTATAAATTGAGCTCTAGATGTAGTCTTTCATATGAATTGTCTGTTGAACTCTCTCTTCTGTACTTGATGCAGGTTGATCGCTCAAAAGATGGTGACAGGAAAACTCAAGCAAATGGCTCAGATGAATAACCGTCCCTGTCCAGCTGATCCACATCATCCCACCAATATGTAAATAAGCTTGAAACAAAAAACGATTCTTAAGATAAATTTATTTAGATTTTCTTTTGTGTTTCTATGTATAAAGTTTTAATGACACTGGGGGTAACTTTAAACGCATATCTCCTCCTCATTACTCTGTAATTCATAATAAAACTTCATTTGGGCAGAGTATCAATCACTTAACAATCGCTTGTTTAATGTTTCTTTAAATGATGTGAAAATGTCATTTGGTTAGGCGTTTGTTTTCCAAGAGTCGCTGGATTTCACATTTTCTTGTTGAAATGATACATGACTTGTGCCAGTACGTGTGAGTTTTTATTAGCAGAGTTTATTAAGCAATAATTGTGTTATTTATGTTACAGCTGAATTGAATTTAGATAAAAGCAGTTGGTGATTTTATTAGAATCTACATGTTTACTGATCCTTTCTATTGTTAAAAATACAACCATTGAATAAACGTGTTAGTTAGGTATGCTTTGTTTTGCAGCCGTGTCACCTGTACGCATGCATCTGAATCAGTGCATGCATACCAGCTTGATTCCAGATTATTGCTCTTGCAATGCAGTGATCCGTTTTGTTTTTTGATTCTTATGTAATCTAGTATAGTGTGAATGTGGTGTTCTGTCATTGCAAACAAAGCCAGGCCAGTAACCCTGTCAATGATGCACAGATTGAATGGGGTCATGTCCGGCGTACTTCAGAAAATATCCGAGTGATTGTAGAGGTTCTGAATAGTGTGGATTGAGTGCAGTATGTTTTTTCTGTATGTTTTTGAAGGCAGTGAATTCTAATGGTTTACTTATTTTTGTTTCTATTGTTAGCTCACTGAGGAGGAGAATGATTTAGTGATTATAGGGGGGAAGGGGGGGTTCTGCTGAGGGAAAAGAGCCAAACTTAGTCAAAATGAGCCCGAAGCAACCAAGTGCTTATTATTTTTCTAATCTTGATGTACTTCATGGTTGTCGTGGTCAAGGAAAAAATAAAAGTGGTTCATTTTAAACGTTTCGCTGAGTTTAATTCTGCTTTTCTGTTTTGTATTCAAGTGTGGATAACTTTGTAATGCAGTTTTTCCCCAGTAGATGGCAACATTTTCTTTTGCTGGAAGAATAAGCATGTACTTTTTGATGGGGAAAGTGATTCTTCTATCAAGAGGGAAACAACTCTTTATTAGACAAGTGGGACTTTTATTGCTGCTGTTACAATTGGTTTCATTTGTTATTTATTATTAGTGATTAAACCCTAATCATACTCCTTCAACATTTTGATTGAATTTGGTTTAGATCAAAAAAATGTTATATGTTTGAGCCCAAATGTCAGCATGATACTGATCCCAGCAGAAGGGTGGATTTCAGGAACAAAAAAATCATAAAACTGTGCATTGTGTAATAAACACAAACATATTGATTAATAATAATTATCATAAGGTCGCCTATTAAGCTTTTCAGTAGTCAACTGTAAAGAAGAAAAGTGATTTTGGCCGCATTTTAAAAGTGATTTGTTTAGCACTGTAAAGTACACTAATATCATCAGTGATAAACCAGTCAAAAGTATTTTGCAGGTCGCAAAACTTGGGTGAACGCAAGAGCATTAAACGTTTGTCCCTTTTGTGCCTCCATACAGCACTAGTTTTCCAGTTTTGGTAATCTGAAATAGGTGTGTATTTGGAAAAGGATAATCTATCTGGTTTTGCTTTGAAAAACCGGCACAAATGAAAAATGTCAAAAAAGTATATTTTGAGGTTTTCGTGCACAGTCTGATTTAAAATTGACCAGACCTACATTTCACTGAAAGTTGTATCATGTGTCATGTAACTGTGTATATGACAACACCTGGCCCATGATCACAGTGACATTGAAAAGCCTTGTTTATGGCACAAGGGCACTGTGCTGCTCAGCTATGACACGTTTGAGGGCAGTGTTGTGAAATCAGAGCCGGTGCAGGTAAGTCCACTCCTCTCAGACAGAGGCTCTTTGTGCCCCCACTTTCACCCTGCAGTTTGTGTAACGCTCATACATCAGAGAGCAATGAGACAATCGTCCTCTCTTTGCTTTAGAGGACAGGGTAACACTTCAGCACCACGAACAATCATCTTATTTAAATTCAAGCCTGTTTTCTCCTCTGCTTTTCTGGGTGGGGAGTTCAGTTGTTTCTGTTACAGCAGCATTAGTGAGAAGATTAAGTTACGAACTGCCCTGATTTAACAATTGTCTCCCCAAACAAGGTCTTCTCATTTTTCTCATTTCACAACAAAAGTGACTTTTTTGTCTCTCAGCAAATGTTTTCCAAGGCCTATAATGTGTGTATTTAAATAATCACAGAAGGTGCTGATCACTTGATGTTTCTCCATTCTCTTCTCCAACGCCTCCTCTTGTCCGCCATTCCTGGGTGGCTTATAGAGGCTAATGTTTCCCCTTTGTCTCCAGTCAGACTCATTATCCCCTCATCTTAGTCTCAGTTCTACGTGTCTGCGCTGACATTCTTCTTCCCCTCCCCCTGTTTTTGCAACCAGGCTTTGTTTTAGGAGACCCCACACCATGTCCAAACCCCCCAACTCCTCACACTATCACTTCTTTTATGGCTTCTGCTGCCCGAAGTCTCGCCGTCTTCAACAAGTCACTTGTGCAAAGGTGTAATTATCACAACAATGGAATGTGGTCTCCAGAGACACCTTGAGATAGCTTTTCACAACATGTCAAGTGCTCTGTTTTCTTGATTTTTGATCTGACTTCCTGGAAATAGATTTGAGACGAACGTCACTATGTGGCCCTCCAGAAATGTTTTGTTCTTTGACCTTATTTGAAGCCTATAGTATATAATTTACTGTATTCCAAAAGCAAAGTTGAGCGAAATAACTAACACCATCAATACATTTGCATTTATGCATTTTTACAGATGCTTTTATCCAAAGCGACCTACATTACATTGTATATACATGTGTTTCTAACTATGTGCAATCCCCTGAGATCGAACCCATGACCTTGCTGTTGCACGCACCATGCCCTGACCACTGAGCCACAGGAAAGCTGAAATCTTATTCATCTACTTTGCGGATTTTCATGATAAGTAATGCGATGTTTACCACAGTCTGCTTTCCCTCACGTCTTGATCTTAACCAGAAGCCTCTATATAACGCCAGTCAAACAAACATGAATATCACACACTTAGGTGACACTTTAAGCCATTGATACATGAGAGAGACCAGCGATGGGCAACGTAACTTCTGTCAACTCGACCTTAAATGAGATGCCAGGCAGTGTGTGAAGAGCACTTGTGTGGAGTTTTTGCTTTGACAGCCCCAGGGACAGGTAAAGTGGAGCAGTTGTTGAGGAAATTATCCTTTTTCCTGGCTCTGAGGCAGAGGTATACTGGGTTACAGTGTGAGAAACCTGGGACGCTTTTTGTCACTGCCTCTTTGGCATTTCCCAGCGGGAACACCACACCCCTGTGTTGTCTACGTGATTTTATACAGACGATTACTTGGGTACAGAGGTAACGTGTCTGCACAGCCTGTATTAAAACATTAGACTTCATTATTTAAAGGTAATATGTGTAATATCTTGGGAGGATCTATTGTCAGAAATCCAATAAAATATAAATAACTATGTGTTCAGATGTAAATAAAAACCTTACATTATGTTATGTTTTATTACCTTTTCATTTACATTTAGGCATTTGGCAGACGCTTTTATCCAAAGCGACGTACATTGCTTTATCCTATACATTTTACATAGGTATTTGCAATCCCCTGGGATCGAACCCACAACCTTGCATTGTTAACGCAATGCTGTTAACACTGAGCTACAGGAAAGCTGTATTGAAAATTATTACCATCTACATACACCACGGGTCCCCCAACATGGAATTCACGTAGTTGTTCCTACAGAGCGTGTTTCTTATATACATTATCTCCTTCGGCAAAGAAACAAAAACTCAATGACTTTTGTTTTGTATTCATTTGTTTAATGACTTAAAGGAATGTACATGTTTTGAAGAATGTTGTTGAATAAATGATGAAAGAATTGTATTTTTTGTATAGTCAGTGACTTGAATTTGAGAACCAGATTAGTCTTGTAAACTGGTAAACACTTTCTTTCAGCCCAGTTTTGTTCACCGAATAAATGAATGATTGAAAAGATTTACCTCAAAATATTCACTTGTTCATGAACGCTCATATTGAATCTGTCATAAGCGCTTATGAATGGGCAAAGATTTTTCCTAAATACCACTGTAAATTTCATTTTGTCTCTTAAACTGCTGTATAAGCCAAACATCTTGATTTCTAAAATGAAGCGGGGAAACTGCTCAAGTTTATTTATAACACGTTTTCCGCCATGAATACTTCAGTCCACGCACCAAAGCAACAATGAAAGCAAACACAGGAAAACAACTTCTTTCCTGTTCCTTCCTACATGGACTGCACGGAGAAAGGTGCAGACATTTCTATTTCCTTCCAACCATATTAAAACATGCCTTAAACTTTGTCTTGCTGACCCATTTTTAATGTAATGGAATACTTCACCGACACGGTTTCAGGGGAGGCATTTCCTGCGTTGCTGTAGTCACCCTAGTGAAGGATCACTGGAACAAGCAGGAGGTCTTTAACATGAAGCATTAACCTCCAACACACGCAAGGTTTGATGTTACTCTTTTACAGGGCATTTAGAGGAGCTGTGCTCCTTTCCTTTGAAGCTAGGTTCTTTAAATTCTTTGTTAAAATAAATGCGCTGTCCAGACACCACTTATAAAGTGACAGATGACAACAAACAGAAATCTGTCTCGAGTTCACGACCGTTACCAAAATGCTGAAAGTATAAAAAGTCAAACATCCAGTTTACTGTGTAAAGCTTCCAAAACGTACATCATCTTGTGCACCTGCAGTGCTCTTACTTGAGTATTTACTTCCTACTGTACCCTGCAATTACTTTATTACTTGGTTTTAAACAGTCTGCTCATCTTGCACTTAACTGTGAACATCGGCATGTTCAGACCCTTGTTTGAATCATATTGGGTTATTGGACGTCGTTATCTGTCATTAGTTAAATTGGATTTCTTGTGAACCTTTACAACTTTAAAAAAAAAAAACATTGACGCCAAAACAATGCCACAGAATTGACCAATTGCTTTCTATTCGTTCCCAGATGTATCATGTATAATGATGTTTCTGTCGTTTAAACATTTGGTGACACTATATGCTATTACACCACTTGAATATTTTCTAAGAAAGTTGAATTGATATATACACCTAGGTCTAGACTTTTTTCTGGGTACAAAATATGCATCCGTTTCCTGTTTCATGTAAAAATGATGTCCGTACAAAGACACATACTTTTAAATTTGGATCCTTGAGGTTTTAGAGTAGTCCCATGTGTCTATTGTCCTATTAAACCTAAATAAAGCATACCTGACGTAAGACGCAAAGTTTATGAATGTTTGGACTAGACCAGACACATTTATTCAGTCAAATGCTCATTTCGATGTACCACTCAGTACCACATAGATTTTTCTTCTGGCACTTTTAACTGCCTAATATACATCAACTGACACCATAAAACTCGAAACAGGAAGCATTGAAGGGCGTCTTTGATCCAGTTTACTGCAGGACAGAGAGTACTTGCACGTGCACTCATAATGAAAGAGTAATGAAGGAGTCGCATTTCAGCTCGAAAGGGAAATCACAGTCAAAGGCAAGTCTACAAGAACTATATTCTTGCAAGACATTCAATGAGAATGAAAACTCTGCCCTTAAATGCATTGTAGATTGTTGGACCTGTTCCAGACGAGTTAAAGAAGGAAAAAATCAACAGTGGTCTCCAGATCAAGAGTTCCAGTGAAAACTTTGTGCCTGTGATTTTCTTTCATCTCTAAAAACATGTGCATGTTAGTTAGTTCAATGGAATTCTTGGCCAAAGGGAAAACGCATTGAATCTTGACCTTGGTGAAATTAGGTAGTCTATATACAAAGAAAATTACCAATCCTGATGTGGTCAGAACATATGCTTTAAATACAGATGTATTTTAGGACACAGGGTCTTATTCATTTACTTGTGGGGGTCTTGAAGTTATATGACAATCTTCCAAAAAGAGTGCTGTCGTGCACGTCTACCTCTAACATGATTGATGGTGGGAAGAGGCAATGTATTCTTTACATACGTGAAGGAAACGCAATATCCGGTTCCACTGCCAGACCCCCACCCTGTGGTCATACACACATATCAAACCACTTTTGATCTGTCTGTCATCACACCAGACCTCCAGCTTTGATTTCAGTCGCCCAATATGTGAGATGAAAACGTCTCACAGATGGTGGAGAAATGGTGTTAAATGTTTGTTCTATTCAAGTAATATTTGGAATCTGCAGACAAAATGTTAATACAAGCTTAATCTGTAATATTCACAATTAAACAGATCAAGCTAAATATGTTCACCGTTAAAGATTTCTGCAAAATAACTGTAATATTCAAGTGCACGGCTAAGGTGCCAGAAAATAGTAAAATAAAAAAATTGTGACATGTTTTTATGTAATTTTACACTCACCATTTGCAGTTTATTTCTAAAATGTATTTTTTGGGGGCTTTTTCATGTTTTTAGTTAGCCTACAGAGTACAGTTAAGATCTGACAGAAAGATTTGGGCAGGAGATAGGGGAGCGGGACTGGCAAAGGACAGTTGAGTTGGGAATCGAACTCGGGTTACCTTGAACGCCCTGGTGCTAACCACAAAAAAGGCGCCAACATTTATTTTTTGCCGCATTTAAAAAACACAGGGAATTCTTTTCAACAGGAACTTAAACATTAAACAGCTGCAGCTCATACAGAACGCTGCTGCCAGGATTCTGACCAGAACCAAAAAATCTGAGCATATCACTCCAATCCTCAGGTCCTTACACTGGTTACCAGTTACTTCTAGAATCAACTTCAAAGTATTATTAATTGTCTATAAATCGCTTAATGGTCTAGGACCTAAACATCAGATTTCTCAGATCATCAGGATCAAGTCATTTAGAGATAACAAGGATTCACTCAAAACAGGGCGAGTCAGCGTTTAGTCATTACGCCACCCGTAGCTGGAATCTGCTTCCAGAAGACATCAGACTTCACCAACAGTAGCCACTTTTAAATCCAGATTAAAAACACACTTGTTTAGCTGTGCATTCACAACCTGAGCACTGTGCTGCTTTACATCAACTGCACTTCTATTTCTAATTTACTTTTATTTGCTCTTATTCTTTTTATATATACAGTCACATTTTTTATCAATTTTATTGCTGTTTTATTGTTTCTTAAAATCTAAAGTTTTTTGTGATCTTAAATCATTTGCATTTTAAAGATAAGACTTATTTCTTTCTGTCAATCATTTTATGTAAAGCACTTTGAATTGCACTTGTGTATGAAATGTGCTATATAAATAAACTTGCCTTGCCTAAACATTTTTTTCAGTTTAGGTAGGTATTAAAACATTTTTGGAGTTCATCTGTATTTTTTTAATGTTATCTAAATACTTTACTTTGTAAAAAAATATTTCACTACATTATAAAATATATATCACACTTTTACTGTAGTACATTTAATACAGAAATTAAGTAGCCTACATCTAGTGATTTTCCCACTTTAAAAAGTTAAGATACAGAAGTAAAAGATACAAATACTAGATTTGAGCTTGTACTTAAGTTTTTAAAGGTAAAAAACAACATTTATGAAATGAAGAGGAGTAAACAGTATAATATATGCTTTGTAAAGTGAAGTAAAATTTATTCAAAGTAAAAACACTCTTAAAAATACAGATATTTAAAAATGAACTTGATGTTAAAAATATCTGAGTAATATCCACCTCTGTTTAAATTTTTATATTGTAATGTAAAAATATGCAAAACTCTAAATGTACAAAAATGAACTATGAATAATTTAAAACAGATTTGGAGTCTAAACCCAAGATTTACCTCCTTATTTGGGTTATAAAATATATCCCCTTAAAAATCTGAATGACAAAAACCCAACAGTCAAAATCACTGAATAAAGTAACTAGCAATTTCTCCAAACACAGTTTGTTTACTACCTGCGGTGTTTTAGCGCAGTCTAGACGCGACCACGCCTTTATAATTAGAGGTCTTTTCTCATTGGTCGACAGCTGCTGCGTCAAGCCTCTCAGCAGCGGTTGCCTAGGGAGCCCGCAGATACCGAAGTACTGATGCAGAACACAGACAGACGCGACCGGGAGCTCCTTTGTAGGAATGTGGCACATCCAAGCTGTCTTTTTGCAGTCTTCCGGTTAACCGAGCCGAATGATGTGATCCTGTTGGCAAAATAATTACAATGAGATTCATTTGATCGAGTCATACGTACAGAAGGGAAGAAATGTCTCTACAGCAAAGAGTGGTGCAACTGTCAGCCGCCTCGCTCGCCGTTGTTCTGTGTCGGGACGAGGACACCAAACACAACGCCTCCAGCACTCACGGACAGGACGTGTTTGAGGATTTTAAATCGCAAAATTCACGAAGCTTTTGGAATAAGAGGCTCGTAAGCGCGGTGACTGAAGTTTCCTTCCAAGGATGGTTGGAGAACTACGTGCTGCTTGTTCAAGGGAATGCCAACAACCTGGAGGTGCTGAGGGAAGCTTGGATGCGCAGGGCGCTCAGGTCACCCAGAGGATACATCATCAAAGCAGTGGGTAGGTGATGTACATCGGACTATTTAAAATAAAGAAATTCCATGGGTTTGCTTCAATGCGGAATCACTTAATGTGTTGGATTTCATTGTCTGCTCATTCGTTTGTGAAATAAATAGGCTTGGATGTCATCAAACTGACGGTAAAGCTTGCAACAGTAGTTCGGTTTGCAGATATAAGTGGGGTTGGTGTGAACAAAGACTCGACTTGTTCTATGGGAGGGACATTTGAGAAAGGCTTTAGGTTCAAGATTTGTTTTCTTAACACTTTGATGATCTCTGAGTGTCATGGTGGCCTAAAACCAAAAGACGGGAATTATATCTAAATCCATGTTTGTTAAGAAACATGCGTGGTTAACACCTTTATTTGACCAATATACTTCTTAAATGGACTATATACCACAACATGCCCCACTCAACCTCACCCTCTTTAGACACACACAGACTGTTTCCTCTTTGTTTCTTTACAGCACACATGATTTCATTCTGTAGAAGGTATCTACCTAACCTGACCAACTATTGCCTATGAAACCTCAGCATGCTTTAGGCATCACTGTTTGCGTGCAACATAAGTGCATTATTTCCAGATGACAGGAAATATGATTTCTGGGCGGCATTGTAACTCCCCTGTTTCTCTGACTTCATTTCCACGGCTCGGTTTAAGCCGAAGTAGTTAACCAAAATTGTCGCATCTAAATTCTGCGTGGGTTCAATAGGAGTTTTGTTGGTTTTGATGCGAGGTTAAAAAATGATTGGTCACGTGTTGAGGTGAGAGACCTTTTGTGACAGTGTGGGTTTCTGTTGCCCCAGGTGTCGCCGATTCCAAGAGGCATCTGGTTTGCCCTCTAAAAACATGAAGCAGATTGTAAGAACGGCCATTTGCTCCTGCTGTCGCAACCACAGAAGCAGCATGTTAACAAACACTGAAGTTGTGGACACGGAGAGATCGGTATAGAATTGAGAAATGCGTTAGGACATCACATTACTATTGGCAGTAGATGTTAGAAGCAATGACGTACATTGAGCTTTTTACACTTTTTGCCCATTGGATAATTGATGTATGCCCTCATCTGCATTTCAAAATTCTTTAGACCTCGGGTTGGATTGTCCAACGTGGTGACATGAGCTCAGCCCTAGTGTCTCTAGTAATTTATAACTCATTCACCAGGGCCCATAGTCCTGAGTTATGTGCTGTCCGACAAGCGATTTTATAGCTTTGCCCCTGAAACCGATGTCGCTTGTTTCATGCTTTTTGGACATTTTTGAAGAAAGTGCAAGGACATTTTGTTGGCAACTTGGCAATTGATCTGTCAGCTTTTAAATATGAATTACATGTGATTATGGCTATCTAAATTTTAACCAGTTAACAAAAAGTTTTATCAGATTTGTTTTTATTAAAGATGATATATGTCTAAGGGAATATATTTTGGTGCATTTGGGTGCCTGGCAATTTTCTTTATCTGCTTGTTTTAAAAGGATAGTTCATTCAAAAATCTAAATTCTGTCATCATTTACTCACCCTCATGTTGCTCCAAATCTGTTTTGTTGAACACAAAAGAAGATATTTTGTTCTGTGGCACCCTTGACCACCATAGTGTTGTAGCAGGATTTTTTCCATGTGAGGTCAATAGTGCCCCAGTTTTTTTCTTTCCCACATTCTTAAATATATCTTCTTTTGTGTTCAATAGAACAATGAATACAGGGTGAGTAAATGATGACAGAATTTTCATTTTTGGGTGATTTATCCGCTGAAGTGGACTACAGAGTTCCACACCTCTGGACACCGATCTCTAACTTCTGAGTTTGCTGTTCACACTTGCTGATTTGGGTTCACTCTTTATATACTTTCAAGACTTTTTGCGAGGATCCCCAAAGCCCCATTCTGTAGGCTTGTGTTTAATCAGCAGGAAAAGGTTAGCGGCTGTGATTATCCGTTAGCAGATGGGTTGATGAATTAGCCGGTCACCCTGTCTGTCCTCTTGATTATCAGTATACATTGGGTGAAAAGACGGATTGTTCTCTGGGGTCTAGAATACTAAGCACTGCACAGTGAAGTTAAAGCGACCTTGTTGTTTTAATCACAAGGGTCACTTGCTCATTATACTTAAATTGGACCACTATGGTTAGTAACTCAATTAGCAGGATAGTTCACCCAAAATATATATACATTTCACCATTTATCCACCTTCATGTCATTCAAAACCGAACATGACTATTTCCTCTGGAAAACAATAGAAGATATTTGGAGAAATGTTACAGTGGTTTTGGGTCCATACAATGGAAGTCAATAGGGACCAGTGTTGTTTGGTTACCAACATTCTTCAAAATATCCTCTTTTGTGTTCTGCAGAAGAAAAAGTCATACAGGTTTCAAATGACAGGATCTAAGTATTTCCCTTTTTAGGTGAACTATACATTTAAAAGCTAAAATATTTGGTTGATCTGCAGGGGTCTTTGACGATAGTTGCGAAAAGATATTCAAGCATTGCTCTAGTCTAACAGACTTTAAATTGTCAAGTTCTTACAGTGATTATCTGTGGTCTTTGCATTATTGAATAACTTTGGATGATGCTTACTTAACATTCAATATTCATGCTTATTGTTGTTGATGTGTTCTAAGGCACAATTTAGATGTTTATTACCATGCTGTGATCTGATATCATTCAATCAATCCATGAATCCATAGCTACTGATGACATCTCTCAGATCTCATCTCATTAGCCATGACATGGCATCGTGCTGTTGTCTTTTATCTGAGGTCAACACCCTGTGGTTCTCATGCATTGAAAGTTGCCCTCTTGGATAACTAAGCACCAAAGGTCATTGCTCTCTGGTCCTGCCCTCAAAGTTGCTGACCACAACATTTCCAGGTGTGCTCCGTAAACAGAGGAAGCACAGTTCAGTCAGCATGTGTTTGTAAAAGAACAAAAGCGTTCCTATATCCATGCAAGCAGAACATAAATAAGAAAAGAAACTTGCGTATACATAAAACTGGACTGAAACTTCATTGAAATATCCACACAGCATCATCACAGGCAGATGATCCGGGATACACAAGATACATGTTAAAGTGATTCAAGTAAATAAAATAATCCGTGTGGTCATATGCCGTGTACATGGCCAGTGTTGGAAGATAAAGGTGGAGCTAGATTAGGTTTCTAAGAAAGCAACCAATGGAATGTTTTCACAAGATAACCAAACACCAAACCAAAGCCTGCCACAAGAAGCCATGTGTATTTCTTCCTGAATCAACCTTCTTTGACTAGTTGAAATCTCGTATCCTTTATCCCCAACGTTAGTTAAACAACCCTGACAAAACAGCAAGATAGATGGGCTATTATCTTTAGTCTCTCTCTCTCTGTCGTATGGAGCTTCTTTCTGTCTCTCTGTCTGCTGAGACTAATTTCACTCGGAGAAATGAATCTGTTCGTTTGACTTCAATTATCTTCATGCTGTAAATGTTCATGCTGTCCAAACACAGCACACAAGACTCGTGGTTTTTGGGCGTGTATAGGTGCCTGTGTAGGGGTTTCTCTATGTGCATGAGTGATCCGGAATTATTTAGGCATGTCTCGCTCAATGTTTTCCTTCACAATCCATATAACTGGATGGATTTCCTTTATTCATCCTGATAGGAATGGTTTTGCCATTATATTTGAAAATCAGATGTCCGTATACTGGACATCGCTTGCAGAATCCTTTTCCCATTCCACAGGAAGTCAACCCTTGATGAAATCTGAGCTGCATGACATATTTATGGAGATCACACCCAGGTGGAGATCTAGGCCAGTAAAAACAAATGAAACGATTATCCTGCTCTCCTACTGGTAAGAAATGCAGCAGATGTGTCTTGAATAAGTGAACCATACTTGTCTCATATATTCATTCGACCCCTGTGTCCTGTCCAAAGATGATGTACGCGGTGTACACTGTTTAGTAAACATGACCTGAGTGGGTGCTCATAGCTAGATACTAAACCCAATTCAATGCTTCTACTTGACAAGATACTGTAACAAGGTTTTTAGCTGTTTGGGACTTTTGGGTTGTTTTGGACAATATGTGATGTTCCTCTCAATGTAAGGATGACACAACTAAAGTCTGAGCTCAGCTTTAGAGGAAATGGTTCTCATCTGGTGGAAATTACCAGAGTAGATCTTAATTAGTGGTGTACGAACACTGTAAACTGTGGTTTTGATAATGGTGGTAGTATTAAACGCTTGAAATACACAAACATGAGCAAATCACAAAACAAGGGGTGAAAAGCTTACAATTAAATACAACACACAATACAGGGTATGCAAATGATATAGTATGACATCATTTTAAGCAAATTTAAAAAAAATGTAAACGAAAAACTGATTTATTTGCAAAAGATTAACGTTCCTCAAAGCTTTTTTTACGCTTATTTTGGACATAATGTGGACTATGTTGGCAGAAAATACGAGACTGTTTTTGTCATGTTTTAACCATAAATATTACCTGATTACAAAATAATTAAGTCCCAAAATCCAAAATAGGTTTACTTGTATTTTAAGGTGCACACTTTTGATAAAATAAATAGCTTATATGTCATTATTGATTTCAAATATATGTTTTTATAATAAAGGCTATCTGTTATTGTTGCTGTGCTTACACTTACTCTTCTTAAGGTAGGGAACCTATTTACATCAGGTCAAAAGAACTTCAGTATACTTGAGCCTGGAAACCTGAGATACCCTGCCAATTGATAATGACCTTCTTTTGTGTGATCTGATACAACACGGTATGCACAGAAAATAGCTCTCTACAATGAAACAAGACTGTTGAAATTTTTCTGTACCATTTCACAAAATAAAATATTGGTTTAGACACCATTTTCAGTTAAGTGTGTGAGGTTAATAGTGTCAAGAATGGTAAACGGATGTTAAAGTACCTACAAATCTTTTGCCTTTTATTCTAAACATAAAACATAAATGCCTAGATATGTTTTGATCAGTGTTCTCTAACGAATTCTACAGTGTGAGGCAATGTCTTCTGACTACACAAGTTAAGAGACTATGTCATGAAGGCAAATTGAATGTCAACATTGTAAAGTAGTCTTTATAACCAGTCTTGCAAACTAGAGAGTTCATTCATCATTCCTTCATGTCAGAATCAGTCGAACAGGTTTCTTTTTCCATTATTAAGACACAATTTTAGCATCAGATTTCAAACCCGCACAAAATAAATACAACTTGAATAGTTGTTTGTGAGAGGTTTGCCCTTTACACACTTTTGAGAAGTACTAGCTTCAGAAGATATATGGAATTTTCAACGTGACAGTAAAAAGATAGTAAAGCGATCTTAGTGGGCTCAGGAACCCTGTACTATAAGTATATATTAACAAGATGCACCACTGCCATTACAATGAATTGGGAGGTGATGGTAATGGCAAAGTTATGATACGGTCCATATCAGGTTAATCATGGATTTAAACTATGCTATTTAATTGTGATTTTTGCCAGCAACACCAGAAATATCTGCCTGGAGATAGGACTGTTGTCTTGCTTTTATGTAAATAGCTGCCCAGAGGCATTACAAACATGGTCGTCGAGTGGCACGACATCCGTAAACGGACTTTGGTAGTATTGACAGCATTTTAAATCATTAATATTTAAATGAGTTTATTAACAACATGCAAAGCAAAGAAAACAATGCCCACAACTGGTGTAAGAAACTGCAAACTGGTGGCAACTGAATTTGTTGACATGATCCATTGGCCTGTTTATGCAAATACTTTTTAGAGGAAAAGAAAACCATAAAACATATATTCAATAATGTTACATCTTTACAAACAATTTGGAAAGTGAGACTAGTTGTATCTTCCAAATCTGGTCTGCTCGAGCCTTTAAAATATATTTGTGCATGTGTAGAATTTATTCTGCTTTCACTGCCTTTGAATCTCTTGAGTCATGAACTTGGATGTTTGAAGTGCTGTTTTATTGGTAGGTGACCTCTTGACCTTGTGATATCATCCAGACATGTTTTTTATTGGTGAGCCAAGACCAATTCACCACCCGGGCCTCCATATAATTGCCTGTTGAAAACATGCAATATAGTGGTGCTTAATGGGGTAACGTTCGATCATACGTTAAGCATTTCTAGGGTTGAAATCTGTTTAACTCCAGACTACCCATGCGTGACTTTCTATAGTGTTGAGATAATTATCTTTTAATTCTTTTAAAAGATAATTTACTTTTTCGCAATTTCCAGTAAAGCTCTATGAGTTCATGGGATTCAGCTGTATAAGCAACGTTAAAAATTCTAGTATAGATATAAATTCATGTTTATTTAAAGGCAATTCTTTAATGTTGTGAATTTCATCTTTGACACCCTGCGTGCTTTCAGAAGCATGTCATTTTAGCCTCCCATAAAGCACAGAATTCCTCAGGGCCAGGAAGTCGCCTACATGTGTGGTGTTATCGGGTTACCTTTTATTCACTTTCTCTTTCCCACCTTCTCCAGAAGAATTACAGCCCACTTTGCATTTCTGTTGTTTTGGCCACTCACATTTTGGTGAGGTTAATGTAGGTCAGGTTTGCTCAGTCCTGCTCCTGGAGATCTTACCTTCCTGAAGAGTTTGATTCCAACCACTTTCCAAATTCCAACACACCTGCTTCTAATTATCAAGTGAAAATAAAGTCTGTGGTTAGTGGGTTCAGGGTCTTTTATTAGGGTTGGCAGCTGGTTGATCTCCAGTAGATATATAGACGTGATATATACCACACCTAACCACTTTATGCACATAAACTTTAATTACCTCTGTGATTTCCTTGTGTGAGGTTTGACGCCCACCAGAGTGTTTTCAACAGAACTCAAACAATATTTTTCTGTGTCTAGGTTAACCTGTTTAATGCTTGACATGGGCTTTTTGTTTACTTTAGATTTATTTATTTTTCTTGCTTTTTATCAAAGATACAATTTGTACATTCCAGTAGAAAAATGTATTTAATAATATTGTAATTAGTTTACACCCAAATTTAATTTTTATTTGCCGCATTTCAAAAATACATGAAAATTTGGTATAATTACAGTGTTTTACAATAATCTTTGCCTTGAGCAAGAATATCCCATTGAGCAGAAGATCCCACCTTCTCTTCAGAAAGATCTCTAAAATCACACCTCGTGAAAAACACATGAATGCAATGGGGATGAAAGAAAGCCTGCTCGAGCAGGGTGTGAGGCGGTATGCAAATATATGATTTGACAGAAAAGTGGGACATCATATCATTGCGTCTTTCCATACCAAAAATATTTCTAGAAAGAATTGCCTACCCTGCTTTTAAAGTGCAAGCATGCTTTTTATGGTTAATGCAAAAAAATAAGTTTAAACTTGATGCAGTTACAAAAATCTGTATTTTAATATTTTTTTACATTTTTCGGGTCTGATAAAGTTTTGCATTGTTAAGGCCATTGCACATTGAGTTCGAAATTTGCGTCCAAAATTTCTGCAAAAAAGAAATAAATACGACCTCCCGTTGTGTCAATCACATTTACACACTGCCTCTGATATTTTCGTCCGTCATAAAAAAACGGACTAGGTTTGATTTTTTGATTTTTTCCGCATCCGTAGCAATATTTTTGAGTAGCGTTTTGACAATTTACAGACACGAAAAACGAGTGCCAAATACGAAAAAACGGATACGAAAATTTCAAAGACCTTTAATATGTGTTTACTGTATTCTAATCTGATTAAAAGTATTCTACAATTTCTTAGTACACTTTACTTCAACCCCCACCAATGTATCATTTAACTTAAAGAAGCCTTGAAACCGTTGTGATCGACTTCTTTTCTGTTTCGTGTCGTACATCTGAGGGAAATTAGAAAAAATGTAGGACGGAGCTTTTTTTTGCCCTTCCCTTTTTGATTGGTTTGTGCCTGGCCATTGTACAGTGAGTGTAGTCATACCTCTTTTTTGTTGCTTACGTCATGTGGTGAAAAGTTGTTGTTGAGAGGGGGAAAGGAGCTTTTTTTTATAAGTGCAAATGAATAAAAAAACAATGGTGTGTGGACAAATAAATCCTCTATAATATTCAATGCAACACTGTGTAAACACTTATAATTTTCATGTTTGATTTCATGGGGACTTTAAGTTGCATGTGACACCTTCCTTGGCCCTATTCGCAAAGTGACATGGTTGTCATGGTGTCCGGTTAGGTATTTATGTGACAAAGGTTTTAAAGTCGTCAGAGTAGCTTCATGATACAATGAGGTCAGTTTCCCTGGAGAAGAGGACATGTGTCCTTAGCAACAACCACATGTCCCAAAGAGCCAGATCTTCTGATTGTTGTGCAAACGTTTCACACTTTCTCTCTGAAAAGAATCCATTTGAAGCACACTTAAACCAATAAAAAAAAAAATGTTGTTAGATTCAGGATTTTTTGCACGCGCGGTTTCTGTAATGTCTCTAAGATGTCAACGACAACCTAAATATGTGCTGTTCCCTGACCACTTTCCTGAAACTAAAAAAGACAATTGGTTTTTCAGTTCATCAGTTTTTTCTCTCAGAAACGGTCAAAAACGTGGAGAGGATTTCCTGTCTAAGACCCTAGACGGGATGTTTTTTCACATGGAAAACAGTGTCAAAAGTGATCATGAAGTAGAAAGGAAATGTTTAGCATACTATTGAGCATTCGGTCACAACAACACACAATGGATTTGTTGCCAAGCACACTGGGAGTCAGACATTTAATGGGAAGGAATGAGGACAAAACGCCAACCATGGGATAAAAGTGACTTCTTGTCAAATGTGTAGGACTTGAATGGGAAGAGACCGTTTTATTTAACATGCTCAAATAAACCCAGTAACATTGGTTGTTATATTTTATCTTTACAAGCAGTTACATTTTTTTAAATAAAACAAAAATTGTATTGTGGCGTTTTTGTGAATTTCCTCATACTGCTATCAGACTGTGGGAATGACTTATGTATTCCATATGTGGGGAGCACAAATGTTTACATTATTCGAGGATAATGGCCTTTTCATTAGCGATCGCAAACTTCTAAGAGAGGCACATATAAACAGGCCTCCAGCAGCAGACAGTGAGATGGCAAACATGAACATATGAAGGAAAGACTTGCTGCATGCCACAGTCTTGTGAATCAACCGTGTTTCCAGGCCTGAGAGGGTTTGGTCCTGGGAATACATCTAAACATTAGCTACAGATGAACTCGGTTTGGAGGGAGTCTTACCTGGGCTTTGGTTTATTAATCAATAACAGAATGGAAAGACAGTGGTGGCAGGTGTCCAGGATTCAATGTAGCCCTCCCTAGTTAATAATCAGGACTTTGCAAGCGTGACATTCAGTACAGGAGTTGACATTAATGCTTGACCAGAAAACCACGGAAAAAATGGACCAGTAAAATTTTAAATGAGGGTTGGACAACTACATCTAAATGCAAATTCAGTGCAGGAAAGACTTTTTGAAATTAGGCACAGATGTGGCACAAATGTATTAACCCAGACATCACAGGAAACAGCATTGCTATATACACATTTTGCTAATAATTTGAATGCATTTAAGCTGTCTTGTTAAATATTTTAGGATAAGTGACGTAAAGGGATAATTTGCCCAAAAGTGAAAATTCATCATTTATTCTCCCTCATGTCATTCAAACCTGTATGACTTTCTTTCTTCTGCAGACGGCAAATAAGCTAATATGAATATTTTAAAGAATGATGGTAACCAAACAACACTGGACCCCATTGACCTCTTTTGTATGGACAAAACCACTATGACATTTTTCAAAATATCTTCTTTTGTCTTCCACAATTGAAAGAGTCATATAGGTGTTCAATGACATGAGGATGAATTAATGTACGGATGAATGTGATTTTTTGACTTGAAATCAGAAATAGACAATGTAATATTTTTTTATTCTTTCCACAGGTGATCTCTCCCCGGTGCAGATGTCACCGATCTCCCAGTCTCAGTTCATCCCGCTGTCTGAAATATTGTGCTCTGTCATTTCGGACATGAATGCTGCCCATGTGGTTGTAAACCAGGAAGCATTGATCAATCACATGATGAAAGCGCACCCTGGTAACTTCACATCCATTCAAAGCAAATATATGGGAATATGCTGGAAAATATCATGCAGTATTTTATATAATATATTTACGTATACTAGAACCAAGTGCTTACACTTTTCAATATGATGAAAAATGGCAATTCCTTATGTATTAAAGGGGTCACATGACCAGGCTAAAACATTATCGTTTGGTTTAGATGCAATGTGTAAACACGATTTAAGGTTCAAAGGTATTTTCCACATACCGTGCATGTTTGTATCTCCTCTTCGCCCCACCTCTCTGAAATGCACAGATTTTTTTAAAAGCTCATTGCTCTGAAAAGCTAGGTGTGGCATGATTGGCCAGTTAACCAGTGCGTAGTGATTGGTCGAATATTGCTAGCGTACGGCACCTTACTTGCGTATACATTTGTGCGGTCTTAATCAAATTATACCACAAACTGACGTAGATTTGTTGGGGTGTGCTAGAATGATAGAATGCATCTTTTGTTACGACACTTTAATTTTTGCAATTTTACGTGTCTAATACACGTATGGGAAACTTACTGTATAACACACCAAAGACACAGAAAAACATGTATTTGTACCATATGACCCCTTTAATTGAAATATTGTAATATATGAACAATGTGTTATTTTCTATACATTAATATACATATTAAATTATTTAATTTATTGACAAATGTTCAAAATTTGCTTTTGCAAAAACAGATAACTCTGATTAAAAAAAAATCAAGTAAACTGCAGTTGGGTTGTTTTGATTAATAACTAATACACAATAAAAACATGATAACTAAAAAAAAACATGATTTTTGAAAAATGTTTAACTGAGTTATATTATGCAAGTTATGTTTTTGCTAATAAACTTTTCATAAACGTGTCTTGTGTGTTCAACACCCAGCAAAAAAAAATTTTTATTTGAAATGAGTTCACTTATCGTAATATATCCAGGTAAACATTTTGCGAACACCTCCATGTCTTGCTGAAAAGCCACACTGACCCCAATATTTCCATTTTGTTTAGGAATGACCATTCCTACCCAAGATATCCTCTACAATGCTCTGGGAAATCTTATAAAGGAGAGGAAGATTTATCACACTGGCGAGGGCTACTTTGTTGTTACTCCTCAAACGTACTTCATCACCAACAACATGGTGAAAGAGAGGAACTGGTGGAGTACCGCTGACAATGACCTGCCCTCACCTCCTCCCATCACGTACCTGGTGAGCAACGAGAGCTGCATGGACGCTATTACTGAGGTGCCTGGCATGGCTCACTGTAAATCCTGCAGCTGTTTCACCTCTCCATCCAACGTCCCTCCATCTGTCCAAGATCATCAATCCACCAGCATAAGTGAGTGCACGGGCAGAAGCCTCAAATGGCCGAGAGAGCACAAGCCCTCCGTTCAACACCAGTCCACGTCTACAGCAGCAGATTGCCAGGCCAGCGAGATTAGCAAATCCACCACCAGCCGTAAGGACAAGAGAAAGCAGGTCGCAAATTCGGCCTTAATCTGTTTCGAAGAAACCCAGGCAAGAAGAAAGCAAGCTCAAGAAAGAATACGTCACATTCTCTGGACAGTTTCCACCTGAGGAATGGCCTGTCAGAGATGAAGACGATTTGAATAACCTCCCCAGAGACCTAGAACATGCCATCATCAAACGGATCAACCCAGAGCTGACTGTGGACAATCTAGTCAAACACACGGTTCTTATGAAAAAACTTGAGGAGAAAGCTGAGTGGGCCACGGAGAGAGCTGTTGACAAGGGCATTTCCACCGAAGCTCTTGTGTCCAAGCAAAGGCATCAGACCTCAAAGACCGGGGGCAGGAGATTGGTCCCTAGAGCTACTCGAAGTAAGAGAAAAGGGCCTTCGTCCAGAGAAAAACAGAAAGCAAAGAACAAAACTCAGCCATGTGCTGAAGATTTAGAGGCAGATGATCCGATTCTGCCTCACCTCAGACCGGAATTGGTTTTAGAGGACCCGGGCAACCATGAAGAAAGCACGATTCTGAATCCCAAATGTGTTTACAAGAAACAGATAGAGAACCCATTTTTTGCGTCACCAGGAAGAGACATGGAACCAAATGCTGGTCATAAAGAACACAGGAGGAGAGAACCCAAAAATCTAATCGCTGAGCGTCGAGAAAGAACCGGTCACAGGTCAAAGTCTTGGGACCCTCACCGGGCCAAAGCAATTCCTGACGGTGTAGAGAGATCTCATACCTTAATGGAGGCACCTTGCGAAAGAGCCCCAGTGGACTCCAGCTTGGACGTTAAACCAATTACAGAGCTTTGTGGAGATTACAGCTCTATCTACCCTCAGAGCAGTACTCTAAGGATAGAGGACAAAATTAAGCTGCGAGAGAGCAAAGTCAGAAGCAGGGAGTTGAGAAATGGCCGAGTAAGAGAACATAAACACACCGCTTTTCAGGACGGAGACACGAGAACTGATCCCAACATTGTAGATCCCACATATTTATGTGACACAAAAGAAGCACCTCTCTCGTGGCCCGAACCCACAATTCAACGCAGACTTTCCCTACACCTACTCAACAGCAAGGAGGAGTCCCATCACCGTCCTGATCTGTTGTCTTCACATCAACAATCTGGCACCATAACAAGCAACCAACATCTGTCCAACGCTCAGAACCGAGACATGAACCACAGTGAGAGTGAGGCCTACAGTGATGATGAACATCACATCTATCAGAAGACAGATGAAGATGGGGATGTCTGTAGCTCCTTTAGCGTGAATGAGGATGAGTGTGAGCCATTGCACACTGGCACATCGCGCTGCCGTGAGCCTGTATGTCTGGATGAAGACTGGGATGCCAGTTTCATCGAGGGCCACGTATCCGGTGCCCATCACAAACCTGTAAGCACCACACACAGACAGCATGAATACAGGTGGCAGTCTGTGTCTCTTCTTCAGCAATCTGCCAGTTCCAGACAAGATGCCCAGGGCTTGGGGAAAAGACTACATGAGTCAAATTCAGTAGATGACGAACCCACTGAAGTCCTGGAAAGCAGCATTTTCGACTACTGTCACACAAGCGAAGTGGACTCAGAAACAGAAACAATACATAAGTCTGCAGATGAAGCTGAGGGAAAATCCAACCACTGGATATGTCACCCAGAGCTAAAGGACTGCCACCAAAACACAGCAAAGACAACAGAGGATGCTGGCAACATCCACAATACAGGTCAACCGACAGGAGCCTGTGCTAGAGAAACAATCGAGAATCTAAGTAACACAGCAGATAGTGGAATTGACTCGCCAAGGTTAGTTGTTTGTTTTGATCAGTTTATTTCATAATGTAGGCACTGGATAAATATCAGGAAATGATATTCATAATAATTTACATTATACTTTTTACAGATTTTTTTATAGAGATTACGTTTTCTTTTTTGCCTTGATTTGCAGGACTCATATGAGCTTAACCTCCAGTAACTCGGCCATACTCAAAGGACTGAAGCACCGGAGTTTCCTGCAGAATTTAGAAAAGCTCCACTCCAAGAGTAACAACATTCATTCTCAGAGTTCTCTACTCAAGCTTACTCCTGTCATGAATGTTTAAACTTTAAACATCAGATCGGAATATGTATAAAATGTATAGAAGTATTTTCAACAAATGTAAATAAAAAATTCAAGATTACTAGGAAATGAATTTAGGTAGAATTTTATATACTTGCCTCATTACCATTTTGCATTTAACCAATAGTTTGATTCTTTTCTGTAAAAACGTTTTCGTAAACAGGTCCTTAATTGTTAAGAGAATGTCGGAACATAACAAGGGATTATCTGATGACAGGACCCATACGTTATCTCTCTATAAATAGAAGGCAATTGGCACAAATAAAAGTATGTAAACAAAATGCCTTTATTCTTCATTTCGCTTTCATCAACATTAATGAAAATGTATGACCTCAAATGAACAAACAAGTGTGGAAATTCAACATTAAAAATAACATGCAAATAGATTTAGTCATAATATGGAGATTTATAAAAATGGCTTGCCAAAACATATCTGATCAATCTGAGATAGCAGAAATGATCCAGCATTCCTCAATAAATAATTCCCAGGCTTTACAGTGTTATATTTGTCAGCAATGTAAGTATAATAGTCTGTGTACACTTAGCATATATTAACATTAAGATAAAATACATTCTATAATTATTCTTTATACTAAAATGTGGTCGTGTTGGATTTCTAACAACAACAAACCTTACCTTTGCAATGGCTCTGCCATTGATGGTCATGAAATATTCATGAGTTAAAGGGCCCGAAGCTAATCCTGCATCTAAACTAACAAAGGCAGGCTGAGGTAACCATAGCTTACTGTTAAAAATAAAGCTATTTCAAAACCTTACAGTTAGACAATGAAAACTGGATACAGTATCATTAAAGATCTCTGAGCTATACCACACACAGTATGATTCTAGCAACTTGAAGCAGGAGGCTGAGGTGAGAAGCTCTACAGGTTTAAACAGGAGCTCGGCAGATGGCGTTGTTGAATGACAGGTATTAAATGATGGCTGACTGTGTCATGTTTCATTCAGAGTGCACCTGCGGAGAACAAAGAGCAAAGCCTCCCCATGTTCATAAAAGACAGCACATGAATACTGTAGGACACAAACCGCAACTGTTGTCTATATTTACTACACGTTTTAATGTATTTATAGAGAATAACTCGGAAGACAAATTGAAATACATAAAAACAGCAAATATAGCAATACACCATGTGTTTCTTTATAATAATACACGGAGCAATAGTGGTTTTACCTTTCCACACAGAAACCTTCAACAAGCAACTTGTCTGTACTTACATTATTTTAAAGCCTATGGCGCCCCTGGTGGCAACACAGATTCTGGAAAAACAAAATTAGAGATGTCAATTCTTGCTCCTGGATGGCCACCTTCCTGCAAGGTTTAGCTTTAACCCTCATAAAACACACATGCTGATCAGAATTTCAAGTAGCTGGATTAAACCCTGTATGACGGTGGGCCTCCAGAAGCGGGGTTTAACATCTTGAAGGAAAAATATAGGATAATACTTTTATGTTAAAGTACCACCTGATTTGGTTCTTCAAAAGTCCCCACCCGGGCAAGCAACATTGCAACTTTACACAAAAAGGGTAGAAAATATAGTTTTGTTGATACCAAACTGTGATATGTTTAATTTGTGTATAATTTTTTTAAATAAGGCATGGCAAGATTATTTATTCATTGCAGGAAGGGTTATTTCCTGGGTGCCATAATTTTACAAATGTTATAGCCTAGTATTTGTAACAGGCATAACCATAGACCGCATAGGCCAAACCTTGTGGTTTCGGGGTCGAACAAAAAATGTATGGAAAAATTAAAGTAAAATTTACAATTAAAACATGATTTGAAATACCATTTAAACAGATGATTTTAAAATAAGCCTATAAACTTTTGATTATGAAATTTTAAAGGGACAGTGCACCCCAAAATGAAAATTCTTTCATCATTTACTCACTCTAACACAAAGAAAGATATTTGGAGAAATGTTAGCAATTTGAAGGTTCTGGGACATTATACACATACACATACACATAGTAAAAATGTTAATCGATATTTTTTAAGAATTTCAAAAAACAAAAAGTTCTGCGAATTTTTTCTACACTGGTAGTCAATGATGTTCCAGAACTAGAAATTGCTAACATTCTTCCAAACGTCTTGCTATGTGTTAAACAGAACAAAGAAATGTATAAAGGGATTCGATTTGATCTGAACAGTAGCCTACTATTTAACATGCATACTATATGCATATCAAGAAGGATTATTTTAATAGCCCTATCTTTGTATATTATGTCACAATACTTACCAGGGGGTCCCTACCTCTCTCTTTCTCTCAAGTGTTCCTTAAACTATCTATCAAGTGGCTCCGAGTGAAACCATTTCCCTTGTTATCTCAATCCTTTGTCAAAAGTGTAAGGTTGTTTGTTGGCCAGCTGTGTTGGCGAACGCTTACTCCGCGTCGCTAGGGGGCGCTCATTCGCTCGTTTCTTAAACGCTTTGCATTTTTGCTCATGCGCAGAAACGCCGTTGGCGCCAGATGATCCGCGGCGCCATTCTGCTACGTCCGAAAGAAGGGAGGGCGAGAGAAAGAGTGACAGAGTGCAGACCGCAACCAGGCAGTGCAGACGCAATAGAAGGAAGATCTTTACGCCACTGAATTCAGCGACACTCCCAGGAGCGCATTTCGAAAGACAACAAAAGACAAAGAGGTCGGAGATTTTTTAAAATAATACTGTGTGTACGTGATCCTTCAATGTTTATGTTGACGGGAGATTATCCTTGCTACTGAATTTAGCTGGCTAATTAGCGTGCTATATTTGCGTCGGGGTTATTATATAACCAGTTTTACACAATCCCTTGTGGTGTAAATTATATTGTGTCTCTTATGATATTTAGACTCGTAGGGGTCGTCACTATGCGATGAACAGCGTTTGTTCGGCGGTAACGAAGCGTTATGGACGTCACAAAGTCCGGAGGTGTTCTATAGCAATGGCGACGGAGGCAGCTAGTGTTCCGCTAGCGAGGGAGCTTAGCACGACGACAGGCCATTTCACGCAGCTAAAAATCAGCTAAGACTGTAGCATGATATGCGCACCTTATAGCATCCGCACGCTCGTGACAAGCATAGCGGTTTGCCCCAGTATAACTCACAACCTCAGATGACTTTAAATACATTTTGAATTGTGTTTATTTCGACGCCTCACTATAAAAACGCGTAACGTATTATGTAAGAAGGGGGGCGCCTTTCCCGGGCTTTCGCCAACAGTGTCCGTCTTTGGTTAGCCATTTAATTAGCCATTAACTTAAGCTATTCGCCGTTTAAGTGTTTAGAGGGGTACGCACGATTCCCCGTGCCATTAATTCAACAACTTTATTGATGGCCCAGATGATTTGCATGTACTAACGTCGTGGGTTGCCTGAGTGCGTGCTTATATGGTTCCTAAGGGGCGGAAGCTACTCGCGGCGGCCATTTTATAGCTAGTTAGCTGTTCCAACCCTAATGCACAAGATGCCTACCGAGAAAGACGTCGTGTTTTCTTGAGTCTGTCGTGTCTGTGACTGCGCAACATTACACCACTAGGAAGGTGATGTACGACTGATAAATAAGCAGGGAAGTTTAGAATTGAATGTAAACTGTCACTTCTATCTATAAACTAGCTAGTTCGCCAGCTAGTTAGCAGATAATGCATGCTCAGGCAAGCTAACTAGCAGCTATTTAGCCAGCTAACCTAGCCAAAATTGACAGATCCAGCTGTCTATATGAGAAAGTTTAAAAACAAGGGAAAAGTTTGGTTTTATCTGTAAGACGTTTGAGGAGGTAAGTTGGGGGTAGAGCATTGTTTTTTTGGCTATTGATGTCAATGTGTCAATTCTCGAGGAAATGGGAAATACGCACCGTTTAATCTTGTTTACATAGCCTGAAAAGTTAGCCAAATATAAACGCTTCAGAGGCTATGCTTAGCAATATTTAGCCACATAGATTTTTGCTAACTTAGCTTGGGTTGTAAACAAAAATGAGACAGATCTTTAAACAGACTTTGGCAAAATAATGTAGATCATATTTATCTAACTGTGCTTTAATAGTTCTTGATGTACACAACTCTTGGTTTTGGCGCAGTGGATTTGCTTGTGCATCAACTTGTTCAGATATGACAGTTTAATTTTGAAGTTTGCCAAACAGTTAACTTGTCAATTGCCTTTTTAGTTGAAATGAGTCACATGAAATAGTTCTAGCATGAAAAACCTTATGCACCGTTTACAGCTTTATTTCTCAGTGCTTTTGCATGCTTTAATTTAGTTATTCATACACAAACATTTTGATGGGTAATTACTTTTATCTGAAATGTTGCACTTTCAAAAACATTTAAACATTTGTTCTCTTCCCACAGGCAGGACTCCTCCTGACTCAAATCTGACCGAACCTGAACCAAGCAGCCCCTCCCGTTTCTTTGCAAGGAAAGCGGTGCTCGTAGAGCATCGCTTAGTTTCACTCAAACGTAAAAACGGAAGTCGTCAGGCTGGAGTGTGTCCTGATGGCGGAGTCAGAGACTGACTGTGACACACCGGGTCTCGATACGTTGGGATCCGAGTGTGTCATAGCCCATACGCAAGTCGGTGACTTGCATTATGGGGCAGAAACTGAGATTATGACTCAGGAGGACAAAAGACTTGACCTGGAAGCTATTCATGGCGATTTGGGAGCTGTGACTTGTGTGGATGTGGTAACTGAGACGGACCACGACTACATTAAATCTGAAATACACCATGATCACCATCAGTACTTCAGCAGCGCAGAAATCAAAGGCAACGAGCATTTGCTCGGTGAGGTGCTGTTGAAGACCGAGATCGGCGGTGGAGAGCATATTGTGAAGGTGGAGTCGGACCACGGAGGGGAGCTTACAGTGGAGTCTGAGAATGGTATTATTATTCACGAAGCTCAGGGGCTGCAGTGCAGTGAGTGTGGTGAGATTTTTGGCAGTATGACTGACCTACATGAACATTTTGAAATCCATAAAGCGACTCACCCCTACATTTGCGTCCACTGTGGTGAGAGCTTCGCCATCGAAGCCAGCCTTAGAAGTCACATGAAGATTCACATGAAACTTGATAAAAGTTATACCACTGGTCTTGAGATGGTTGGTAAAGGAGTCATTGATGCATTCAGTTTGAAACCGCACCAGCTGATGCATTCTCCTGAAAAACCGCACAGATGTTCAGAATGCGGCAAGAGCTTTGCAGCCGCCATCACTCTCCGCGAGCACATGAAGATGCATTCGGATGACAAACCCTACAAATGCACCCAGTGCAGAAAAAGCTTTGTTCGCAGACGCCATCTTAAGAAACATCAGGAGCTGCATGCCCGTGACAAGCCGTTTACCTGCTTGCAGTGCGGAAAAGGTTTCGCTACGGCTTCCAATCTCAAGCAGCACCAGAAGACCCACGTTGGTGACAAGCCAAACAGATGTGCCCAGTGTGGGAAATGTTTTGCGTCAGCGTCCACGTTACGAGAGCATCAGAGAATTCACTCGGGAGAAAAGCCCTACAAGTGCACCCAGTGTAGGAAGAGCTTTGTTAGGAAACGCCACCTCAAGAAGCACCAGTTGGTCCATCAGGGTGGAAAACCCTACCGGTGCTCTCAATGCGACAAGGGTTTCAACCATTCCTCTTCTCTGTCAAGACATCACAAGGTCCACATTGAGGCAAGGATGTATGCCCAGGCTGATAAGGATTTCCCCTTCGATCCACAATTAAAGAGGGAGATGAATACGGGTGAGAAGCCATACAGCTGCAGACATTGTGAGAAGAGCTTCAATCACTCCTCCTCACTATCCCGACACCAGAGAACTCATTCTGATGGCAAGTCTTACACCTGTGCTCAATGTGGGAAGAGGTTCAATCATTCGTCCTCTCTTGCAAGGCACCAACGGGTTCATTTGGAGAAGACCTCTTATAGTGCTATGTCACCAGGAAAGGGATTCCCGCACACTACCATCTTGAAACAGCGAATCCTTCAGAGCGAAAAACCATACAGGTGCGCTCAGTGTGGAAAGGGTTTCAATCATTCGTCATCACTGTCTAGGCATCACAGAATTCATCTTTCTCAGTAAAACCGTGTCCCTTCCCGAAGGTGGGGTTGACCAACTTGATGATGGTGAAGGGTATGGCAAGATGCAAACAAATGCAAAACGGACTGGTTCTAAAGGAACTGATTATTCAGAATCCATGTACTTTTAACTTTTCAAGAGCAATGGTTTTCAATTTGCAATGCTTGACGTTGATAATACGGATAAATCCCCATTGTAATGTGCTTATACAGTTTGACTAAATCCGCCATGTTTCAATGAAATATCTGTGATTAAAACTGTAGACGAAATTTGAGATTCCATCATTACTGGCTTGTGTTGGTCATGTTCTTTGTGGCTTCATGAAGCTTTCAGGAGTTTAAGTCTGGCACAGTCTTGTACGAAGTATTAGGTCAAATTGGTTTTGAATGGCAGGTAATTGAGCGAATAGGATCTAGACACAACTAGTCACTCCCCTAGTATGTTTCATTACCCTTTTCTGTATCACTCTTGGGTTAAGAAGCAAATATGTACCTGTAAATATGTGTTGATTTTCTTTTATATAGATATGTATAGGTAAGTAGTGTGCTGTTGTCTGAAAATAGAGCATTTTTGAAGAATGATCCAGTCTTATCCATCTCTTGTAAGTAAAATATTATGGAGCTTTAAGGGGATGTCACCAGTTTAAAAAGACCTGTCTAAGGCATAATAATAATAATAAGCATAATTAACCCCTTTTGATGAGACAGCCTGACAAACCTCCAGCAGTAGACAATGCAAAGTGTGGGAAAAGTAACTTATAACATTGAGTCTGGAAAATTGAAAGGGTAGTATGCGTTAAGAATTAAACAGGACACAACCTGTATATTTCCATATATGCCTACACCAATGGCCGAATGTATACTTACGAAGGTTTCCCCAGCTATTGTCAGACAGCAATGTAAAGCATTTAGTTATATTCTGAATACACAGCAGAGGATCAACATTTACTAAATAATAGATTGTGTATACTTTAATGCAAATACAAAGTATAGCTTGCTTTTTGAAATGTTTGATTTCATTTGTTTCCCCCCAATTCCATGGGTATGTGCTTCTATTTACAGTTATGTGTATGGAAAAAATCTTTTACAAACTGATGTATTTTTTTAACAAGGTTTGGGTAATATGAAAGGGAAATGAAAGGAAAAAAAAACGTTTTTATGGCAGTGAACATTGTGTTGAAATTATTCTTTCTTTTCCATTGAATAACAATTGTGCTTAATCATGTAGCATAGGTTTATTCATTGTGTTAGTTAGGTGCCTTATTGCATGCCATGTAGAAATGTATGCTGAGATATAATAGAAAAAAACTTTTGGCTTCTGCTCCCTTAGTTTCTTTACATACTAATCAATGTTTTAATTTGACTTTCTGTATTTTTTTTTGCTTCTCTGTACATGAATGTTTACACTGTTACTTATGTCTTTTAATTTCCTTCTCAGTCAACTAGCCTCTTTCTAGATTAGAGGTTAAAGAAGTTGCAATGCCATTGATCCATATGTTCATAGCCCTCTATAGTGGTCAAATCTTGTCCCATATGTCTTTCCCCCATCTTTGAGTGGCTCACCTATATGGATAAATAAAGGTTGTTGACTACCAACAGGCTTGTACTCTTTCTGATGTTAGGGGATGTAGAAATAATGTGTTGGGGATTTCAATTAGAAATGTGACATTTTGGTTAAAAGGAACGTGAACATATGGAGTTGCATTTCGTGTGTATACAGTGCCATCTGCTGGTGGCCTTTCAAATGAGTAAAATTGACTTTTTTTATTTTTTAACTTAAGTTTACATAATTTATTATATTACTATATATATATATACATACACAACTGCGGAAATAATTAAGATACTATTCCAATTTATTTATTTTCAGTTTTTTTATGTAATTTTCTGGTTATTTCTAAGTAAAATTGTCATTTTGTTTTATCCTGTGAACTAGTGACAACCTTTCTCCCAAATTGCATTTATTTAAAGAAAAAAAAAGATGCATTGTTTGGAGATCCTGAATACTGCAAAGGAAACAAGTTAGTAGGCTTTTCTTGTTTAATTTACAATGCTAATGTATTTTAGATGTGTTTTAGGGTCATTCAAAAAAAAGTATATAACGGATTGGCTTAATTTTTTCACAATTTTCTCTGTCTGTCAGATTGGTATTGAGTGACTTTCTCGTTCCTGGGGTTTGTTTCTATTGAAATTCCACATATACTGCACTGGAATTGCGACAATTATACATATTTTTTTTACATTTGAAATTCTATTAAATGAAGTATTGGTCTACTCCTTTCTATGAGGTTAATTTACAGAAAGTTCCCTTTGTTAAAAACTCTAATTTGTTCCTCATAAATACCAACTTCCACCAAGACTGCATGGCTCACATTTTATGCCAGGAGGTTGAGAGAATCTACATAAGAGCACTTAAGATGAATTACTTTACTATATGTTCTATTATGATATTTGTTTTCATTGGTGCTGTTCAGTCATGCTCAAACGTGAGTTTTCTTGATTTAATTAGGTTCTAATGAAAAGTAGATTTTTTTTTGTTTGGCATGCATCTTTACAACTTTAATCTTGCCATTTTCTCAAACTGTAAAAATTCTAATCTCTAGATGAGTGAGAATCAACACTACTCGTGCATGGGAAGAAACCTCAGCTACATCCCAGCTAGTATACCCTCTTCTGTTCACACACTGGATTTCAGCTTTAATGTCTTGAAACACTTACAGAAAACTGTATTCCCAGTTCTGCCTTTTCTGCAAGTTCTTGATCTGTCAAGGTAAGAAACATCTTCACCATCTCATTTGTTATATGAAGTTATCAAATAAGTGAATGTAAATGTATTTTGTGTTCTAGATGTCACATCAAACGCATAGAAAATGATTCTTTCTACAATTTGAGGAATTTAACTTCTTTGATTCTGACTGGAAACCCTGTTACACATTTTGGACTTGAATGTTTTAATGTTTTACATAATCTACAGCGACTAGTTCTTGTGGATGTTGGGCTGACTTCTTTACAACTTCATATCAATAATTTAACCAAGCTACAGGAACTTAAAGTGGGAACAAATAAAATTCAGTCCATGACTCTCCCTTCATTCATGAGCACCTTCACACACTTCAGTTTACTCGATCTACATGCCAATAATATATCCATCATAAAGTCTGACCACACCGCTGTGTTACGAGAGATTGGCAGAAATATGACTTTAATACTGTGTAGGAATCCAATATTACACATAGAACCAGGAGCTTTCAAAGACATTTATCTGAAAGAGCTGGACATACGGTCTGCTTTTGTCTCATTTGCTGCTCAAAAAGTTTGTCTAAATGCTCTCTATGGTCTTATTTTGAAAAGGTTAATATTAGGAAATTACAGGGGGACATACCACTTTGACTTATTGGATAATGAGTTTTTAAATGGCCTTTGCTGTTTTTATTTTCAGGAGATTTATTTTTATATTATAGAAAGGCCTATGGAGCAATTACCCATCTTTCGGTGTATGATTAATGCCACAAATATAACAGTAAAGAATGGAGTGTTTTCTGAAATGAATCATATACATTTCCATAAAATGAAGGAGCTTTATTTAATTTCTGGTAGATTAGACACGTTGCCAGGCAAAATACTTTCACATCTCTATACTTTAGAAAAACTTGTAATAACAAATAGTGAAGTTGTCCGAGCAGAAACCTTTATAGACATGCCAAATCTTCGGTATTTAGATCTAAGCTCTAACCGACTGACATTAACACCATGCTGTACAACACTTTTGTCTGGCACACCTCAAATCAAATACTTGAATTTAAGCCTGAATTCAGAAATTGGACTTCGCATTGAAGCATTTGATGGTCTTGATTCCCTTGAGATTTTGGATTTTCATCATACAAGGGTTTTAGATTTGGGACACTTCTCACTTTTGTATATTTTAAAGAATTTGAGGTACCTGGATGTCTCTTATTCAAGTATCACATTTGATAATGTTCATTGTTTTCATGGGCTGATCAGTCTAAATGTTCTTAAGATTGCTGGCAACAATTTTCAGAGTGATGTGACACGATATGTCTTTAAAAATCTTACTTGTTTAGAGTATCTGGATTTGTCATATTGTCATTTAGCAGAATTGCACCCAAACTCTTTCAAAGATCTTCAAAATCTTCAAATGTTGATTCTCAGTGGAAACAAGTTAATGACTGTAGATTTTCTCACCTTTTCAAACTTGGAGAAATTAACATCACTTTATGTAAATAAAAACAGCATTACTAGTATTTCACTTGATGTTCTCCAGAAGTTACCCACAAACCTTTCAGTGTTCGACTTGTCCTCTAATCCCATCGAATGTTCCTGTGCTCGCACAGATTTTGTTTTGTGGATTATCGAACATCGAGGAATTTTGGAGCAGCCGCAAAACATATTATGTAAATCCTTTTCAGCAAGCTCAGATTTTCCAGCTATTGATTTTGACATTAACAGGTGTGTGTACAACACAAGACTCACAGTTATTTTATTGATCTGTTGTGTGATAGCAGTTACAGTTTTATCAGCTGTGGTTTATAGATTCCAGTTTCATCTGAAATACTGCTGTATACTACTGAAAGGTTATAAGTTACCCAAACAACAAGAATGTTCCTATGATGCCTTTGTGATTTTCTCAAGCTATGATGAAATGTGGGTCATGAATGAACTGGTGGAAAATCTGGAGAACGGTGTTCCACCTGTTCACCTTTGCCTTCACATGCGAGACTTTGAACCCGGCAAATCCATCGCCTCCAACATTATAGATGAAGGAATAATGGGTAGCCAGAAGGTGATTGTGGTGGTGTCTCAACACTTCATTGATAGTGCCTGGTGTCGCTTTGAGTTTGAATTAGCTCAGTCCTGGTTTGTGATGGAACGAAATGCCAACATCATCATCATCATTCTGGAAGATGTGGAGGAGAGAAAAACGAAAAAAGTGTTTGGTCTTCATAAACATCTGAAAAAGAACACATACCTGAAATGGAGCAGAGATCCTCTGAGTAACATGAGATTTTGGATTCGACTTCGGAAAGCTGTTATTGCCACAAAGAAATGATATGTGTTATTTGTATATATTAAATGTAATTTGGTTACATATACAGCTTCTTCCTTCTATCAAAACATTTTCACAGGATGTCCACTTTTATGGCAAACTGTCGAAATGCATTGGTTTGTTGTATACTGCAAACAAAGGGCTTTATGCTCATCTTGGGAATGTACTAAAAAATGGAACGCTTGTTGAATTAACAAAAGAGAGAAGTGAGAGTTGCATGCATACCTGTGAAGGACAATAGAGTATAAAGAGATCTTTGTTAAATGCTTTGCTTTATAGTGAAGTGGAAAAGATCTGTTAATTTAGTTCCTAAATTATTGTAGTAACTAATTTGTTGTTGATGTGTTTTGTTTGTTCGTTTGCTGTTTTGGCCTATGCTCTTACATTTTTTTACTTGGTAATGATGTAAGTAATAAATTGTAAAATATTTAGTTCTTGTCGTTGATTCTGATTGGTTGTGCCGTGTTCTAAGCCGTTGTAAAATTCTCCAAAGCTTACATCTGATTGCATTACATAAGCATCATTGTGCGACTGTCCGTTTCTGCGTGTGTTGCTTGGCAAATGCTTTGTTGTTTGTTTCTGTTTCTTAGGAACTACATTATTTGGCAGAACAATAATACTTTTTTATTATTATCATTGTTTTATTTGCTGTGTATTGTAAAATCCCATGGCTTCTTGGGGCTTATTGCTTTTCTGAATTTATAGTGTAATATGTCTTTAATCCCTTCACCACGGGTGAACCACAATATACTGCCCCTAAAAACCTTCTCACTTCTTTTAATTGAAGACAGAATCTCCATGTTTACAAATGTGATATTGAGCCTTCCAAATTCTTAGTTTTTGTCTTAACACCAGTGGTCCATGTCTGTTTCTGATGGTATGTTTGCAGTCATCTGTCCACTCTCATCAATGTTAGAATGTTTTACGTTTGAAAAGAAATTATTTGGTCTTACATTTTGTAACATTTCTTTTGTTTGTGCATTTTTTCTCTTGTAATTTTTGTATTATTATTGTGTTAAGAGGCACTGCCTCTTTTGCTGCTTACATGGGTGGAATGCGACTGGTTTGGCCTAGTTCCCCTTTTTCTTTATATCCATGGCATCGTTCCTCATATTCAGTGACTTCTACCACTGTTGACTCACGTTTTATGACAGGTTGAGAAAATCCAGATAAGAGCATTCAAGATGAATTACTTTTCTTTAAGTGTTTTTATGATGTTATTTTCAGTAGGCGGTGGAGAATCATGCACAAATGTAAGCTTTCTCACTTTAACTAAAGTTTTTTTTGCATTAGCTTTTGTTACTGTATGGGTGTTTTCTTAAATTGTTATATGACAATTCTAATCTCTAGATGAGTGAGAATCAACACTACTCGTGCATGGGAAGAAACCTCAGCTACATCCCAGCTAGTATACCCTCTTCTGTTCACACACTGGATTTCAGCTTTAATGTCTTGAAACACTTACAGAAAACTGTATTCCCAGTTCTGCCTTTTCTGCAAGTTCTTGATCTGTCAAGGTAAGAAACATCTTCACCATCTCATTTGTTATATGAAGTTATCACATAAGTGAATGTAAATGTATTTTGTGTTCTAGATGTCACATCAAACGCATAGAAAATGATTCTTTCTACAATGTGAGGAATTTAACTTCTTTGATTCTGACTGGAAACCCCGTTACACATTTTGGACTTGAATGTTTTAATGTTTTACATAATTTAACCAAGCTACAGGAACTTAAAGTGGGAACAAATAAAATTCAGTCCATGACTCTCCCTTCATTCATGAGCACCTTCACACACTTCAGTTTACTCGATCTACATGCCAATAATATATCCATCATAAAGTCTGACCACACCGCTGTGTTACGAGAGATTGGCAGAAATATGACTTTAATACTGTGTAGAAATCCAATATTACACATAGAACCAGGAGCTTTCAAAGACATTTATCTGAAAGAGCTGGACATACGGTCTGCTTTTGTCTCATTTGCTGCTCAAAAAGTTTGTCTAAATGCTCTCTATGGTCTTACTGTCAAAACGCTTGTGTTTGGAAGGTATAAGGGCACACACTGGTTTTACTCTGTTGATCCTGACTTTTTAGAAGGTCTTTGCTCTATACATTTTCAGGATATATATTATTATATAACATTGAGACCCAGGGATCAATTGAATATTTTTAATTGTATGATTAATGCTACAAAAGTAGTGGTCAAAGGAGGAGTGTTCCATAAGTTCCCAACTGTACATTTTTCGAAAATTAAAGAACTTAACATGCTTTCAAATTTATTAGAGGCATTGCCAGGTAAATCATTTCATCATCTCCAAACATTAGAAAAACTGGTAATAAGAAACAGCAAAATTGTCCAAGTTGAGACGTTAGCGGACATGCCCAAACTTCAATATGTCGATTTGAGTTCCAACCAAATTGCATATCGAGGATGCTGCACAACACTGCTGTCAGGCACACCTCAAATCAAAAACTTGAATATGAGTCTAAATTCAGAAATAGGTTTTTCAGCAGGAGCATTTGATGGTCTTGATTCCCTTGAGATTCTGGATTTCCATCATACAAGTCTTATTGGTATGGGATACCTTTCATGTTTAGCTAACTTAAAGAATTTGAAGTATCTGGATATTTCTTTTGCAAGCATCACCTTTTTTAATATATTTTCTTTTCGTGGGCTGATCAGTCTTAATGTTCTAAAGATAGCTGGCAATCATTTCACGCTGTCTATGTATTAAGATATTTATTTAATAACTTCACAAATTTAGAGTATCTGGATTTGTCATATTGCCATTTAGCAGAATTACACCCAAACTCTTTCAAAGATCTTCAAAATCTTCAAATGTTGATTCTCAGTGGAAACAAGTTAATGACTGTAGATTTTCTCACCTTTTCAAACTTGGAGAAATTAACATCACTTTATGTAAATAAAAACAGCATTACTAGTATTTCACTTGATGTTCTCCAGAAGTTACCCACAAACCTTTCAGTGTTCGACTTGTCCACTAATCCCATCGAATGTTCCTGTGCTCACACAGATTTTATTTTGTGGATTATCGAACATCAAGGAATTTTGGAGCAGCCGCAAAACATATTATGTAAATCCTTTTCAGCAAGCTCAAATTTTCCAGCTATTGATTTTGACATTAACAGGTGTGTGTACAACACAAGACTCACAGTTATTTTATTGATCTGTTGTGTGATAGCAGTTACAGTTTTATCAGCTGTGGTTTATAGATTCCAGTTTCATCTGAAATACTGCTGTATACTACTGAAAGGTTATAAGTTACCCAAACAACAAGAATGTTCCTATGATGCCTTTGTGATTTTCTCAAGCTATGATGAAATGTGGGTCATGAATGAACTGGTGGAAAATCTGGAGAACGGTGTTCCACCTGTTCACCTTTGCCTTCACATGCGAGACTTTGAACCCGGCAAATCCATCGCCTCCAACATTATAGATGAAGGAATAATGGGTAGCCAGAAGGTGATTGTGGTGGTGTCTCAACACTTCATTGATAGTGCCTGGTGTCGCTTTGAGTTTGAATTAGCTCAGTCCTGGTTTGTGATGGAACGAAATGCCAACATCATCATCATCATTCTGGAAGATGTGCAGGAGAGAAAAACGAAAAAAGTGTTTGGTCTTCATAAACATCTGAAAAAGAACACATACCTGAAATGGAGCAGAGATCCTCTGAGTAACATGAGATTCTGGATTCGACTTCGGAAAGCTGTTATTGCTACAAAGAAATAAAATGTATACAAAATGGCAAATATTAAATGTTATTTGATTAAATCAGACTGCTTCTGTTTTTTACTTGAAAATTTACAGAAACTTTCCTGCAATTTGAATTTTATATAATTATTTTTTTTCAACGGCTAAAGTCACGGTTATCCTTTTTTAACAGGATAAGAGGCAAACCAAAATCCTAAAGTGAAAATGTTTGACTCCACTGCCTCTCTGTCTTTATTTGAGGTCAATTGTTGACTACACATAGTGACACACTGAGTGTGTTCCCACAGCGTCAGCTGAGTCAAGTCTGACGAGAAGTCTGTAAAATTATATTGTTCCTTTTAGACACTGCAAAGAAAAGGCTTTCTATACACATTGGTTAAACACAAAAAAGATACCTTCCCTTTTTTAAAACAACCAAGAGCAGAAGTAAGATTTGCATGTTGACCGTCTAACATATGCACAGTCACTGAAATTGATTAGAACGTGATTGATTTGTGAATTAAGTAATCCAAATAAACGGACAAGCCACAGTTTTCTGTCTGACAGTTATTACCTAGTTAATATGATTATGTGTAGGGAAGGGATGATTTTCCTTGGATCAATCCTTATCCTTTGGCATGTTGGACAGGGACAGGAATGTTCCATGGTAAGAATATTAATTATTAAGAATATTTATGATTAATAATAAGAATATTTTATTATGTGTTTCAAAGGTAGCATCTCAAAAAATGAACTATTTCAGGACCCCAGTGCATATTGTTTGATAGTAAAATGTTTATGTTCTAGTTCTTTGTCTTCCAGAAAGCAGAATGTTAAATATACCTTAACAATAATTAAACAATATTTCAATGGTTCACTTTTATATTTATTTATTATTTTTACATATTCAAAACCCTCTGGACAGATAGCTTATATGAAGAGTTATTGGTTTTCATGTTCATTTATGCTCCATTTTCCCCTAACTTTGTTTTGTACTTATATATTTTTATGTTTATATTTTCACGTTTAATTGATGTGTTTCTGTTTTGATTTTTTCAGTTAAAAATGTTAGTGCCTTGACTTAATTTTTTGCTGGGGCAAGATTTCTAATTTTCTTTTAGTAGATTTTTTCAAATAATATTTAGGCCGATATATTTTATTTTACTTAACAAAAATGTTTGGTAACACTTTACTTAAAGCTTTTATGTATAAAGCATTATAAAGAGTTATTAAAGGGTAAAATGCATTATAATTCTTCATAATGTGTGTTGTAATGCATTATATGTAGTTGTAAAGAATAATAACCAATTTAAAATGTGTAGTGTAACAATGAATTGCTAAGTGTTATAATGTATTAACTGTAATAGCAATTATTTATAAGACATAACAATGCATTAAAAGGTGCATTAAATGCTTTGAAACTCATTTTTTAATGCATTATACATAAATTATTCAAGGAAAGTGTTACCAAATGTTTTAATAGTTTATTGGTAAACTATAATAACTTTGACAAATACTGTAGTATTGAAGTTTTAAAAGTGTCTTAGAACATAAAGGTTATAAGCACTTATATCAAAAAAATGCAAAGAAAAACTATGCAGTAATGGACTTGTCATGTGATTGTGTTTCATTTTTAGATGACGAAGAATACACACTATTCATGTGCTGGGAGAAATCTGACTCATATTCCTGTCAGTCTTCCTCTCACTGTCACAAATCTTGATTTCAGTTTCAACTTCTTGAACTCTTTAACCAAACATGTGTTTCGTTTAATGTACGATCTACAAGCCCTAGATCTCACGAGGTAAATCAATACTACAATTTTTTTACAGATCTTGAAAGTTTTGCAAATATTTGAATATCTTTTGGTCTTACAGATGTCATATCTATCACATAGAAGAAGATTCTTTCTACAATGTGAAGAATTTGACTACTCTAATTCTGACTGGAAACCCTGTTACACATTTTGGACTTGAATGTTTTAATGTTTTACATAATCTACAGCGACTAGTTCTTGTGGATGTTGGGCTGACTTCTTTACAACTTCATATCAATAATTTAACCAAGCTACAGGAACTTAAAGTGGGAACAAATAACATTCAGTCCATGACTCTCCCTTCATTCATGAGCACCTTCACACACTTCAGTTTACTCGATCTACATGCCAATAATATATCCATCATAAAGTCTGACCACACCGCTGTGTTACGAGAGATTGGCAGAAATATGACTTTAATACTGTGTAGGAATCCAATATTACACATAGATCCAGGAGCTTTCAAAGACATTTATCTGAAAGAGCTGGACATACGGTCTGCTTTTGTCTCATTGAATGCACAGAAGGAATGTTTTAAAGCACTTGATGGTCTCAGCATTGATAAACTCTTTATAGGAAAATACAGAATGGAAAGGAAAATTGAGGTGACAGATCCCAATTACCTGGATGGTCTTTGCTCAATTAATTTCAATGAATTATATTTTCTTCAGAAAGAATTCTCCATTTCTGAAGTGCATGTGTTCAAATGTATGGTTAATGCAACCAAAATCACAGTGAAAAAAGGATATTTACATAACATGAAATATGTTTCTTTTCACCATCTTAAGGAACTTTATTTAGGAGCCACTAGTTTATCTGTCATTCCATTTCTTTCAGGCATACATAGCTTAGAAAAGCTGGTGGTGAAAAATATCATACCAATGACATTTCTTGGTGTTGCTGACTTGCCTCTTCTTCGACATGTAGATCTAAGTGGAAACCTGTTAAATCTGAAAGACTGCTGTTCCATTTTTTTTCAAAGGTGTCCGAATATTAGGCACATGAATCTTAGTCGCAACTCAGAGATAGGAATGGCCGGTACACCTTTTTCTGGATTTGATCTGCTCGAAGTGTTGGACTTCCACCACACAAAACTGCTGATAGTTTTTTACTTTTTAGAAGGTCTTCAAAATGTACAGTATCTGGATATTTCCTACACGAGTATTACTTTCTCAAACCACATTAATTTTCATGACCTGGGGAAGCTGACGGTGCTCAAAATGAAAGGAAACAGTTTCCGTGGAGACACGTTGAGTAATCTGTTACAGAATCTCATAAATTTGGAGGTTCTTGACATTTCACATTGTGGCATAGAGAAAATTTCTAGGACATCTTTGAAGGGCATGCAGAAATTACGTCATTTGTATTTAAGTCAAAACAAGCTGATGGTTTTGGACTTTCTTGTCCTGCCAGACCTGAAACAACTTGCATCGGTTTACGTTGATAAAAACAGCATTACTAGTATTTCAATTGATGTTCTCCAGAAGTTACCCACAAACCTTTCAGTGTTCGACTTGTCCTCTAATCCCATCGAATGTTCCTGTGCTCACACAGATTTTATTTTGTGGATTATCGAACATCAAGGAATTTTGGAGCAGCCGCAAAACATATTATGTAAATCCTTTTCAGCAAGCTCAGATTTTCCAGCTATTGATTTTGACATTAACAGGTGTGTGTACAACACAAGACTCACAGTTATTTTATTGATCTGTTGTGTGATAGCAGGAACAGTTTTATCAGCTGTGGTTTATAGATTCCAGTTTCATCTGAAATACTGCTGTATACTACTGAAAGGTTATAAGTTACCCAAACAACAAGAATGTTCCTATGATGCCTTTGTGATTTTCTCAAGCTATGATGAAATGTGGGTTATGAATGAACTGGTGGAAAATCTGGAGAACGGTGTTCCACCTGTTCACCTTTGCCTTCACATGCGAGACTTTGAACCCGGCAAATCCATCGCCTCCAACATTATAGATGAAGGAATAATGGGTAGCCAGAAGGTGATTGTGGTGGTGTCTCAACACTTCATTGATAGTGCCTGGTGTCGCTTTGAGTTTGAATTAGCTCAGTCCTGGTTTGTGATGGAACGAAATGCCAACATCATCATCATCATTCTGGAAGATGTGCAGGAGAGAAAAACGAAAAAAGTGTTTGGTCTTCATAAACATCTGAAAAAGAACACATACCTGAAATGGAGCAGAGATCCTCTGAGTAACATGAGATTTTGGATTCGACTTCGGAAAGCTGTCACAAAGTAATAATAACCAAATTTCATTATTATTAGAACTTGGGTGGTTTATTTTTCATATATGCTGTATATTTAATAAACTTGTACAATACCTATTAAATATAAAAGTATATTCAATTTATGAATATTAATTGGGGTAATCTGGGAATTTTTTTGCAATTTTGACTTCTGCGATTTATTTTGATATCTATCTAACACATTAGACTTTTCTGAAATCCCAAAGATGTTTTCTAACCACACCAAAAGAAAGAATGTAGAAATATACCCAGAGGAGGCAAGCCACACCTATGAGTGTTTTGTACCAAAAAATATGTCTAAATCTGGGACCGGTTACTTTGTAATCTGGGACATATGTATTATAGGCCTAAAAAGCCTATTAATTTAAGCATCCCAATCACAATATCACCAAGTTTTAAAAACCACGTACAAAAGCAAAAAAAGACAAATCTGAAAAAGAAAATACATATTCCAATATTTCTATTTTTACACGTACTGTGTCAAATCATTTAAAATAATTTAAAACTCTATTAAAAAAGTTTAACATTTGTGTAACATCGTATATACAATAAAAAAATAATCTAAAATTTAAGCAACATTTAGCACCAATTTGATTAAGAGATTATTGATTCGGTTATTCAAATTCTCCATTAAAATAGGGGCTACTCAGGGAACAAACACTCATTGCAGGTGAGAGTGACCCTTCATCCTCTATATAATGTCATAACCTCCATTAATCCACATTAACACCCATTGCATACATTAGCCCGTTGTCATTGGATTAACAAAATCCCTAAATGCACATTTCCCCCATTTGAATACTGTCTCAGATTACCCAAAGCATGCTGTCCCACATTCTCAATCACATTTGACAATATGGGACAACACAAAATGTTTGAAATAAAAAATTAAAACGCAACACTTTAATACATATTTTGTTGCAAGAAGAGATCACAAACATAATTTGACAGCAATTAGGAACATTGTCTTATTTTTGACAGATTTATGTCCTTAACAATAATTCAGTCAGAATCCTGTCACTGACCTATGTTACACAATTCCAGTGGAGCTTTTTGATCGACAAGTGCCCCGCCCCTTTCTGTGCAATCACCACATGAAGTCATGTGATTTCAGTCACATGACATCCATACTAAAATAACAATAATACGAAATAAATAAACACACTAGAGTTTAGGTGTCCCAGATTACCCTAATTCACCCTAAAGCAAAAAATCTTTTTTTCCCACTGCTAAACCACAATTTTCACTTCTCACTCTTTGTTAACCATCAACAGAAAGATGTTTATGTTGCAAAATTTTATTTGATCATTTTAGTCTTGTTCTTTGTTTTGACATCAGCTGTCACACCTCTTAACCATAGGAGGTGTCACCCTAACCTGGTAAACTGGTTTATCAGACCTGGTTCTCATTCCACTATAATGAATGTGTCGCTACAGTTTCATAGAAACTAGATGTTACCTAAAGAGTTTGTGTTTGAGCTCTACAGCCAGAGAGTTTTAACATGTCTCGGAGCAGTACAGCAGGCCAAAGCCGATACAGCACTCTGGAGAAACCCAGAAAGTCGGGAAACTATGGCAGATACAGCACTTCCAGACCTAGCAGCCAGAACAGCAACAGAGACGTGTTGTGTGACTTCTGTCTGGCTAGGAAGAATAAAGCAGAGAAGTCATGCCTGACATGCTTGACATCCCTGTGTGAAACTCATCTTCAGGCTCATTATGAGTATCCAGCTCTCATGAAACACAAGCTGGTGGCTGCGACGGGGCATCTCCATGAGAAGATCTGTGCAGAACATGATAAACTTTTCGAGGTTTTCTGCCGTTCCGACCAAGCGTGTGTTTGTGTTTTGTGCATCATGGAAGAACACAAAAAACATGATATTGTTTCAGCTGCAGCCGAAAGGACTGAAAAGCAGGTAAGATTATTATTAGAGATGCTTGTGTTTACTGCAAGTTACTTTTCAGGAAGAACTGTTTCATTCAAGCTGGAATGAAATTTGACTTCTATTTCACCATCTGTTAAAATTGCAGGTTACTTTACGGATTTATATTTACATGTGTTCAAATCAAAAGACATCAAACTGAATAACCCTCAAAATTTTTGCCAACTCAATATCGTCAGCAAATCGGGTTAGATAAATTCAACCTGAATTCTTTTAACTATTTTACGAGGTGGCTAACTTTTTACGATGTGAGTCGTGCGAAAACATATAATCATTAAAAAGATGCAATACTTAAGCTCCTCCTCTAGCCCCACCCTTGAACAAACCGTTACTCATGTCAAAGCAAATCGAACTAAAACGTACAAGTAAGCTCCTATGAAATCGTACAAATAGTCACCTCGTATGAATTCTGTTAGAATGTGTTGGATAGTTCAACGTGATTTTCTTTATTAATTTTTTCCGTTGAACTTAAAAAGTTACAAATTGCAGCTTTATCAATTGAGTCGTATTCAGTGATGTAGGCCCTAGTTGCCAAACTTTTTTATGGTTTTCAAATATTATTGTAACAAAATCTGTGTTATGTCTCACTTCAAGTGTACCATCTTTTCAATAGAAAGAGCTTGGGGCCAAACTGATGTCATCACAGCAAAAAATTGAGGAAAAAGTGAAGAAATGGCAAAATCTCAGACAGGCAGTGACATCCTTAAAAGTAAGGGTTTAAAAAACTGACTTCTGTTTTTCCCAGGCTACATATAATACATTGTTCCAGATGCACTGTAATGGAGAGGCTTTTTGTCTGTGACTCACATAGACCTTGTAAATAAAATAAATATAGTACATAGATGATTGCTCAGCTGTTAGCATATAATGTTGCTGAAAATACTAAACTGTTGAGCTGACACTGCTTATGAAACAATTTATAGTACCTTTATGGTGATTTGCATTTCATATTTTCATACACATTTTCTCAATTATACTTCAAAGCTTGATTGACTGTTGGCATCGCATTGTCTCATTTTGTAAAACATGGCATGCAGCTATGAAATTCTCTGTTAAAAATACAGTGTGGCATTGCTAGGGTCTTAACTCACAACAAGCTGTATTCCCAAATCATTTTCAAACTGTGAATAATTGTAAAGTACAGACGTTACACATAACGTTTCATTACTTCATCGGCTCTTTACAACAATGACGGTTTGTTAAAACTTGCCGATCTGACAACAGCTGTTAATGACAGATGCATACAGTAAACCCCACTGAACTGAATGGCTAACAATGACAGTTCACCCAAAAATAACACTCTCTTATCATTTACTCACCCTTATGTCATTCCAAACCTGTATGACTTTCTTTATTCTGCAGGACACAAAATAATATATTTAAAGAGCTTTGGTAACCAAACAACATTGGCCCCCTATGTTTCCATTGTGGACACAAAACCACTGAGACATTTCACAAAATATCTTATTTTGTGTTCCACGTGAGGGTTCTATCCCCTCGATTTCTCAAAACCAATCCTTGGTGTTATAACATGACTTGTATCTGATAAACATAGTGCACAAGAAAAAACTTCAGCAGTATAACATACTCCTATTTTCCCATAGAAATCTTCTCAGAGTGTGTTGGATGAAAATGAGCGGATTTTCGCTGAGCTGCTGCGTGCTCTAGAGAGGAGGTATACAGACGTGAAGGAGATGATCCGAGCCCGGGAAACACTTCTAGTGTCACATGCAGAGAGACACAAGGACAGACTGGAGGAGGAGATTACACTGCTGAGGAAAAAACACAATGATCTGGAGCAGCTGTCCCACTCTGATGACCACATCCATTTCTTACAGGTTGAGATCCGTGTTCAATAACTTTGTGACCCATTAATCTGCACGTGTTTGAAACAGTCACGTCAGGATACAAATGACATGTGTCCTCTCATTTTCCCAGAGCTGGCAATCTCTCTCTGCTTCTACTGGATATGAAGATTTGTCCAAGGTGACACTTGCTCCAAACCACACTTTTGACAATGCAAAGAAGGCCATTGCTGAACTTAAAGCGCAACTGGAAGACATAAGCAAAGAAGAACTGGGCAAAATCTCTTCAGCAGGTGAACAAACCTCAAACAATAAAGAATGCAGTTTAATAACAATTGACAGATTGTATAATTGGATTTGGTTTTCATTCACAGTAAAGGAGGTTCAAATTCTACAGACTGGGGAGCCACTTAAAAGGGAGGAGTTCCTAGAAAGTAAGTTATTTCAATACGTAACAACCACAAATAAAACCTTGAAGTACCATCAATTTTTTCCACCATTTTTTTCCATTTTCCACCATCAACCTACAAACCTGCCTTAAAACCTGCCTTAATTTTAAAAGTTAAATAAAATTGGCTTTACGAGTTGCTTGAATTTCAATGATATTAAACAGACTTAAATTTTCAATTTTAAAACAAGTATTTATTCATGTTTTTTCACATTTTAGAAATATAACAGTAAGCTTGTAAAACTGTAGAATAACAAAACTTGAACTATGAGAATTATGTTGCAACAAAAAAATCTAAACAAATAAAACATATTATAATTAATCATCTACGCTGCAGAAATGTTTTATAAAGTTTTACATTGTATTGAAAAACGTAAATAAAAAATTGCACTATTTTATTTTTGTCTACAAAACTATGGGCTTTTAAGCATACACCTTTAGATCAAAATCTGTAAATAAACCTTGAAATATTTCACAAAACGTGTTCTGGAACTTTTGACCTGTAGTGTAAATATATAAAACCATAGATTTCCCAACTTGTAATTTGCTACCACTAATAAATAGACCCTAAAACAACCTTTTTCCTCCAGATTTCTGCCAGCTTTCACTGGATGCCACAACAGCTCACCCAAACCTGCACCTGTCTGAGAGAAACAGAGTGGTACAGATGAGTAATGACACAATGTCGTATCCCGAGCACCCTGATCGCTTCGACATCTGGCAGCAGGTTCTCTGTAAGGAAGGTCTGGCCGGTGGTCGCTACTACTGGGAAGTGGATTGGACCGGCTCAGAAATAGATATTGCTTTGACTTACAAGGGCATTCCGAGGAAAGGGAATAATAATGTTGGCAGCTTTGGATGGAATGACATGTCGTGGAGTTTGTACTGCTCTGAATCTAAGTTCTCATTTGTACACAACAGCAAAAGCACAACTCTATCTGTCCCCAAATCCTCCAGGATAGGAGTGTATTTAGACTACGGGACTGGAACTGTGGCTTTTTATAGTGTGAACGACAACATGAAACTTCTTCACACGGTTCATGTTAAGTTTACTGAGCCCGTCTATCCTGGGTTTGGAATATGGGGATATGGAACTACTGTAAGACTGTAAATAAAAGTCAGAAAAGGATGTCAACATACATGCATAATCATGTCATTATATTATTTCTCATGTCCACCAAATTCTAAAATGTTTTAACTTTTATTTTCATGCATGTACAGTACATGTGGCAGAATGAGTTTACATGTATACAGATACAAAATAACACACATTTTATGTGATAATAAATTATGCTTAATTAATATAATTAATCTACAAATACATTTGACTGGTTTTGATTTTCCTAACAAAGTCCAGATGTTGAAAGTGCGTGCGAAATCTCACCACTAGATGGAGCAATCCGTAACTTTTTTAAGGTTGAAGATTTGTTCAAGCTTAATAAATTCATATATTTATAGAGTAACATTTCACAATAGTCAATATCTACATTTGTTTTATATATGTAGACTACATGTGATCTGTTTTGTTTGTCTTATGCATAACCCATCTCCTTTTCACATATATATATGTTTACATATATGTTTGTATATAATTTTTATCATTTGTCAGCACAACATTGTCAGCCGATTAAGTCAGAACATCAAAAGAACAAAGACATTGATGAAGAAACACCCACAAACATCAACATTGATTAGATTTGCTAGTATCTATCCAGCAATGGACTGACATACAGACTCAGCAATACTTAAACTGAGTAAGGGGGCTTGTCCTTAGTTTGGTTGTGGGGAATTTATAATAGACTAAATCATGAATTGTGTCTGTATTCGGTAAAAGGCATGGCACGATATGTGTATTTTTCTGTCCAAGTGCATTATACAGTGTGCTTTTAAAATAATTTGATAAATTCATGACATTATCACTTTATTAATAGAAACCTGTTTAGACATTCATTCAAATAATAAAATGAAGTAGGCTCAATAAAATATAGGATGTGTAGTATTCTTCAAGCTATGCTTTAAGAGTGCTTTATCTACACAGTGCAAGATGAAAAATATGGACTAAGTAATCTGTTGCCCTCAGTTAATCATCAGTCAATAAAACAAAAAAAATAGTTGGAGACTATTTTGAAAACATGACCCACTCTGTCAAGATAAAAAAGTGCTTATGACTCATGAGAATAGATAAACCACTTTTAAAATAACAGCAGGTCATCTAATCATGAAGCTGTGAACCTCAGAATGTTATGCTTTTTTAGATATTGGTCATAGAATACACTGATTTAAAAAAAGATGAGATCACAGTGCTTCTGTTTGGGGAGTTCTAAGCAGAAGTCAACCTTACCATAAAAAAAGAGGTGTTCACAATACTGATGGCAAAGATGTCAACGTGTAGTGGTTTAAATACTCATGTGAAGTCTTTTTCAAAGTTTTATAACAATGGACTTTTATTTTTGAAGGATGATTTTACATAGTCAGATAGGTGAAGCTTTGAGAATTGTCACATCCATAATGGTCCATATCCCTCATAAATGGATACATGAACTATTTGATGTTCTATAATGATCCATCCCTTCTCCATTTGTTGTGTATTATTGTTGTTTAATTCACAGAAATCTTACAAAGTATGTCGTCTTGTCACATTCAAATCCATAATCCAGTTTATTTTCCTATTAAAAAATAGAAAAATGAATGCGTAGACTGATATTTTTGCAATGTCTACACGCTATTTACAGGGGTTTAGGAAAGTTACAGAGGGTTTTGCTTTTGCATTATTCTATATTTAAGTATAACAGTGTATCATCAGCATGCGGTAACAATTTGGGTGAAAAGATTAATTTAAAAAAAGCTCATTCATTAATTTGAGTATGTTTTAATGTTCAATGCCCCCCTTCTCTGTTTTACGTACAGTATGTTTTGGAGCTGAACTTGATGATCTATGTTATCACAGCATGATTTGAGTTTGTTCCAAAGAGCATCTTGTTTTTCAATGGAAGGAGGTAAATCTTCCCTCCTATTTGAAGAGTCAACATGGTCAATGTCACAAATTTGTTTACACTTGATTAAGGACCTAGAAACAGAGCAGAATTTTAAATATTTATTCTTCCTTGTAGAATACTTTCCTCTGAAATGTTGAAACATTCTATTTACTTCCACCTTTTTTTAAAACAAATAAATAAACAAATCCCAGATGTTCCATGCAACGTTTGGACCCCACTTACTACATACCATCTATTTATATCCATACATAAATTGTTTCTTCAAAAATGTTTCTTTAAAATTAAATTAAATTATTTTTTGAATTAAAAATTTAAAATCTTTCCTGTAGCTCAGTGGTAAGAGCATTGCGTCAACAATGCAAGGTTGTGGGTTCGATCCCAGGGGATTGCAAATACCTATGTAAAATGTATAGGATAAACCAATGTAAGTCGCTTTGGATAAAAGCGTCTGCCAAATGCTTAAATGTAAAGGTAAAAAAAAAAAAGAGATTACAGTGCCTCTGTTTGGGCAATTCCAAGTTTAAAGAAGTTTTTACAATACTGATGGCTAAGATGTCAACGTTTAATGGTTTAAATACTCACGTGAAGTCTTTCTTATTTTTAAAGCATGATTCACCATTGTCAGATAAGTGAAGCTTTCAGAATTGTCACATCCATAATGGTCCATATCCCTCATAAATGTACACATGAACTATTTTACGTTCTATAAAGATCCAAACCTTCTCCATTTGTTGTGTATTATTGCTGTTTGTGCATTTTATACAAAATAGCCATCATATGAAAACTAGTCATTTAAGTATAATTTTGCAGATGGAAACAAAAGAAGCCTACGTGTACTGTTATCACAGTACTGTTTATCAACTTCCCAATGATTTATCACCTACTTTATTCCGATTATTTTAAGCAAGTACGTCATATGATGACATATCCCAAGTTATCTCTCCAAGCTTTCACATAACGCACAGTGTATGATGTCCTACAAACGTATAACGTACAGTAATAGTAACGTACAGTAATAGCCTTGTCGATCAAACGAGACACTATCATGATGTAGGACCGGGAAAACGCGTGTCTGGAGGCGGAGCTGAGGAACAGCTGGACCGTTTTAAGTTTGCATTCAGTCCACACGGCGGGACACGAGATCAGACAGAGACCCTGCAAATCTCCTTCGGTGATAAAGCCCGACAGCGAAGAGAAACTACAAACGGAGATACTCTAAAGTCGCCGATTTTTCGTCGTTTGAGAAGTAACCCTGCAGCTTATTGCGGATACATTGTAGCGCGTCTTTCATCGATCCGCGGACTGTCTGTGGATTTTACAAAGGTGACGGAGACTCGTCCGCAGGACTATCAACGAGGGAAAGGTGAGATACAATCGCAATCTTTTTGATACACGTAAGTTACGGCTTCAACTTCACTCGGCCATTTTGCCGTGTTACCAAAAGAACAAAATTCTGCATGCGCTCGAGACTGATGCCGTTAAAGTGCAATACTCCTGCATCAATGCATTGCCTTTAGATTCGTCCTCGTTGTACATGTTATTCCGTGTTCCTCGCAGGTATATGATGTATAAAATGAGTGGCTTTGAAGAGAGTATAAATGCACATTGATGAGCAGAGGGACGCGGGCTGGAGAAGGAGAAAGAAGGGGACGCTGTAGAGGATCAAGTGTTGGAGATGTCTCTGTGGATGATCTTACCCGTCAGCCTCCCGGCTCTCACCATCACTGGAATATGGGTCGTGTGAGTCTCTCTTTACATCATGCTGCTTTTAAAAAGTATGAGATTTGTAAAGCAAAACAGGGATGAAGTGTATACAGATGTCATGAACACTGGGATAACATTATTTCAGAGGCTTGTTGCTGTGAGTATGGAGCTGAGTAGTCTGGTTTCAGAATTCACTAATAACCACAAATGTGCAATTGTAAATAACAGGAACCAAAGTTTTACTATGATATTTGTTGGAAAAAATGTTTAATTCAATTCTTTTACTATATAGTTTTATTATATCAATAATAGCCATTGTCATTTAGAAGATGCTCTCTTCATACCAAGACATTTACATTTACATTTATGTATTTGGCAGAGGCTTTTATCCAAAGCGACTTACATTGTATTATCCTATACATTTATACTTAGGCATATGCAATCCCCTGGGATCGAACCCACAACCTTGCGTTGTTAACACAATGCTCTTGCCACTGAGCTACACTGAGCCAAGAGAAGTCTGTTATGTCCGTGAAATCATATTTTGGAAATGAGCATTACGTTTTAATGTTTATAAAAGCATTACAGAAGCTGCAATACAGTCCTGATGCCTTCATCTTCAAAAAACAGCCATATTCCTACTCACTGGGATTGGGCTATTTATAAAACCAGTACAAACTTTCCCATAGTTGACTCTTAAACTTGCCTGAAAATGATGGAGACTTTGAGGTCAATATTATTAATGTGTTCACAGCAGAGTAATAAAGAGAGATGTCATGATGTTCTGGAAGAGAACTATGCAAGAGCGACCTTAAAGGGACAGTTCAACCCAAAAATTATTGTTCAGAATCTGATAACATTTCATTGTTCTGATCGACACAGAGAAAGATATTTGGAAGAATGCTTGTAAGCAAACAGTTCTTGGACCCTATTGAATACCACAGTAGGAAAAATTACATATATATTAGATATTTTGAAGAATGTAGGACAGCAAACAGTTGACTACCATTGTCATTTTTCCAACTGTGGTAGTCAATGGGGTCCAAGAACCGTTTGGTTACAAGCATTTATCCAAATATCTTTCTCTGTGTTCAACCAAACAAAGAAATGTATACAGATTTTGACCAAATAGAGATTGAGTAGGACAAAATTTTCATTTTGGTGTGAACTATCACTTTAATGCCCTTTGAATGGAATGAAAAGTCAGCCACACTCATATTTAAGACATCAGGGTGAAGGATCTCGGCTCCAAGTTGGATCAGTTCTGTTGGAAGTCTCAGGAATATGATACTTTTTTGCATTTCCACATTCTTAAAGGTGACCCATTTCAAGTCCCTACCTCCTTCCTGTATAATGCTTCCAGGCGCCCCATTTATACAGCGAGCTGAATGTCCCCTCCCTCTTTTGAAAAGCGCTGGGAGTAAAGTGACTGAGGTGGTTATAAAAACCCTGTGTGAGGAGAGGACAGCATCAGTGACTTCTCATTTACTTTGCCAGAGGGAGAAAGGGAGAGAGAGTGTTTGGGTTTATTATTTCCGTGACAGTCTGGGAGATGATCCCAATACAACATGGACCAAAGTCGTCTTTGGTTAATGGCTTTCCCATTATGCAGGCAAGAAAGGGCTTGTTTTTGTAGCAGAAAATGGCATATCTAATTATGTGCTACAAAGTTAGAATTACCAAAAACAGTTCAAAGTACATGTGAATCTGAAGAAAAATGTTTGGGTTGATCTCACGCTTTATTGTTTTAGAATAAAGTTAGCTGCAAGCGATTCACAGTACATAGCCCTTAGTTACACAGTGGAACGTTTGTTTGCGGCTTTGAATTATTCAGGCTACGTTGTAAAAATGTTTCCATCTACTGCAAGGGTACATTTCCATACAGAATTTCCATTTGGACCTTCTTTCTTGCGTTTAGTCTGTTGTTTATGAATTGGGAGAACGTGGCTTACTCATGCCACTGACTTGCGTATTCCCACAATGATGTGCTTTTCCCTTTGGGGTTGAAGATACTGTTTATGCAAACAATCCTGATAGCATTTATTCAAAACAAAGGCTTTGTGTGTCATCTGTAAGTTTTAAGTCACATGCCAACAGCTGACATGTCAGTGTTACCAGGGTGGTTGTTGAAGAAAGATTGGAAATCAAGCATTCTGACCCATTTTGATTTGGGTGTGGCTTTTATCAGATCTGAAGGTTCCGGTAAATAATCCTCACACCTGCACAGAGCTGCTCTGAATATAGAGCTTTTGGTGTTTTAGTAAATGAGATAAGAACATGATATTGAATGGGAGAAGGGTGATACTGCCTTATATTGTTTTTTGTTACGAAAACAGGTCTTAACATTACAGAGTTTTTACCTTTGCTAGTTTTTAAGTTCTGGCCGAGGTTCATAGACAAATTAAATGATAAGCAATCACTTTGAAATCAATTAGAGATAAAAAAAATAAAAAAATAATATACATTATATTTTATTTTTGTCCATTATGGTGTTTATCTCCCTAAAACGCCTAATATGTGCCTTTTTTCGCATTACAACCATGTAAGCCAGAAGGATTCAGAATTCAAAGCATATTATAAATATTTTTTCATTACATGGACCAAAGAAAGAATCATTTTTCTTTTCATGCATTTTAATTTGTGTGCAGTGTAGCATTGTATCATCACAAACAATAGTTGCATATTACATTCACTAACATAAACAAACATTTTTTAGGTGTGAGGCAAAATAATCACAGTTTTAGTTAAGTTTCATATTATTCCTGTAAATTAATTAAACTATATTTTGTATTCTGTTGTTTCTTTTTTCACTTAGTGCTGTAGTGCCATGGTCTGTTTTTTCCTTCTAAAACTAAAACGTACTAAACTATGTGTTAAATAAAGTCGCTTTTTATTCGGTCATCTGACACAAAAGCTGTGTGACTATGTGGCCAGACTGTGTTTAGTAAAAGTCAGGCCTTGTGTGTCCTGTGATGTTGAGAGTGACCTGGTAACGGCCGTGTGATTATTCACAACACCAGCCAGGGCAGATGGCAGAATGTTTGTTTACCAAATGTAATTTCTCTTAGAGATGCTCCAAGTGTAGCGCACAGCTCAGGTGGTCTGTATCTCTGTGGATACAGACACGTACACGTTTACAAGAAATGAAAACAAAGCTAATTGCTGTTTAGCCCATGACTGACCCTGCATGCTGTCAGATGCAGTTACACTAGAGAGATGCAAATGTGTTTGTGTGTCAACACTGAGATTATTATGAGAGAAGAATGATATCTATGGACAATCCATAGATTTCTTTATATCAGCAACTTTGCTTGCTTAAAAGCATTCATCATACTTGCGAACATTCCCTTTGACCGTTATCTGATGTCCCCGTGTTCATTGACTTTCTTTGAGGGTCAGTGTGACTGGATCAGAAGGTTGTTGTGTGAGCAAATAGTGACACATAATGCCAGCGTAAGCTAAAGATGTACCATCATATTGACTGTATTTCCAGTGCTGTCCGGTTATTTGGTTTTATGTTGCAAGCAGAATGTCACATCAAAAGGATGATTTTATCAGTGAGGACACTGGCCTCTGTGATGTTCAGTTTCCACAGCTTCATTGGAAACACTTTGATGTTGTCCATATATTTGTTTTAATATATTTCGGCTCTTTTAAACGTTTTAAGCTTTTTATGAGTGATTTTAGACCTCTGTGGTCTTCATTGTTCTTGTGGTGAGCTTGACTTTTGTGATTTGTAACCTTTATTTAGATTTTTTAGACCGATTAATGGCTACGTTCGGAGCCAGAGGCACATTTTCAAGGATTTTTTAATATGTGGTGGGGTTTATTTTTGTCCCTTTTGTTAAGATACTTGCTCAGGTCATGTTAAGCGTGAAATTGAACATTTTCACTTCTTTTACATACAAACATATTTACGAAACGCGTTCTGTAGAGCAGTTTGTCCGTTTAGAGCTACCATACAAACAGGGTGAATTCCATGTAAGAGGACCCGCTGTGTATGTAGATAGAAATAACTCATACAAAGATATTAAAACATAATGTTCATAATATTCAAATATTATGTAAGGTCTTTATACAACTCTGAACACATAGTTATGTATATAATATTGCATTTCTCTCAATAGATCTTCCAAAAAGTTACACACTGGACCTTTAAAATTTGTTCAGGTTTGCAGTTTTTCTGACTAATATGGGTGTCATCATTTCTGATTTTCAGGTATGCCATGGCTTTATACAATCAGCACGTCTGTCCTGTGAACAACTGGTGAGAATTCATTCAGTTTTTAAACTCTATTGTCAATTTATTTATTTGCATAAGCATCAAATTAATTACAAAATCACATATACATATAAATAGTAAATTAAATGTATTCAAATGATTTATTTATATATATTAAATGCTAATAATTAAGTAATGATTCAATAAATGAAGAAAAATTTACTGTAAAAATACTGTTGGTTACTAAAATGTGTGTTATCTATTAATAATTTACTATAGAACATATAAACTCGCACCTTTCTAACACATGCACATTAGACTGACAACCCCTAGTTATGTCTCCTGCACCTCATGTGGCATCATCAGATGTAATGAGTGATGTTTTTGATGTGTGATGTTGAACGAACTCTTTGAGTTAAGAATTAAAGTCCTCGTTTACTGTCTCTGTTAATCCCAGGTTACTTGTGCTTCGTACCATGAGAGTTTCTAGTCAAACATTAGCATATAAAGCACAAGAGTCTAGGCAACTGGAGTTTGGCTTTGCGCACTACTGCATTTTAATTCATTCAAAGCCATAATAATGGTACCTGTGTGCATGTTCACGGCGACTGGAAGAGATTTCAATAAGATCAATCAATGAGAGATTTCAAAAGATTTTTTTTCTCATCTTAAAAAGTTGTGCATGTCGCTGTTTTGATAAGCAGTTCTGTTCAACAAACATGCTAAATTTGCTCCTGTTGGTTCAACTTCAGCTGTTCAAACGCTCCCACCATCTACCGAACGCATGAGTTGAGCTTTACATTCCTGGATAATTCTTACACTGGGAACAACTGTACTCTTTCAGGTTTATTTCTGATGGAGGTGGAGCATTAGCTCGCTGGTTCGGCAAGTGTTAGCTTTACAAATGAAGTGTAGCTACATTATGTTTGTTTTACATTTCTGCATGGTGTGGGATACGTTGAAATTTCTGTGAATAAACGTTTATACTGGAAATGAATTGTAACATCATCAAGTGTGCAGAAGACATACAACAATTCTTTTCAGATTCACAGCCAAATTTTGAATGCATTTAGTATCGTTTTTCATTTCCTCTTATTGAACCGTCACTCCTTTATAATGCATGTATGGGGGTGTGTGTGTGTGTTTGTTTTTATACAGGATGTATAACCAAACGTGTGAGGTGGATCTGCCCTTCCAGAGGGGACCAATCCAATGCTGTACTCTGGAAAATGTTCCTCTCATAAGGTCTGTACGAAATGACATCAGGACAAAATTTTATTTAATTATATGAATATTTTGAGTAAAATTACCAAAATTGTTTTTTTGGGCACTAAAATTAGACCATTTAGGGAATAGGGTGCTATAGTCTAAAATATATATAAGAGAACAGAGACATTCTTATTTAGGAATAAAATATAGAATAATATAATAAAAAGTTCAACAAATAAACACAGCAAGTTTTCACCCTATTCCTAAATAGCAGCCGTTCATCTTGTTGCCCTGTCTCATGATGCAGTAGTGTATGTCAGCACATTCTTATTTAATAGCTCCTTCCTATCTTCTGCCTATTGTTTTTCTCTTCTGTGTCATTTCTATCGTCCTCCATCTAAAGGCAAAAAAAGGGTCAGAGAGAAACAGGAATCCAGAAACATTGTTGGCAATGACCTGCCTTGCACCTTTAATTTGAGTTCGAGATATTTTCCCTGCTGTGAGGGAAAGACCCGGAGCTGCTCTTCTCTCTTTAACACAACATTCCCATATGACTGACAAACACTGAGGCTTTAGCAAAACCTTTTGGTTCATTTTTTTTTACTTTGCTAGGCTGATTTATCATCAGAGAGAAACCTGACATCAATATATTTAGCATTCTGCAATCACTTTGTAAGTCCGAGACAATCAATAGGTCGTCTGTTTTCTGTACCTTACCTGTGATTTATTGTTTTAACTTGCATCATGTCTTATTTATGTGCATTGGGTGTGCCCATGATCTGTATTTATGCTGTATACCTCCAGTTTGTGTGTGTGTGTGTGTGTGTGGGGGCGGGGGGGGTTTGACTGCAAGTTTCTATTGTCGGTAGTTCTTATCCCAGACGTGTTCCTATGTAGGTGAAAGGTCAGATCACACACACAAGAACTACATACATTTTTTGCTTATCTTGGGTAACACTTATGTGTTTATTTATAGAAAGCGTACTATATTTAATTCTTATTGCGCAAATTGGTGTGGTCTTTACAGTAAGTCACATAATTGTTTAAGACAGAGTTCCTGTAGGAACTTGCCATGCCATGGGTTCAGTTTCCTGGAATAGTGATAAACTATTCCTTAAATGCACTCTGAAGTGTCTTTGGAAAAGCATCTGCCAAATGCATGGATTTACATGTGTTTACTTCCTAAGTTTACAGTTGTATGTCCTTGTAAAGGCTTCATGTCACAGTGACATGTTATGGCTTAAATGGTCTCCAGTGGAGATAACCTGCATGTTTAGGAGGAAGATTTCCTTTTATGGATGTTTGTATAGTTTTTCTGCTCACTGCCGATGCTGTCCACTATGTTTTTTTGTCTTTTTTCATTTCCCATGTAGTATGACAACTGTGTGGTAAATGGTTCCTCAAGCCCTCTTTGAGTTTTGCCCCCCTTTTCCCAAAAGAATCCACAGCTGCCAATGTACGTTCCCAAGGGCCAAAGAGGCCAATCCTGGTTTTCTACCAATGGGACTTTTTTAATGTATGTCTGTCTATACATGTGTGTGTTGATATTGTGAGAGTCTTAGGTATCTAACCTCTGTTCTGATGCTTTGGTCTGCAGTAAATGTGGGACTCTTCCTCCAGAGAGCTGCTTCTTCAGTCTCATCTGTAGCACCGGATCCTTTATGGGTGAGTTATGGCATCTCACATATGACATCACTCAAAGTCTGATCACCATTTTCATTCTTCTCATTTGTGTGCTGCTCTTTCCATTTTCCATTAAACGTGAATCGTGAGTCATGGGCGCAACGGCCTGCTTTATTTTTAAAACCTGCAATCTTAAGAACTAAATTGCGAATCCCATTTTATTTAATCATCAGCATTGAATGAATGATTGTAGTTAAGCTCGAGCTTCCTGTTTTTCAACCCGTTTGAACTATTCCTGAACGTTTTTTGATTTTGGAATTTCAGAGGAATCTGTCGTTTACTCCTGGTAAATGATTCCCATCTGTGCTGCAATGGTTCACTGTCTAGGCAGCAATTTAGCTCAGGAAATCACCGGCTTACAGTGTTTGCAAAAGTGTAATATTCACCACCACAGGTTGATGAGCTACAGTATATACAGTAATTATATAACGGATGTATTCTGTTTATGTTGAGATGTCAGGCTGGCATTATCATCCTAAACATTTACTAAAGTATAAATAGCCAATCTTGAAGCATCGGTTTGACATTTCACATCCCAGAATAAGACGTCAATGAATGTTGCTGACTGCATGTCTTGGTTAATGATATCACTTTTCATAACCAGACACAGTTCACAAGAATGAATCATCACTTGAAATGATCTGAATTTAATTCCTATCACATCACAGTAAAACATAGACCAGAGAGTTATTTCACAGTGGAGAAACAAGAAAACATGATTCCTTTCATATTCAAAACATCATATTAATATAAAGAGTAGTTAATGGCCTTTTTTATGTATTATTTGTTTCTTGGTCAAACTTCTTGAAGAAGCAAGGTTGGACAGTAAGATGTTGTAAAACAATTTCGTCAGATTAAAGCTTTTAGGTCACGGGGGGCAAAAATTCTATACTGATACATTCTCAAAATAAGTGTTATAAGAGAGGCACTTATGAGGCTCATGTCAACACACAATCATAAGTCTATTTGCTGTAGTGTACGTGGCCATTGCCCTGCTCTGTGCTCTGATACTGCTGCTTACAGCCAAGTGCAAACTATGCAGAAGCTCTGTGAAAAGAAGAACTTGTAAAGATACATCGGTTCACTGTGACCTTTGACCCGAGCGTCTGGTCCTGTTGGCAGTCCTCCTGCTGAGAGCTGAAGGGTTGTATTGTTGTGTCCAGTCCTCCACCCTGTGATTGAGAGTGTTGTCCTGCTGTGAAACTCCGTCTCTGCCTGTTTGCGTAAGGAAGTCACCGTTGTTCATCCAACAATACAAGAAAGTGTTGCTTGTGGGTTCTTTTTGAATAAACGTCTTATATAATTCTGGCATCAAACAAAAACCTCCCGTTATGCTACGTGACTTATTACATCGTGGCTCCCGGACAATAGGATCTTGGAAAAGGTGCTCAGACCAAAAAGCACATATTGAGATAAAAATCTCAGCAGCCTGAAAAAAATGCAGGCCGACCGACCGATCAAGGGTGACCAGTGGTTCCCTAGGGGTGCATTGTTTTCCAAGTGGCAGGTTATATGATACTCTGTTCCTGAATCTGCACACGGTATTGGGGGAACCTCTCTCAACATAGTAGCACAGTAACTGTGCGGAAACAGGGTTGAGAGGTGTCACAACACGAACTGACCATCAACGTTAAACTGTATTCACACAACACACTAGACCGCGTCCTATTTAAGTTGCATTTCTTTACTCCTCATCAGCTGGGTAATTGTGTTGCACTTAAAACCCACCTCCATCCCCATCTCCACATTATCTGCCTGTATCTTCGGATCTTTTAATTTAATCCTGTTACGCATCAGGAAATGTTCTGGTTCCCCAGGTGGGGGGGACATGTATTCCTTCTCTCCTGCTATGTCCATGCAAGGCTGCATGGATGGGCAGAGAGTTTGCCCAGAACAGTTTCATTCCGCCACACTAAATATGTGACCCTGGATCACAAAACCAGTCTTAAGTAGCACAGGAACTTTTTTAGTAAAAGGCAAAAAAAGATTGTATGGATCAAAATAATAGATTTTTCTTTGATGCCAAAAATCATTAAGTAAAGATCATGTTTCATGATGATGCTTTGTAAATTTCCTACCTTAAATATATCAAAACTTCATTTTTGTGAGTGGATGGCCTGCCACAGTCCTCCTGATTAACAACTTCAAAGGTGATTTTCTCAATATTTAGTTTTTTTTGCACTCTCAGAATCCAGAGATTTAAACGGTTGTATCTCAGCCAGATATTGTCATATTATAACAACTCACACATCAATTTAAAGCTTATTTATTCAGCTTTCATATTATGTTTAAAAAAAATTGACCCATAAGACTGCTTTTGTTGTCCAGGGTCACATAGATGCTATTGTTAAATAATTGACGACAGTGGTCCCGACTGAAATTCATTACCATGTAAAACCCAACAGATTTTTGCATTGCTTATGTGTCTTTTTCTCTTTTTCTCAACTTGTTTCAAGTGACGCAACTTTTTGAACAGCTATTTATTCAGCATTATTGATTTATATCACATATTTAAGCTAAACTTTAATTAACAGTGTGCACTATAGTGTCCAGACTCAATGAATCGTCAACATAAATATTGTTGTAATTCATAAAAGATAAAACACTGTTTTGCCATCTGGGATTATGGAGATAAAGGTTAGGATTGTGTTTTGTTCTGTAATTTTACAACACACTATGAGTGTTGTTTGGTGCCCCAGTTCTGTGTCCTGCATTTTGAAGCCGAGACTTTACCTCCAGGAAACAACGCATACAAACACTCGCGCACATAAACAAACAAAAAGACAGTTGAAAAGATATTGGGTTGTCCAAAGCACAAATAGACAAATTTATAACGGAAGAATAGTAGATGGTTGTGTATAAAGAGTACAGATGACAGTCAACTATCACTTGGGTACACAGTTTGTGTTGTTGTTGTGCTGTTTCAACTGGATTTGATTAAAGACAGTAAATTACATTTGCCTGCAGACATGTTTGTTTTTCCATCCTCGTAACTTCTCCTAAACTGTTGTATCAGACATCTTGTTTTGTTACTGCCACTAAAGTTTCATACCACTTATTATATATTAAAACGTTCTAAGACCATGCTGGTTAACTGGCAATGTTTTTTTGGTAAACATGTTCAGCTGAGCTGGTTTTCTTACTGGACTAGTACTATTTATTAAAAACCAGCCTTAATCATACTGTTCTATGCTGGTCTTGTCAGCTATCTTCTTAAAGGGACCGTTCACGCAAAAACAAATCTGTGAATATTTACTCTCATTCAAGCGGTCTTAAACCTGTTTACATTTCTTTGTGCTGTTGAACACAAAAGATGTTTGAAACAAACATGTGGCAAACAAACACTTCTGGGGTTCTATAGGCTAGTTGCACAAAGCCGCCATATTAGATTTTCCATCAGCGAGTGTGGGCAGGATTATTTACTCAGGGTACTGAGCATTGTAAAGAGGTTTTTCTGTTATATCACTGATGTATCAGTTTCTTATTTTTATAAAAAAATCGCTCATATTTGTCGACCAAAAATCCTCTTTTTTTTTCCATACAGTGTAACACGACCGGAAATAATTCTGCCCACACTGGCTGATCTTAAATCTAAAATGGCGGCTTCGTGCAACTAGCCTATTGGCTAACATAGTAGTTTTATTTTCCTACTATGGTAGACATTACAATAGTGTCCCAGAACTGTTTGACTGCAAATGTTCTCCCAAATATCTTGCTTAGTGTTCTAAAGAACATTTTAAAATGGTCAGTTCTGGTCCTTGTTTCTGATTGGCTGAGCCGAGTTCTAAGCTATAAGAAAAATATCCCGATTTTGTTTATGGGTGAACCATCCCTGTTTTTTTTGCCAACAAAACTCAAACATTTGACTTACCGCGTGCGGTTCATGTCCGGCATTTTTTAACATCTTTTTTTGGTTTCAAACGATCTCAAAATCCAGCTTTATATCGAGGTGACATGTCTGTCGCACATGCTATGTAAAATTCTGTCCGTGTTAGGAATAAATTGACCAGTGTAGCAAGTGTGCGATACAGTTTTGCTCGTGTTTTAGACAGAGCCGCTTCTTTGTGTTAGGTGTATTTGTTGCGGTTCTTGTTTTTGTTGTCCACTGTTTATATCACATTCATCACGGAAATGCAGTGAGCAAACAAATACAACTAAACTTCCGTCAACCGAGTTAGGCGGCATTGATGGGTGTGATTCACGCTCATTCTCTCACGATAGCGCGTGGTCTTTCACTCTCCCAAATTAATAATTTTTTTTATTTTTCTTGGCTTCAACAACCTGGTTAACTCTCACATACAGCGCAAAGACTGGTACTGTATGAACAGACATCTTGCGGAAGACTTGCGTTTGACCTGCGGAAGGTCTGAGGTCATGGGTTCATTTTCCAAAGAACACACTGATAAAATCTACCATGAGTATATTGTGTTACTTTATACCATGTGTACCATGAGTTACTTTAGATACTTTAGTTCTCAACAGGGGGGCCCAGCTGACTTCCAAGGGGGCCTCAAGATGACCAATAATTTAGACTAAAAGACCACTGAAATCCAAGATGTGTCTCATTATTTGGCCATTTTATTATGAATAAAAAAATTAATAACTGTCCCAGTTAATGTCAAGCTCTAAAATATCAAATTTTTTGAAATATTGACTTTTTTTATTATTGAGTTCAGCGAGGGAGTCAAAAAGGTTGAAAACCCCTGCTTTTGATAAAGGGTTCTGCCAAATGCAAAATATGAATTCACATACCTTGTAAATGCCACAAGCTTAATGTTGACTTAGAAGTATAACATATCCATTATTATTATTATGGTATTTGGTCAACCTTTTTAATCAAATGAAATAACAAATGTATTCTCTCCTCTTTCTCTACTCAGTGATGGTTATTGTGTTGCTGCGCTATGCCCATGTGATAGAGAAGCACCAAAACTGTGTATTAAACACAGCGAGTCTCTCCACCGGCTGGATCTGTGCTGCAGGACTCATCATGGTGGGAAACTTTCAGGTACATGATATGTGATATGACCAGCTTAGACTTGAATGAATTTCTGAATGTGCTTGTTTGTGTGGGTTTACCTGGTTAATGAATTGGGCAGATGCTGGTGAAGTGGTTTTTGTTGAAGTTGGTTGATTGTCAAAACGCAACCGGTTGGTTTTAAACACACCAAATGACTTAATTAACTGCCTTTGAAAGTGGTACAAGTGATGGCATTGCAAAACATTTCTGCACATGTTTATTTGTGTTTGAGGGCGTATGGTTGTGTCCGTTTTGTATATATACAGTGTCAAATATTTCTGGAGAATAAATGTCGTTCGTGCTTCAGATATTCTCAACTCCTGTTCTTCCCCTAGATCCTCCTCTGGAGTGTTTAGATAAATGTTGTTGTTATGAGATTTGGAAGGCAGGCTTCACACACCTCCTTGTGCGGAGCCCTGCGTTCCACCAAGCCCTGTGAAACCGACATGCTTTACCTTTATTTATGAATGTGCGTGAGACTGTGGCGGCTGCGTTTTTGCAGGTCAAAATGTTTGGACGATTGGCTGCGTGCCCGGCCTGCTAGCGACGTGGGGAGGTCGGCAAACGGGGGCGCAGGTTTTTATGGGCTGGTTGCCATAGATACAGAGGGGGAGACCAACCATTCTCTGGTTAATGTAAGCGTCCATATCTTAACTATGTTCTGCATCAGAAGCAATGCATAAACGTTTATGTGTGTGTGTGGAGGAGAAAGCACAGGTTCAGACAGGTTTGTCCACAGATTTGTCTTCTTCACCGAAGCATGCTATATTTATGATGTAGGCAGGTGTTTCAGAGTATAAAACTCTGTCTTTGCTGGATTATGAACTCAATGAATTCGTCTTTTCAGCTATTTGTTTTAAGGACAGTCATTTTTCATCCACTCCTGTGCATTTCTGAAATGTTTTGAAATCCAGCAAAGCTACTACCTTGGATTTCAATAAGCTCAGTTAGCTGGCTCGCTATTGGTTAAAAAAAATTGTTTTATGTCCTTGCTTTAAATTGGTCACTGAAATCTGCCATTTAGCTTAAAGGTCTTGCTTGTATAGAAGTGCTTCACCCAAACATTAAAATGTTATAGAATACACTAAAACTGTATGCAAAAGAAGATATTTTGCTGATTCTTCTCATAGCTCTTTTCCACAAGTACAATTCATAGTGAACAAGGTCTGTTAGCCTTTACAGTCACCATAAAAGTCCATTGTTTTATTTTCCAAGCCAAACCAAGCTTTAATAAAGTAATATATGTCTTCTACGGAAAGAAAAATACAGTATGCAGTCTACATGAGAGCGAGTAAATAATTACTTTACTTTGAGCCTATTATAATACAAGGACCACCCGCTCTCTGTGTGTAAAAAGCAACATTGTGCACAGAGCTGAGACATCCATGCTTGGGTTGCACATGTGAAGTCTGATGTCCATTTGGTCACGTTTGGTCCTTCCCGCTCTGCTCCTCTGATTTCCCCTCTCTCGTCTGGAGGTGGGCTCACAGAAATGAAGCGGTCTGCTCCTGGAGGCCCTCCCACTCTTCTGTTTGTGTAAGAGAAACGTGAACAGAATGTTCCTGCCCACCGCCTGCCACATCGTGCCCCAGAGTCAGACCTTCATTAGGGCTCACTGACATGTTAAGAGCAGTGCTGCTTGCCAAATAAAACTAACCTGACTTCGGAGACAAGAAAGCTGTTAGTAGCTGTAGCTTTTTTGCTCGTCTTTCAAGGATTGTAGAGAAAAACAAGTGTTTTGGACATTTTGGAGATTTCATGTTTCATAGCTTTGAGGCTGCTCATATGATAGTTTAATCCTAAAGAAGGCTAAAATTCATTTTTGGGTGACATACATTTATGCATTTAATGTTTCGGCATTTATGCATTTCATATCTTTCGGCATTTAGCATGTGCAGGAGGGCTTGGTTAAGTCTGCCAAAATTGATTTTTTTTTGACGATTTATTATGATAACAGATTTCAAAGATTGACGTGCACCGATGAATCTTCCACGTTTCACAGTTTTCAAATCTACACTTACTGCAATTTCTAACTATCAAACCCCAAAAGGGCACTTTTGGAAAGAGTAGCATCGCACCAAGTCCTCCCAAATTCCATGAAATGGAGGGAAATTTACTGGAAACGTGGGTCAATGAGTCGTGCAATGCTATGTGTGTGTGGAGCACAGAGCTACTGTGATCTGACAGGCGGAAGAGACGGAATGAGCACGTGGCCAAGACGCCACATCTGTACCTCATCAGCCGGCCCGCCTTCACTTCTGAAGCGTTCTGCCGCTGCGGTGTAAGATGATGAGGGCGCCATCAGACTCCCATTATTACCATCAGATAACACATGTTATGTAACACTGGCGGCACTGTTACGGTATATTTTTATTTTGGGAGAGTTTTGAAGGAATTCTTTTCCAGTTTTGTTTTTCAGCAATGTTCTGGTGGGGTTCCACAGAACTTGATTGGGGAAAAATAGAAGGTTTTAGAGGCACTGAGTGAGTGAGGAAAGACAGACCAGGCTGGAGATCACAGAGGGCGTTCTGTTTGAATAAAGTGAAGGTACAGGTGTGTGGGATTCCCTCTGATTCCACAAACCTGTCCAAGCTTGTTGAAAAAGCTCTGCCACGTTGCTTCTCTGCTTCCTGATCGATATATTCCACTCAACTTGCACAGCAGTTATGCAGTTTTTGAGCCAACCTATGGAATCCTGTCCTGATAGTCATGGTTGTGATTTGCAGTATATTGTTTAGTATAATTATTTTATATATGTCATGTTTTAGATGAACATTTTGACATCTAAATTGAAAGGTCGGTTTGAGGATGAATCCCATTCAAGTAGAGGTTATGTAAGATTTCCTTACACCCAGAGTTTCTGTTAGCATACAGGCATTTTTTTATACACTAGTGTGAATGTTTATATGTGTGCTTGTGTGGTCCCCTATAAACGTTTATCTGCACCCAGACATGTTCCGTCGAAAGCTGGTTTCTTGCTCAGAAGTGAATGGATGAATCATTCAAGATAAATAAACCATCCTGCTCTTCCTGTGTTAAAGGGATAGGTCACCCAAAAAGGAAAATGTCATAATTTACTTACCCAAACGCTGGTCCAAACCTGTATTGATTTGTTTGTTCTGCTAAACACAAAGGAAGATATTTGGAAGAATGTCAGTAACCAAACAGATCTTAATCCCCATTTACTGCCATAGTAGGAAAAATAAATACTGTCGGGATCATTGGGGGATGAGAACGGTTTGGTGACTGATATTCTTCCAAAGATTTAAACTTTCTCTTTAGTGTGTGTGTGTGTGTGTGTGTTCGTTTGAACAGGTTTTCAAGGATGGTAAAAGTATCCATCTTTAACTTCAAATTCCAGATAGGTAGTGTGAGTGTTAGGTTTTGGTAGGGTGAGGGTTAGGGGATAGAATATACAGTTTACCTTGTACAGCATAAAAATCATTATGTCTCTGTGGGAAGTCCCCACAGTGTGAGCGAGTGTGTGTGTGTGTGTGTGTGTGTGTGTGTGTGTGCAAAACTCCTTCTGACAGCCTGTGAACGCACACAGGAATGAGACCCTGATGAACGGCACAGAAAAAGTTACACATTGATAAGATAAACACAATAACCGTGACTCAGTTGATCTAAAATGCCATTTCATAATACAGTTACCCCTAAAGTTTGGAACTTAAGCTACACTTAAAGGGATAGTTCATCCAAAAATCATTTACTCTTGTCATTTAAAACCTATGAGTTTCTTTCTTCTGCAGAACACAAAATAAGTTATTTCAAAGAATGTTGGTAAACGAACAAGGACAGTGACTTGAATTGGTTTTGTGTACATACAATAGAAGTGAATGGTTTCCGCTGCTGTTCAGTTACCAACGTTCTTCAAAATATCTTCTTTTGTGTTCTGCAAAAGAAAGAAAGTCGTATAGGTTTGAAACGACAAGAGGGTGAGCAAATGACGACAGAATTTTCATTTTGGGTGAACTGTTCCTTTAAGATGTTATTTTGCTATTCTGCAAATCGATCGAGTTTCCCTTTAATGTAGTAAAGTTCATAAAGTGGAACAAAAACCATAACATCTTTTTAGAATAAACATTGAAAACAACGAAACAGAAAACATTTAAACACTTTAAATAGTAAATATGTGTCTCAAGAACTGACAATACAAGAGAGACTGAGAAACAGAGCTAAAAACTCTTCTTTCAGGCAGGCATTTACCACATGTTAAAGCAAGTCCACATGAGCGAAGCATCTTTCCTCTTGTTACTAATTTGGCAGCTCAAGGGCAAAAGAAAAGAAGCTACACTAACACAAAGACACCCTGCAGTTAACTGTGTGTCTGCCTCAATCTCTGTCATTGTTTTAATTGAAAAGTGTTAAAAAGCTCAATGTGTGCAGGTTTGGACCTGAAGCATACAAGCTGGACAGTGACTGGCTTTTTATTTTTTGTTTTTAATTTTAGTTTTTTTACAGAACATACATCATATCCTTAACTGAACTCACGAGTGGTTCCATGACAATACCTCGACTTGATTTATTGTTTCAAGAGTTACTGCTGCAACACTTGATGCTTTTCAGTGTGAAAAAAGGAAGTAATTAGAGGAAATTTAGTTTTGGTTTTGGTAATCTTATAGGGGAGAAGCTTCAGGTAAACCTGACATCTGCAACATTGGAACTTTTCTGGCAATTCAAGCTAGCATTTGTATACTTTTGCAGCTGCACATCCTACATTACCTTTATAAACATTTTCTACAGTGTCTTAATAAAGATGGAAAAATGCACAAAGGTTTCTGACAGGTTAGGGGATAAAAGATGTGTATAAAGCTCTGTATGTGAACAGTGAACACTATATCTTTTAGAAATAGCATGTGATATGGTAAATGCTTGAAACTGTAGTATGTGTTTGGATGAAGTTGTCACTGCAGGTGTGGATGTTCTGCTGCCCTCTGCTGGTGTGGGAGTTGTAACTATTCCTTAAAGTGATCGTTCTCCCAAAAATGAATATTCTGTCATCACACACTCAGCCTGTGGGACGTTCTTCCTTCAAAATATCTTATTTTGTGTTATGCGGAAGAATGTTGTTCACCGGCACCCATTCACTTGCCTTGGTTTTGTGTCCATACAATAGAAATGAATGGGTGCCTGAGCTGTTCGGTTTTCTTCAAAAGATCTTAATTTGTGTTCTGTGTTAGAAAGAAAGTCATACAGGTTTGATATGACAAGACGGTGAGCAAAAGATGATCGAAATTTTTGGCTGAACTGTCTCGTTAAGCAATCGAATCCCAAACATAGAACACAAAGCAACGTGTGGTGAGTGAAGAAAAGCTTGCAGCTATAAAAATGGAAAATCTGCGCAAACATGTTTCCTCTTATGCCCCAATTTGTTCCATGACAATTTTAGGACTGCATGTGGTCTCATAGCAGGCTGGATCCAGGATCTACTGTACTGGAATTATATTTCCTTTGATAGTTCTAACCCGTCCCTCCATTTGTTTCGCACACAAAAAATCAAAGCTGTTCATATTTGAGCATTAATAAGATACATAGTGCAAAACAGTTTTAGTTTGTAAAATCATATAGAATCAAGTTTCAACATTGGCTATAAATAAGTCATGTGTACTTGACTTGCTAGTGTTTGATTTGTTGCTGTATGAGTCATGGTTGTTTATTCTGGTTCATTTGAAAGAGCTTAGAGTGGTGGGCCCTGAATGTGATTAAACTTCATAGTCAGAAGAAAGAATGCTGGGAAAACAAAATCTAAAAAACTCCAGGGCGTTTTCCCCCAGCAAACGGAATAAAAGTTAAAACTAAAAGCAGTTCAACAAGAGATTGTGTACAGATCTGACTGTGCATATTTAAATAAGAAAACAATCAAATGCTTTTGTTCCAGTGAAAAAAAAAATCTAACCATTCCCGGTTGTGTCATGTATTGTGCATTATGTTGACATGTTTCATGAACAATTTCTATATTTTAGCTGTTGGAACAGCATAAAACATAATTGATTTCTTCATTTATCAACTTCCCCATCGCTTATCCACATCCCCAGCGTACTATGCATTGGGTTTCTATTCTGTCATTGGTGCAAATCTTACTGATGTGTATCATTGTGTTGCTCACAGGTGGATAATGCGAAGGTTCTTCACTATGTCGGAGCAGGTGTTGCCTTCCCCACCAGCATGCTGTTTGTCTGTCTGCAGTCTGCGCTCACCTACCGCCTGGCCAAGACCCAGGGAGATTACAATATGGGTCACCTGCGCCTGTTAATGACCCTGCTGGCCTTTGTAGCGCTGGTGCTTAGTATCCTTGACACTCATACTTTTACTTGATTTAGTTTTTCTATTGTTTCATTCAAAGGTTTATTATTCTTACATCTCATGTTGCCTACTGGTTTACGTTTTCTTAATTTTACACAGTTTGTAATTATGGTATTTATCACTTTCAAGCATTCCACCCTGTTATCAAAGATATTTCTAGAAAATAACTTTTTTTTATATTACTTTATTAGTAACCAGAAACCAACATTTTGACTCCTAGCCCAGTTAGCCCCTGAAATAAAGCTCAGGGGGGCTAAATGATCAACCTTGTTACTGTTTAGATTTATGTAATGTTACAGCGCTTGCTATGATTCCTTAACCAAACGTTCCTCAAGGTGGAGTGTTTTTCGTTCAGGAGAGTTACGTCCTGCAACACACATCAGCTATTTTCGAGTGGGTCTTCTGTATGATAATCATGCTGTTCTTCGGCACGTTCGCCTTTGAATTCTCCGGGATATCGGCTGACACAATGATGGTGCTGGCCCGCAGACAGTCCCTAGAGACCGCAAGCCGAGACCACAAAATAGAGTCGCTTAGCGTAGCCAATCAGCTCCAGCCTGAGAGCTTGTCCATACTTTAACCTCCGTCCCCTACGTCTCTCTCTCTGAATGCAAGAAAAACCGCAGAAGGAATGAAACACAAACTGGACCCTGGATCTCATACATCCATCTTACATTTACCAAAGAACTCAGCTCAGATTTTGCACATTTTTGAGAGACCGAGTCTATGCTACCTGTGTCGTGTCTGGGGACCTTTGAATCCAGCATCTTCCATGCTGACAAACTGCACTTGGACGCGTTGGAGTTTGTTAGATCTCATCAGGATTTTGAAATCCTATCCATGTAACAGACTGCAAGTTGATGATGCTGGAAGGTCAAGACTGAATCACTGATGTAGTGAACTAAACCAAAGCCTTCTACACTCAGGCATTTTAACACAGTGCCTCAAAAAATAGAAAAAATATTATTGTGCCCAATACAGACATTGGAAGACAATGAATCAAAAATGCTGATCGTCTTTGCCTTTTTATTTTTTTAAGGCAAGAGCATCTCTGACCTATTAGTTGACTGATCAAGGTGTTTTATTTTTCTTGTATCGCATTATGCCGTCTACAGTGTTTTCGGTTCAGGAGATTCTCAATACCAGCGTGCCTTACAATGAGGAACCAAATACAGCTTTTTATTACATTTGTACATCAATAGATGTCTTTGAACTGGCATGTATTTTATCATATGCAGCATATTTTAAAACAGCCGAGCTGAATGAGATCAGCAGAAACCTCACGCAAAACAGACACATAAGCTGATCACATTAGGTCGCCACTAATTGGTTTCATTCCAGAATGAATGTTAGAGGAATTGCTGGACATTGTGACCAAATGTAATTGAGAAGAGAGGATTGTTGTTTTGTCCAAAGGGAAATGTCATTATGTAGGTCTCTGTCACTGTGGGAATTGTTCGTAAAGAGGGATCATGGGAAATGGTCCCAAAGAGTCTTCTAAGACGAGACTTAAAACCCCTTTTATAGATTGTCTCCCCCTGGTGGCTAGTTTGATACGTGTTCACAAGTCTAGGTCTCTCTGAACTTTTTTATTTCTTTCAAAGTGATAATGCAGCAGGCCTGCAGTGTCATAAATATTTATGAAAAGGAAGCTTGTTACACACAAGTCACACTGCCCATGTGGCATTAAAAAAAGTAATGTTCCCTATTCATTATCAAGAGAGTTTTTGTCATTCAATTTCTCAGAATAAGAGCCACTTTTGTATTAACTTTCTATGTAGCCATCTGATGCTACCAGTGCTCTTCTGAAAATCGGATTTCAGAAATTTCGCAGATTCCTATTAAGCTAATCTGAATGAGCAGTTATATTAGTTATTCTCTGCACTCAGGAATGTCAGATCTTGATCCTGCCGTTGTGCAACATTTACAGTCATTTTCTTTCTTGCTCAAGCAGAGTAAACATTTTTCTTGTGTTCTTGAAGCAAATTGCGACTTCCTTTTGCTGTAATAGTATTGTTTCTTTTGGTCATTCTTTTGTTTAAATGCATTGTCTGACATTGCCTTGAATATGCATCTTAAATATTAAAAAAGAATACTTTTTTGTCCTCAAACAAGTGACTTTTTTGTGCTCACTGAATTGTGTAGAGAAAAGCTGCATTCTATTCCGTAGAAAAAAAATGCAAATAGGTTTGTGGCTTTACTCAGCCATATTTCTTAAACATGGGCTCTGATGGTTCATTCCTACCGCAGACAGGTTTATAACAATCAAACGCAAGGCACGTATAAATATCTGAATTACCTACTGTTGACTCTGTTAAAGCCATTTGACAAACTCTGCCATGCATCAGCTTTAGATTACATTCCAGATAGCAAAAGTGCCTTCGTGTGCCTTTGATTCAATAAATCCAAAGATCTGAGATTAGAGGAATGTTTTGTTTATTTGGTGGGATATATTTTATTGTACTGTATATTTGCCTTAAATGAAATGTATGGAAATAAAGAATGAGACATTACTCTATACCTTTTGTTTCTTTTTTCCTGTGGATTAGCGATTAACTTTAATTAAAGAAATAGTTCTACCAAAAACTAACATTATGTTTAGGGGGTCAGGAGGAACCTTATTCCATCAAATGTTGAATTTCACATGTCATTTAGACATTTTTCATGTCAGGTAGCTCCCGTTAATCATTATGGACTTTAGAGTCTATCCATACACAAATGCAATGAAGCTGGGTTTTCTTGTTTGCATGACCAGATAGTTGGCTGTGTTGAGTGGTGTGACTTGCAAAGCCACCAAACTTTGCACCTGAGTCAGCAACATATACAGCCACGAAAACATTTAAGAGGCCATTATTTTCAGTTTTGACTATTTATAGGTATGTGTTTATGCAAAATTAAAAATTTGTTTCATTCTGTGAACTTCTAACAATATTTCTCCCGAATTAAAAAAAACATATTGTTTATATTTGCATTTCTTTGCAAGAAAATGAAAACTGGAGAAATAGGTCAAAATAACCTCAAATACTGCAAAGAAAACAAGTTCAGGATCACTTTTAAGCAATACACCTGTACTACTAAGTTTTTTTTGTGATAACCTGGATTTTCAGGTGTTGGATGATTTAATGTCATGAGGTTTGATTTTGTTGAAATTCACAATACATCTAGACATGCAGAAAACAAGAAAATTCATTAAGGTCTTTTCATTTTACACGGCTTTATATGCATAAAATAATACATTAATTAATTAGTAAAGAGTTGTCCCTTATGTTCATAGAACTGACACAAATATAAAGAATTTTTCACACTTTAATTATTCACAATTATTTACATGTCAGATTAATTCCAAGACAAAAGTTGAAAATCTGAGAGGAAAGAGTAAGAATAAAGTTGTTTTTATAGATGAATGCCTCTGTACACATGGAGATACAGAAGTCTATATTCCATAGTGTGATCCGTACATACAAATCAAAGATGCGACATCATTTGGCTTTGCTCTTGTTTTCAAATGATGTACACACACGCAAACACACAATCACACATGCTTATGCTCCAGTGCTGAAAAATACTGTGTAAGACCACTACCAATGATCTGTACATGTAAACAAGCAGACATTAGTTATTCTCCTGTGAAGATCCCTCTGCTATTCAGCAATATTAGAGAGAAGAATGGAAAGCAATTGTTTTGTAATTGTAAGAAAAAAGGCACACAGGATATGGCCCTTTTTAAGACTGTAAGTTCACAAGTACATGCAAGAAACGTGATTCTTTCGCACCATAACGTGTGTAAACCTAAAGCAATGGTCCACAATATAAATCTTGTGTCTCTATGACAACATGCTGCCGGATTATCTGTACATGTTTAAAATAAAAAATACAACAAAATAAAAGCATTTTGATTAGAAATTAAATATTGTGTATTTAATTCATTCAAGAAAATTCAAATGCAGTGAAGACTGGGAGCTTATGGTATACATTATTACTTATTGTTAAAAGTGTGTAATATCTAAGCACCCAATTTTCTAAAATAATGACTTTTCAAAAAAGATTTTCCAAAACACTTCACCGTCTGCCATTGGTAAATAAACAGAAAGTCCCACCCAAAGTAACATCACTGACGGAGCCAATGCTGCTTTTTTGGGATGCTCAAACAAACAGAGCAATGTTTTGATATCACCACAGAGCCACAATATTTCGCTTCTCTGAGAAATCAACCTACAAAGAGCTTATTTATAATTGTCTCTGAATTTAAATCTAAATATGTTAGATCGTAGTTAGCAAACTACACTAAACTGTAAAGGGGTCCTTTTATGACAGACTTGCAAATGTGATTTCAATTGTGACATTTACAGTATATTCCTCTATAGTGTACATGCGAGGAGAGCTAAACTAAAAGAGGAGCGTTGAAAGAAAGAGAGAGAACACATTCTGTTGCAAAGCTTCAGTGGCAAAACAATGACTCAAGGGTGAACCTGTCACTTCAAATCTTGAGAGGCTTGGCCACCTCCCAGGAAAACTCTGATCGGCCAAAATGACCATAGCAGGCGGTGCTCTGATAAATCGGCCTCTTCAGATTCAGGTCCCTGTTGGTGAAAATTAAGTTGGTAACTTTTTTTCAAACTGAAGAAACGTTAAATCCAAAATAATTTCTCATACACATGAACTACAAATGCAGTTTGATCATTTATCATACATTGATGGCAGCGACCTCTAGAGGAAATGGCGGGGAAAAGCAGAACTGTGATCACAGTAGTTGTTTCATGTATTTTAAGTCACAGTATTCCTTTTTATATCACTTATGGTAATATTACACCGGTGCACCATTTGCCACTCAGGACCCTGGACATATATGTATAATAAATAAAAGATTAATGTTAAACACAAAACATTGCTTGCTTCTAAAGAAGTGGAAGAAGGTAATAAAAACGTATAATCTTTTAAATTTTATACCTAACAATGACACCTGGTCGGAGGTCAAAGTTCTTGTTAACAATCTGTAGCAACTCTTTCTCTGTTTTTTCCGATGAGCCATAAGTGAAGAGTGAGATGGACAGAGGGTGGGCAACTCCAATGGCGTACGACACCTACAGGTGATGGGAATGAATTATGCATGAGCCTTTCCCAGAATCCTCTTTTAACCTGTCCCTATTACATACAATTTCTAACATATTAACCTTTGACGTTTTTGTCGAGACGTTCATACTGGATCATTTACAGTTTTGTTTACCGTAAGACACAGATGTTAAATTTTACCTGCACCAAAACTCTTCTACACAGTTTGGCCTTCACCAGGGATTTGGCAACCCAGCGTGCAGCATAAGCAGCAGAGCGGTCCACTTTGGTGTAATCTTTACCAGAGAAGGCTCCACCCCCATGAGCTCCCCATCCACCATATGTGTCCACAATGATTTTTCTACCTGTGACTCCAGCATCTCCCTAAAAAACATCATCATCATTATTTTATGGTTAAAGGTTTATAAAGGTGAAAATGGTTAATACAGAGAATTCGCATGAAAATGGCACAAGGAGTGTGTTCACATCAATGATGATGTTCCATTGTTTGAATCTGAGCATAGACGCATAGAACTCGATATGTGATGAAGATTAAAACTGAAGAATGATTTTTGAATGTTTTTAATGGTGTCATGAACTGGATTTGTTTATTGTTTTATACTGTTGTATGAGGTCTACTTATGACGTTCGCGTTGTTTTTAAATTCAAATTAAATAATATTAGGCTATTTTCTAGCCGGGTTTTAAGGCCGGCTCGACAAATTCTCGGTTTTAATGGACATGCTGGTGAAGACCTGGAAGTAAACGCCCACTGCTATGATTGGAGAACAGTTTGCGTAGTAAACTTAGTTGTAGCATTCTGTGAATTTGGTTAGACACGTAACATTAGGATTCGCTTGGGATAAGTGAAGCCTGTGATTTTACTCAAATTTACTGACTTATTTCCCAGATGTGATGGCAAGGCTTTGCGTATAGTTTGTAAAGCCTATAGTTGTATGGCGTTTAATGATATATGACATAATGACATAATGTTATCAAAACACCTCAAAACAGCCTCCATTATTCGCAAACGGTGGATAAAACCTTGAAAAAATGATATATGAGCCCGTCAAATCACAGAGATGCCGATTCGCACAGGCCTAGTATTATCACAGGACCTCTGTGTTTGTCAAAATATGGTAGGTCATTTGTGGGGGAATTTTCACTTTACAAATTACAGACATGGCCGATTCGCACAGGATTAAGATCACAGACAACCTCTGAATTATTACAAATGACTAGTTGTCCCCAGGTAATACTAATCCTTGTTCTGCACTACTTGTGTTCCTTTAGTACTGTCATGCGCGATCCAGTGGGCGGGGCTAGAGAAGTAGTCGTTGATATTCTTCTGTGGAGGCGGTGTTCAACCTATCTTTGACGTCATAGATAGGTGCATTTCAGGCCATGGGTGTCATTGACACCTGGGGTGTCAATAACAGTTGTTATTTCAGTAACAAAGGCGTTTCCAGTTCTGACACTTACAGGATGTCAAAATTACAGTTCAAAATGTATGTCTTAGTTCATGACATCTTTATGACTTTTGAACTACAAGGTATTTTGGCTTCTGAAAACCAGGAAAACAGTACATATGTTTGGTCACCGTTACCTCTGCTTTATAGTAGAACTTTGAAAAAAATGTATAAAATAACTTTGCTGGAAAGAAAGGGTGAGAAATCCTAGACAGAATGTTCCTTCAAAACTGCTTATTACCAAAGTTACAGAAAGACTTGTTGAAGCTCACCTGAGGTCCTCCAATGACAAAGCGACCACTTGGCTGCAGATGGTAGGTGGTCTTATCGTCCAGATATTTAGCTGGGACAACGGCCTTAATGACCTTCTCTCTCAGAATGCGTTTTTGCTCTTCCAGCGAAATGTTGTCATCGTGTTGGACCGAGATAACCACTGTGTGAACACGCAACGGAATCACAGCCCCATTCTCCTGCTTGTAGTGCACAGTCACCTGGAATTGTAGGAAATTTAAAGGAAGTATGCTAGGTCAACAAAAAAAACGATACAACTTTACGTTTCTCAATGCAGAACTCTAAAATAGACCAGAGGTTTCAGCTTTCCAGCTACCCAGCTTGGATTGCTGGCATGTTTCTGTGATTGACAGGTGTACAGCCGTGTCTTCCAACCCACTAGGAAATGTAAGGACTGGGTGCTCTGGATGTCATGCGATGGGGCATTTTAAAACCATGAGAAGAGACCGCCTCACTATCTTGCTCAACAGCAGTCACACCTATTGGCCAATGTTCTGGTTCAATGAACACTAGGGCTGATAAGATATCATGGTCAACATCAGTCAGCGGTTTTCAACCTGCACACTGTAACTCCAAAGACACACTTACATCATCTGGTGACAAAATCACTTCTAAACAGGCTTTAAAGCGGATGTAACACACGCAGTTTCTGCCAATCTCATATTTATCTTGAGTTCCAATAGAGTAGTATTGCATACTTCGTATCTTCGAAGAGTCTTTTGTTTGATCACATTTATAAAATATAGATACAGCTATACGATTGTTTCCCGAAAACAGACGAGCCCTGAATTCGTGCAGGAGGGGGTCGGGACTACAGCACGATCACATAATATATGTACATAATGCACATAATATGCATTATCCCTGCATAACTCTTGATTCACTATAAGTTCATGTGGTTTACCTTATGCACGTAGACGCGGACTGCCAACAAAACACAGACATATGACTCAGTTTCACTTACCCACTCCAACTATCACTTTCAAACGATTTCCAAACCCAGCATTATATCCTCCATTTATAACATTCCCCACCAAAATGCAGTGAACAAACAAACACCGCTGAACTTCGCGAACGAAGCAGCACACTGATGAGCGTGCTTTTTTCCCCAATCTCCCAGGTTGATGTGCGGGCATGCTCTTTCATCTCGCCCTGGATGGTTGACGCGTGGCCGTGCTTTCCGGGAGAATTGTCCAATAAGAGACTAAGAAAAGTTGTTACGAAACGGAAACCAATACGAAGGATGGGGGAGTGATCGAGCACAGAAATACTACGTCCAACTCGTTTTTTGACAAGTTGACCATGTCAAGCATGAGAAGCTAGCAGGTTTAAGCATTGTAAAGAAGTCAGAATGCATGAAACACAGTGGCACTACTCTTTTTGTAAATTTGTAAAAATGGTCGTTGGCATGTAAATAACTACAACATAATACAGATTACATACAAACACTTAACTAAGGAAAATATTGCAATCACGTGCATGTTACATAACAATTTCTATATCAGTTTTACTAGTACTAGCTTTATATTAAATGGCAGTGTAAAGCAAACTAAATAAATTTAGAAAAATAAACAATGCAAACTTTTAATGAAAGTTTCAACTGGCAAATATGGCAAAATTGTCTACAAGAAAATGCTTTTGATTTGAAATGTTATACTGTTACATAACTGACCTGCGTTTTAGAGTCTGGGCGTAGCCATGGAATAGTGCCATCCCTTCGCAGCTCTGCCATTTTTGTGTTGAGTTTGTGGGCAAGGACGATGGTGAGTGGCATACACTCCTCTGTCTCATCTGTGGCATAACCAAACATGAGCCCCTGAAACACAAGGCAATATGTAGGAACTACGTTGAGCATGCATCATATTCAAGCTCACTGTTTTTACGCTGTTTTTGTGATCTAACCTGATCTCCAGCTCCAATGTCTTCCTCATGTCTGTCAATGTGGACACCCTGTGCAATATCAGGAGACTGCTGCTCTAGAGCCACCAGCACATTGCAGGTTTTGTAGTCGAAACCTGAAATTAAAACAGTAGATTTTTTTAAAATTAATTTATTATTTAAGCATTAAATATTTAAACATCTTCAGAGACGGTTTCATCAGACGCAATTTAAGTTCAATTAAAACTCAACAGTTATTGATTCTTTGCAGAGGTGTACCGGAATTTAAGTTTGGGCCACATAACGTTTGTTTTGGTTGTTGCCGCTGAAACAGTCTATGTAATGGTCGTCATCAATAACCTGATTATGATTGGCTCGAGAAAAAATAGTTTCTCAACAGGTAACTTTGCCATTTCTGACCTGGAATCTCGTTCGCAGATTCACTAGGCTATAACAGAGATACACGTACTATGCAGGCAATTCGCACATCTCTCTCTATTAATAATTAATTCAAATAAATGCAATCATATCGCCCCACTCTGTCAGCGAGGGCAAACCGTTATTTTTACCCGTTCGATCAAAAATTGTACTGCAAACATTAATAACAGCTGGCTTGTTGGCTTGATTTTAATTGAGCAAATGACCATGGAATACGCGGAATAATCCACAGTTAGCTGTACAATAAAGGATTTTAGCCCAGTGTTGTGAATTAAAGTCCTGTAAAGCACAGTTAGTTATCTTTAACTTTATGACAATGAGCTTTAAATTACAGAGAAGCACAAAAGAGGACCTGACCTTTTTCAGAGTTGTCGTAACCGATGTGTTTGATAGTATCACGTACAATCTTCTGGTAGTCTACGTTGGCTCGAGATGTGATCTCACCGCACAGAAGTACCATGCCAGTCTTACAAACTGTCTCTGTAAAATAAATCAATATGTTTCGTTAGTCGCTACAACCCGGGACAAACACAAAGAGTTGTCTGCGCAAATGAAAGGTGTAAAATCAATGACTATGTAAAATGTAGTCATGAAGTTCATTCAAATGTATGCAGTGACTTTATGACCTCTCTAAATGCAATGGATTTAAATCAAAACATTTTGTTTGTGAAGCACAAAAGCATACTCACCACAGGCCACCTTGGCATCTGGGTCCTGCCTCAAGTGTGCATCGAGGACTGCGTCGCTGATTTGATCACAGATTTTGTCTGGTTAAAAAAAGTCAAACTATTAAAAAACTGAAGTTAGTATAACAGATTAAATAAAACCGTGAGTGTGATGGTAACTAGTAGTTTATGGTACCACTCTAGAACCCCATGCTTCAATATACACAAAATCCCAACAAAGCAAAGCCGTAGCTGAGCAGCTAGAGAGGACAATACTAGTGCTCATCTCCTTTCAGAATCATTGACTCAGTCTATATTTGAGCTGAAAGCTGAGGCAACAGATTAGATGGGTTACATCAGAAACAACACTGTCAAAATCAACATCCCAGGTGATAATGCAAGACTGACAAACAGGCCGAATCTATGAGACCGGTTCAGTCAAGATCCATTTTAGAATAGATTTTTTGGTCTTGCATATGAGTATTGATTGATCTGCTAGGATATGTGCTGATGATGGATGTTTAGCAAGACTTTGCCCACATTAACCAGTTAAACAAGTTTCTTGTAGAGGGAATTAGTTAAGAATTAGGATTTCATCTGTTGTTAATTCTGCAATGTGGTACATGACTCTCTTCATAGCACTTTGCCCTTGTAGCGTGATGAGAGAATAGCAATATGGTTGATAAGATATGCGAGGTCTGGTAGGTTCCCACACGATACTGGAAAATCTATTGGTAAACAGGTGTACCAATGAAGTGGTGACTCTCATTAGATAACTGTGTTAAGTGTAATTTGGGGAGAGTGCCATTGTGAAGTCAATATAAATAAACTGCGTAGTAAATACGTAACTAAAAAATCTCTTCCAGCGTTAGGCTGTAATATAACACGCCTTGTAAAATACACATCATCTGATTGACTATTTTTGTCTACTAGACTTTCACTCAATGAAATACCTACCGAGCACAAGGAACTTACCCAAAGTGTGAATTACCTGTGCGTGTCAGCTTTTGAACCTTACTGAACTGTTGCTTAACTCCCATGCTTTATGCTTTAGTGACATGTTGAGGCAGGTTAAATAATGTATAAGTATGCACTTGCTGTCAGGCATTTACAATGAGATGTCAGTAAAGACAATCTAATATAGGGTTACTTAAGAGTTACTATAGAGCTACTTACATGTCTGTATAATACTAATGAAACAAAGGGATGTTATTAAGAGTACACTGTAGAAGAACAACACCACAAGGAGGTCTTTCCAATCTAATTTAATAATGCCTAAAAGGTTGAAAATTCACCTGGATGCCCTTCTCCCACAGACTCAGAAGTGAACATGAAGGAGCCATCATCATGCACATCATTAAATCCTTCCATGTTTACCAGCAACTCAGCAAAGCTTCAAAATCACTGATCTGTCAAATGTTCCTCAAAAGTAGGCGAAGAATGCAAAGCTCCTTATAGTCCTGTGGGTCTCTGGGACTTTATGTAGAAGATAGAAAAAAGAAAGAGAGGATTGCAGAAAGAACTGACTATAAAACAGACAACCCTGTCTCAAAGCAAGTTGGCCCCTATATATGGCAGAAAGAAAACACACACACACACGCACACACACTCACATACATAGCCTCATACATACTCATTCACTCTCTCACAATTACACACACACACAAACACGTGTCATGTGAACGAATGGGGCAGCCCATTCCAGGGGGTGTTATTTTGGGGGAGGAGATTAAAAGTCTCCGAAAGTCTCAGTTAACCCCTTGTGCGCTAAACTCAATGGATACTTGACGTGTTTGTTGATTTATTAGACTCATAGATGCGATTAAGTTTTCCTTTGAAACTCAGATCATTTGACTAAACATTATCAGATCTGGGCTGTATAATAACAGGTGATCTATCTGTAATAAAACCCTGGCAGCTTGTGCTAAGTGATATCAAAACTTAAGGGGCGTGGTGAATGTGTAGATGTGATTGGAAGAAACAGAACTCCTCTTATTTTAAAAGGACATGTGGTTGGCAGGAGATGTTTTTGTGGTTATATAATAAATAAATTAAAACAACTTTTTATATAGCTAAGAATATGATTTAACATGATCTTACTCTGGCTTGTCTTCTTCAACATCTCTTCTGTGTCAAGGACTGAAATTCTCAGATATATTAGGATTTCCCAGTAAAATGTTTTCGGACATGTTATGACGTAATATTCAGTAGGTCAGATGTAAAGGTACTAACTGCAGGAAAATGTACTATTTACCCAGAATCAACAAGTGTGCAGTTCAGGGCCACACTGCTATGCTACAACAAGGAGTAACTCTTGCTGTTGTTACCTTCATCTTAAGTATATGAATTACTTGCGTTCTGTAGTTTTATTTAGTCACCCATTGACTGTCAGTGAATTTTATTGAGAACACACATGTAATGTCATTTGGCAGATTATTGCTGACAATAAACTGTCAAATGTGTATTCTAGAGGTTGTGACCTACTGCATATGGTTTGCCATGAACAGAATAGAATAAAATATAAGGGTGAAAAGTACTCTAAAGTGTTCCACTGAATGAACGGAGACATTTAGAGGATTATTCTATGACTGACTGTTTAATACCTGATGCTTTAACTTCACTATTTCATTATAGAAAGAATAGCTCACTTACTAGTGAATAACACTCAGAAAAGTGTCAAATGCACAATGGAAGTAATGTTTAATCTGACTTGATTTCTCACCTTTACATAGACACTTCCGGTAGAAATAACTTTTAGTATGGTAATTGTGTGGTGTATTAATTCCCCTCTTCGCAAGGACACAACGAAAACAGAATTATGATTTTAGGTCCTTCGAGATCTTAGGACAGCCCAATCAAATAAAACCTACAGTTTTTGAGCAAGATAAACTATCCACTTACAGGAAAGTAGAAATAATTATTACTCTAGATGGTGTCAAGATCAATATAGATAAACAAACATTATGTGGCCCAAGCTAAACTTATGGTAGACCTCCGTAAAGAATCTATAATTGTTGAGTAGTTTTAATTTAATTTAATACAATTAATATACAAAAAAATATTAGTATGCATTAAGAATAATTGTATTAATTGAATACAAATTCTTTTTTATATTACAACCAAACACAGACCAGAAGTGAGTGGATTGTTTTGATGTTGATGGTGAATGAATGTAATGCCAACCTGTGAAGACATGTTTTAACAGACAATTAAAAACAAAACAAATCTTAAAATGTGGTGAAATAACCACACGGTGTTCCACATGAAAGTTGTACTATTGGTTTTGGACAATTTCTGAACAAATGAGTAAATGACGTGGGATGAGACAAAGGTCAGTTTCTTCTTGAACCTTCAACCAGACAAAAATGTGGCACGTCGGGTTAAAATTCAGGTTAAAGGGGGAATTAAGTCCGGAGTAAATTATTCAAAACCAATTCAATAAAATAACTAAACAATTTATTATAAGTAGAATTTATTGTGTAATTAATAAATTATTCCTTTTTAAATGTATATTTTTTTATTTAAAACCTTAATGCATGGCAATGAAGCATTGATTCCTAAGCTATTTTTTGAACATACAAGCATGTGTAAGGTCACGATTCATGGACTATGATCATTCAGTTATAGTGATGTCCCAGCAATCTGAATACTAACTGGACCAAACAGGATTAGATAGACTGATGCACAAGCAGGAGAGTCCATTTTATTGCTATTTTAAAAGTTTGACCACTGCATGAATTTTACATTAACCTAACTTCAAACTTGTCAACAGCCTGAGCCACTGCTGTTTATTAAGTGAAAAGGTGAAAAAAATACTCATAACATTAACATATTGATATATTTATTCGAAATATAAACCGGTTTGCAGATTTAAGATATTCTTTCAATTGTGATGCAATTATTTCGATTGCAATGTCTTACTAAAATATTTACAGGATAATCTCTTTTAATAAGATTTCAGATTTCTGAAATGAGGGTTAGTTTTGCAATGCACTCAACTTTACATCAGCCTTGGTATTAAATAGATTATTATTAAATGCATTTACATTGTCTCAAGGTTGTGATGGATGTGGGGCAGAATTGTTGTTGTTGAGGTGATAAACGTCTGCCCTGCCCCTTTGTCAAATGTGATCTACTTCGATAAGCTGAATAGAAAAGGAGGTGTGCTATGCGAAAGCCAATGGATAATTGGCATTAGAATGTTTAGTAGGTGTGTTTTACATGCCTTTTGCTTACTGGTTCTTAAACCGAGAAAATCCTGCACAAGTGTGCTAGGAAAAAACTCTTCATAAGTCACCCAAGAAGTTGAACTAGGGTGAACTTACAGCTGAGCTGGTGCTGGGTATGAAAGATAAGCTGCCTGTCTGTGAGAGCTTGTATGAGACGGAATTTAGTTTGTGCCTTCTAAGTTTTACCAGCGAGCAAAATCATGTTCTAAGAATGTTACAAAAGCCTTAAAATGCCAATTTTTTTCTTTATTTTAAGAATGTTTTTCTTGGTTATGTGAACGTTAAATTCTATCATTTTGAAACCATTATAAAAACCTTATTCCTAATTGTATGTAATAATATTCTGTTGACAAGCAACATCACAGAAGAAAAAGAACAAGAACAGAAAAAACACAACCACTACAGCTGACTTACAGTCACACAATCTTAGATGAACACTAACTGCAACACATGAACACATAAAATCTGTCAAGATCTCACCAGAGGAGGAATAAACAACTCCACAAACACCATTACCATCATCACTTGACGTTTAACTTTATTTCTGTCATATATCTACAAAAGCTCTTATTGAAAATGATCAGAGGTTTAGATCCTGATGTTCACTTTTGTTTAAAGCCACCATTATAGTGTTCAGTGTGGACAGGATATGAATAGCAACAGTGGTGACAATCAACAAAATATTCAGATAAACAGATCAACTCACTCATAATGTCCCAGCAAAACTTAAAGCAAATAAAGATAACAGTAAGATTATCTGCATTATTTATTGATGATGCAATGCATCCTGGGAGTCATGGTTGAGGCTACCCATTTTTTAAATTATTATCACTATTGTTGAGATTCATACACTCCTTCTTTATGTGTGGGCAGACATTATAACTTTATAAGAACGTTCCTTAAACATTATTGTGGGAATGTCTTGTCCTATCATAGTATTGATCATTCCTGTAATCAATCAAATTCTGCATTAGACTTACTGCAACCACATCTGTTTCATTAAATTGTAATTATATCCTTAAAGGATCCCTGTGCTTTCCCGTAGGATCTAAGTGGTCCGCTGGAGTGCAGCAGCTGCAGGATAGGGTGGGATGTTGGGGAAGCTTTCATCTCAGCACATTCCAGCCAACAGCAGCCAGAAGCAACTGGCCTCTGCTGCTCTCCTCTAAAAATAACCATTACCACCAAAACAGAGCTGGTCCAGATCCACTAACCGAACTGTATCACCTTACATAATCGAGTTTGTAACACTTGTAAGCAAACACACTTACAATTCAATAAACCAATACGAAAGACACATAAAAAAGAAAAAAATTCATAGATGCGTTTGAAATTAACAGCGCTGGGAAGTTCACTGTTGTGGATAGACTAATAGTGTAGGCCTAGGCTACTTATAAAAAAAAACATACAAATATACAAATTTCATTTTGTTTAGAGAAGATGTTTTCTTGTTTTCAAATAATCAGGTTATATCAGTGTATTATAGAGAACTCCAATGGTTATACGTATGCTCAAAACATCAGTACAAAGAGTGACTATCAGCATCATATTAATTCGGCATAAGGCTGTGCATGGTATAGGTGTATAGGAAATAAGACTGTTTAGTGTAAACAGACACACATCTTTGGATGTAAACAGTTTGATCCATTGTTGCAGGGGATCTATCTTAGCCCAGCTGGTCAAAATGCAGGGTGCTATATTTGTCTGTAGAGGGCAGTAATATCCCACAGCAAAAATGTACATAATGTACATAATTTCAGTCCATTAGTATTCAGATCATTGAGACATCCGGTGCATATATACTACAATAATGTAAATAACTTCTCCAAGTCCTTCTTTATGCTGTTGCAAAGGTTATAAACGAAGATATTAATACACAGATATCTTTCTGGATGTGTGACTTGCAAGCTGCAAGGTGTCTAAAATGTTTAAAATTGAATTGAACTAATAAAAATAAAAAACGCATTAAAATGAACCAAAAAAATGTAATACCTTAGGTTTTTGTTATTATATAACAAATGTGCATATTACTCCAACGAATCTAGCCAGAGTAGCCTATTTGAATGAGTAAACATTTGTGAACGGAGGTGGCAAACATTGCTATATAAAACACTGTGTAATTGTAAGATTATGTTATAAAATCTCTTTTATGATTTTAATATGTGTATAACGCTAAGAATAAGCATTGGGAAATGTGACCAACAGTTTTGACTGTCATGATTTTGTCGCCTGTCCCTTTAAGAGATGAGGACGCCTCCAGTGTCACTCCACGGTAGTAGGTGACAACATTAGCAGACTTGAACTGCGAGTGGTGAGTGTCATTCATTTCTTGTGTTAACGTTTTTTAAAACCAGTTTTAATGCACATTATAATGCTGTTTGTATCGTCCGTGCTTTTATCTTGCATTGTAAGTAATGTGGTAAATGTGTCTGGCGAAATAAACATGCTAGCTCGATGCACTAATGGCCTGTTGCGCAAAATATTGAATAATCTCCGTGCTGCCCGCCATTTGTACATTAACATTAGTGTTAACATTACAGGTTAGGTCCGAGGTTTCGTGCTATATTAGTCGTTTTGACAGGTTGTTGATACATCCGTGAACAATAAGTAACCTTCAACAAGGAATAGCGACGTCTTATCCTTTACGTAACACAACGAGGCTTAGTGACTCGGGTGACGTTACAAAACACTGGAACATGCCACATATTGTCATTCGCAGTATATTGTGCATTACACAAAAAGAACACAAATTCAAATGAAGTAGAAGATATAACGTGCTGTTAATCGCCAAACAAGTTTGAGAAAAAATTATATCAACTATACTTATTTTAAAGGATGTACAATTATTATGTAATAATATTTTTGTATGCAAATAAGCAAAAATTGAGGAGCACTATTTTCCTTTCCTCTCCAGAATGTTCCTCTGAGGTGATTTGGAGTGGTGGCTAACTCACCCTGGATGTTTACAATGGCCTTTATAGTATTACGCTCCATACATTTGACCCATTTGTGGCCAAGAGGACGCATATCTTTTAATGTAAATAGTGCTTTCAAGCACAGAATCTCTGTAAACTCCAGGTCATCTGTGTCTCAATGCAGATTAGAAACGGGAGGTGATAAGACAGTCACAAAGTGTGCTCCACTGACCGTCTCATGCCAGCCAGTTTTCAAGACATTAGTGCCTTTCACTTCTGTCAACTTGTTGTGTTTTCGTTCTATTTCCACAAATTGCCAATTATGGAGGGAGAGCCAGAACAGCCAGTCTTCCATTAGTAAGACAAAAGGTACTGGTCTTGTTCCAGCATGTCTTGGTATAAGATGTATTTTTAGCAGATAGTCGGTTGCCTTGAGTTATTATATGAAGACAAACAAGTTCAGTTTGAAATAAGACTATTGAAAGATCTGTTTTCAGTCTCTAAAACAATGTTGTTGTTTCACTCACCGCAGTTTCGACGTCCGTCCTGGAGGGCCAGACGCTTGCTATGGGCATGTGGTCACTAGGCCTTGGCGCTGTTGGTGCTGCCATCGCCGGCATAATACTGGCCAACACTGACTACCTGCTGAGCAAAACAGCACCTGCTACACTGGAGTACCTGGAGAATACTGACCTCAAAACCATAGATGATGGTAAGAAATATCACCAAAATCTAGAGATTTAAGTCTAGGGAATTAAGTCACAATCAGAAACAAAAATGGAACAATCAGACGTTAAATGTTTGTTTACGGACCTTCATTCGTATTCATTCAGATGCAAAGATTTTTAAAGCTAGGAGTCTGTGGGAGAAATCGGGCGCAGTGATCATGGCTGTGCGGCGACCTGGATGATTTTTGTGCAGAGAGGTAAATTAATTACATTCCTCGTAATACAATTTAGTCAAATCCTCTGGTCCACTGTGGACAGTGATGAAGCGGTTGTGTCGACTCTTGTATCTACAGGAAGCCTCTGAGCTGTCCTCTCTGAAGCCTCAGCTGGATGAGCTCGGGGTCCCTCTCTATGCTGTTGTTAAGGAGAAAATAGGTTCAGAGATTCAGGACTTCAAGCCGAATTTTGCTGGGGAGATTTTCCTGGATGAAACGGTTGGTAGACTGACAATATTAAAACTGAGCATTTCTGCGTTTTTGATTCCTGAATGTATTCCTAAATAGCATGTATTTTGGTGTAATATCTTACGTATATTTGTCCACAGCAAGCTTTCTATGGACCACAGCAGAGGAAGATGGGTGGGCTTGCTTTCATCCGCTTAGGGGTTTGGCAAAACTTTTTAAGGGCCTGGAAGTCAGGTTATCAGGGCAACATAAATGGAGAAGGCTTTGTCTTGGGAGGAGTGTTTGTCATCGGGTCTGGCAAACAGGTGATGTTTTAGATCCAGGTCTTCAAGTAGGTCATTGCATACTGTATACCACTGCAATCTAATAGACTTTTGTTTTCTATTTTCAGGGGGTTCTTCTAGAACATAGAGAAAAGGAGTTTGGAGATCGAGTCAGCAATGAGTCTGTTTTGGAAGCTGTTAAGAAAATTGTAGGCGAAAAGTAGATTGTCTTATCGGTCAAATTGGAGCAGAACCAAGGAGAGTCCGCCCATATTCTTGAATCACAACTTATGTACATGAACCTCATCACACCTCATTTCTCCTCCTGATGCTGTGAATAGAAAAACGCTCAGTTGATATAGGATTCATGGCACTGATTGTAACACGAGAACTAATTGACAACACCTCAAATCATGTCAGAAGACATGTGGCCTTGTTTACAGGAAGTTAAGGATGCACAGTCAAGGATATTATTATGAAATTGAACATTGAACATGAGTAATATTGTTGCACTTTAGAAGTAGTTAATCAGGAATCATTGCATGGTTGTTTTGCACCTCACTGGATTTCTTAAGCTGCCTGCTGCTGTACTGGTGGTTTAATGGTGGTATGTGTATTAATGATAGTCTGACTCGCAACTCTAATAAGAGAGAGCAGATTTGAGGCCAGCACATACTTTCAAACCTGCTGGTATTTTTTCAGTGAGCGGTCAAAGGTTTCAAGACGTGGAGCTTACAATAAGCAATAAACATGCTACTACATTGGAAAATTTGTCTTCATTAATGTTTTTACTTTACACTTATTAATTCATTGTCAATGTGTGGAATCTCAATTTCATATCTGGGTTTCCTATATTATATATATTTTACTGTGTGTAGAGAGGTTTTAATGAGAATAAATCGCCCATTGTTTTGATAAATGATAGTAAACTGGTGGTTAGGGTAAACAATGTAGTTTGCATTTGGTATAAATTAATTATTGTGTTCATGGCTCCCTGTGTTATATCTGTACTAAACAGAAAATATGAAAAAAACGAGAAAATACAGCCCCAGACATTTCTTAGTTTCTTTATTACATTGTTATAGACAAATACACATCAGGTTATAAGACAGTAATAGAAAATGCTGGAGAAACTAAAACATGCAGTGAGCACCAATAATAACCAAACAATTGTGCTAAAGTGGGTCTTTCTGGTACAATAATATTTGTTACCGCACTCTAAATATATTGCATTTGCATTTCTATGCTTCTAGGCAACCGGCCAACTATCAATAAATATGTGCTATTAGTGTCAAGCAACTTTGCATTAAAACACCAAAGAACTTTATTCTTTGGTAAGGTCTGATTTTTAAATGGGCTTTTGGTGTTACAATTTTTAATTCAATTTTGAAATACATTTGGATCCAAATACGAATTTTTTTGATCATTCCTGATATAGAAGATCATAAAATCACAGTCGTGCATACAAATTTATACATTACTGACAAGTGTAGATTTTCTACTTAAAGATCTTTCGCTGGACTAGTGCAATTCACAATCATAAAACATCAAACTGAAGCACCACTCGTCACAAAACAAGAGGATTTGATACTGGTAATAATATGATGCTCCAAACAGTAAACTGTACTGTACAGTTGGAGGTGCATGCCTGGCCAAGTGAAGTCTAGATTGTGGGTTATTCAGTGATGAATGAGACTTGACAGCATGTGGTTGAACTGGTCCGAGGGATTTAAATTTTAACAGGTCACCCAGAGAAAAGACAAAACAGTTTCATATAATCCACAATCAAATTGTCATATTTGCATAATATAGTCAACATTTCTATACATTAATTCTAGAAACATTTGTGTTGCACAAGATCATCAGTGTAACAGGGAATATGTGCACAAGTTTAAATCTTCTGTGTGCTTATGCTAAAGTAACATACAATGTTCTCACAGATGTTAGGCCTAATAATGTTTGCTTACATGGAGTGTTCATGGCAAAATACTAACAGATCTCTAGTGCCTCCCAGAGTACATGAGGAGAATAGCAACTCATGAAAAGAATGAAAGCAACACTGTAAAGGTTTGTTAACATCATTCAAATATACAAATCACAAAACCAAACAACAAACTACTCACTGTAACATTACCACAATATGTCAGGATAAAGTTTGATCATTTTAGCTCAGGTTAACAAGAAGAATATAGCGTTTGTTATTGAGCCAAGTACGTTAAAAAAACATGGTGCAGGCTGACATCATCAAAAGCAATATAGGTGTAACAGATTAAAGACTCCCTGATGATAAATAAATCTGTTTCCTGTCCTGCATGATCAAACATAGTAGCAATGCTCTCTATTCATATAGCTTGCTATTATTGATTAAGCTTTTAGTGCTTCTTATTTTAACCAGACATGCTCTGATCCATTAGATTAGATATGAAAATAATTCATACAATCACAAAGTGATCACACTAACCAGTAAACATTATTCTGACCACTACACCATTCTTCAATAACGATTTACAAACAACAATGTCTACATGACCAGAAATCATTTACATCTCAGTAACATCTGCAACAACTTCAAAACACACAGGCCTATAAGGGTTAGACAGAAACCATGATCAAGTACAGTACTGTATAGATTTTAGGAAGTACAAATGTACATCAGTAAAAGTTGCCCAATAGTTTGAGTCTTAACGATGAAAGTCAAGCAGACTGCATCTACAGTGTAAGTGCACTTAAGTGGCACACACTGAAGGATGTAAGGTGGATGAGTTTTATTCTGGCAAAATTAAATTCTGTCATCATCATGTTAGTGAGCCTCTAACTTAGAAACCTCAGAAGGACTCAAAGATCACGAAAAAGATCTTATACAGACTATGCAAGCTAGACTAAATAGAAGTAATGGAGTATAAAAGGACGGAGTGCAAAGTTACTGCACGAAGGAGTCTATTAACTGGAAAAATGATACGTGAAAAACCTGTGATAGCGCCTAAGCATCAATGCAACGGTTAACATTCAAGCTTCTTCAACTAAAATAACTAAACACAGCAGCAAATTCTGGCCTTCATTCTATATAGATATGCAGTTTAGGATTGTACAATAACATGGGTAAAATTCAAAAATATGTATAATTTAGAACAGCAAAACAAAAATAAATGTTCCACTCTTCAGATTGTGTCCACTAACCTAGCAGTGGAGTACATCAATATGGGCTGACACCTATAGGGCTCTACAGACCCTTGTTAAAATAAACAGTGGTGATGTTAGGATTGCTCTGTCGTATCCTCTCTTGCAGCTCAGGCTCCAGACTGCTCACCTTCATAGAACTTTGTAGGGACAAAGCAGAGCAATGTATTACCACATTCATCATGTCAATCAAAGCAGGAGACAAGTTCTATTATATACTGTATAAGCTCTCACCTCTTCTGTGGGAACAGAGCACAGCACAGGGGAGTGGCAAACACAAGACTGCGGGGACAGGTATTCAAAATGATGAATTCATTTACTGTAATAAAGTTGCTTCAACCAACAACAAAACTCCCAGCCTAAAGAACTCACCAGAATCCAACAAGCCCAACTTGTACTGGGGCGTTGAGAACTGGGAACCGCTGAAAGACAGAAAGTCAGAGTTTAAACACACATCCATAACTGTAATAGTATGTGTGTTTGTGGTCCTTACTTTCATGAAGGCTTTCTTCTCCAAGGCATTCATGATTACTGGAGGAATAGCTGTATGAGAAAACAAATGCGTTAAAAATCCCAATGAAAACTCTCTTAAACACTTTATTTCATATCATTATACTCTCTTTCTGACTATATGTTATAAATACATGATATACTAGTTATAAAACCTATATATTTTAAACATGCTAAATAGAAAAATAAACACTGGTTGATCCATGCACTGGTCTTACCCATGGCTGGGATAGCCATGCCGATACGAGACACCACCACCTGTACGATGGCTTGCTTGGCAGCTTTAGCTGATTCTCCGAGGCGTTTTCCCTCAGCATCAGTGACAGGAATACCATATTTCAGCTCTCTGTTAGGAGTAATTCAGAAGAGAACTCATTTTCAAGAAAAAATGAATCAGATCTACTGAAGTTAAAATATTACTCATGAAGCCTACGGATTAAAACCCTCAACTGACCTTGAACATTGTTCTTAAACGTACCTTTGTCTCATGAAGGGTATGTTGATACAGTTTGCTGCTGCCACTGCAGCGAATGGAACAAAACGGCCGATAATGGCTGGCAAGTGCTGGGGAGAGATAAGACATCTTAGATAAAATAACCACGTCACTGCTGCCACTACTAAAACCTGAAAAACTTGTCCTGGTCAAGTAAAAACAGCACGGTCTAAGATCCTTTCTATAATAAAGTTTCAGGAGTACAATTCCATAATGATAAAACCGTGCTAGCTAGAGGCTACATTTCTGCAGGCTAAAACAGATTTCAATAATCGTCAACCAAATTTCAAGAACCAGAAAATAAAAATAAATGATTTGGTATAATTATATGGCGTAATTATAAGTATTCTGCTAGTTAGGTAAGGAACACACCTTGGTCATAGATTTTAGGCCAAGGGCTGTTACTACAGCTCCTGTAGTAGCACCGACGTAAGCTGCTCCAAGTTGACTGCAAACATAAACACACATATACGAGAAATCAGTACCAACAACATTTCACAAGTTGCTTCCAAACTAACATATTCAAAGACAAGAGCTCCTGAATAGTGCATCAATGATGCTGAATAGTGCATCATGTGGGTTCGTGCTTAAAGCATATGTGATACACTTTCAAGCTATCCAGGAAAGACGGAACACTAAATAAAATAGGAAAGACACGCGCAATGAGATTATTGGATGATAAAACTATAAATAAGCACATGAGCAGAAAGTAAACCGATAAACAGACATGCTTGATTTAAACACCGACACTTCTTCATGAGGAGCACCAGTGGAAAAGATTCCACCACGTTTATCATCATTGCAATGTGGCTCATGCGACAGCTGTCAGGATGCTCAATGGTGCAATATACCAACTGGTGTTGTCGGAACACATCATCACACCATCGACAGGTGGGCTGCCATGTGGCCTCCACATAGAAACCTGTGGCTAGATTGTATCTAGAAGTGATCTTAGCCTTCATACTTCACGGTGAGCGGTGCGTCTCCACTGCGGTTAGTGTAGTTGACAACGGCATTGAAAGACTGGTTAACCCACTGCCAAAACACAACTGCTGGGGTGGTCCTTAAAAAGAAAAACAGAGAAAGAGAATGAAGGACGCATTAGCAATTATATGAATTTAGAATTGGATTTGAATAGTTAAGTTAGAAACCCGTGATAAAAAACTCCTATGTAAGCAAAGCAAGTCACGAGGAGTCATCCCAGCAAAACCTTGTGGTTTGAATGAGATGTCGGTCTGTCGAAATGACTCATTCATAAATGACTCACTGATCATAGCAACAGTGTTTTCAGGAAACTAGGAAGAACTTTAAAAAAACTACTTTGTTTAAAGCCTAATTATCCTGTTTAAAAAAAAAAAATGCTACCATAATGCACTTAAAATACCATCAGCATAAAGAGTACAAAGGCCTTAACACATCCACCACACACACGGTTACTGCCTTTTCCATGATGACTCATTTGTAAAGTATTCCACCAACTGGGCGGGGATGTGGAAAGATGTCCTTCTTTTTCAGGCTCCAATGTGTAACGTTTTTTACAGTTTAGCACACTTTCTGCGTGTTTGGTGTCCAGAAAAGCAGATGATTCAGTACTGAAGTGCTCCTACCTGTAAAAAGTAAGCATGCAACCCGTAATTGTCATGTTCATGGGCACTTGTGCAGACATGCGTCCAACTAGCAGCATTTTCTCCCCCGTATCTGGGTGGAAAGCGGAGTCGTAGATGTATTTGGCCCTCCATAGTTGATCCTCTGTTAGCCCAGCCCTCACAACTCCCAACCTGTGAAGAGAACCAAATCTTTATAAGCAAGTCCGCAGTTTTAATAACTTTAATAACAAAGTTATTTGTTAATAACAAATGAGCAGTTATTTATTTTTTATTGATCTTTAATCATGGTTCCTTTTTTAAATAAATGAATATCAGCCGTACTACTATCTACTGTATAAACATAAACTCAGCACTCCATAGATTCAAACAACGCACCCGGTGCTATTTGAGGAGGCGAATTAATAAGTAAAAGAATACATTTTATACACTATTTCCTATAAAAACTCTATAATATGGGTACAGCTTCTATTTTAACATAATGGACAGGTTTTGAGCATCAATAATTGTTACTGCAAGAAAAATAGAAATCATTCTTTAGAAACCTTTGTGGTTAAAGCTTTCAGACCTGTAGTTCTCCACAGTAACTCTAGCATCTTCTAAAACATCACTGGAAAGAAGCACGTTTCTTGGGTCTGTCACCATGAAGAAATGCTGAGCCCGGCCCATAAATGTGCTCTGGTCCCATCGTGGCTCTTTAATATTGATATTCAGAGGTAAATCTCCAGACATCCTGTATGACTTCTGTAAAAAACACAAACAAATGTCTCTCACAAGGTCATCTTATATCTAAAAACGAAACATCGCGATCTTTGCTATCAAGAAGGAAAGTATAGCGTTTAACAATGCAGGTGCACACAGCAAGAGCCCCAAATGAATTAACAACACCCAAGCTGTCAGTACAGGGACCTGTAACATCAATAAGTTAACGTCATCTGTGCTATACTCGTCTGTTAACCTTACAGATAAATATGAAAGATATACAGCGAGACATGCCAAACGGTCATGACCTTGTTCTACATCGGACATTTTTCTGAAACACACATATCTTGTTTGAAAACCGAAACAACTCTCGTGTATGCAGCTGCTGGCGTTAATGTTACTCAGCGCTAACGCTAGCTGCTTTGCTGGTTTTATGGAATCTGACAAGGACAAATAATAACAATTTATAAAACATAAAGTTTCATTTAATTCACCAGTAGAGAGTTCACCATGTGTGCTATTTCCATGCCCAAAGTAAACCATGCAATGATATTAACTCCCGTTTCTCAACAACCGGCTAAGCTAACGTTAGCTAGTTACAGTATACTTTCAGTTTCATAAACGCACAACCGTAAAGCGGGAGAGACATTAATATTTATTCAAAGAGCCATTTACGGCACGCACATACCTGCCTACACGACCACAGGTAACGTCCAGCTGCACCTTAATACACCTTCAGACGGATGACCTCAGTGCTTCCCTCTATGAGAGATGACAGCGTACTGCTCGCACTTCCGGCCTAACAAGCATGAAAATGTTCGCGAGATGCTTGAAGCGTTGAACGTCAGCTTGTGTGTGAAAAGGCGGTGAAAGATCTGCGGTTGGTTCGAAAGAAGGGGCGTGGAAGAGAGCTGCGCTGTGATTGGTGGATGGCTCCAAAGATGGGCGTGGAAGAGCGCTGCATTATGATTGGTTCCGATTTACTACTTGCTTTGATCACCTGAACAGTAAAATGATAGTTTTCATTCTGTGAATATACCAACATTACTTATTTCTCTTAATTAAAAAAAAAGATATTGTTTCTATTTGGATTTATTTGCTGAAATAAAAACAGGAGAAACAGGTGAAAATAACAGAAAATATCCTCTTTTCTTCAGACCTCAAATACTAGTAAACAATAGTAGTTCATGTATTTTTGGGAAAATGTGTTTTATCTGATAACCTCGAATTTTATCACCGTTTTTATGTGTCTTGTCACGCTGTCAGTATTTCACTTTGCTGTTGGACGACTTTGTCGATACTGAGGTTTGATTTTGTTGAAATTCAACAGAAACTGGACTTGAATGGCCACAATACATACTGATTAAATAAAAAATGGAATGGTGCAATGGTTGGTTGTTCAAGATGCAAATAAGGATATTGGAAATAAAAAAAATCTCTATTGAAACAATCCAAAGCAATAATAATACTTATTTGAGTTGCGAATGAAAGCACGATACAGCAAATGTACAGCTCGAAATAGTTAAATTGGATATAGTCTATTCAGTCCACTTATAAACACAAAGTAATTTCCCTTATATAACCACTATGAGGCAGTATAAGACTTTAAAGCAATTTCCGATGTTCTGAAAGGGATTACAGTTTATCCTTAAAACAAACTCACCAGGACATTTTTTCATAAGGTCTCACATGGGTTGAACACTCATAATAACTATTGTTGTAACTGTTTAACTATGCTACATAATTCAAGCGTAAAAGAGTGAAGTAGAAATCTCGTAAAACGTTGCTTTAAGAATCTAATGTCTAAAATGTCATAACTTCACACAAACGAGATTTAAGAGATTAATATGGATCTGTAAATTGCTCCACAGGAATACTGTTAATATAATAGTCTTATGCTATGAGTGACGATTGTCAACCACTGGAGCGAATGAGTTTGTGCTGTGACATCCTGAGCTGCTCCACATAATCCAATCAGCTTGCTCGAGAGGCGGGTTTGAGGAAGGCTAATATTGTCTTTGTCTCAGGTGAGGTCATGCAGCACAACACGGAGACAGGTAAAGGCATTTAACTTGATCTAACTTTGTTTTTCTCGCTGACCAAGAGGGATTTCTAAAAGAAGACATGAATACAACTATTGGCAGTGGAAGACATTTCCTACCGATTTTTTGGCAAGTTTATATGACATTGTTTTTTTCTTTGTATAGTTGTGAGATTAACTCACGCTGAGTTGAACGATTTACCTGTGAATGTTGACCTAGTTACTTATGTTGACTTGTGAAGCGTCGCCATGCGCTTTGAGCAACCTGTTGCGCTGTCCGAGGTGCTGATGATGATGTGCGCCAGGTTCCTCTTTATTCTGACATCAATAATGTCACCAGCTCACAAATGTCACTTTCTTTGCTAACCGGCGTGTTTTAATATTAGCTCTTCACCCAGCTCAGTATCTATAGCTGTGGAAATAGTGCAAGACTTAGCTTTCCAGAAAGCTATAATTGCAGATATCACTTTACCTCCCATGGGAAATTAGTCATTGCGCGGCTGGGTTCTTACAGATCTTTCCCTGCCGTCTTGGATCACTGGTGAGTAAAGGTGAGACACTGAGACATGAGAGGACCAGATGAATGACTTCTGCCATGCAAAACTTCACTTGCAGTGAGGAAGAACTCCGGCCAAATCCACCTGTCTAACCATCAGACTTTCACTTCAATGAAAAAACATGAGTCACAATTACAGGTCCTCTGTGTGGCTCTCTTATCTTTGCTGAATCATGCACAAAAGGATAAGCTGCTGTTTTTGTCTGCTTAACGGAACAAAGGAATATGCTTAAGAGCTGTTTTATTGGTTGATTATGTCGTCCTATGGATCACTACACCCTATGAAGACACATCTTTATTATGGCTACTAATCTACAGTGAACGATGATGTATCCGTAGCACCATTAGAGTGGAGTTTCTTTTTGTGGAACTAATCCTTAGGAATCAAATCCTTGTGACCGGACCTAGTGTTAGTCCTCTCCACCTCCCCTTCCCTTCCTCAAGGCCCTGGATGAGGGTTAGAGGGGAGGTCACCGATTTGCCATGGCTCATTCGTCTGACACGGCACGCAAAGACATGACGAATGGGGCTCATCCCAGTGCCCAGCCAGGGCCCTCGGGCACCTCTACTCTACCACGCTACCTGCACAAGAAGCAGCAGCGGCAGAAGGGACTAAGATCTTCCTCCCCTATGGGCAGAGTCATCCTCATTAATTCACCTGTTGATGGTTAGTCTTCTTTAAAACTTTGTATTTTACATTTTTGAATTTGGCAGGTGCTTTTATCCAAAGTATCAAGTATCTTTATCAATGTGTGTTTATCGTTTATAGGACCCTTCTGTTAAGGAGCATAGACATCAATAGAATTTATGACAGCAGCTGTGTGCTGCATTAAGAATTTGTTTTCACACAAACGTTCTGTTTGTCTTTGATGTCGGGGGACTCTAGGTGGGGATGACTGTGAAGACATCCACACAATTACTGTGGACAAAAGTGAGGATGGCAGGCTGGGCTTCAGCGTGCGTGGAGGCTCTGAACACGGCCTTGGGATTTTTGTCAGTAAGGTTGAAGACAACAGCTCTGCGGGTATTCTTTACATCATAACAATTTAAAGTGTTTAGAACTGACTGAAACAAACACCAAACAGTTTTTTGTTTGTATATGTATCTATAAGCGACAGACATGTCTATTAATTGTGTCCTTATTGGATGGCACAGAACTGGCTGGCTTGACTGTTGGAGATAAACTTGTGGAAGTGAATGGCATTAGCTTGGAGAACATCACAATGAGTAGTGCGGTGAAGGTCCTGACGGGAAACTATCGTTTGAGAATGGTGGTGAGACGCGTTGGGAAGGTGCCTGGCATCCGCTACTCAAAAGAGAAGACAACATGGTAAGAGAGGAGAAATGTGTAGCATAACTTGAATTTGTTAGGACTTTGTACGTAATATGTTAATGAAAACATTCAAGTTAAATGCCTTTGGTGATCTTTCTTCTACACTTGACCGCTCTCACCCTCATACGAACCTGGAGAGAAAGTTGAAATAAATGTAATTTTCGGGAGAACTAACCCTTTAAATGTGAAGTGTAATTATATTTTATCCCAACTTAAAGAGATATTTCATCCAAAAAAATTTTTATATATCCCCTTATTTTATTTGTGGAACATAAAAGAAGATATTTTGAGAAATGTCAATGGGGGCCAGTGTTGTTTGGTTACCAACATTCTTCATAATATCTTTTTTTGTGATCTGAAGAGGAAAGAAAGTCATACAGGTTTGAAATGACATCATCGCTTAATGATGAAAGAATGTAGAATTTGGGGTGGACTATCCCTTTAAAATGAAGAGTGATTAGACCTTGGAGTTATTCACAGGTTGATGTGGCACTTAATTATTTGAGAATCTCAACAAGTCCAAAACGCAACACTGGCTTGGATAGTGTGATGAATTTGGGACTGGACTATTTAAAAAAAAGATTCAAATTTTGACTGCAGTTATTGTGTTTCTGGTTACATATAAACATACACTGTATGAATGTCCACATGCAGGGTAGATCTGATTCACCGAAGGATGGTAGTGGAAGAGAGTGGTCGCACCCCCTCAGAAGCTAGTTCAGATGTAGCCCTTCGCAGAATAGTGCACCTTTACACAACCTCAGATGACTACTGCCTGGGCTTCAACATCCGTGGTGGCAAAGAGTTTGGCCTGGGCATTTATGTCTCAAAGTAAGAAAAAACGTTGTATCTTTCATTTTTTTACTGACAGCCATCAGTATGGGACATTGTTTAACTTACGTATTGTAGTTATTTTAGTGTTGTTATATATGTTTGTGGTGTGTATATTTATATGTATATATAAATGCACACACATACATGTGTACAGTATAACAAATATTTACAAAAGCATTAAGGTACGTTAGGCTGTACTTTATCTGGAACTAACCATTTAATAAATAAATATATATACACATATACATTATGTATAAATACAGTATATAAAACTCAAATTTCTTATATGTAAGCATGTTTATGTGTGTAAATATACACTAATAGTCAAATTAATTGAATATTCAATTTGACGTCACTGTAATTTACTTGATTTTGTGTTGAGGCTGGACCCTGGCGGCCTGGCAGAGCAAAATGGAATTAAAATGGGGGATCAGATTCTGGCAGCCAATGGTGTGAGTTTTGAGGACATCACACACAGCAATGCAGTAGAAGTACTAAAGAGTCATACTCATGTGATGTTGACTATCAAGGTGAGAATAGTTGACAAAAGCTGGAAAATAATGTAAGGACATGTTTAAGTTACATGTAGATTGTTTTACTGTCAACAGAATCCTTTTAACAGAATCGTAAGAAAAAAGATACATGAATGAGAAATCTTTACACAATGATCTTCAATTTGGAGAACGCAAAAGGTTATTAGAACTTGAAGCAATGTTCATACTTAACTGTAACTTAAATGTCATTGTCTTTAGGTTTCCTAAGTATGTCATAATTCGGAGAATATTGTTTTCTTCAGGCGTGCCTGTGTTAAACTCAGTGTATATATGGAATAAATGACAGATTAAGAACTGTCATCAATGTTATTGAATGCAGTGAAACATCGACCCGCAATTGTATAAATAACTGAAAAAGAATGGTGATAATATTTAAACATATGAGAATATTTTAAGCGGGTTTACTTTAGGTTTCCAATGAAAAGGTGAAGAGCGAAACAAATGATTTCCAAAGTGCAATGCCATATTAATTGCCTGCTCATCATGATAAACAACGCAGCCTCTTGTTGCGTCAGGGAGTGAGAAAGCATAGCAAAGCAGACAGCTGGCATTTAGCCTTCACATTCCTACTTGCTCGCTTTACTCAGGCAGAGCTCAAGTTCCACCTGTGAAAAACAGCCAAGGGATGTGCATTATTCACCAGGCTTTGGAGATCAAGTTATAATCAGCAGAAAGCCTCGTTTTATTGCCTTTTCTCATTGCCACACATTATGGCTTTGAATTAAACCTCTTGTGGTGCCTTACAAGGTACTAAATGCCTGCTGTCTTGGCTATTGTTGTCATGTTGTAATGGTAAGTGTGTGAGTTCAGTCTCCTTTTAGGATCCAAGGGCCCTACTGGTGATAAGTGACACTGTGATAACTGAAGAGGAATTTATCGTAAACCGAGCAAGTGACTACACTTGATGGAGCATTTTCTTTCCACACTACAACAGTCCGTTAGAATGTACTTTAAAGCAACACAACAACTGTATGACATGATTGTTCTCCATCATATCTTATTTTCTTAAAAGATACATGAGGCTGCCACCAAGCATCATCTTAATAATGTTCCAGTTTTGTTTCATAATAGACTAATGTTCTTAGGGCCGTGTGATCGAATGAGCAAACACTTGGGGCATATTTCAGAAATGCTTAACCTGACATATACTACAAGGTCATGTTCTCTTCAGCCTTGCTTGTTGTACAATGATATTATAAGTAATTGAAACAATTTACTCTGCAGAATGTCTTCACAATTTGTAATATCAAATAGAGCATATTTGCACTTGCAATGGTTTCTGAATAGTTTTTTTTTCTGTGTGTAATGTGTGTTGTACCAACGACATATTGTTTAATATTCTGATCTAGGAGGCTGGAAGATACCCTGCGTATAAGGAGATGGTGGCAGAGTACAGCTGGCTTAATAAATGTATGTAGACCTGTACACTTCACACATTAAGACAACTAATTTGTAAATTATGCTTTGCATGTTTAAAAACAGGCTGCATGCTCTTAATGGCATACTTGTGTACTTTTGTGTTCAGTGCAGTCTATGTTAGAAACCCAATATCCATAATTAAATTGATGGTGTGTTGGCACAGTCCCTGTGCAGATTAAAGGGCAGATTGGCTGCATGTCAAGCCTGATTATTTCATATCCCTTAAATTCTCTGCTTTCCATTTAATATGGTTGTGTCCGAAAGGGATTAAAACGTAATGTTCAAAACGTACATGTTTGTAAGGGTTATTCTGGGGTGTTTTGGTTGCAGGATGGATATAAAATAGAGAACTTGTGCAATTCTCCTTTATATTTGAGACTGTTATTGCCGGCATGTGTTCATCTGATGTTTAAGTATAGTGAGACATTTCTTGATATCTATAATGGTTTAACGACCCAGTGAAAGCAATGCACTTTCAGGAAAAAAGACTGAAACATTATAAATATGAATGATTTTTTCACTAATTTAAATGAAAATGCAAGTAGTTTCATGGCTGTGCCCTTTTTATAAAAGGTATATCTAACTCAAATGTTGGTTTTAGTAGGAAATACATCAACTTGTCTGACAATCACATGCACAATGACGTAAAGGACAGACCTCAACTGATGTTCTTGGAGTGTTCTCTTTGCTCTATTCAATAAAATGTGAAATAAAAATCTCTTTTCTCTCTGTCAGTGGCTAATGGGGGTCAGCCCTCCTCCTCTCAGGGATCCGACTCCTATTCCTCCACTTCCTCTCTGTCTTCCGGAACGCCAGTCAGCTCCCTCAGCGGCCTCTCGCAGGTCATGTTCCCCCCTTTATTTGGCTCGGAGATGGTGGATGTCTGTATTTCCACTGAGGACCGTTCACGCAGGCCCAGCTCGGAACGGACAGAAACCGCAATGCAGACCGATCCGCAGGAGCTGGAAGCATCAGTGAGAGCTAGTAGGGTCATAACCGCAGAGACAAGTCGAACAGTGGGCGAAACTGTTCTGTTGAAAGACACTGTGATCCGGAGTGGACACACCCATTCTCATACAAGGACCTTCTCTGCTGGGAATAAAGAGGCTTTGGACTCGCCCAAAACTGCAGTCCTTATGGCCTTGAGCAAACCTCGAAGACCCATTCGCAGATCCCAGAGTCACATCACTATATCAGGTACGTGTCACCAAAGAAATTTAAAGGTGCAGTGTGGAAGATTAAGAAGTATCCATTGACAAAAAATGTCTTATATAATGAAGCGTAATGTTTTTATTATCTTAAAATGTGTTATTTCGATCTACATACATGGAATTCACCATGTTGTTTCTACAGTAGCTCTAAACGGACAAAATGCTCTACAGTGTGCGTTTCATAAATACATTATCTCATTCAGCAAATATGGGAAATGGTGACGACATCTCTGTCCTGTGTCAGGCACTGTAGTGCTTCGAAAGGGAGGGGTGGAGTGAGCCGTTGGTTGCAATTTACAACCTCACCACTAGATGTTGCTAAAATCTACACACAGAACCTTTAAGAATATTAAAATGAAACATTGGATCCATTGGTTGAGCCAAAGCCTAAAAAATATGATGAACGTATCAATGAGTTTCTTAGGTGTGCCATTTTGTTTCTTAAAGACACCGATAAGCAAAAAATAGCAATTTTTTCTGAAACACCCAATTAAAAAATAAAATAATTATCAGATTCATTTTATAGTCTGAAGTCAACACTATGTCCATTTTAAAAAAATTTGGGGGGGAAACATTGGAGACAAAGCATGACTGTGAAATATCAAAGAGCCTTCTTTTTTGTCTTGATAGTACCAAAGAGCCGACATCTATATCATTTGACGTGCACAAGGTCACGAACATATCAGCGATGAGGTCGTTTGAAATACAGTACAGCATGCTGTGAAATCTCATCTCAGAATAGAAAATGCGTTGTCGAAAACCAAGAACTAACCAATAGAGCTGTCTTGGGGTCACATTGCTGTCTTTTTTTCAAATATGTATAAAAAACCTTACATAATTCAGCGTTATGTTTTTATTATCTTAGAATGAGCTATTTTGATCTTCATACACCCCGGGTCTCAACTGATGGAATTCACCATATTGTTTCTACAATAGCCCTAAAGGGACAAAATGCTCTACAGAGCACATTTTGTAAATACAATATCTCTTTTGGCAAAGAAGCAAAAAGGTGACATCTTAGTCCTGTGTCAGCCACCGTAGTGGCTTGAAAGGGAGGGGTGGAGTGAGTGGTTGGTTGCAATTCGCAACCTTACCACTAGATATCGCTAAATATTACACACAGCACCTTTTACTCTCGATATCATGGGTCACTCTTACTAAAAATCAAAGCTGCAATGTTGTGCTAGGATACCCATTTGCTTGCATTTATCCTTATGAGTAGTCATTTATTCATCACGGATCCAGTGTGCGTCTTTGTACTACTTTAACTTAGCTACTTAAACTTCTCACCCTTACTGTGATTACTTGACATGTACCTGTTTGAATATTGATCAGAGGACAAACAGAAGAAAAAGAAACGTCAAAAGGATAAAGTGGAAGTTGAGGGAAGCACCCTGCAGCGCTCCAAAACGTTTGTCAGTCTGCTGTTTAAAAGTGGTCGCAGGAGGGAGCGATCTTCCTCAAGGGACAGGAAGGTAACTGGGACAGTGGACGGACAAAGAGGAAGGTCCAAATCCCCAAAACATCTAGATAATGAACCGGGTGAGTTGAGTCAACTTACAGTTCAACATCTTATGAGAGCTACGCTCTGTGTGATATATGAATTTGCAGAGAGTATATGCAGATGAAGCAGGAGATTTTCATTTGAAAAGCCAGCGAGCGGCATAATGAGTTTTTAAGGAGGCTAAATGGTAGAAAGCAGCTTTACTGTATCTGTAGCGTTATGCAGTAATTCCCTTCGAGTGGCCTTGAATACGGCCCCTGGGGTTTTACTTAGCCAATGATGAATTGCATTGCTGCCTGCTGAAGTAACACACAGAGATACTTTGAAAAGATTACAAAACTTTGAGTTAATTATTGCTACTTGTTGGTCAGTTTTGTTAAAGTGCATTGTTCTGTATGTCAACAAGAGATGGTGGTGTAAATGTAAATGTTCATGTGCTCTAGTGAATTACAAGGATTATTTGATGGCACCAGAAATGTTATAAATGATGCTCATGAAAACATATAGAAGCTTATTGCAGGGGTTCCCACATTTTTTATTCCAGGATCCACCCTTGATAGGTTTTTCAATTGAAAACTGTCATGGTTTACTAGGGAAGACATGGCAGGAGAACCCAATTGCAGGCAGAGACAGACGTGATGGTAGGGGTAAACAAGGGTATTTATTATAAGACTATACAAAAAGGCAAAACAAAACCCACAATATGTAAAACAAGACTTGATAACATATAAATAAACAAGAACGGTGACTAACTTGACTAGAACAATAATACTAGAAAAAGACACTGCGCTGCACCGCACTGCACTGCACTACACCGCACTACACCGCACTACACCGCACTACACCGCACTACACCGCACTACACCGCACTACACTGCACTACACTGCACTGCACTACACTGCACTACACTGCACTACACTGCACTACACTGCACTACACTGCACTACACTGCACTACACTGCACTGCACTGCACTGCACTGCACTGCACTACACTAACACTTACTAGGACTCGAGGAAACAGGAACAAGGTAACGAGACAGACAAGGTAAGGTAACTCTTAGGAATAGTGACATCGACAAGTCAGACACCAAACATCTACAATGAACGAGCACAGGACAATGAACACGAGGATGTTTTAAAGGGTGACAAACACAGGATCATTAACGAGGAACAGGTGCTGGGGATTAAGCACTAAGGAGAGGCTGACGAGGAACGAGATGATGGGAACAATGACGCAGACCGGAGAGAGAGAGTAGGGCCAAATAGGTGCCAAAATAGTCTCTCTCCCACCACATAACTAAAGGCTATGCCATGGCTCCACAACAAAACAAGAATAAAACATGACATGATAGTGGAACCATGACAGAAAACAATATAAATTCATAGCTCATCGACACAATTTTACAAGGTGGCTTATTTGTATGAGATCTGTATTCTAAAAATGTACCGTACTGCATTTTGTGAATCTAGTTTTTGTTGAAACTAGATTTTTGTATGATACACATCGAAGAAAAATATATATGAGGTTTCTTTTTTTGTCATTTCATGAGTGTAATGCAAGTATAATTGCAATAAAAAAATTCCTTATGGTGGAATTTAATATAATTGTCCTTGCTTTAAACTAAATCTGGTCATTCGCTGCAAAGGCCAAGCGATTTAGATATGATATTTCTTAGTAATCCGTTTACAATACATACCATATTGAAATTGGAATGATGTTATAGTGGTTTCTATTCAATATTACTGCTTTTATTATGTAATTTTTTGCAGAAGAATTGCTTTCATCTTTACTGTAATTCAGACATCTCTCCTGACTCTAGCTGTCGTGTTCACAGGTAAAGAGCGAGGTCGATCCAAAATCAGCCTATTGAGTTCTCCCAGAGAGACCCGAGCTGGTATGAAGGCACACAGTCCTATGCCTAGCCCAGAAACCATGAGCATGATGGAGGACATGGCCCACAAACTGCTCAATGAGGATGAGGTGGCTGCTGTCATGAGACACTGTAAAAGAGTGAGTCAGTGGAGAAAATAACTCTTAACAGAAAAATTAATCTTAAATTGTATGAGATTGAATGGTGTGGGGGAATAAGGGTTCTGCAATACATGAAGAGTTCAGATGCAAAACCCTCTTAAAGAAACATTTGTCAAAAAGTTATTATGATGTTGACTGAATGCTCTTCACACAAAGTATATGTTAATGAGCAAAATTTTTGCTTCACAATTCGCTAAAAACCATACTCTGCAGGTCAAATATATCTTTTATTGCTGCAAATAAATGTAGGAGCCTGTTGAAAAATGCTAATTTAAAGGAAAACTGGCCTGATGGATTTAGAGGGTTTTGCATCTGAACTCTTCTCATGTAAATAAATATTGTTGTGGATGAGAATTGGTTGTATCATAAGTCTTTCAAGCCTTTTATTTCTACTGAATCAGTGCGCCTGCAGAACACACTCACAAAAGACGGATTTGACTGGTCAATTACAATTAAGATCAAGCGTTCTGGATCCTCTGAACTCTGCAGTTTGCAGTCAAACTTATTCTACAGAGAGATCAATGCAGCGGTGTTCTGAGATGTTCTGAGAACTCTTATGAAATACAAACAAATGTTAATGCTGAGGTTAAAAGAAATGTAACTAGGGCATCTTTAACTTTCTGTTTTTTAGTTTCTGTCGCAGCGTGTGGTTGAGGATTTGGTGCGCCCCCTGCTTGCCATCCTGGACAGGCCCGAGAAGCTTTTACTGCTGAGAGAGATCAGGTAACACAAAATCCTCTACAATATTTCATTCATACGCCTTCTGAGTGCATTCATTCTTTTCATTCAAGTGTTGTATGTCTGTATCTATCTAACATCTGTATTTAACTTTGTTTCATCTAGAATGATCATCCCTCCTTCAGAACTAGGACGTTTTGACAGTATGGTGTTACCCTTTGAGCTTGAAGCCTATGACATACTAAAAAGTCGTTCTGGTAAGAAAAAACTCCATTGTTTTCAGACCTGTTAAAGTGATAGTTCACCCCAAAATTTGGTCATCATTTACTCACCCTCTTGTCATTTCAAATTTGTATGACTTTCTTCCTTCCGCAGAACACTAAAGAAGATATTTTGAAGAATTTTGTTAATTGGCTTCACATGCATTGGTTTTGTGCCCATTCAATAGAAGTGAATTGGAGCCAGTGCTGCTCACTTTCTTCAAAATATCTTCTTTTGTGTTCTGTGGAAGAAAGAAAGTCACGAAGGTTTGAAATGACTTTGACAAGAGGGTGAGTAAATGATGATAGAATTTTCATTTTATTTTCATAAGTGTTCATCCTCCTGATGAAGACCTGATTGGTCCAAATGTTGTTTTCTCTTTAATAACATCTTTAATTTTACATCAATGTACTCTGGAAAAAAACGAATATATTTCTTCATCGGTATTGTCAGGTGTATGTATATATATAAATATAGTTTGTGCCACATATACATTTCAGAATCAGGATCCCATTCTGATATGTATATGTAGGCACAACATGTTTGTACATGCACTCTCAAAAAGGTGCTACAAAATGTTCTGTACAGCGATGCCATAAAGGAATACGTTTTTTGGTTCCCCAAAGAACCATTCAGTTACAGGGTAACTTTTTTTTAACTTTCAGATGATAAAGGTTCTAAATGGATCCATACAGTCAAAAAAATGTTTCTATGGCATCGATTCACACTTTTATGTTACAAAAATGTGACCCTGGACAACAAAACCAGTCTTAAGTAGCACAGGAACATTTTTAGTAATTGCCAAAAATACAAGGTTTGGGTAAAAATTACTGATTTTTCTTTTATGCAAAAAATCATTAGTATATTAAGTAAAGATCATGTTCCATAAAAATATGTCATAAATTTCTTACTGTAAATGTATGAAAACTTTATCTTTGTGAATAGATTGCCTTCTGCAGTGCCTCAGATTAAAAGGCGATTTTCACAATATTTTGCTTTTCAGATGATGTAAAAATCTCAATTTCGAAAAATTGACCCTTAAGACTGGTTTTGTCGTCCAGGGTCACAAATGTGCAGTGTCTCAAATACAGATCCTGGATAATTCTTGAAGTGTGATGCTGTTTACTTAGTGTTTGTGTTTTTTCAGTGAGATCTCCTGTCCTGCGTTCTCCTCGGCATGGTGGAACACCCCGTCGCCATTTAATAACACCCGTCCCAGGTAACGTCTCCACCACTGTGAGCTTGTGCAAGTCTCTCTTCTCTCTGTTTTCAGTGCTGTGCTGTGTCCTTACTCTGATCTCTGTAGGATGTTATATAACCAGAGGTTTAGATTCCCACTCTCCCCCGCAACATATTTCATAACCTAAAATGAATATCTGACGGAGATAAACACATACACACATGCATATTTAAACTGCACAACCCCTTCCACACACACACACAAACCAAATTGTCCTCTATATTAGTGAGAACATCTCATAAACTACTATTGATTTTATACTGGAAAACTGATATTTAATGACATCATAAAATTCAAAGTTTGGCCAAATTATAACAATTTTCACCTTCCAAAACATCCTTACAAGCTGGTTTTTCATGTTGCACACACACAAAATCTTGGTTACTGTTATAGTGAGCTCTGATCAATGTTTGCTGCCATTTGAGACACACGTGCATCATTTTGATGGATGCCAAACACACATCACTGACAGAATTAAATCGAGGAGTCAACACTGCCCGGTCTGTTTCCTGCTGCTGCCGACATTGCGTATGACCTAATGACATCTGACCTCGGAGCGCACAGTGTCTGCCGTCATTGTCCCCAGAGTTTTCCCAATGGCTGCATGTGCTTGTGACTTTTGAATGGAAGTGGTTTCTGAAATGCAAGAAAGGTGCCTTGCATTGTTTAACCTTCAAGCATGCACTGGTCTGAGGCTTAACGCAACTCCTTTGTACCGTCTACAGAAGAGTAATTTAAAACCCCCTTGCTCTCAAGGCCTCTGAAATCCGAACGAGATCTTGCGTGTACGCAACACCACACCGTAGCTTACTCAATGGATATGAATGTGCGATTGTCGCTCAAATTTCTGGATGAAAGGGAAAGTGTGTGCGTGAGAGACAGAGTGAGGTTTTGTAACATCTGCACTGATTTAAACAGATGTAAATGAGTTCAGCATTTTGAGCATCGTGTATGAATGTAGAACATTCAAAACTATCCTAAGAAGGACTGTGATGGTAATGTCATGGTGCTTTTATACATACCATGGTACGGAATTATTACCATAGTCATATACTGGGGTATTTAGTAACTTGTAACTATGAAGTTGTACCAGAAAGCATTTTATAACCGTGTTGATTATAAATATATTTTGAAGCAATTGTAATTTTTGTAACTGGTAATTGTGGTGAGCGAGACATTAATATGAGTTTTAATGTCCACCTGTATCCCGTCACAGACTACAGGGGCGGATTTCAATTGCAGCCAGTGCAGGACCTGCATAGAGAGCGTCAACTCTTAGAAGATCTAGAACGTCTGCGCTTCGCAGGCCTACCTACCGGCCGTCTCCCTCCTCCTCGAACTTTCACACCTCTCCTGGATGTACCGGTGGACACTTACATCTCAGACTCAGTCAGCCATCGTTCCCTGAGCCCCGCTCGGCCGCAGTCAGATTTCCCTCACAGCTCAGAACGACCTGGACGTTCCCCTCAAAGAGACAATGCTTTCCCCCAGGCATCACACGATGACTCTTTATCCAGCAGGGGGGATTCTGTTCAAGAGCGTGGAAGGTCTCCTTATAGGAATGGGCATAGAATGAAAACCCAGAATGGAAAAGAGGTGAAGTACACCGTGATGAGCGCACAGAGACGGAGCAGAACACCACTTACCCAAGTGTTTGGGACCAGCTCAGATCAGGACTGGAGGGGAACTGTGAATGGACACTCAATCAGGAAAGAAAAGTTTTCAAAGCAGCAGTATGAGCTTACCACGGTTTCTATCTCCAAGTCTAAACAGTCCTTGGGTGAGTTACTTGAAGATATTGCGGAGGAATTCATTCACAAATGACAGCATAAATATGACAAAGATAACTGATAAAAGGTGAACGGGGAAAAGAATGGTCTTATCAACGCATCCATCATGACACTGCTGACAAAACAACAGAAGCCCAGTAGAAAGCATTATGAACCATTAGCTTTTCCCCAAATGTCTTTTTGTTGTGTGTTTTGGGCATTATTCCAAAAGGGTGTAAGCGTTATATTGGTTCTCATTTCCCAGATAAAAACCTACCAATATAATCCATCACATACCAGTATAGGCACTAGTTTCCATTAAAACCAATACAATTGCCATTGTAAACATTAAATCTGTTACATTTTCTGTTGTTTGAGACAGATTTTCTGTTGTTTGAGACAGATTTTCTGTTGTTTGAGGCAGATTTTCTGTTGTTTGAGGCAGATTTTCTGTTGTTTGAGGCAGGGTTATATTGTTTTCTTCAACAGTGCAAAGGAACCCATACTCTCTTGTGAGAGAAAATGCTCAATATTTTGTCAGTGCTTAGATTATGGGGTGAACTATCCATATTTACTTACTGATTTAAATATGTTTCCTTTTCTCCCTCACCTGCAGATGGCAGTGATTTGCCCAAAATACCAACACGTTATCCATCCAAACCCTTAACAATGAGACATTTACAATACACATGAAATATACAATACAATTAATCTTGACCAATCCAGTAATTAAGATTAAAATCAAATTTTTCTTCATGCATCAAAGTGAAAAATCTTGAGAAATACAGGAATGATTTATAGATATATTGAACTAAAGCCATCAGTGACAGATCATATGACTCAGTGATTTCTTCTCTTTGTGAAGGCATAAGCATCTCAGGTGGGATAGAGTCAAAGGTGCAGCCAATGGTGAAGATAGAGAAGATCTTTCCAGGAGGAGCGGCCTCCACAAGTGATGTTCTGAAGGTAAAGGATGACCCTCATACAACACAGTTCCCTTTCTGTCGGTCTCTCGACGTTGTGTCGAGAACGACAGATGGGGTTCGCCCTTGAGAACCAATCAACTCTGACTACTATAGAAAAGGCCAATGAAATTTGGCGAATGCAATTTGCATGCCGGGCTCCGCCCCCGGAAATCCGGTATAAAAGGAGGCCGGCGTGCAGCATTCACTTACCTTTTGTTCTTCAGAGCCATCGCTCATGAGTACAACTCAGGATTCAATCCTCTACAACTACACGCTGGTGCTACGACGTGTTACAGCGGATCGTCCCTTCCTGCAGCGACCTTCCCCTGGGCGTCTCGGCGGTTCCGGAGGTGTTAGAGATTTTTTCTAAAAGTCCTTTTCAGGACTGACTGAGCATTCTCCAGCGCGGCATGTCCCGCTGTTCTCTTGGGTGCGGCACACTCATCGAGGAGGGGGATGGACACGATCGCTGCATTAGGTGTCTGGGCGTCCAGCACACTGAAGCAGCGTTCGTTGACACATCTGCCTGCACTGCGGGCAGATTGTCATTCAGAAGTTGCGGTCACGGGTGGCTGTCTTCCTACGGGAACCAGCCACCATTTCGTCTGCTACCCGGGCTGTGACATCTGTGGCTACGGCCCCGATGACCACCCACGTTAGCAGCGTTAGTGATACGGGGAACTCTGCGAACGTAAACCCGCCAGCCAAGTGCTCACGGGCCGATCGCACCCCGATTCGCTCTTCTGAACGTTCCCCAACCGGCGGTGGCATACCGTCCGGATCCTCACGCACACACTCGGAAACGATGTGTGACGTAGATGAGATGTCGCTCGCAGCATCGGAGGGAGACTGGCATCCGACTCTGCCGAATCCAAACTCCACCCCCAGCGGTCGAGTTCAGGAGGAAGCAGAAGTGATGTCATCCGTGCTAACCCGGGGATGCGTGGTTCCCGAGGTCGGTGCGCGGTGCAAACCGCGCCCACCCCGGGTGCCATGTTTTTCCAGGAGGTGCATGAGGAGCTGTGTAAAACTTGGAACGCTCCACTCACGGACCGTTCCAGTGAAACCAGCTCCGGCTCCCTTACTTCCCTCGATGGTGAGGCAGCCAAGGACTGCGTCGAGATCCCCCGGGTGGAACGTCCGCCTGCGGTGCACCTGTGCCGCGGACGGCTACCACCTGGGGGGGGATCGACCACTCCTACCGTCCAAAGCACGTAAGACTTCGGCATCACTGGTGTCGAAAGCTTGCGATGTTGCGGGCCAGGCTGCCTCCTCTCTCTATGCCTTGGCCATCCTGCAGGTCCGCCAGGCCAGGGCGTTGAGAGGGCTCCACGAGGGTAAGGCCGACCCGGGTATAATGCAGGATCTCCGTGCCACCGCTGACAGCGCTCTACGGGCGACTAAGGCGGCGGCACGGGCCCTGGGTCGGACGATGTCCACGGTAGTGGTCCAGGAGAGACACCCCCGGCTATACCTTGTGCAGAAGAGTGACAGCAAGGAAGTCCGCTTTCTTGATGCACTCATCTGGCAGGGTGGGTTGTTGGTAACACCGTCGAGGACTGCGCTCAGCAGTTTTTTGACGGCGAAGCAGACAGTGGCAATTAACCACATTTTTTTTTTCACGCCGCGACTCGGCCGCCTACAGGCCTCCGAGATCTCACGTGACGTCTGCTTCCCTGCAACCCAGGACCCTTTCGACATCGGCTCCGGTTCCTGTGCCCCCACAGGCGGCACCCCGGAAGCAGAGGTCGAGGGGGAAACCTCCACCCCGTCAGCAACCTCCTCGCGAGAAGGGACACTGACGGGAAGACCCCAGGGAGAACAACATCGGGCCCGAACCTTCACAGCCACGGCTCTGATCGGTCGGTACGGGACGACTCCTGCCTCGTCACCAAAGCCGGGCCCTTGTTAGGGCTTGGCGCCCACTTACTCACTGAGTTTTCTGTTCTCCCCGGGTTTACTTGCAGCCGATCGCACACTCCACTGGACTGTGCTCGGCGAACCGACCTCACACCCTGGCGAGGCGTGAGGTCGTACACATACGACAGCCGTCACCACTCTCAAACCGACAGTGCGTGCCGTTGTCCCGCCAGGCAGGTAAGCAGGCGGAGCAAAAACCTTCCCTCCGGGGACTCCCCGCGACATGGTTAGCTCCGCCAGCCGACGAACCACCCCCCGTGGGAATGATGAAGCAGACCGTCCCCTTGGTCACCCTGTCACAGTCCCTGGGAGCTCGAGAGCTGCCCACACTGTCTCGCTGGCTAATGAGGGCGGTCCGTCTTGGTTACTCGATCCAGTTCGCCAGAGACTCACCCAAGTTTCGGGGCATCATCTCTCCCTCTGTCAGAGGCAGGGACGCCTCCGTACTTCGGGTAGAGGTCACCACCCTTCTGGCAAAACAGGCATCGAGTTGGTCCCTCAAAACCAAGATGTTCAGTGGGTCACCACCCGCACTTCATCGTTCCCAAGAAAGACGGCGGGTTGCCCCCAAAGGCTGCGTACCCTGAACAGAGCACCTTCACAAGCTGCCATTCAGGGTGCTCACACAGAGGCGCGTCCTGACATCTATGAGGTGTCAGGATTGGTTCGTGGCAATCGACCTGAAGGACGCTTACTTTCATGTCTCGATCCTCCTCGACACCGGCCGTTCCCACGGTACGCGTGCGAGAGGCGGGCATATCAGTACAGAGTCCTCCCTTTCGGTCTGTCCCTGACCGCCCTTTCTCCCTGAGAGGAGGAAGGCGAGCGGGTACTAAACTATCTCAGCGACTGGCCTATCTTGGCACACTCGCGAGATCTGTTATGTACACAAAGGGACCTGGTGCTCCGGCACCTAGGTCGATTGGGACTCCAGGTCAACCAAGAGAGGGGCAAGCTCTCCCCAGTGCAGAGCATCCTCTTTCTCGGTATGGAACTCAGCTCTGTCACCATGTCGGCACACCTGTCCGCAGTTGTGCCCAACCAGTGTTGAACTGTCTGAAATGAACATTTTAGGCAGACAGCGGTCCCCCTGAAACAATTCAGAGGCTCCTGGGACACATGGCGTCCTCGCGGGTTAATACCCCTCGAGTTGATGCACATGACACCGCTCCAACACTGGTTTCAGAGTCGAGTTCCGAGGAGAGCGTGGCACACCGGCAGCAGGCGCATGGTGATGCCGCCCTGCTGCCGACGCACCATAACCCCTAGTCTTTATGACTTTTTCGACGGACTCAGGTCCCTTTGAGCAGGTTATGAGGCAGGTCGTGGTGACGACTGAAGTCTCCCTGCAGGGGTGCGGTGTAGTGTGCAACGAGCACGCAGGTGGGGTGTTGGACGAACCCCCGCCTGCGCTGGCATATCAATTGCCAAGAGTTGTGGGCTATGCTACTTGCACTGAGCAGGCTACGGCCTCTCGTGCGAGACATGCACGTGCTGTTCCGAGGACAGCACTATAGCTGTAGCGAATACAGATCGTCAGGGTGGCGTTCGCACACAGCAGCTAAACACAACTTGCTCAACGCCTCCTCCGGTGGAGTCAACAGGTGACTCGTTCCCTGCAGGCCACACACCCCGGGCAAACTGAACTAGACAGCCGACGTGCTTTCTCGCCAGTTTATGCCTCGTGGAGAGTGGCGACTCCACCCCCGTGCAGTCCAGCTCATTTGGAGGCTGTTCGGGTAGGCCCAGGTAAAACCTGTTCACCTCCCGTAACACCACCATTTGCCCGCTTGATAGTCCCTGCCCTCGGCACGGATATCCTTGCGCACAGCTGGCCGCGGGATGGGCGGAAGCACACCTTCCCCCCCCCAGGAGCCTTCTTGTACAGACTCTGTGCAAGGTCAGGGAGCAGGAGCACCAAGTGTTATTGGTTACACCACACCGGTCTAACCGCACTTGGCCTCAGAGCCGATGCTCTGGACAGCGACTCCCCCTGAATCATTCCCCTGACAGAGGACCTGCTCTCTCAGGGGAAGGACACGTTCTGGCATCCCAGATCAGACCTCTGGAACACCCATGTCTGGTCTCTAGACGGGACGAGAAGATCCTAAGATGGCTACTCCCCCTATACGGCTGAGACCATCACCCAGGCTAGGGCCCCATCTACTAGGCGGTTACACGCCTCTAGACGGTGCCTCTTCTCGTCCTGGTGTCTTTCTCAACGAGAAAGACCCACTGAGGTGCTTGATCAGGATTGTGTTCCCCTCCTCACGAGACTGGAGACTAACATCTCCCTTCCACACTGAAAGTGTATGTAGTCGCTATTGCCACTCATCACGACTCAGTCGGTGGAAAGTTTCTAGGGCAACACGACCTGGTCACCAGGTTCCTAAGCAGCGAGAGGGCGGAATCCGCCTCATCTTCGCTCCATACCCTCTTGGGACCCTAAGTGGTCCTGGGGAGCCTCAGGGCCCCCCAAAGAGCCCCTCGGAGGTTCCGATCTTCCTCATAGAGTAAGACGGCCCTCCTGACGGCGCTCACTTCCTTCAAGAGGGTAGGGGACCACCGAGCATCCTCCGTGTCCCTGGATTGCCTTAAACTCGGCCCTGGAAACTCTCACGTTATCTTGAGACCCAGGCCCGGATGCGTGCCCAAGAAGTTCCCACTACTCCCTCCGGGGCCAAGTGGTGAACTTGCAGGCGCTCCCCATAGGGGAGGAAGACCCAACCCGATTAGTGTTGTGTCCAGTACGTACTGGACCGCACGCAGAGCTCTGAAGCTCTGACCAGCTCCGTGTCTGTTGGAGGACAGCAGAAGGGGAAGGCTGTCTCCAAACAGAGGCTGGCGCACTGGGTCGTGGACGCCGTTACGACGGCATTCCGATCTCAGAATCTCCCATGCCCATTGGCAGTGAGGGCTCACTCCACACGGAGTTTAGCCACCTCCTGGACACTGGCAGAAGCGCCTCTCTAGCAGACATCTGTAGAGCTGCGGGTTGGGCTATGCCCAAACACCTTCGCAAGGGTTAACAACCTTCGCGTAAACCCGGTGTCAGCCCACGTCCTGCGTGGCGACATGTAGGACTGGCATCCGGGGGGGCGTATGCCTGCGAAAGCACCTTTCCACCCTCTAACAGGTTGGGTCAGTGTGCTATTTACCTTTTCTTCTTACCCGAACACATCGCTAAGAAACTGGTACCTCACCAGCCTCCCTTCTTACCCAGACACTGGTTAAGAATAGGCATTCCATCCATCACCAAACAAGCACCCCCTGGGGGCTGGCTGGGCAGAGCAGCCTTCCCCCTTAGGCCGGGATACCATGTCACACCTATCACAGATAGCTCTAACCGGACCTAGTGCTACCGGACGTCTGTAACACCCCCTCCGTGGGCTGTTCCGTCTGATGTATCCTCATGAGAATGGTTCCCACTCCTGGTAACCCATGAGCTTCCCCAGGTGGGCCTCCACCTCGCGGTTAACTACTCAGTCCGCACGTTCCATGCGTTCTCCTCCAAGGACGAGACCATACCTATATCCACCATATTCCTCCCCACGGGTAGGAGGTGGCCTCTGTAGCGCTTCTCTGATTAAGAGTCGCGCTTACCCGGTGTAAACTGATCTGGACGGCCTCTCGCCTATAGAGAGCTAAGGCCCCGTCCATGAAAGTTACCGGTCAGGGCTGTACCCATCTTTCTCCAAGAAAGCTCTGGAACCCCCCGACCACCACACTGGAAGGTTACAGTCTCACGAAAGCTTCGAGATGACACGCCCAGGCTTGTTACCGTCGCTTCGCTAGAGATTGTGACGCGATACAGCGTTGTGGCGTTTTCCATAGGCAACCCCATCTGTCGTTCTCGACACAACGTCGAGAGACCGACAGAAAGGGAACGTCTTGGTTACGTATGTAACCTCAGTTCCCTGATGGAGGGAACGAGACGTTGTGTCCCTTATGCCACGAACACGTATCGTATTCTGCTGCAGTTTGAGAGGTCTCAGGCTCTTCAGAACAAAGGTAAGTGAATGCTGCACGCCGGCCTCCTTTTATACCGGATTTCCGGGGGCGGAGCCCGGCATGCAAATTGCATTCGCCAAATTTCATTGGCCTTTTCTATAGTAGTCAGAGTTGATTGGTTCTCAAGGGCGAACCCCATCTGTCGTTCTCGACACAACGTCTCGTTCCCTCCATCAGGGAACTGAGGTTACATACGTAACCAAGACGTTACTCAGATTCACTACAGTATACTGCAAAACATATATAGCACAGACTCTTATAAAACCATCTGCTTCATTTAGTTATTTCTACCACAGAATAATAAAAAATTGTGCTGTAACAGCAATTTTGTATGCATATTTATATGTGGCCTGATGGGCTAATACATTTGGCAGGTGACCTTGGTTGTTGGCCTAAGTGATGCCGTTGATTTTATTTTGGTTTTGGTTATAACTGCCATTCAGTTTTATTGAATGAGAGTAAAGACATTTCTCTAGCCTGCAAATCATTCATCATTTATGAATTACATTGTCGGGGGCTGCATTGCCGGTTACGTTGTCTCTTACTTAAGGTACTAAAGGTACACCTTAACTCAAGTTATACCGTTTCTAGGCGTGTTCCAGAACTATACCTTTTGAGATTACTTAAGGTAAACCTTCTTAAGTGTTATGATAGCAGGTGCTGTCCATGGAGGTGGTGCTGAATAGGTTGATATCGAGCGTTATAGAGTGGGTAAAGTATTTAGAAAACAATATTTATTATAAAGAAATACTTTAGAAATAGTAGAAATTGCATTTATCAGGGCTCAAGTAGTATAAAGAAAGAAATACGTGTGTGTGTGTGTGTATGTATTTAAAATTATGCAATTGTCCGATCCCGCACCCTCACGGCCAAACAAGTGTTAACCAGCTACATTGGCTGTTTGGCTTCACTTGTTTTTGAAAGGGCAATTTATATTCTCATATTTTGCCATCGTGTTAATGTCCTTCACGATCTGAATTGATTCACATTATTGGTGCAAATCACTCATTTGTGTAGGGATAAGTGTCCCATGCAGAATGCCAATCACTCGTGGGACACCAGCAATGGCATGGAAGCCTTGATGTGCCTTCATCACGTCGGGCCCGCCGAAAAGCATACGTATGTAATCGGTGGCATGACGGAGCAGGATGGTTTGTCACTGAGGGAACGCTTTGCCACACCGAGGTCCAAATTCATCCCCAAACACCTCCAGAAACTCCCCACGACATTAAAATGAAGAGCCACAATGCAGCAGTTGATTTTCGGTGCTGAGGTGGTAGCTCCATCGAGTTTGTCTCGACAAAGTTGGGCCAACAAGATGCAAGAGGTGTAGAATTTGCTCCCTGGAAGGCAAAATTTGTGTAGAACTTTCTCTGATGACATGGTAGCCAGTGGACTAAAACGTTCTCTAATGAAATTGTGCAAATACAGTAACCGGTTCCGCGGACGTCGCCGTCTATGATTTAAGACATCTATTCGCTGTCTAGCTGACATAGTTGGACCAAACTCCCCATAAAATTCATTCCCTTTAAATGGTTTGCCAGCTGATGTGCCTTGGGATAATAGGCTGTAATTAAAAACTCAAATTTTATTCATGAAAACACTTCAATAGCCTACACTGAGTGTATTAAACCCGAGTATTTATGTGTAAAATTAAAACTAAGTTAAAGTAAAAATGTTAATTTAATACTAAATAGAAATTTATATAATATTATATAGTCATTTTTTAGTGTCTTTTCATGCGAGCCGAGTATGGCTTACGCTTGTTGGGGTACTAGCATTCAGGTCTTTCGTACACTTGTGCCACTTACATACCACCTGACCATGTGTCCCAACATGTTGTCGTAAACATCCGGCCCTGCATCTGAGGCAGAATATAGCCCAGAGCAGTTGACTTGAACAGATGCACTGTCAACAGCACCTCTGTGACCCCACATACAAGGTTAAAGATCCCACGTATGTGCGTACGAACGTGTACTTCAAGAGAACACGTATCGCTATCGATCACAGCCTATCAGGTAACGGCGTTTCCCTGCCCTGATCTGAGAGGCTTGTGTTGCAAAACTCAAGAGATCAGGTGTCAGAACCCTTCAGTTGACAAGACCATCCACAGGTGCAAGACTGGTGAGTGTGGTGAGTGTGGGTATTTCCATTCATAACAAACACTGATTATTTGACATTCCCTTCCACAAATGTGACAACGTTGTCACACCGCAAGTTCGGCAATCTTCACTATGCCCTGCAGATTAACAAGACTGTATAGGAATGTCTGTTGTGTGTCCTATTGACATAATTCTCACTTCCTGTTGTCTAACTGATAACTGCATTATCTGAACAGCATGCACGCTTCAGCAGCATGGAGGTCGGGTTCCTATCACACATCGACCTCAGCCACATCCCTCTTATCCACGTTTTTTGACAGCAGAATGAGGTCAGGTCTTGTGTATGTGTTTGGGCTTGGGTTTGCGTGTAGAAACGAGTCAAGCTCTCTCTTTTTGATGTGGATTGTCTGAGGCCTAATTAGTCTTTGCAGCAACATCTTCCTTCTTCATGCAGCACTTCATTATTTGCTCTCGACTCGCTGCCCTACTTCTCTCCGTCGTTCGGCTTATGAATAATGATGGTTTGGGTTTAATAAGAGATTATTGAACATAAAATAAATTTAGATTTGAACTTTGTCAGCAAGATGTCATCTTTCAGTGAAGAGGGACGTGAAGTGTTTTTGGGTGATTTCTAAAACTTTATTAATTTGGTTGGTTGCTATGGTGTTGCTAGGGTAGGTAGTTATATGGTGCAATGGGTGTTTCTTGCTGTTGCTAAGGGGTTGCTAGGCTAGGGTGTTCTGGATGGTTTCTTTTTGGTTACTTGCATGAAGTCAACTCTAGGTTTCTTCACTCTAAAATGCTTGGTTTTTTTTAATCTATGGTTGGATAAATTATGGACAAAACCAGCCGCTGGGTGAAAGTTCAAAAAATGTTTTTCTGTTCATACAGTGGAAGTCAATGCAGGCCAAAGTTTAAAAAGTATGTTTTTTTGCTTCAAATTCTTAATCTTAGATATGAGCGAGCAAATTATTTCTATATTAAAACATCTCAGCACTTCGTCTGAAAGGAAATGGTTTGTCTCCATGCAGCTCTAGGAAGGTGCTAAACTCATCAATCCCTTTCGTCATCTTTCTCTCTCTATGAACACACACACATGCTACAGCACAATAAAGTGTGTTATCCCCTGTTAACTCATCTTTCCCTATGGAACCACAAAGCTTTGGTGATGGGTTTGTGGTTAAATAGGAAGACAGCATGCAAAAATGATGTCTCTGTGGCTCCTTCAATGTAAGAGGTGTGATGTTTTCAGGCTCTTTTATAGCCATAAAGGGAGAAAAAAAAGATTTTATTTAATGTTTTGCATTTTTCATCATAATAATCTCCTCTTAAAGAATTGAAGATAGAATATTGTCTTAAAAGGTTACTTCACTCTCCTCTAGAGAACACAAAAGATATTTTAAAGAATCTTGGTAACCAAACAACTTTGACCCCCATTGACTTCCACTGTATGGAAACAACATACAAATCATATACAGATTTTGAACTCCGCTGAAATAAATGATGTTCTATCCTTTTAAATGAATAAGTGCTGTCAAGGTTTAGTGGCAAAAATCATATCATTATAGCGTCAATCGCCCTTTGTCCTTACTCTCATAAAAGTGTTTGTTTTGATGGATCAATGAAGGAGAGGAGAGATGAAAACAGACCCTGACCTCTAAGGATGGGTGTAGTTACTTTACCAGACAGGTGCATCCTGGTGAGAGATCATGACAGAGGAAGAACTTGTGTGTTCGTGAGCTCAGAGGCACTTTGACTTTATTTCCTGGCAGCAAAAAAATCATTCCAAAGAGTCTATGTATAGATTTTGGGTTCTCCACATGTATGCTGTCCTGTTCATACTGATGAGGGTTGTTTACATTCAATTTATGCATTTGCTCTTGCTTTGTTGTCATGGGGTAAGTGATTTGTTGAAATAAGGTGAGATGTTGGATATATCCCATGTTTTTGAGCTGAAAGAACTCCCCATCTGTGCTTTAGGTTTGCCAGAGGTTACAATTAAAGAGAAAAAAAACATCCATTTCTGAAGTCATAATAAGCTGATGTCATCCACTGGCAGAGCTCTCTTTTAATCTCTGACACACACACATACGCTCCATGGATGAGATCATTCACAGGTATTAAAGACAGGGAACAAAGGAAATGACTGGCATCCTGTGCTTGCAGCTTCCTGCCATTCACACATTACACAGCCCTGTGCGCTTTGCCAGAAATATACAGCGATGCGTTTGGAAAAACATCTGCGTTAATGACCAATCCAATACATGATTTTTTCTAAATCTCTCTCTCTCTTTGTATGTGTGTGCAGGCAGGATTCGAGCTAGTGTCAGTAGATGGAGAGAGCCTCCAAGGTGTCACGCATCAGCACGCTGTGGATGCAATTCGGAGGGCTTTCAGCAACAAGGCCAAAGACCCAATGGAGTTTATCATCAAAGTTCCAAAGAACCCAGGGGAATGACCTGAACACAAGCAGACTCGCGTTTAGACGTTTTTGCGCTTATGCTCTGGGTTATGAAAATGGGCACCTGCCCGGTTTGATAGTGAAGTCATGCAATCATGTCCAGCGGGGTGAGAGGCAGACCCCTGAGCAAGAATAAAAAAATGGGCTTCCACAGAATAGACGGTGTCCCTTCACAGGCACAGATGTTTTTCCTTTCTCAGCTTAATCTATTCATTCCATTTTCTGTTTACAAGAAACTTTTGCACCATTAGAGGCACAAAAGACAGTGTTAACATGATGAGTGAATTGTGAGTTTCTATTTTGGGTTCAGCATTCAGCCCCGGTGACATGCTGATTATCAAAGTCATAACACTAGCCATCCAGGCAACAGTTACACATGAGGCCTCTCCACATTCATACCTCCAAAGCCATGTTATGGATTTAGATCCAGATAAGGTCTTTTAGTTTTGGGGGTTTGGTTTAGTTAATGTCTAGTGCAGGGGTCTTCAACCGGGGGTCCGCAGTGGAATTTGAGTGGTCCCCTAAGTACTGTTCACTCGCATGCAACTTTTTGGAAAATAAATGTAAAGCATGGGTACAGAAATATTACAACTAATGTTCTCTTTAAGCTGCGAACGTTCGCAGCCATGTGGACTCATTGAAGCTCCCGCGCATTGCAATTTTAACCTGCATGCGTGTGGACAGAAACGTCAATTCAGGCAGCGGAAGCAAGCAATGGAAGAAACGTTATAAAAACCGGTAGGGTAAGATTTGACAGCCGAACGACACCACATTACGTTACGTATAGTACTGATGGTGCACGTTAAACCAGTTGCCCCGAAAATAACGCGGACTCGTTGCATCATGTTGCTCTGCTTAGTCTTATTTGATGCTCTACAGTAAAAAACAACATAATATTGCTATGACAGTAGGGTTGTTTCTATTTAAATATCTCCGTTTACACATTTAGTATACGGGGGTCCCTGCTCCATGCATCTCTCATATAAGGGGTCCTCGCCACGAAAAGACCCCTGGTCTAGGAGATTATTACAAAATGCGATCTCACTGAAGGATCTTAGTTCCTGTTCTCTGTTTTTTGGCAACAGGTATGCATACATTTAACTTGTAATTGTGCCTTAATTCTGCACTTATGGATAGTGCAATTGAAATCTATACTTGGTTATGGTTGTAGCATCAGTGTTATATATATATATTTTCTGAGAGACTGTAAGCATCTAGGAAAGCATGTACAAAACATGTGATCTGCAGCTTTTGCAAGTCATTTTATTACAAAAAACATTGTGTGATTCTAAATAAAAAAGTTAAAAGCACAGTAACCTGTTTTTAGTGTGTAAGACTGCAAATATGACCTTGAATAACCTACAATTACTGATGAAGTACCTTTCTAAGTTTCACAATATCAGAGTCAATAATATTGATTTAAAGATTGGTTTTGCAATTATGAATGCATGGCGACCTGATAAAAGTTTCCAGGCATTGAAAAATGGGAAAGCGTTAAAAAAAACATTTGAATTCACTGGTGTGGCCAGATAAGCTTCTGAATTACTGTTAACTGTATGTATAAATCATAAGACACCGCATTCAATGTGAGGTGACTTGCTTTAATTAAAAACACATTTTTACAAGAAATATACAGCATGAAAATATACATGACTACAAACATTATAGATTGACAAAACACACAAGCACATATATGAGGGGAAGGTTAAAAGTTAATTTGCTTTGGTCTATTCACAGTGATTACACCTTCAAAATAGATATCTCTGCACGTGTAAAACAAATATATTGAATATGTCAATATGAGAAATATTCCCATGTGTATTTAATCAAAGGTGTGATTGACTGATAGAAGAGATGTAGTACTGTTGAGAGGAAAGAGAACACGAACAGGATGCCCATTGGACGATTCAACACATTTTTCTCCCCGTCCAATCACAGTGCTTCTCTGGCCATTCGTGATTAGGATTCTCAGGTCGTGTCGTTATAAAGCTATTGCAATAACGTTGTATCATCAATGTGGATCGCGTTTTCACTGTTTTAGTACATAATCAAAAGGTTATACAATGACAAATAGCGAACCTTTCTGACAAATACTAGTGAACTAGTGTTTGATCTTGAATGCAAACATACAGATTGACTGTCAGGGATAAAGTGTCTTTCCTTTGATTGCGAAGAGTACATTTTTTTTTTTTTTGTAAAAAAGGGAAGCACTGAGTGTTCATACAAGGTGAATGTAAAACACATGCAAGCATCTTTGGTTGAGATGTATGAAATGTCATTTTGCATGCAGCTTTCTCTCCATGACATAGTTTTGTCATTTTATTGAATCCTCATTACAGGTGGCTGTCACAGTGTTCAGGGCAGCTTTCACAATAGCCAAAATGACAACCGGGGATGATGCTTTATAGTTTTGACAGGCATGGAGGTGTTCAGACCCCAGTTAAATACTCTAGATTTTATGAAAATATGAAAGCGCTTACTGCTGTAAGGGCTTTCCATGAATTGCTGATGGCAAATGGTCCCTAGAGAGTTTGCGGATCTGTTAAACCAACAGTTACCTGTGTTACCACAAAATAGCATTAGGTGTTATATATAAAAATATACATCATATATATTTATATTTTAATTCCTCTTTATTTTTTAAAGGATCTGTTCTGTAAAAAACAAAAAGTAAAGATAGTGTTATATATATTTATCCCATTTTTAACAAAATGATCACAAATATTTGATTAGTATTTCTGTATTAAAATCTAACATGACATATATATGTATTCATAAACTATGTTATTACTGAACAGAAATGCTCCACCCGCTATGGCTGGAAAAATGGTAACCTATGTGATGTCATAACCTGATACCAGATTGTCTGGCATCATAATGCTACGGTCTCATGCACACATGCAGTTCACTACTGTATGTACAGTGTGCACAGCGATACTTAGGAAAGAAAAATATATTTTGTCTCTATATCCGCTTGTTATGTTCGCTAATATACAATCTAATTATAAAAATAACACTTCTACATTAGTGATTAGTATCAAATGTAGTGTAAGCAGCGAGTCAGTGGGATGAAACAGAGAGTTCTTACTGCATAGTGCTGCAAATGGCTGAAAAGAAATGCCACAATGCTAGGACTCTAAACATTAGCATAACAACAAAAACACCAATGCAACAAAACTGCAGTTTCAGTGACCAAATATGAGATGCTCAATAGATCTCTTGGTTGATAATGGTATGAATTGAGTTGAGCAGTGTGTTCAGACCATTACATGATATCACAACTTGTGCTTGAACCTCTATTAACCATGTAGCTGATTTATGAAGTTCCTCTCACCTGTACTTTGATCTTATTGGGCTTCTGATGCGAGCTTCTCAATGTGCATAAGATATTAATCATAATTATGAAAGATCGAGGACATCCTTCCATTCAACTGTGCTAATAAACTGCTGTATGCAGTCACTGTACATTCAATGGAAACCACTCACAGGTTTCTGAGGCGGTGTGAGGAGCATCATAAGGAGATGAGAAAATACAGCTTCATGCTTTATTGGCCTCGGCTGACAGGGCTTGTCCCAAATGGCATATTTGATGTGACTCACAGTCATGCTGCCTCTTCTCCAAAAAAACCTTTGTTGTTTTAGCAAAGTGAAAATGTGCTCACAAAACACTCCATCGCACTCTTTCTTCAGGACATGGGCAGGAGTTGAACTCTCAAGTCAGTGGAAAAATGTATATGCAACAGGTCAATGGAATTTTGAGTTGGAAAGGACTGAAATTGTTGTATGGAGCTTTATGTTTCTTTAAACAAGATTTTAAATGAAAATGATTATTGAGATTTTTCTCCAAAATCACTGTAGAGAATACAAAAACAGTCTGTCGATTCTATCTGGGCCTGGACAAGGAACGCCACAACAACTGGAATTAAAGTGTTCACGAAAAAAGTGTTGTGATGACTGGTGTTCTTCACACAACCACGGTGAAGGTTAATTCTGAGATGTCGCTGGTAGAGAATGGGATGAGTCTGCTAGATTTCAGTGGCAGTGATCTCCTCAAAGTGGATCTCGTTGCTCCGCATGTCAAACTCCTCCATATCCCTGTTCTCCAGCTCCAGACTGAGTTCCCTCATCACACGCTCCAGGTCACGGTTCCGCCGGTACATCTGGATGTAGTTCTGCTGCAGCTGTTTCTGGTAACGGATCACTTTGTCTTTCTCCTCCTGCCACACCCTGCGCTCGTCCTCGAAGGCCTCCAGCTGGTCCTCACTCCGCCTCCTCTCGTACATCAGCTCAGCTCGCAGACGCTCCACTTGCTGACAGAGACCATGCAGCACGTCCACGCTCTGGCGCTGCACCTTCGCTTCATCGCTCTCATACGCTAAGCGCAGCTCCTCGCTGCCGTTGTCCCGGAACGCAGGGCTGAGCCCGTGGAGGATTCCCACACGGCTTTGGGGCAGGGGTAGACTCATGCATTGACTTTTAGAAGGCTGGGTAGTGGGCATCGCCAGAGCCTCTTTGAGACGGAGAGACTCTTCTTCCAAACGGCCCATCTTCTCTCGCAAGAGCTCTGCTTCACTCTTGCGGCGCTGTAGCTCATTCTCACATACCTCCAGTTCTAACATGCGGGTACGGGCTGTGGCGCTGGCCTCTTGTGAGCGAGCGTGGCTGGCCTGCCGCTCGGAGCGGGCGTCTCTCAACTGAGCCTTCAGAGCAACAATCTCACTTGACTTTTGACCAAGGTCTGCTTGAACATCCTTCAGCTGCTGCTTCAATAAGGAGATCTCACCTGACTTCTGACATACCTATAACAATCACGACAGAGTGATAGAAGAAAATTATTACTCGACGAGAAGCAACAGAGTCTGACACTGATTCTTGTCTACGACACAACTACACTTTTTGGTCAAAATCGCATAATCTGATACATCAACTTTCGAAACAGAGTGTAGGCTGAACAGAGGTGGACAGTACTATTTATAATTTATTAGGCATATTTTAGTAAGTACATAAGTCAAGTATCTGTACTTTATCTGAGAGTTTTTACTTTTTAATATTTTTTAACAAGCATACAGTATATTCACGAGTTCGCCCTCACAGATAAACAGCTCCGTTATAGGGATAGATTGGTAAAGCATGGGTATGCATGTTATGCGTATTGGCGTGTTGTGCAGGGAGTGGGCTCCGAGCTCACCAGATCTATCCGAACCCGGAGCACTCTACCCTGGTCGGGGCAAGTGCGCCGGGCTCGGAACCGGCTCGAGCCCAGAACACACCCCCCCGAGGGTCCAGCTGGACTGAGGAAATAAGAGGAGTCGGGGTGGAGGAGGGATGTTTATCTGGCAAGAAGCATCAGGTAAGACTGCTTGTCTATTTATAGTAGAGGTTGCTTGACCTGATAGGGTAGGTGCTGTGATTGCTAATGATGTACCAGCCGAGATGGTTGTGCAGAGATTGCATGCTCGGCTGATAGGTATTGCTGGTGATTGAACGGCGTGCTGATTATATGCTTAGGTTCCTCCCGAACTTTGTTAATAAAACATCATTTCACGAGTTCGCCCTCACAGATAAACAGCTCCGTTATAGGGATAGATTGGTAAAGCATGGGTATGCATGTTATGCGTATTGGCGTGTTGTGCAGGGAGTGGGCTCCGAGCTCACCAGATCTATCCGAACCCGGAGCACTCTACCCTGGTCGGGGCAAGTGCGCCGGGCTCGGAACCGGCTCGAGCCCAGAACACACCCCCCAAATGCTTATAAACTGAAACTCCGCCGAAGTACGCATACATCCCCCCCAAAACCATGCTTGGCGTTACGGAGGTGCAATCCGGAGGCAGGTAATTAGGAGAGGATGAGGGCCCCGCTGGGGCGGTTACTGCTGTGATGCATGCATCATGATGATTGGTGTCTGCTGCTGCAGTGCACTAGTTGAAAGCACAGAGCGCTGCTATACTGGCTCTGTGATGATTGATGTCTGCCGATTCAGATTGCTGGATGGAATTTCTTGCCACTAAGGGGCATTCGCTGCTGCGGGACTGGCTTCATGACGGGTGGAGTCTGTGCTGCGTAGCACTGGTTGGAATCTCGAGCCCCTTCGGGGCAGTCGCTGCTGCGCTACTGACTTCATGGCTAGAGGTGTCTGCTATGTGAAAAATGATTTGGAGCGTGAGCCCCTTTTTCTTCATGACGAGATGTGACTGCGCCGCAGGTCACGAGTTGGAAGCTCGGGCCCCTGCAGGGGCGGTCGCAGCTGCGATACTGGCTTCATGTTGAGAGGTGCCTGTGCTGCGGAGCACGATTTGTAAGCACGGGCCCCTGCGGGGGCGGTCGCTGCTGCGGTACTGACTTGTGACGAGATGTAACTGCGCTGAAGAACTCGAGTTGGAAGCTCGGGCCCCTGCGGAGCGGTCGCTGCTGCGATACTGGTTTCATGTTGAGAGGTGCCTGCGCTGCAGGGCACAATTTGGAAGCTCGGGCCCCTGCGGGGCGGTCGCTGCTGCGATACTGGCTTCATGACGAGATGTGACTGCGCTGCAGATCACGAGTTGGAAGCTCGGGCCCTTGCAGGGCGGTCGCGCTGCGATACTGGCTTCATGACGAGATGTTACCGCTGCAGATCACGAGTTGGAAGCTCGGGCCCTTGCGGGGCGGTCGCGCTGCGACACTGGCTTCATGACGAGATGTGACTGCGCTGCGGATCACGAGTTGGAAGCTCGGGCCCTTGCGGGGCGGTCGCGCTGCGATGCTTGCTTCATGATGAGATGTGGCTGCGCTGCAGATCACGAGTTGGAAGCTCGGGCCCTTGCAGGGCGGTCGCGCTGCGACACTGGCTTCATGACGAGATGTGACTGCGCTGCAGATCACGAGTTGGACGCTCGGGCCCTTGCGGGCGGTCGCGCTGCGCTACTGACTTCATGGCTAGAGGTGTCTGCTATGCGAAGCATGATTTGGAGCGTGGGCCCCTTTTCTCTTCATGACGAGATGTGACTGCGCCGCATGTCGCGAGTTGGAAGCTCGGGATCCTGGCTTCACGTTGAGAGGTGCCTGCGCTGCAGAGCACGATTTGGAAGCACGGGCCCCTGCGGGGGCGGTCGCTGCTGTAGTACTGCCTTCATGGTGAGAGGTGCCTGCGCTGCCGAGCATGAATTTGAAGCTCGGGTCCCTGCGGGGGCGGTCAATGCTGCGATACTTGCTTCATGACAAGATGTGACTGCGATACAGGTCACGAGTTGGAAGCTCGGGCCCCTGCGGGGGCGCTCACTACTGCGATACTGGCTTCATGATGAGATGTGACTGCGCTGGAGACCACGAGTCGGAAGCTCGGGCCCTTGCGAGCGGTTGCGCTGCGATGCTGGCTTCATGACGAGATGTGACTGCGCTGCAGATCACGAGTTGGAAGCTCGGGCCCTTGCGGGGCGGTCGCGCTGCGACACTGGCTTCATGACGAGATGTGACTGCGCTGCAGATCACGAGTTGGAAGCTCGGGCCCTTGCGGGGCGGTCGCGCTGCTGGCTTCATGAAGAGGTGTGACTGCGCTGCAAATCATGAGTTGGAAGCTCGGGCCCTTGCGGGGCGGTCGCGCTGCGACGCTGGCTTCATGAAGAGATGTGACTGCGCTGCAGATCATGAGTTGGAAGCTCGGGCCCTTGCGGGGCGGTCGCGCTGCGACACTGGCTACATGACGAGATGTGACTGCGCTGCAGATCATGAGTTGGAAGCTCGGGCCCTTGCGGGGCGGTCGCGCTGCGACGCTGGCTTCATGAAGAGATGTGACTGCGCTGCAGATCATGAGTTGGAAGCTCGGGCCCTTGCGGGGCGGTCACGCTGCGACACTGGCTTCATGACGAGATGTGACTGCGCTGCAGATCATGAGTTGGAAGCTCGGGCCCTTGCGGGGCGGTCGCGCTGCGACACTGGCTTCATGACGAGATGTGACTGCGCTGCAGATCACGGGCTGGAAGCCCGGGCCCTTGCGGGGTGGTCGCGCTGCGACACTGGCTTCATGACGAGATGTGACTGCGCTGCAGATCACGATTTGGAAGCTCGGGCCCTTGTGGGGCGGTCGCGCTGCGACACTGGCTTCATGACGAGATGTGACTGCGCTGCAGATCACGAGTTGGAAGCTCGGGCCCTTGCGGGGCGGTCGCGCTGCGATGCTGGCTTCATGAAGAGATGTGACTGCGCTGCAGATCACGAGTTGGAAGCTCGGGCCCTTGCGGGGCGGTCGCGCTGCTGGCTTCATGAAGAGGTGTGACTGCGCTGCAGATCACAAGTAGGAAGCTCGGGCCCTTGCGGGGTGATCGCGCTGCGACACTGGCTTCATGACGGGACGTGACTGCGCTGCAGATCACGAGTTGGAAGCTCGGGCCCTTGCGGGGCGGTCGCGCTGCTGGCTTCATGAAGAGGTGTGACTGCGCTGCAGATCATGAGTTGGAAGCTCGGGCCCTTGCGGGGCGGTCGCGCTGCGACGCTGGCTTCATGAAGAGATGTGACTGCGCTGCAGATCACGAGTTGGAAGCTCGGGCCCTTGCGGGGCGGTCGCGCTGCGACACTGGCTTCATGACGAGACGTGACTGCGCTGCAGATCACGAGTTGGAAGCTCGGGCCCTTGCGGGGCGGTCGCGCTGCGACACTGGCTTCGTGACGAGATGTGACTGCACTGCAGATCACGAGATGGAAGCTCGGGTCCTTGCGGGCGGTTGCTGATGAGATACTTGCGGGACGGTCGCTGCGATGAGGCTAATTTGAGATGATGAGACCAACGTTGTGACATGGAGGATCTGGTTGCCTCGTGAGAGATTCATGTGGCAGTGCTGACGTCCGAAATGAGTACCGGCTCAGCAGAGCTTCCAATGTGAGATATTCCCTGCGAAGGTGTTCCCGAATGATGAGTCTGGATGAACAAACTGTAGACTTTGAGCCAGTATGTAATGAGGTGTTACGTCCTTCTTGGGAGTTGTGTGTCAACGTGGCCGGGGTTGGACTGACAGCCAAGACTATCTGCCGATATGGGAAAGGAGGGTTTGATGGGCTTTCCTGATGAGCGACAAGTCTGTCCGAATGTAGGTTCTAAAAGCCTCCGATGACCACCGGCCTAGGGCTTGGATCTGTGGCTGAGATAGGCCCTTTTGGAGGGCTGTGGTGGCTGCGCCTATGCGGAAGGAGTGACCGGAAAAGTTTTCTGCTGGGATTCCTGATTGGAGCAGGACGGCTTTGAGGTGCTTCTGGAACCAGAATCGTGAAGCCGGGCGATTATGTTCGTCGATAAAGAGGGGATCCGATAAGGTTGCTGTCCGGGGTTGCCTGTAGCGAAGATAGGCTAGGAGGGTTCCATACGGCTGAATCGGTGACTGGAGGTTAAATACATATATGAAATGGCCTCTCCTGGTCTGGTCAGTCTTACTTTGCTTAATCGAGTAAGAAATTGTCTCTGAATCCAGCACTTGAAGGTCATACACTGTGGGGTGGACCGCGGGGTCAAATTTGGATGTGGTTGAGAACTCTGAGCATCGTAGAAAACCGAAGAACGCCAATGTGAACATGGCGTCGAGTGTGCGCGCAACATGCTTTGAGTGGTATCCTTTTCGGAGGGTGGAGATACATTTGGTGAGAATCTCCAGGGTGATGGGTCTCCTAACATCTTGACGGGCGGGTTGGGATCTTCGAATGCCCTGGATAACCATTGATGTTTGAGAGCTTGCTATGGCCGGCGACGTAGAGTTGAAAATCAGTTTGTGGAAGAACTGGAGTCCGCTTAGGTATCCTCTGATGGAGCTGGCCTGAAGGCTATTGGCAGTGTTGAGAAATGAGATGAAGGAGGTGATGGTGAGGAGTGAAAAATCCGGGAAGGAAATGCTGAAAGTCCTGTGAAATGATTTGAAGCTTCTCCACGCCGTAAGGTATGATTGCAGGGTCCTTGGGGAAACTGCCTGAGTGATGGAATTGAGAGAGGCATCGAGAAGGTTGTGCAGCGGGTGATTCACTGAAAGATCAACTCCGAATAAGGTGGAACAGGGGTAGACACGGGGTCCGCTTCGGGTGCTAGCAGCTTAAACTTCTGCCAAAATCTGCGCTCTGACTCCGCTGGAGACTTGTGGAGGTTCCCACGCAGCCGCATTAGGAGGCGCGGGCATCGCGATCGCTGTAGCCAGTGAGAATGCTGGGCGTGCCTGTTGAAGAGCGAGAGAGGAGGAAATGGCGGCCGCTTGCGCGTCGTGCGGAGGCATGCTCGCGCTTACGTTGGCAGTGGCGCCGAAGAAATGAGGTCCAGAGACCGGAACTCTTGACTCTAGCGGAGGCATCCTCATGCTAGAAACGGATTCCGGCGCCGCGGGCCAGGAGCCTGGGGCGGGAAAGGCGGATCTTACAGCGGCCGCTTGTGTGTCTAGCGGAAGCGGGGTCGCGCTAGCAGCGGCAGCTGCACCGAAGAATTGTGCTCCTGAGACCAGTGCTTGTGTCCCTAGTGTAGGCAGCCTCGCGCCAGAGAAGTGTTGTTGAGCTGGTGCTCCTGAAGTTTTTTGGCCGGCCTTGCCAGGGGGACCCACTGCATTTGCTGTGATGTCGTGCGCGTAGAGCTGAGATGCCTCTGCCTGCCGGAGGTGCTTAACCGGGATGTCCGCGGCGTCCAACGCGACAAGTGCGCTACCTGGATTAGCTGGATGACTGCTGCGGCGTCTCGAGTGATGGAGGCCATGCCGAGCCGCGGCGGAAGATTGCTCTTGCCTGGAATGGACGGGACCCCTAGCCGAGCCTGACTCATTGTTGGCAGCCATACGGTCCGACCTGCCATGCGGGGCGTCTGTCTGGGACGACACGTAGAGGGTGTAAAGCTCTAATTTTGACATCCGCCTGCTGAATGGGACTTCCGCGTTGGTGAGGGCCTTATGAAGACTCTGGACCGTCCATTTGCGGAATGTTGGTATCTTGGGGTTTGCAGAGGCGTAAGACCTCGCCAGTGAATGAGGTGGAGATCGCGCTGGTGGGAGAGATGCCGAACCCTTCCGCTTAGATGCGCGCCGCTCCGAGCGGCGTGGCTGGCGGCACCAATGCGAAGCTTGGGAATCATCCGTAGAATCTAACTCTGAACTGGAGAGCTGGGGTGCGCATAATGGCGCCGAAGGATCTGGAATAACCGATACACTGTGAACTACTGGAGTCTCAGACATCGTAAAGGAATTTGACGATGTTTATCTGGCAAGAAGCATCAGGTAAGACTGCTTGTCTATTTATAGTAGAGGTTGCTTGACCTGATAGGGTAGGTGCTGTGATTGCTAATGATGTACCAGCCGAGATGGTTGTGCAGAGATTGCATGCTCGGCTGATAGGTATTGCTGGTGATTGAACGGCGTGCTGATTATATGCTTAGGTTCCTCCCGAACTTTGTTAATAAAACATCATTTATACTTTTATTTCCACTACATTTCATAAATAATTGTTTGTGTTTTTCACATATTATTCTTTCAACACTTAACTACATAAAAAATCTAGTGCTTTCTTAATTTTACTCCTGCTTTTGAAAGTGAAAGTAAATTTTAATGTACTAAGGTATAACGTAAATATAAAAATGGACACAAAGTTGTCCTGAAGTTAACTTCCGGTCTGTGGTTGGTTATAATATAACAATGTATTTGATATTAATTTATAGTAATATTACCTATGATTCATATTCTATTGTAAATTAATTTGATTAAATTTAAACTACCAAACATTGATTGATTCTTTGCACCGGTCTACCGGAAATTAAGTTTGGTCCACGTAACGTTATGTTGTTGCTGCTGAAACGTCTATATTATTTAGTAAATTTTTACCGAAGTAAAAACACTGATAAAATACAGATACTTGATAAAATACTTAAGTACTGTCCCCTGAGTCTGAACTGGACATTAAGTTCTGTGAAAAGACTCTACCAGGTCTCACCTCCCACTTTGTTTCTTCCAGTCTGGGACCCAGTTGAGTCTGCTCTCTCTCAAAAGATGCACATTTCTTCTCCAGTGACTCTCTTTCCTGCAACAGTTGGGAATAGTCCTCCTGCAGTTTCTTCTTCTCTTGCTGCAGCTGGAACACCTGCAGCTGAAGAACCTGCTGCGCCCGTTGGGCCTTCAACTGCACTTGCTTCATCTTTAATGCGCAACTCTGCCGGAGATCCTCCATTTCCTGCTCACAGCGCTTCTGTTTCTCTTCATACACCTGTAGAAAAGAACATGACAGGATTCAAGATTTATATTTTGTCTCGGTGATCTATTGTATTAGATCATCCAAATAGCACCAACAGTTTATAGAAAACTGTATGTTTAATTATCACCTGACAGATAGCTGCTTCATTCTCATCCAGGTTGTCCCTGAGTTGCTGTAGCTCCAAGTCTCGTTCCCTCAGTTTCTCCTCTAGTTCACGTATGACCCCTTCATATCCTTCCCCCGGAGCCGGGGACCTTCCACACGATCCACTGTCTGACAAGGGTTGGCCTCTGCCACTTAAAGACCCTGTGCTCTTACTTGATGACGATCGGCCGCTGTCTGAATTAGAGTGTCCGTGGCCACCGCCGGGGCGTGTTTCCATATTCCCATTGGGTACCTCACTCTGTGCAAGGCTGTACCCCGTGCTGCTGTAGGTGGGCAGGCTGGAGAGCGAATTGCGTCCCGAGTCTGACATGGTACAGGATTGGCTACTCCTTGCGTTGCGTCCAGCGCTGTAAGAGTTCCGCTTCTCGGCACAAGGCAACCCTGCTCCAGCACCAGGAAGTAAGATGTTGAGACTGCCCTGGCTTTCAGACATATTGCCCCCTGGACGAGGTGACAGGTACTGCACGGAATTACGATTCTTGGGGACCACAGGCTTAAAGGCAGTGGGACGGATCAATATCTTCTCCATACTCTGTGATGAAAAACAGGACTTTGTGATAACACACTGACTACCTTAATGCTCAAAACAAAATCACAATGGAATCATCTACATTTACATTTACATTTACATTTAGACATTTAGCAGACGCTTTTATCCAAAGCGACTTACAAAGAGTTTAGGAGCAATAAGCAAAAGTTCATACAGGACTTCTACTCTTGTGGAGGACTCTTGCAGTACATAGTCATGGTATAGTTTGTGACTATAGATAAGATTAAAAGTGACCCCAAAATGAAAATTCTTTCATCATTTGGTCCCCTTTAGTCATTCCAAACCTGTATGACTCAATGGGTGAAAAGCTAGTAGGCAGAGTGACAATAAAGGGATAGTTCACTCAGGGATAGTGGAACACAAAAGCAGATATTTTGAGAAATGTCTTTGTGGTTTTGTGTCTGGACAGTGGAAGTCAATGTGTGCTAATGTTGATCGGTTACCAACATTCTTCAAAATATCTTCTTTTGTATTCTACTAAAGAAAGAGTCATATACAGCTTTTAATGACATTAGGGAGAATAAAAGATAAAAAAAAAGATTGTGTGAAATATCCCTATATGGTCACTCTGCCTACTAGCTTTTCACCCATTGAGTAAGCAGTTTTTGAATGAGGCCTCATTTATTGTTAGAGACTGTAAATGAGATCTGTCATAGATTAGATGTATAAGGTGTGATGTCATAAATAAAATTGATGGATTGCTTTATCTTTGAGCACAGAGATTAAAATTTCACACAATCAATAGAAAAACAGCAAAACAAACATGCACCTATTGTCTTTTATTAAAGGAATAGTACACTCCAAATAAGAAAAACATTCAAGGCACACCCAGACTCACCTTTTCCAGCCTGCCTGAAACTGGAACGAGCTTTGGAGGAGGACCACCAATGTTCCCATTCATGCCCCTGTTATCAGGAGGCTCTTCGGTATCGCTGCACGGACTGCAAGCGGACACGTGATTATCATTCCAGTCACCCACCGACTCATCGTTCAGATAGCCGTAGTTACCATTGCCAGCAGAGATGAGTGCAGACGATTTAGTTTTAGTGGGTAAAAGAGGCTGGTTGTTGAGGAGCTGCTCCTGCGAGCTGGCGCTGCGGAGCGTTCCATCTTGCTGTCTGAAACAGCTGGTGGCTGGTGTGGGTTTTCTATACTTAGCACCATAGTCGCTGACAGCTCGGCAATGGCGCTCCTGGTAGGTGCGTCCAGAAATGAGGCTGCTGACGGAACCCATGGTTCCTGCCACAGCCACAGGGGGGGAATGAGACACTGAGTAGCACTGCTGGACGTCAGCGCTGGTTTCAGTGGGCACAGGCCGAGCTTGAACTAGAGCCATGGCGAACACTCGCCCAGGACATATAATCTGTAGAGAGATACAAGAAGAAGAGATTGAGTTTGTACATAGATCACAGAGGGTTGATTTCTACGTTCCTTTAGCTCAGTTGGTAGATAATAACTAATGAAACGCCCAATTAAAAAGAGATCGGCAAGCATTAGCCATGAGTTATGTGTTTACGAGGTAGCATTTCATCTGCTATATATTTAGCTTGCTTCTGTGTGCTAAGAGAAGTCTCACCATGTGGAATAATCTGCAAAAAGTCTGCCAGTCCAATCAATTCCAAACACATCAAGTGCACTTCATAGCACACTCCCAAAGCACTTCAAAGTGCATTCCTTACTGCCACACACAAAAGAAACACACAGATCTGAGTTTCAGGAGAGATCAAGCTGCCCTGACTGCAGCGGCATCCCAATGACCCCTACCAGAACGACAGAAAGAAAAACGATAAGGTTACTCACGTAACGTCGGTTCCCTGAGATAACGGGAACAAGCATAGCGTTTAGCAAATGAGAATGGGACTCAGGCTGCTGTCTTTCTTTGGGATGAGGAAATGGTGGCTGTAAAACCCTGACTCGCTATGAGCCGTGGGAACTTTCTCCACAGCGCCTTTCTATAGAAGGGCTTGTTCTTCTGTTCTGAGGTTGTGTGTGCGACTGTCGGAAATCGAAGACTGTTATATGCCCCCGAACCGGGGAGGCCTGTGAGCGAACTGAAGCGGGTGGCCATTTATCACCTAGTTTATGATCCATTCTAAAAATGCCATATGGGTTTCGCTCTAACAGCGATAGTGGGTTGCGAGCGCGTAGCGTGCCCATAACCTACAGCTTTTGTATCATGTCTAGCGCCTTGATAAAAACAGAGGACCGGCACAGGGTCAAGCATCAGCCGGGGACCTCTTACCCTGGGAAGACTGGCACACTTTGCCGGACCGGAGCGCTTCAGATCAGGTTCCACTCTCGGCTGCTGCTGGGGCTGTGGTGGTTTGGGATGTTGTTGCTGTGGCGGCGGTTTTGAACGGGTGGTATCAGCAGAAGGACCCACCCTCTTCGGAAGGCCGAACAAACCAGCCGGGGATACGGGAGCATCAAGGAAGTCCACACAGTTGGCGTCCTTGATGTCCGTCAGATTTAACCACAAGCGGCGTTCCACACCACCATGTCCATGGCTTGTCCGACTGCTTTGTCAGCCTCTTTGTCCGAAGCGGCTCAATCGTCACACTACCAGGCAGGGAAAGAACTTTATCTGAACTTGTCTGCAATCGCTGCTGCCCAAAAAAGGAAGGGCCCAAATGCCATTGATCTATGATTTTTTTCACAGACATTAACAAATATGTTTCAGTATCAGATAAAACAGGAGTTTTCCCAAAGCGTTTTGCTCAACGTAATGCAAAGTGAACCGTATCGAAAGGGAACAAGTGTATCAACATCAGTTTGTCTCAAACTTTTTCTAAGAAATTCCCTTTTTCTTCTCTCGTCCATGTTTTTCAGCAGCCCCCACATGCCATTTTAGCTGAGGTCAGAATTCTGAGGTTGAAGTGCCAGACATCAGCATGGGAGGACATTGTTTCTGTAACCATCACACTGTCCTTCTGCTGACTGTGTTTTCTTATGTTATGCAGATTTTATTGGTGATGTTCTACTGGTCTTGATGAAAATTGTTCTCTTATATATTGTCGTTCCAGTACTCGTTTCTAAATGATCACCATAAAACACAACTATGACGCTTCACCCAACAATTCATCTTGCATCCGAAATCGGCTACTTCCATAGAATCATACAATATAGCAGCAAAAATAAGTTGAGTCACAAATAGTATGTCCGAAACATCAGCAGGTGAGAAATACCCAGATGGTCTACTGTTTCCGCCGAGATTTGTGAGTGTGCATTGGATGGACAACGGACACATTTCAAAAGATAATCAAACAAAAATAGCAGAAAACCTTAAGCCGGATGTCCATTTTCAAATATAAGTACCAATAAATGAATTTCTCATGACTAAATTATGTTATCAATGCGTACGTAAAGATTGTCATAGCATACGGGTCATTTGACGAAAAAACACCTGAAGGATATTTTTCCAGTGGAAGGAAGGCTTTAAATTACATTGTTACATATTTTTCAGCTTTAATATTTGTATTGTGTGGTAATCGTTTAATAAAAGCAATAAGGTAGTTTAGGCTATAGTGGTTTATCGTTAATAAGTCACGGCTAAAGGGTGTTGTTAGGCACGATGCGTCACAGCACAGCCTCTACGATATGTTGTTATCTAATGTACTCATGCTACAAATGGTGAAGGGCCAGGGATCTGTACACCTTTAGTACAAGTATAACTGTTTGAGAACAATCATTTCATTCAGCATCCTTAAACATATAGTATACACAAACATAATATGAAAGTCTTTAATGATTCCAGGATTAGCACACTATAAGTAAAAAATAAATAAATGTTGAACAAAATAAGTCCATGTGAAGAGTGTTATGACAATGGCGATCTTCCTTCCTGAGCTAGAAATGTGGATATTACAGTAATATTACCAGCGGAATATTTGGATGGGAGAGTGAAGTGAACGAGATGAAACACTTTTGAGTTTGAGAGAGAGAAGTGAGGGGAATAGCGTGACTCGTTCACAGTAACAGTTTCCAGGGCGGCTCTCTTCGAGTGCTTACGCACATGGTTCCACTAACGTGGCTATCAGGTATTTCTGCCTCACTGCTTCTTAAGAAGTATGTTCCTGTAGCTATTACAGCTCTCAAACTGCTCTGCGGTTGTGCCCCAAACCACAATAGTTAAGACCTTAATGCAAAAAACGGCAGCAAAAGGGTTAATAATGGAAATGGTGCATCTAAAATGTATTGGAAGCCATGATCATTTTACATTTTGACCATACTGGATGCAGCACGACGCAACACGACAACCCATTAAGAGCAAACCGTTGTCGTATTGGACACGGTGTTAGACTCTGCACAAGCACAACATTGAATGTTCTCTCAAAGCTTGTGATAATATGATGAAAGACCCCCACACAGTGTCAGCCCCTATAAACCCTGTAAACTTCAAACCAGTCAGTCTGAGACGCCTCCCTGCTGAATGACCCTTGGAAGTTGCTCCTCTGTTTGCGCTCTTCACAGTTTGAAATCACAAAAGTCAATTTTCCAGTTACTTGCCTCCACCTTTCCAAAGGTTTTTACCAAGTCTCCTACACTGCAAAAAATGACTTTCTCACTTAGTATTTTTGTCTTGTCTTGCAGTATAAACGGCTAAAATTTCTTGAATCAAGATGCATTGTCTTAATGACAGAATGACCAAAGAAAATAAGTCTTGTTTTTAGAAAAAAAAATATGAAATTTAAGTGAATTTGTGCTTTAAACAAGCAAAACAAATCTGCCAATAAGATAAGAAAAATAATCTTGAATTTACTGACTAAGAAAAAGGTAAACCTTAATTCAAGATTGTGTTTCTTACCCCATTGGCAGATTTACTTGTTTTAAGCACAAATTTTCACTAAAAAGAAGACTTATTTTCTTAGGTCCTCAAGAAAATGCATTTTGATTATTTTCGGATAATACATTTCAATACATAGAAAAGCGATAATTCAACTAAATGTTACTTTCAGAGTGATGCAGTTTTGCATTATTAAAGCATACTCCGCCCCAAAATGAAAATTCTGCCATGAAATACTCACCCTAAATTTATACGATAACCCTAAGACCTCCGTTCATCTTCGGAACACAAATTAAGATAGTCTTAATGAGGTCCTGAGGGGAGCTTTCTGAATCCCCCCATGGACTGCAACGCAAGTGGTTCCGAGCTTAAAGTGATGAGGAAACTTTTTGTGCGCAAACAAGAAAATAAAGAACATGTTCCTGATTTCCGCATCAGTCTACATAGTTTATGTGGTAGAACAAATATGGTACTGCCAAGTAAATGTAGAAGCCTGATAAAACAATCTGACTGATTTAGAGGGTTTTGCATCAGAACTCTTCATATGCATTTGAACATATGTCATGCTTTATCATCCTACGACTGAATGCCCAAACAAACATGTCTCTTTGATGTCCTCTCTGTTTAGACAGTGAGAGAATAGTGTGGCTGCTGCTCCAGGTGTTTCCAATCAAATTTCACTGTAAATTTGGGCTGAAATCTCGCGATGACAAGTCTTAAATAGATCAGCTGCAGCCGGAAAGGATTAGCGGCGGGGTGTGAATCTCTTTGGGATCGTGGAGCTTCTCTGCGGAGTCTGGATCAGAAGAGGGTGAAAATGCCAGCATTGAGCCTGGAACCCAGCAGAGCTCTAAATCTCTGAGCAGAAATCCCTAAACCCTTAATCACATTTGGTCTCTGTTTGGTTCAAGTGTAGTTGCAGGGCAGGATATTTGATGTGTGCTCAGATCCTGATCAAAGCCTCTTCCCATGGAGACGTTAGACATGACATTGGGGCATCCAACACCGAAGCCTTTGTTCTGATAACGGCAGGATTTTCCTTAGCCGTGCATAGAGGTTTGTTTTTACTTGATCGCGTTATTCATTATTCTTGACTGATATTTTTTTAGGTCAAAACGAGTCACCTTTTGACGTCTCAGACAAAATGTAATCACAAAACCCTTACAGGCACACATACACTGAAACGAATGAAACTGGAGAGCGGAGGAGGCAGCAAAACGGAAATGCTGACCTCATCGAGCACCTCATCTGATTGTTGGAAATGAAACCACACATCCTCATTAACACTGTGTGTGTGTTCCCTAAAATAGAGTGGACGAAAGTACATGCTTGGCTAAATTTGCCATCTAAACAAATGAGACAATTCACAAGAATGACTCATTTGCTCTGTTCCAAAATATAGTGAGGTGCCTAATGAGGAAGCATTTTAAGACATCATTGGGTGTGATCCCAATATAATCTAAGCATCTTGCTTCCCAAGATACATGTTTTCATTTTCATTTCATCAAGGCACAACGGTATGCGTTCTTCACAAAGAAGCCAGAATGCATTTCAACAAATCCCTATATCAAAGGTGGTGGAATTCTGATAGTCTTCTAGTATTTTAGTCACATGACATTTCTTTAATCTTCATTTTCATGTAATCATCCATCTTTCAATTACTTATAAAGTCATGCTTTTTTATTTCTTGAATGAAACCTCAGATTCATTCCGTCTTTCTAGTTTCTTTATTTCTTATCCTGTTCCTGCAGTTACTTTCATTCAACCCCTTAACCTTTCCTCATACATCCTGTCCTCTCATATCACGGCAGATCTCTTCATCAGGTCTTTTACATTTCGCCAAACAGGGGTCATATGTGTAAACTAGTGTACTGTAAGTTAAAGATAAGAATCACAATGTCATGCATCAGTCACACGTCCGAAGCCCCCTGTGGGCTCTGACCGGCTGTTCAGCAACCTGCGGCCCGCTCCGACACTTCCTGCCAGCTGCACTCTCATTGTCCCCCTCTATCAGATAAAACACACAATGCTTCAAAAACATTCATGGTTAAAGAGTACCTAGCATATGTTTTTTTAGGCCCTACTTTGGTTTATGGAGTGTCCATCAACAAGTTTATGTACATACAATGTGTTTAAACACTATAATGTCGTAATAATAGGCAGTTAGTCATACCTTACTTCTTGACTGACTTTCAAATGATTCGTTCCGCGATTCATCCGTCTAGGCCCCGCCTACCCGCTAACCTTGTGTCTCGTGATTGATCAGATGGTGTAGTCTGTTGTTATTGGTCAAACGCATTCATCATTTGTCGTAAATAGAAACCCCACTACCATCATTACAGGAATACGGTTTACATGTGTTTGGATGTCATGTATATTATATGTGTAGCTAGAGATGGCGGCGATTTTACCGTACCAATTTAAGCGCGAGTCTGACGAGGAAGCATCAGAAGACGCTAATCTACAACAAACTCCACCACGACTGGAGCAGGATGTTTGTCAGTGGAAAGTGACAACTCTTGTCATAAAAACTCCCAGTGTGACAACATGCATGTTGTGCTTTTGCTCATCAATGAAATAAAATATATATTTTTTCTTAAAATACTGTTAATACGTTAGTAATAATATTATTTCGTCTTAACTGTGTGTTGTCATGGTACTTAGAGCATATCAGAAAGTGGACGTTATGAAGAATGATATATATGAAACCCAAATATATAGGTGCATGTTCGGCAAATGTGTCAAAATGCAAAGTTAATAGCCAGATAAACAAACTGTAACACCCCAGAAATAACGGTACATGCTAATGTAGCTAAACACAGACATAAGGTACAAAAATATTTCTTGAAGTTAAGACAAAAAAGCTAACAGGTCCAAATAGAGTTGGCATTGCCCCCCATTTCAAGGATCGTCATTTCACATACCCTGCAGTGAACGCGCCAATATTATTAAACCAATTTTCGGTGAAATGACGCGCGCACAGTACAACCCTGGGGTTACACTCCTTTGGTATCGTTTGTAAAATTGTAACCATTTTTCCCTCAGACGTTCTTCCTTTGGTAGTTGAAATAAGACCGTAGAACACAGGTTCTAGACATGATTCACACGCATCACGAACGAGTGACAGATACGTTTTCGCGTCAGTCTCAGCAAAACGTAGGCGGGGACTATGTTTAGTGACGTAGATATGCGGGTGTACTAGTCCACGTCTCGTTTGTGTGATTCAGAGACGACTCCCATTTTTAAAAGCAAATAACTTTGTTATTTATTCACCTTTGTACTTACAACTTGGCAGACAGCTTACCTTCAAACATGGCAACATAACAGACTGCATGAAATGTCATTTTCATGATCTCATGCTACCTACTCTTTAAAGTGAAAAATAGATCAGCCTTAAAACAAAATATACAGTGAGGGATCTGTGATACATTTTTGGGATCTCTGATTAGGTTGCTGCAATTACAAGGTGTCTTCTACCACACATTTATTATTTATATGGGATAGAGAGTAATTGTGGTAATTAAGTTAAATAACATACACTTGATATTTAGGAGAGGATAAAGGAAATGCGCAATGCACGGTGACTACGCAAAACCAAATAGCCTGATCTATCAGTTTTACCAATTAGACACTATTATTAGAAATACCAGAAGAACAAATATAGCAGTAACACGTGGCAAAGACTCCAAAGTGCTGAATGTTGCTGTGCACAGCACTTATATCTCTGGGTGGATAGAAACATAAAAAATGAATGGCTTTCATTTATTTTTTAACCAGGATGATTTTCTTCCTGATCTTAACAACTTGTCCGTCTTAAGTGTAACGGAGTTTAAATTGCTGATTTAACCGTTATGCGGTCTTCCTTTGGCATGTACACTCATGGTCTCTAAAGACCCCATGTAACAAAATGATTGTCTTTCTTCTAACAAATGTGATTTTACACTGTTGATTAAGGTTTTTACTCCACATTTGTGCAGATTTCGCAGAATTTATGATATTTATAAATTTTATACAAATAATAAAAGAAATGTAACAGGTAAACAGTGTTTTACGTAAAATTCATGTTATTAAAGACCCACATTTCTAACTTTCATTCAAGGGATAACATGGATAATTTGACATGGCTTAGTGAAAGATTTTTGCCCATAGTTTAGAAAATACCGTTTTAAAAGTAAAAAATATCACTTTTACCATTAGATGGCTGCAGAGCTCCACTATTTTTCAATAATGTTACATTATGATAAGAATCAAACCTGAACAAGATGTTACAAAGAGAAAAGAGTGAGCCTTTTGAGCTTATCATTTATTTCAATCATCTGTTTTTCATATAATTCTTTAAATTTAATCTCATCATCAGTTACTAACTTTAAAAGTACAAAAAATCAACAGAAATTAACTGTTATATTACATATTGAGTACCAATACCCAACATGAACAACAGAATGCAACATCAAAATGCAATACATTTTTTGCAAATAAAGCAGTAAAGAATAAAAACAGTTAATGGTAAAAAAAAACTGTAAATGGTGAAAAAATGACCAACTAGGAACTAAAATTTGTGATTTCATCTCATACAGTCTTGTTTATCCATCAGTGCACTGCAGATAGTAGGCAAGGTCTCTCTCTCTCTCTCTCTCTCTCTCTCTCTCTGTTTGAGCGTGTGTGACAGGGCTGTAAAGTGAGCGTATTTGTTGTTCTAAGTTTATTTACTATAGTAAGGTTAAAAATACTATAGAACCCAAGAATTTCACTTTAGTGAAATAATTACAATATTATAATTACTATAGTATACTAAAGTTTTTTATGGACAAATTATTGAAAAATACAGACCTTAACAATTAAAAAGGAAAAATTGAATTTAGGAAAAATGTAAAATTATATTGCCCTAGTTTATCCATCTGATTGTAACATTAATGTCCTTTGTCATTTACTTGCCTATTTATGTGATAAACCGCACTTTTTATACTTGTGCTACAACTATTTGGCCTGTGCTACAAAACTTTAAACCTCTGTTGCATCGGTGCAATGTAAACGTTAAAAAATTAACGTACAGGCCTGTGTGAGCATGATCATTTTGCATTGTGGATTTTATGCGTTGTTTCTGATTTTGAGGACCATGAATGTGACTTTTTTGATTTTTTTAAATTAGTTTAGCAAATGTCATTTTTGTGTCAAAAAGTCCCTGAAGTCCGCAAAGAAGATGGACTTTAAAGGGATAGTTCACCCAAAAATTAAAATTCTGTCATGAATTACCCACTCTATAATTGTTTCAAACCTGTATACATTTCTTTGTTTGTTTGAACAAAAAAAAGAGAAAGATATATGCAGAAATGCTTGTAACCAAACAGTTCTTGGCCAACATTGACTACCATAGTAGGAAAGTGCCCCAGAACGGTTTGCTTTCACACATTCTTCAAAATATATTCCTTTGTGTTCAACAGAACAAATAAGTAATTTTTCCTTCTGCTCCAAGAACTGTTTGACTACAAGTATTCTTCCAAATTTCTTTCTCTGTGTTCATAAGAACAAAGAAATGTATACAGATGTGGAATAACTCGAAGGTGAGTAAATGATAGCAGAATTATTATTTTTGGGTGAAATATCCCTTTAAGCAAAGAGAAAGCATTATATTTATATTTATAAATATAATGTGATTAATTCTGTGATGATCTAAGGCCAGTGGGATCCAAACAGATCAAAAATGGCTTCTAAATGTATGTGACAGTGTGAATCTACCAATAATGGTGTATAGGATTCAGCATCAGCATTAAAAATGTTTTGTCCTTATCAGCTAATGTGCTATATGATATAGACATGAAATTAAATAAAATGAATGGCATCACCAACTATTTACTGCTATCATGGCCAACAGTCCACTGGCTCACTACACAAAAAGGATGGTTAGTCATGAATGACGCATTTTAAATAAGGGAGTTAATGGAGCATAAGAGAGGGAGTCACTGCCATTGGTGAACTTTTAGAGATCCTCCTCAGTGTGTTCTGAATTGATCATACAGACACACATACAGAATTCTATGATCTTCTCTTAAGTCTATTTTTTTACAGATCATTCTGAACGACAACAATGACTCACTTATTCCAATTCCACAGCCTCCTTGTTGTCTGAGAATGAGAATTATGCTTTTTGGCACACATACAAAAGCACTGAGTGTGTTGTCATTTCTAATGTGTGTACATTTTTGCATTTCAGGGAAAGACAGCAGAATGAGATCACAGAGCTGACAGAGTGTGTTTATATGATGTATTGATAAGAACGTCTTTCAAACTTTTATTAGGAAATCTTATCTGGTAATGTATCATTGTGTTTATGCAGAATACTGTATATGTGTAGTAAAGTAAAAAAATAGAATATATATTTTCAGCTTTCATGACGAAAGTATTGAGGTGCACAATTTATGGACCAGCCAAAACCCTAATTCAATAAATGATGATAATGTCTAAACACAAATGTAAAACCCCTAATACAACACAAAAGCAGAGATTTAGGCCCAATCCCAATTCTGTTTTCTTCGGATTTGCTTACCCCTTAACCCTTTCCCTTTGGCAAGGGGAAGGGCTGAAAACATTCCCCTAAGAAATGGGACACCACGACTACACTGTCTTACGTCACTATAATACGTCACTGCTAGCTCCTACGGAGATCCAGTGATGTTTATCACAAACGTACGAGATGCTGCTATCAGCTGTAGTCATATCAGTTTCGCAGATTGCAGCCTAAAAGTGATCCCCACCCTTTTTTCTTAAAAAAAAACAGTGCACCACACACGCTTCCATTCGCTGTCTCCAGAGTGTTCAAATCCTTATTAAACCCAAAATAAAAACTTAAATTATCCTCGCATGAGCAGCCATGTTGGAAAATTTCATACCCCTTTGAGGTCCCAAAAAATCTTGGTTTGAGAGGCTATATGGCCCTTACCCCTACCCCTCCAACCAAAAGAGAATCGAGACAAAAAAAATGTAGTAGGGGTAAGGGCTAGAAATGGGATTGGCCCTTACACCTGCATATGGTTATGCCTGTCCTACCCATTGTTTAATGGAATCCCTGTAATCCCTCTTTTCCAACTCTATTAATTGTGTCTTCTGTTGCCGATACGCTGGATCAGATTAAAAGCGGCGGGGAAACAGTGCCTGTGGAAGAAGCATTATTGGTCCTACTGGTTTCATTGCCAACCTGTTGCTGTTACAGGCTTTTAGCTCTGTTTGAGGCTGTTGCCATGGCACTTGAGGCCAACAAAAACACTGCCGGGGGTGAAAAAGAGAGAGAGGAGGAGGAGCAAAAGTTTGCAACAAACAAAGAGAGAGAACTCTACACAGAAGAGAGGAAAGAGAGAGAGAAAAAGACATTAAAAAGTCACAGGTGGAGAGTGAGTTCACATGCAGAAACCGAATGGAGGAAAAAGATGAAAGGAGTAAAAAAAATATGGATTCCATTAAAGATTTAGTGAGCGAGAGAGGGAAACTCTGTAAGTTTAAGGAAACAGCGCGCTGGTCGGCTCTTTAGCATCTCAAAGCATATGGGCTTTATTAAGCCCCCCTTGAACTGAGGCCCGAGTCACCACACAAACCTTCAGAACACAACTAGGCTCTCCTGTCTCTCTGTCCGAGCCTCCCTGGGCATCCAAATCCAGCAGGCCTTTCACAAGAGTGCGGGCTGACTCAAAGTCTAGAATGAGATGCAGCAGGCGCCCTTCTTCAACACAATACCACACAGAGGCGCTGCCATCTGGACTGACACTAACTGCCAATCTACACCATACATTTAGTTTCACCCAGTGAGCAGTGCTGGAGCCACTGGCAAAGGCCCAGACGCCAGCCGTGGTGCCCGTTACTGAGCCCCTGACAGCGGGAGAACCGTCCCTTGTTCTGACTGGCATAAATTACTTTGTATACTTTGTTCTTAAAAGTCATTTCTTAAATAAAACTATAATCCCCCACATCAAGATCACAAAGTATATGAAATTGTGGCAGGAGAATTTAACTAGAGGTATTAAATACTTGCTAGTATTCTTATAGACGGTTTCAGCGGGAACAACATAAACGTTATTTGGCCCAAACTTAACTTCTGGTAGACCTAAAGAATAAATAACTGGTGAGTAGTTTTTAATTAATTCAATACAATTAATATACAAAAATATTGATATGGAATAATATGAATCTAAATTAAATAGAAAATAAATTGTTATATTATAACCAAACAAAGACTGGAAGCTAACTTCGGGCAAGCGCATGCGTCCGATGAAACCGTCTTTACCACTGTTAAACTGAGACCTAAACAGTTCTAAACAGATCTTTTGGTCAAAATGTTTGTGCAAAAAATAACTGTGGCACTGTGCAACAGAATGTGTCAGAATTGTTTAACAATACAGTAATTGTCTGTGTTTGTAATCTGAATTTTGTCTGTGAGATTTTAATGGGTTGATGACTACATTAAGACACATTCTTGATAAATTTAACCCATTTCTTGGCATATACGTCAATGTTTGCAAACAGCAGAAAATCATCAAGCATTAGACCGGGCATGTAACAATAAGCAGCCAGTCGTTTTCCGAGTCAGCTGCTCTTTTGCCACGGAAAGAATTTCCAACCGCTAATGATTATTCAGTTCAGTCCGGTGGTCAGAAACAGACACAGCAGCACAGAGAGGAGCTGTGACTCCACCACACTGTTATTACTGCTGGAAAGGCCATTCTGAAGAACTGCTGATGGGACGGTAATGTGCACTGGTACTTACTCAGTACTATTGTGTACTTGCTCCTGGTCAATGAGTTTTGTCTTAAAAATTATATTGATCCACCAGAGAAATGAGGAGGCCACAGAGCCATCTGTTCGGAACAAGGATAGGACAGATTGTTCTGTTTTTTTATAAAGACTAAATAAGGACAAGCTATTGCCCAGCAGAAACGACAGTAAGCTAATACAGATGTGTCTCTTTTTAGGTTTCTCATTGCTTAATGTTTTCAATAAAAGAGAAGGTAATCCTGTATCTTTATTCATTGGATTGTACTCTATTATACCACGGTACGGAGAGATTGTAATTTACACGTACCATGATATTAACATGGTACACTATGCCCTGTCCAAGAATTAGGCCTCATAAATATGAAAAATAAAACATTAAAAGGCATATAAATGAAAAAAGGTCTGAAAAATGAAACAGACCATAGATTACATTTATTATATAGATGGATTCGTGTCTGAGTCTTCTCAAAATGGCTTCTCCTTTTCAACCAGCACAGAGAGACAGATAAACAAACTTGTGGCCTTTTTTTGACAAGCCATAATAATCACTCTCACGATCAAACCGAAATGTGTGCGCAACACAAACTGCAGTCTGGGAAAAGCGGCACAGCGCACATACCGGTAAATTAATTCCACGCCGATGCTTACATAACCAGCGTGACCTCAGACAAACTATGCCAGCGTGAATATGTACTTCATCTCGAAACTGCATAGATGGTGAACCACGCAGGAGCCACAAACAGACCAACAGAAAACAGACAGTCTTAAATATGATTTTGAAACTCGCAAACGCGCCGCAGCGAAAGCAGCCGCAGAGGGATGCGGATGTTAAGTCAGTGTCCCACCAGATTCCAGACAAACTCAGACGGAGAGGAAAAGAGTGGCATGGAAAGTTCTGATTCAGTGAAGTCAGATGAGACCGACTCTGTTAATGAGCTCTCCCTCTGTATATACGTCTGCAGGAAGCTACAGCCTTATATAAATACTTGCCACATAGAGACATCTCATAAAAGGAAACAGGAGAGAAGAATAAAGGGGGAGAGCAGAGGAGATGAGAACAGGAAAGAGAATAGAAGAGAGATCGCAAGTGTTTGGGAAGCCATTTTGAATCCAAACTTTTTTGTCACTACAAAGACTGTTGAGCTGACAGCATTCATTTCAAAGCCCTGAAACATATGGAAGTGATTTAACTCGTCTATTATTTTCCGTCTCACTGACGCAAGCACCTTTCCCCCTCCAGGTGATCTCATCTGGAGTCTGCGTGCCGCTGACATGCGCCTCTATTTCTGGCTTTTACTGTATAAGAACGTACCAGTGCGCTAAGTCACACAAATCAGAGCTCTCAATAAACTTGGGAGCGGTGGAATCAAAGCTTCGTCCCATTCTGATACAAAACGATAGATAGACAGCACGCTGTGCAAGAGGCTTATCACTGTTTGAATAGTTTGAAGAAGCTTCGTGTAAGCACGGAGTGAGGAAATCTTGCTCTGTGTGTGTGTTGGCAGTCAAATGCTCCAATCTAGGCTAGCTGCTCATATATACAGTGCTGCTCTTCAATCTCTGTTATTCAAAATACCACTAAATTCACTTCCGAAACATTGTATTCAAGCAAAAAATTGGACAACTTTATCTTACCTCCATTTAAAGAAAGGTTGTGTTAAGAACAACACAATCAGTGGGATCTAGGATAACACACAAAATGTATTGTCTTTAACCAGATACTTTTTGTGTTTTTTCTAGGATAACACATTTCCTGTTACTTCTAACTCAATGTCCCTGTTGAGAAACTGCATATGCTGGTGAGGTATGTTTTGATGATGGTTTGCTGGTTTGTGCTAGTATAAACTGGTCTTGTGCTGGTTTAAGCTGGCCGTGTTCTGGTCCTGGTCAAACCAGCATCAAAACATACCTAACCCAGCATATTCTGTTTTTTTCAACAGGGGTGTGGTGACCCCCTTATTTATTTAACACTAAATTGTGTTAAACAGCTGGACACAAACAATGTTGTTAATAATGAACACATCCCTTTTGAGAGGGTCAATTTTGTAAATTAAATGTGGTCACAAGGTCTTCCTCACACACTTGTATCGAAAACAAACATTTGAGCCATGCATCAAAACAAACCAGCAATAAAGTGTAACAACTCCAACAAGCCATATACTCTTTATGATTTGTGTCTTTGATCTCAAATGTTTCTCCTGACAGAAATTAGATCAAATGGAGAATTTTGCGTATTTCTCAGATTAACCTGATGACAAAAAACACCATCGATCTCAAGAGTTTCAAAAGAGATCTCAACAATGTGAGATCTGATCCCACAATCTAATGTTTACCTTGATGGGTCTTAATATGAATTAAATTCTTAAACTATTCTTCCGAAACCAACTTATCTGAGCTGTGCTATCCACTCAATATGGCTCGATCCTCTTACTGTGTGTCAACAAATTTCTGTTTTGTTTGTTTTCATTCTTACAAAAAACATCTGAGAGAAAGCTAGTCTCCTACTAAAACCAATATAAACTGAGAATTCTGTGTCTTTTGAGCTATTTCTCAACCTTCCACTGGTTAACAGCCAACATGCACATTGTCAAGATACCACATCAAGGAAGACTTTTCTCTAAAAAGTCTCTTCTATAACAACCTATTTTAAGACACAACACATCTCTCAGTAACAATGCTCCAAAACTCCAAAGTAAATAGGAGACCCTAACCCGAGTGCTTTCAGCTTTAAGAAAGTTAATCATTCATTTCACATCCCTTCAAAGCCCTGAGAGCGCATTGTGAGGAGCTGTGGTAATCTGAACTCGCTTGCTTTTAGAGAGTGTAATAAATACAGTTGTGTTACTGACGTACCCATGGTGCTCTGCATGGCTGCCTCCTCGCGTCTGTCCCGACTGTCCTGGAGGTACAATCCCACCCCGCTCACAGAAATCTGTAGTCTTGCTTCTTCAATCTCAGTCACACACACTCATTCTCTCTCACACATTTCCACTCCTCTTCCTCGCGCCAAAGTTTCCTCTCTTGCAGTTCACTCTGAAAGCCCCTTCCTCCGTGTCCTGTCCTCTCCTCCGCTGCTTGTCGTGACAGCTCCACCCCCTTCTCCTGCTACCCTCCTCCCTCTCTGTATGTGGCCCCTTCTTACTCAACCACCCCCATCCTCCTTACACACATTTAATCCCTCCTCATGCACACTCCTCCGCTTCACTCATTCCTCCACATTTTACTCTCTGCCTCTCAGTCTTGCACTCAGACTGCTTACATAAAAGTTTAATTCGGTTAGACTAAAACAATAGTTAAGTGATTTAAAACGTTTAAATGCTTAGACTGAAATCATATCAATCAGTTCCTGCAAGCCAGATTCAGAACACCACACCACAATTGACCCACATGCGGTAACACTTGACATGAATTTGGAAAGTTCTGCGAACTTTAGGCGAAGTTTACTGTAATAATAACATACATATACTGCAGTTGAAAAAATTAACTATATTAGTCATTAGTATTTAATGAAATTAGTTTATTTATAAAGTGAGTCAGCTTTCTTTTTGGGTATAAGATCTATTCTTGCACAATAAGAGGGACTTATGTGATCCTACTTTTTCAATGCTGCCAAAATATATCTTTGCAAGGAGCATAATTAAGTTTCCTACTTTTTAAAACAGAGTTCAAACATGGAGCAGATGTATGATTCCGGAACAATTCTTGTCAAGATTCCCATCATTACCCTCTGAATAAAATTGTTTGTGTAAAGAGCGGGTATTACACTAACTGGATTAGAGTAAAACCTCTCCAATCAAGTCAAACTCTTTGTCTGTTAGTGGATTTTCTCTGGGCTTTTCAACAATTAATGGCATCTAGAATAAAAGTTTGTGTTTACATAATACATAATATATATAATATAATAAACTCCCTACGTTGCTTTCTCTTGAAAGTTTTAGTTTTATTGTCATAGTTTTAATTTCATATGACAACAATTTGTCAAGCTCATTTTGTGTAAATTTGTAGCAGTTGAAAGTAGGCCTTCAACGATTAATCGTGATTAATCGAATACAGAAAAAAGTTTGTGTTTACATAAGTATGTGCACTATATATTTAATAAAAATAGAAATATATACATGTATGTATGAGTGTTTGTAAATAGAAAATAAATATGCACAGTGCACAGACATAAATGATCTAAACACAATATTTTATTCTGTATCCGATTAATCACATTTAATCATTAAAGGCCGACTTTCAACTGCTACAAATTCACACAAAATGAGCATGACAAATTGTTGCCGCATATGACATTAAAATTTCACGTGAAAACAACGTAGGGAATTTGATGCATTTAAAGTGCAGGACTTCTTTAAAACTAATGAAGAACTTTTGGTTCTGTGGATCACAGGAAATAAACACACTTCACATGTTAACTAGTTTATTTTACTTGGGACTTTACTTGGTTGTTTGTCTGAGCAAAACAAAATTCAGTTTAATGTATGTTGTTCGCTAACATCTGGGACTGGAAAGATAACAAAGTATTTATTTCTAAATTAAATAAAAAAATACCTAAACATTTTATGAAAATTTAAGACTGAAAGCCGGATCCGTGATCAAAAAACCTATTACAACCTTTCGAAAAGTAGCAAAAATCAATACAAAGTTTAAAAGAGTTGAACGTTTTTAAAACATCAAAGCCTAATGTGTTCTTTTCGAAGAAGAAGAAAAAAGACATGGGCAAGGAAGAAGTGCTTGTCTCTCAAGACTATTTGTCCGAAAGTTTGTTTCTCAATGAGCCCCATTCACTCTTTATGGGTTTACCGCTCTTCTCCTTCATTTACTGGCCATTCCCAAACAAAGGCAAGGAAGCATGACGTGTTATTCCTAACCCATATGTGCTGGGAACAGTAAATACAGAGATCTTGAGTGAAGTGAAATGAAGAAGACGGGCCGAGAGAGAGATAGATAGGAAGGAAAGTTAATGAAGTGTTAGAAACAGATGAGCATCTGAGTGATGAATGCACACTTGCCCTCCAAGGGAGTTATCATATGAACATACACTCCACATATATATTTGTATAAATTCACAAGGGAGGTTTAACATGATTCTCTTTACCACACACACCTAAAGGTATGTCCGGTTAATTGGATTCTCTTCGCCGGAGCAGGCGAAACATGCTAGCATACTTGCAATATGACCTGCACATTATCCGTGAGCAAACTGACTCTGTCGTCCAGTACTGGGTCTTGGAAAGCCGTCAGTTGGGGGATTGCGGGCAATGAACAGCTTTGATTCAGTATGTACTGGGGGAGGGCGTTTCCAACCCCCACCCACAACTTCCAAATCCTGCTGTTTCTATTCAGCTCTGAGTTAAAAAGGAGAAGAAATCGAATGGAATGAAGTTGGTTTGGGAAGAGAGAGAAATTAATGATAGCGAGGGACAAAAAGACTGAACAAGAGCCTTGCCCTGACATCACATCCATCCCCCCCCCCCTCCCCGCACATACCACACATTGATCTGATCCACAGCGCACACAAACGTGCAGACGGACACACACAAAATGAGAGGTCCTCGAAAACTTCAACAAAACACTTAACCGCTCATGTACGAAAAAAAGAGAGAGAAAAGTTAGAAAGAGCGTGCTGGAGTCTTGAGGGGCCAACTGGGAAACTGCACCTGCAGAACTGCATGAAGCTCCATAAAGTTCCCTGTCAGACACAATTTCACACACAATTCATGACATCAGAATTGACCCCATTTACTTCACTCATGTTACTGGTCCTAACGTGCTTGATTCATCCCTGTCCTATTCCAAATGAAGTATCTTGATCGGACTCTGTAATGATTCTGTGGATCTGTGATATTACAGATCCTGCTAACAATTTATCCCTGCCCTCCAACCACATGTCATGTACAAACCACTAATCCTGATCCAATTTACAATATATAAAATCCACCCAACATTTTTTCTCTCAGAACATTTTGAAGCTCAATGACTTGTGAAATGCTTACTTTAGAAGGAATAGTTCACTCAATAAATGAAAATTCTTTCATCATTTACTTTCACGACATTCTTTCTTTGGCAGAACACAAATGAAGATATTTTAAGAACGTTGGTAACCAAATGACATTCACCCCCCCCATTGACCCATTGAAAACAAATCACAAAATGCGCTTTACATCAGGGTGCCATTGCCATGAATCTTCATGATTGTGGCCAAAGACTGATGGCACAAGAGATGCATGTTGACACCATCTCTTAAAAAAAGACCTAAAAACATGCATTACCAACTAAATGATCAAAGATTGTAGTGTGGAGTGCACATTAATATTTGAATAACCCTCTGGAGGCAGATTACATAACTAAATCATGAGTTCAGTGAATGTCAGTGTGGAACTATGTATACACATCAAGCCCTGAGCCCAGTATCAGAAGAATGAAAAACACAATCCCCGTTACAGAACATTCAGAGCTCAAAAGACACGGTGCACTTTCTATAACACCACACATGTACACTATCAGTGACAGAGAGACAAGTTCATAAAGCATCAACACTAGAAATGTCACACAGACCAGCACTACATAAACAAACAGAAAGCGCTGTAATGAATGGCGTGTAATGAAATTGCATGTATGAACTGTCAGGGGATCTGAACGTTGCAAACCAATCTACTTTTAGTGCACTGCTCCCTGCCATGAAAAAGCAATAAGCCCACTGAGGTGAGGGGGGGAGGCATGAAGGATAGGAAAGTGAGAGGGCAAGTGAACGCTCTGTCCTTTTCGTGCACTACGGAGGGGGAGTACAGTCAGCTCAGCGCACAGCAATAAAGCAACTAGCGTGCCGCGGAACTGAGGTGTCAGATATCTGTACCTGACAAGGTGCACGGTTTTAGTTTGATGCTGGAATAAAAAAAGAACAACATAAGATGTTTATAGGGCACTTTGAAACTGTTTGAAAGATTATAGGCTCATGGTCCCTGCGTCCCCATTCGCAAATTATCCATCCTAAATAGCATTCAAGATTAAAATCAGTGTTTCCCAAATTATAGAGTGTTGAAATTAGCAATCCTAAAATCGGCCTACCTGGACTGACTATATATATATACAATGTGTGCATACTGTTTTGCTACACACTAAAATGTATATACTTTTCTATAAAAAAGGACATACTTTTAGGGAATAGAAAGGATGCAGGACACGTTTTTGATCCGATAACCTGATTTCAAAATGCATTGTTACTAAGCAGAGTATTATGCCATTCACTAGTGTCTATCCTGAGCTGTTATGTCAAAGACAGGAGAAAACGCAGAGATTTCAAAAATAATTTTACAGATTTTCCAAAACCAAATGACCTCAGTTATGATATATACGCATTAGTGTTATAACTCTAATCTCACAATAGGTCAACTTTTGACTCAAGTTCGTCATTTTAGGAGAAACATCGGAGACAAAGTTCACAAAGTTACGACACAGCAACCTTCACCAAAATTTTATTCCAGGCACTGATGACTTTTTAGGAAATTAAGGAAATTGAGGAAATTAAGGTGAGAAAGATCTCCGCCAAACACCTGTTGCTAGCCTCAGCCATGAAACCCAAGAACTCCCATTGATGTTTTATGGGGCGGAGGGTCGAGTGAGGTTAAAGGTTGGAGGACCAGTCTTCCAAAATAGATCAAGAGGTCGTGGTCTCAGTCTTAATGTGCACTAGGTGGAAACACATAAAATAGCACTAAAATTAGCCAAGGGCACACAGTGACAAACAAGCTGAGAAACAGTCAGGAACTCAACACATGAGCTGAGGCCTTTTACAAGATTTTTTTTACCAAGTATAGACAAAGTCATCAACTTTCTTCCAAAGCTCTGACTCAATGTCAACATAGAGTCAGACATTGCTGGAAAGAATAATAGGACTTCATAGAATAACAGCCAAAACAGTTCACAGAGCGTCCATTAAACAGTTAGCTTTCATTGCTATGGGAGAGCTGCTAGCATAAAGCATTGAAAGATGCACAGACAGTTATTTCCCATAGCTAAACAAAAGGAATTCATAGGTCTATGGGTAAGCACACAAAAGCTGGAACACACACAGAGAGAGAAAGAGCAGGAGGCAGTGGGACATCTAAGGCAGCTCGGACCATTCGGGGGAAAAGGCTGCAAATCACTTCGGGACACATTAACATGACTGCTCATGACTAGGCAAGAGGAAAAGAGCAAACGTGTAAAGTGTGCACACTAATCTCACAGCCGTCCTGCACTGCCTCTGTAAATCTTAACAGGAGAAAGGTGGGAGCAAGCAGCATGTCAGGGTCTTCTGGTTCAATTCCCATTAACTTCCAGCATGCTTGCTGTTTTTACTTCCACTGGTGTGTAGACAGGGTCAGGCCGTCCCTATTATAGAGGCTACACCTTTAGACAACACCAAATTTTACTTCATCTGTAAAAAAAAAGGAACAACATAAGATGCTCTAAAACCTGAACCACATCTTTTATTTGGGACATATTCTTGTGATTAAGTGAGAAATTATAAATGTTGAGAGATGTCACACTGATGTCTGTGTTAATAGAAGTCCCATTATGTCTCCGGTAATGCCCAAGGGACACCAAACACACATCCGAATGGCCTAAAGGCTGTCAATAACTTCAGTAAAAACAACTAGGCTGTAGCTAAGCCTGTGATGTCATTTGCACCAGAGAGGAAGCAAAAGAGTTCAGTCTTCTGAAGAAAATGAACAGCTGCTTAGACAAGTGTGAGAATAGATTGATGCCCCGAAGCTCCAGAACAGCTGCTTAGACCACACAAACACAAGACAACATTTAGAAAAAGAGCGCTTTCTGGGAAACTCTACCTAAAAACTACGCCAAAGATATTGCCATGGTACCATGCTGCCATGGTTAGTAAAAGATTTGCTTTTGGATCCCATTGTAAGAGTTCCCTCTAACTTGCCACCCAGTCTCTGGCAGGCACTGTCCTCTTGTCAATCCCACCCTCTAATAGCTGCCCTCTGACACTTACAGCCCCTCCCTTTAAGGCCCGGGTCGCCCACCATCCACAACAGTGTGACACTTTATACTGGTCATCCATCATGAACCTGACCCCCGTACTATATTTCAATGTGCTGAACGGGACCTTTATTGAAATTTCCCCGTGGGTGTAAAACTCACGGCAGACGCACATTCACACCATTAATCAATGTCCAGACTCCAGCACAAGAGATAATCGGTATTGACAGTGAGGAAATATTTGTAAAACTCTGCTGACGCCCGTAAAATTGACAGCAGCATGATTTTGCAAATTGCATTGTTTATCACAGTTCTTAACTGCAGGTTTGGAAACCTACGGTGGCCTCTGCGGTGCATCTACAACAACATGAGCACATTTTAAATCATGCTTTTACAGATCATTAGCTTTCAGCGTCTTTAATTAGCCGAGTCTAATTAAAACCAACAGGGTGAGAGGTAAAAGTTATCACAGTGATGATGGGGTCTATTACCCTCTGCTTGTTCTGTGTGGGTGGGCTAAATGAATGATTCAAATAAATTGCATATGTCAGCTTCTACTGACGGAAATAAAAGATATTGTGGAAAAGCAGAAAGGGAATCATTCTTGTTCTTACCTTGCACAGATGCCCTGAGTTCAGCTCCTAAGCTGCGGACATTCAGGTCTGATGAAGACTTTACACATCCCAAGAGCACCACTGCAGCATCTGCCTTTGCTCACGCACACACCTGCAAACATACACACACATGTATTGGGGTAAGATGAAGTTCTGAACAGTAACATTAACAAAGGATTTGAAAACATCACACACCTGCTATAAAATATTAGTTGTCGGGTGTAAAGGTGAAAAGACTTGTTCACAGTTCAGGCATGATAAAGTCATGGCTTTCTGAGGGGTCATAGTATTTATTTTTCTTTGGTCCTGAAAAGAAAGGGTCTTAGGGTACTTAGAAGTAAGAGGCAGAGATCACATTCTGCCTAGTAAATATGTGAGGGGGTACATTTCTCATCCAAAATAATACACATCCTGAAAAGTGTAGAAGAGCATACTGCCCCCTGGTGGACACAAACCCAATATACTGCTGTTCTTTAGTGGAGGAAAGCTTAATAAACTCATACAAAACCTTACAAAAGAACATTTCAGCTTTTAGAAAACACTTCAACACATACAGTAGATGTCTTTAAAACTAACATACATGTACTTTACATGTGGCATTATCTATTATAGATAGCTCGATAAGATGTCCTCAGGACTTTTTAAAGCGGCCTGCAACTGCCCAGCCAGTAATCACTTCATATGCATCTGACTAGATTTACAGCGTTCATGGACCGCTCAATTATGTCACACATGACATTCTCGTCGCAGAAAGTGGAACCGTGCGCCAGCCAAAACTGAAACAAGATATCAGACCATTACCGAGATTTTATCTTAATAAGTATGGGAAATATAAGCTTTATCCAAATAACTCTTAAAGTAATATATAAAGCGTAACCTCATCCTCAAATGTGAACCTGGACGACAAATCCAGTCTTTAGGGTCAATTTTTTTCGAAATTGAGATTTTGACATCATCTGAAAGCTGAAGAAATAAGCTTTCTATTGATATTTGGTTTGTTAGGATAGGACACTATCTGGCGGAACAACAACTGTTTACAAAGCTGAAATCTGAGGGTGCCATAAAAGACAAATATTAAGAAAATCGCCCTTATAGTTGTTAAAGCGGCCCTGCAATGGTGTTTCATGCATTCTGACTTCTTTACAATGTTAAACGTGCTGTATTCTCGCTTAACATTGTCAACTTGTCAAAAAACGAGTTGGTAGTATTACGTAGTATTTTTTTGCTCGATACACTCCCCCAGTGATCATACAGGTTTCAGAAAGTTTTTTTCAAACATATAAAACTGTTTTGTAACAACTTTTCTTAGACCCTTATTGGACAATTCTCCAGGAAAAGCACGTGGCTTGGCCACACGGCAGCAAGGAGAGCAGCAGAATGAGCAAGCACAGACGCCACTTTCACTTGTGTGCAGGAGAGAGAGAGCATACGAAGTTCAGGTGTTTGATTGTTCACTGCATTTGGGTGATGAATGTTATATATACTGTGGATATATGGAGCCATCCCAGCGCTAAAAGATGTCGGACATGCGGTGAGTGATACTGAGTTTGCAAGTGCTTTGGTTCAGCCTACCCCCCCCCACGCGGCGTGTGTTTTGGGAAACAATTGTGGAGCTGTATCTTTCTTTTATAAATGTAATTAAACTAAATACTCTTCGAAGATGCAAAGTATGTAATACTACTCTATAGGTACTCAAGATTAATATGAGATCGGCAGAAACCCAGTTTGTTATGCCCGCTTTAAATAAATCATTAAAATAATACATTCAAAACTTGTGAGTGATACTATATTTTTAGATTCTAATTGTGAATGTTTTTTTCATTATAGACAGTCTCAGCGGCAACAAGATAACCATCCTTCTGGTTCTTATACCATCTGAAAGACCATCGTTCAGCCTCAACACGCTGACAGGAGAAAAAACAAATTTTGTTTTTGAAAATTTCCCACCCAGAAGGTGGTTGCAGCTTTGTCCAGTTAAAGTGGCAAGGCCTGTTCATAACTCATAGTGACACCATGTGCTGCGTCCCAATCCCCTACTTATATTATGCCCTTAAAGTATGTACTGTTTTTTTATGGAAAAGTATGCACATTTTAGTGCCTAGCAAAATAGGCACTAAATATATAACTGATTTTATAATTATGTAATGTATTTACCTCAGGAATGTTTACGGTTGCACCACATGGAAAAAAAGAGATGACACCGACCGACGCGACCATGGATTAAGAACACATCTTCACATAGTTGACCATATTAAAATGTATTTTTATATTACATAACAGTAGAGTTTCAAATAATCAAAGCTGCATCAGTCAAATAATAAATACAAGCATAAACAAAACATTAAGATTATATTGATTAGATACATAATGCATGTTTCGTTTATGTACATTTCTTTTAAATTTGAAAGTAAATTTACAACACTTATTTATATTGTTACCCTGCCCTTTCCTTTCTTTGATGACATTGCAGGACATTCCAATCAACCGGTTTTTTACTACGTCACCTCATGCTTGTAACATAAATGTAAGCTTTAATTTGTTGTCGCACATCACCAGCAAAGTCAAACTTTTTTTTTTCTATAGTTGAGCGACAAGTAAGCAGTCATTTTATGTTGTCCGGGACACATTAGATTCACGCGTGATCACAACCGACCACAAATAAAACTGATCCTGTTTTAACACCTGCATTTAGTGCAGTCTGTGCAATAGTGCTCACACAGTTTTTCAGCAGCGATGCACACAGTAATCAATCACTGAGGCACTGTCTGCAAATTGATACAATGTGGCTCATTGATTTTGCCATGACCTCAACTAGCCTGTCAGGGATAAACTCAGGCCTGGTGAATGGTGCTGCTCTTCAGTGTCAGATTGCTCTGCCGCCATTAAAGCTCATATTTCTTTTCTTTCTGTCTGAAAACCAGGCTCTATTTCTTCCTAATAAAAGCACTCATCACGTCATGAACTGACAGTAGTAGTGAGCTTGAAATGATCTCATCAGAGCTGTGGTGCAGTGGTTTGTGTACATGGTCCAATGCTGTGCTACAGTGCTTATGTGGCTGATCCAGGTTTGAAATGCATTTTCACTGTCACTCTGATATATCTCTGCAACAAAAGGGAAAAAAGTGGAAATATCATTTCCACTGCTACAGTTCTCCTGCCACAAAAAAATGTCATAATAAACTTGCTGCCCTGAACAGTCATGACAGATTTCACCCAACTTGACTTTAATTCTTTATTTACCTAGCTCACCGTACACTTTTAAGAACCGAATGTCACTCTGTTTTTAATCTGTTGAGTATGTTCCAGTTCTGACTGTATGCAAAATGTTGTCAATATGTAATGAATGCACCAGGAAGCCAGAGAGCAGATGGTACTTTTTGACAGACGCTGACCGTCATCATGCACTTTCGTTATTTAGAAATGCAGAGTTTTTACATTTTCCTAGATATCCCTAAGTTCTGCAGGGGAAAAAACATACATTTTTGTTTTATGTGAATCTCTTTAACACACTTTGACATACTTCTCAGGCTTTCATTGATTGTCTATTTCAAACTGCTCTCTTAGGCAACCAGACTATAGTAAACATGAATCTGACCCATTGGAGTCCCAGCAAGGAAGAGAAAGCCTGCAGGGTAACAGATGGCGAGGACCAGGCATCAGAGACTCAAGGATACTGAGGAAGAAGAGCATCATCCCTCCTCTCATCCATCCCTCCTTTTCAAACGAGAATGTGGCTTCACCTCCCATCATATTGCCCGGCATGAGACCCAAGGATCAAGCTATGGCGACATTGGGTCAACAATTGAATCTGTGGTCGGGAGGAGCTGAGCTATGCAACTTTTTTAAAACGAGGTTTATGTACCTAAACAACGACCAGGTGAGCTCAAATTTCTGTCAAACTTAGTAATAAGCACCTGCTGCTGTTATAAGAATGAGTCTTTATAAATCGGATAAAGTGATAAAACTCCCGTTAGGCATTTCTTCCCCATAGAGATCCATTATAAGGAAACAGCTCAACATACTGAAACAACGACCACTTAAAACGTAATTTCGATTAAACATTAATTCTAACAAACAGTAGCTCTTGTTAAAAAAATAGCACTTATTCCGGGGATAAAAATAGTCTCACATTAAACATGTTCGTAATAGAAGTTCATTATAAAAACATAGTTTCAAGGCAGCGACAAACTGCGAACAAAAAACTTTTCAGGTATCATGTTTATGTTTGATATCCGTGATCATTTTTTTTTATTTAATCTTTCCGTGGTTGTTGTTTTGTTATGTTTCCTTTTAATGGACTTCTATGGGGAAGAAACGTTAAACGTAGGATTTTTTATTTGATATTTATTTATTTATTTGAGTCGTTATTTTAACACGTACAAGTAAGAGTTAACAGAAATTTGGGCTTTGGGCGTTGCTTAGGTCGATAAACATAGGTCTTTTAAGTTTGTGATAGTAAATTCCTATGGAGAAAATCACGTGGCCTTCATCAAAACTACATGATAGATTGCAAACAACCTATTAGGGGGGTGCTTAGGTATGGTTTTGCCTGCTTAATAGACCCAATGCAAAAAAAAGTCTTAAATTACAGGCAACATGACAAAAGTGATTATGTAGAATATAGGAAAATATTAGATAAATGTTTGTATGAAAATGTGAATATATTGTGTGAGAATGTTTGACCAGAATATTTCAGGTAGGAGAAAAACACTTTGCAATTTTTTTATATCCAGCATGGAGAATCAGATTACTGTCCAGCTCCAGCTGTCACAGCGCCACTTCCGACCTCTGGGAGAGCATTAGCGTTTTAATTTTTATAAAACTAAGTAACTAACAACTGCGTCACATTTACTGACCTTTGCGGCCTTGTCTTTTGCATCAGGACAGGACACAGTCATATGCTGATACTATGAAGCAATGCTAGATAATCTGCTTTGCTCCTGCACCCTTCCATTATTTCTAATCAACAGAGCTCATCTCAAAGTCTCCTTACATAAGGCTCAAATGCTGATCAATCAAGGTTTTATTTTATCACAAGTTAGTGTTGCATTATCACAGTTTGCATATTATCTCAATGTTTTAATAGCCTACATTTAAATGCTTACATTTACCAATCCAATCTGTTGCTCTTTACAGCAGTATGATGTTCTCTATTCTTCATAGATATTTTAAATAGTCAGTAAGCAAACTTCCCTCTGAAGCTGATTAATGTTGTTAATCTCACGGTTGTGTCATTAGCCACATGTAATGGGTCTAACAGCAGTGCGGCGGAGTCATCTCATGCGGAGTCTTCCATCATCTCAGAGGCGACTCAAGGGCACAGGAACTCAACTGTGATGAGTGATGCTCAGCGCTCAACTGTGCATCTGTAGTTTCTGTGTTTAAGATGCTCAGAAAACACTAACATAATCTGCAGGCATCCACCAGCTCACTGTACTGTCACATCTGGCATTATCACAGCAGAGATGTGCAGCACATACAATAAATCCTGACCCTGGCTGGAATTTTATCAATCAGATTTATAAGCATTGTCAATCAGATGACTGTGAATTACATAAGGACTTAAAGCAACTAGAATAAATACAGTTTATCAGTCATTTCTAATGCCAGTAAAACCGTATATCTTGTTAGCTCAGTAAAAACAGTAAATCTTTTTTGCAGGGATAACTGTGTTTTCCAGGAAGGTGGCAGCGGCTTTGTTGTCCTAATGCTCTGCTCACTGTCCTAGTTTCCAATGCTTTAATTTTGCAAGCACACATACATAAAAGATGATTTACTGCTTCAATTTCTGACTATTCAATGAGGATTTGGTGTCAAACGTCACTTAAGCTCAGCAAAACAATGCAGCCCCATTGCAATGTTTTATCGGTAATAGTTTTAGAATATTCAGAAATGAAACACCAATCAAATACTGTATGATCACAAAAATACATGGTCACTATATCTTGGCACCAATTAATAAAGCTAGTAAAATTTAACAGATGTCAGCTTTTGCAGTCCCCTTATTGTCAAAACCATTAGCCAAACTATGGCAGGCAAAATACGTAACCTTTACTAAATATAGTGTGTGAAGAATAATGTAGCAGGTCACCATTTAAAAGGATAACCAGAAATGTCATATTTATTCCTCTAATGTCATTCAAAGCCTGTATATGACCATTTCTTCTGTGGAACACAGGGGAAGATATTCTGAGAAAAAACTTGGTGGTTTTTCGACCATACAATGGAAGTCAATGGACCCATTGTTGTCGGGGCAATAACATTTTTCAAAATTCCAATGTCATACAGGTTTGTCATGGTCCCTTTAAAGTCAATGTAATATTTGGGTTATGAAGCAAAGTCACTTGGTGAACTATATTACAAGTATGTTATAAATGATTCATATTTTAAAACAAGCAGCAGTTTTGCCTCACACCAGCAGGGGGAAGACAACTGAAACAGTACGTATCCCAAGAAGAACAACTGCAACTGCCCAGCCAGTAATCACTTCATATGCATCTGAGTAGATTTACAGCATTCATTGGCCCCTCAAATATGTCTACACATGACATTCTCCTTGCAGACAGTGGAATCGTGCGGCAGCCAGAACTGAAACAAGATTACAGTACATTACAGAAATTTTTCTCCATAAGGATGGGAAATATAAGCTTCATCCAACAAACTGTTAAAGTAATATATAAAGCGTAACCTCATCCTTAAATGTGACCCTGGACGACAAAATCAGTTTTAAGGGTCAATTTTTTTTAATTTAAAAATCTGTAATTTTTATCCCTACAATGTATTTTTGGCGATTACTAAAAATGTTCCTGCGCTACTTAAGAATGGGTTTGTTGTCCAGGGTCACAAATATGATCCTGTGGTTGTCCTAAATAATTCCTATTTAGTATTTACAGTGATGGAACGTTGAAGAAAATCATTGGAATCTAAACTTCTTAACCATCTGAATCTGAACATTTAGAACAAAACTAAAATGAAAACTACAGTAATTATCATTATTTATCAACACCCACCAGTGTTAAAAGAGCAATGTTGAAAAAAGGTCTATTATTGAAAGATGAAAAATATTGTGGCAATAATCTCCACAGAGACAGCATTGCAAACAAAGCTTTTTTTAAACGGATCATTTTGGTTCAATAAAAACACCTTATGAAAGACCGCAATGCTTACCACTTATGTCATCTGTTCCTGAACAACTACACTCAAACATTTATTGCCTGGTTATGGAAAACCACCACATAAAAGAGCTGGCAACACTTCCTGGTGTTATGATGGCACAGAGGGTGACACTAAGCATACCCACATGAGACCAGATGTTTGGAAAGCCAGACGGCCTAGGAATGCTCGCTCAGTTCCAGTTTTCAAATGACTCGTTCAGCTGTTTCCAGCCTGGCCTCCACGGTTTCCTGTGTTTGAGTGGCAGGGTGAGCCAGCGTTTGCCCCGTCTATCCCTCTCTTTTCTTTCCTCATCTCATCTGGCCCAAAGGCATTAAACAAACAAGGCCAATAAAGGCATCTGCCTGAATGCCCTACAGGAAAATGTGTGTGCTTCTATATGTGCATGTTTGATAGAGCGAGGCTCTTGAGGGCCAAAGGCTAAAACAGAGTGCTCCAATAACCATTAAAGAACAATACTCAAAAAATGTGTCTGCAGAAGAATGTAGGGGAACCACTGAAGACTAAGCAATAAGAGCTAAAACTTCAGAGATACAGGATACGTGTTACAGCTGAATGTAAGAAACATTTGTGTCAGTTTTTTGTCTCCCGCAACCCATAATTCCCAGAATAGATGTGGAGCTCTCGTGGATCAAAGCTATGATGAGACTGCTTGTTGTCAAGCACAGGACTCGACATGTGCACAAACATCAACCAATGTGCAACCATCTGATATGGTCAAAGACCTTGCAATGGCTTTAGGACTTACACATGAAAAGATCTCACAGAAAAAAACAATGCTTATAAATCACCAGATTATGGATAAGCAAAACCATGAGAAACAGATGCATATGGAAGAGATGGACCTAAAAATGAAACATCTGAGCATGGGCTGGTGTCGAACTCCTAGTTAAACCTAGATGAACCCCTCAGAAAAGAAAGGCTCATCCAAAATTTAATGAATGAATTTTACAAAAGTAGACATTTTCATAATAATTTACACATCTGTTAAGCTCCAAACTGGTTTAAAAAAACTCCAAAGCACCACACTGAGTTTTGAGAGAGGAACAGAATGAGAGAGGAAACATAAATGAAGCAAAAAGAATCTGTGGAAACAGTCCTTTCTTTGTTCGTCTGGGACATAGGTTCACAACATGCAGGGTTGCAGGTCAAACATTTGTTTATTCAACAACTGTGTTTTAGTATCAAGAATGAAGGAATACAACGGTAATAAAGATTGTTTGTTTCTAGTGATCATCCACGGTTTATAAAACAAGACAGCTCTTTGTATTACATAAATAAGGGAGCATGCAGGTGTGCATGAGCATGAGTGCATACTAAAGCTAACAGGAAATACCTGATACTAGGAGTTTTAAGATGAAATAAAAGTTATGAATAAATACATTTACAGCTTGTTGTGATAAAAACATGGTGTGGCATGCAAAATACTGCAAAAATTAATTGGAACATAATACACAAATGCAATATATTTATTTCAAAATATTTATTCTATTATATTTAATTAAATTAACAATATATTCTTGCGTGTTATTTCTAAACTTTACTGGATATATTCTTGAAAATATATTTTTTTTTTATCTTTGTAGCTGTTGTTTTTGTTTCCGATACAAAATCCCTCAGCATCACAAATAATGATCAAAATATGTTATTGTAGTTGGGTGGTTATTTGGTTTGAAAAGAATATGACAATTTGCTTTTAGTTTACTCTCTGATGAAAGAGTATTTGTGTGGGGATCAAAGGTATGTGTTTTGCTTTTTGTGTGTATGCATGTGAGCTACTATGGAGATCTGATGGAGTCTGACAGAAAGCAATGCTTCATTGAGACAGAACACTCTATAAATACCCCAACCTCTGTTTCCAGCATCATCCCTGTTCCTAAACATGAAAAGAAGGCAGATGCATTAATAAGCAAAAGAGGCCATGCAAATTATGCATAAGTGGCCCAAAAAAAACATTATTTAAAAATTCTGCTCCAGACGGGCATCACTGACGAGTGACTCTGGGGTGAGTTACATAAATGCCTCTAATCCTTTTTGCTATGCAGCTGAAAAACAGGAGCCGTTGCTTCACTATTAAAAGAGGCGGGACTGCTTCTGTCAAACGGAAATGACTGAATGTTCTTTATAATGTTTGAAAATGACATACAAAATGTTCGTTGTATGTGACGTGTTAACACCTATATGACAACAAATCTGCAGGTTAGGTTTTCGTAGAACTCATCTTTTATGATTTTTACTCTTGAAATGTTTTTCCTAATGTACCAGGAATGCAATGTTCCAGGAACCTTTTGAGGAAGGTATATTTTCTCATTTAAAGTTTTGAGTCAGCCAGTGCTCAGGATTGTACAAACACGGGCAAAATCAGTCAAGCTTACACAAATCAATACTGCCACACAACTTCAGTAAACTGGCAGCCATACATGCCATACAGAGAGATGCTAGGCTTGGCTTTGTTTACTTGATATTGTGCTAAAGTAAATCTGGCCCATCCTTACACAGTTGTACTCAGAAAGGTTCATACGATTTAACATTTTCATATACAGGACTTACTGTACAACTGCTTTGATCTTTGACAAAGAAGAGAAATACTACTGTGACTGTGGTTTGAGAGCGACTGGCAGCTGTTTAAACTGTCAACTAGTCAAATAGGCTTGAACAATCACTTCTGTTGGTTTTTGTTTGCTTTCTATTAAGATGTGGATGAGCAAGAGTTGCACTGACTTTGATCAAACGTATGAGCCAACTTCTGGTGCGGAAAAAGTCTAGAAATATAGATGAAGTGTTATCCATCTGTGCTTTCTATTTTGGTTAAAACATTGCTTTCGATGTGAACCACAACAATTCATTGCTGTTTTCAGTCCCATGAAATGTGTAATATAAATACTGTATACTCTATGTGATACATTATTGAACTCTGTCATTGCTTTAGCCTGTATCTAACTGATATTTAATGTTCTCTTAAGGGTCGTTCATACTATAACGATAACTTTAACTAAGTTAGCATACACACAAACACACTATAATGTCAATGTTATGGAAATTTCAAGCTTGTGTGCTGCTGTGTAACAATCACAAAAATGTATGTAGATACTGTTGCTTTACATTTTCAGCGCCAAACGTCTTTCATTCAATAGCTGACTGGTTCCCTTTACCATTGTGGTGTGAACTCCACTATTCTCTTAAAGGTCCAGTGGGTGAAATGTAGCGACATCTAGGGGTGGCGTTGCGAATTGCAACCAGCGGATAACTCCACCCATCCCTTTCTAAGCACTACAGTGGCTGATATGTCGTACGGGGGATGTCTTCACATTATCGTTTCTTTGCCGAAGGAGATAACGCATTTACAAAACCTGTTCTGTAGAGCAGTTTGTCAATTTAGGGCTTCTCTAGAAACAACATGATGAATTCCATGTAGGTGTTTGTAGATAAATTGCGTCAGCAACGTTACATAAGAGCTTGGATAGTTAAAAATTCTGTAAAATCGGAACATCCATATTACATATTAAACAGAAGCTCAGACTCTGACCTTTACATAGACCAGTCATTTGTCTAAATAGGCGAATCAGAGGCTGAGATATAACAATGCGCAATTCAGGCGGAAATCCAAAAAATGGCCCAGAGTTAACAAAAAATAAATCCTTTAGGACTTTTAAGATTTTATTTTTACCTATTTAGTATGTTTATAAGGCCTCCATAATGTATATAATTTCAGGTTTACTATCATTATGGGGACATTTGATCCCCGACTCACCCACCTACGCACCCAAACACAACAAAACAAATCACCACCTTCAATCAAAGGCTGTCCCCAAACTAAAATCTAAAACACAGACAGGGGCCAAATAAGAAGCGAGACTCGATCAACCACACATTTAAATCAAAGGCACTTTAGCCAAAATGTGACTGGGCCACAGTTTCTCTTTCAGCCTAAATGCTGTGTTTCAGAGAAAACTAAACAGAGTCTAGCAGAAATGTCAGGGAGGTTGCTAGACCAGGTGGTCAACGTGACATCTGAGTAATGTATTGTGAGAAAAGGTTTAGTGTTTGTGTTGTTGAGGAGAGAGCTAATAAAATTACTGTGGTGCTTGGACCGGCCCAGAGCTCGCAGGGGAAGCTGCAAAATCAGCAGCAGCCAGAACATCTTTTCCTCATCTTCTGGCTCCAGTGGCAAGGCAGAGTGAGAGATGGACATCACAGAGCATGAAGAAAACACAACCATTTCCTTCATTTTTTGTGGTAAAATGAGAATAATCTGCAGAGAGGAAAGATTCATAGAGGCAATTTATGTACACCCACGCTTTTCCATTTAGGACCACAGAAGAAAGAGAGTCAGCTGACGATGTGGGCTAAAGAGGAAAGTAAAGGGGGAACAGCACCACAGGCTATCTGGCAAAGTCATTTACTAAACTTTGTCCACATGGAGTTCACAGCAACCCCATTTCCCACAATTAAACTAAGCACTACATTTCACACGCACACACTCAGTCACAAACACACTTCAGTTCTTTATATAGTGAAGCTTTGAAGGTTCATTTAGGTTTATGGTCTATGTGGAACTTAAATGGTCAAGCACATTTATTGCAGGAAATTGGACACCTTTGACCCCAAAGTCCTGAATTAACAAGGTTTTTTTTTAAAGCATTCAGAGCTGTGTATTCTGATGATAATGAACGATAAGCACTTCTTTAGATTAGATCTGTAAAACCAGCACAAGACAGCATTAAATCTTAAAATCACTCATTTTGTTACTGCACAAAAAGCAATCTTCAAATTCAACCTATCTGTATAACTTTTCAAAATATTTTTTCTTTCAAAAGTAACTTAAAATAAAATAATTCAGTTAAATTATTTAAAAGTTATGTTTATTTTTTGAAGGTAAATAATATTAATAACTTTTAATTATAATAATAATTTTATAATACGTTTTTAAATAACTATTAAATCATACATGTTTTTTAGTTTTCTGTATGGTGAAAGAATAGTATGCTATAGCCTACATTTGTAAACTCACGGAGCATGCAAAAGCATGCGACCAGGTGTAAATGCCCTCCAAAACATTTTTGAGACAGATTTAAATTCGATCACGCAAACCACTTGAAGAGACTGGACTAGTGTAACTCATCTGATTGTTGAGGCCACACTTTTCAAGGCTTTACTCGTCCAAACGGAGTGCGTCACTGGAAGCCTTGTTGTTTTTTGTTGTTTTAAATGTAGACGTGCAACAATCGCGTTCACAACGTGCTGTGACATTCTCCGTCTTCCCGACATGTCTACACCGCAGCGAAATGAAGCTTTGGGGCTAGCATTCAATTCACCCTTTACATAAACTTATCTCATATGCTTAGCATCGGCAGCCTCCCATGCGCTTTGGAAGGAGGAGAAAACGGCGTGACTCGTAGGTTTCCCTGCCTTCTTTTAGTCATGATGTAAAAATACAAATGTGAAATAAGAAGTAAGAAAAAGTAATGTACATTTACGTTTAGTAATTTAGCAGACGCTTTTATCCAAAGCGACTTACAGAGAATTCAGGGAGGAATAAGCGATATGCCATACAGCTATAATACAATAGGTGCTAGTACAAAGTTACTTGTTTCAACAAAAGCCAGGTTGAGTTTTCGTTTTTGTCATAATAACCTCCGGAGGACGCAGCCTTCGACATCAGACCCAGCATGAAGCTATTTTTGTTTAATTCCAATTTAATATTAAAATCTTATAGCTAACATTAATGTTCGGATAACGAGCGTCGGTTCTCGAATAGGGAAATTAAACGAAATGAACATCCATAAGTGTTATTTTTTTATTACCTTAGAAAGAGCTATTTCTATCTACATACACCGCGGGTCTCCTCCGATGGAATTCACCATGTTGTTTTTACAGTAGCCCTAAATGGACAAACTGCTCTTTGCGTTTTGAAAAATACATTGTCTCCTTCGGCAAATAAGGGAAACTGTGACAACATCTAAGTTCTGTGTCAGCCACCATAGTGCTTCGAAAGAGAGGACTATACATTGGACATATAGTGGAACTTTAATATCAATAATATAATAATAATAATTTCCCCACCATATTATATTTATTTTTTTAACTAAATAATAGTCTACTTCTACTGTTTATTTAGTTAAATATAAAAGTGTTTGGTTCTTTACATCCAGAATCCTATTTAAATGCACTTAAGGCCTATGAGCGAGTAACTCAAGGTGTCTTGGGAAAATATCTTTCTATACACAAGTCAATGGAATGTCAGAATAAAATGTGTACGTAATTGGCATTCTGTTTTGCTCGTTTCTCAAACACATTTCTATTCTGACAAAGCTTGCTTCCTTGCTCAACACATTCCAAGCTGAATAACTGGCTTGTTTGGGTATGTGCCTGTTCACTGTGTTGACAACAATGGACCACACTCAGTATTGTAAGAACCATACCCTGACCCTCTGACCTCATCACATGAACTTGCTTTAATTTCACTGTTACCTCCATGAGCTTCAAAGACTTACTCAACATGGCATCAATGTATAGGAGGGCATCGACCTTGTCACGGTCACTTGAAGATTACGCCGAACACGCTTTAGTTTCACAATATTTTACAAATCTGCAACTTAAAGAGTCGTGTCTCTTTAGTGCAGATGGCTATTGAGTCTGCAGGGTTTTTCCTGCATAGAAAATTGGAGGCGGCCGCCTCATTCAATTTTCGTGCCGCCTCAGTCTCTGGCCAAAATTATGTTGGCCGTCTTAAAAAAACAGCGTGGATTCAACAAACTGTGATATTAACTGAGTGCAGTTGCGCGTTATGCCATATTGTAGGCGCTGTGTCTTTATCAGCACCAGTGAGGCGCTGCAGAAGAGTCACAGAACAAGATTTATAAGGAGCTGTATTTCAGGTCTGTTCAGGTAAATGTTGTTTCATTATTTTAAATGTAGACAGGAAATAGGAGGCGACGCAATGTGTTTTTCAGCCGCGTCGGCGCCGCATCGAGATGAAAAAAATCTACATTTTTAGCCTATTGTTGTACGGTGTTTAATGATATATTCAAAACACCCTCCATTATTGGCAAACAGTGGATAAACCTTGATATGTGAGCCCGCCAAATCACAGAGATGCCGATTCACACTAATATTATCAAAGGACCTCTGTGTTCGTCAAAATATGATAGGTAATTTGTGGTGGAATTTTTACAGACATGGACGATTCAGACAGTATTAAGATCACAGACGATCTGCAATTATTACAAGTGACCAGAGGTCCCCAGGTAATACTAACCCCGTACGAATAGGGATTTAAATCAGCACGTCTCTTTAAACATGCCTGAGTGAGCGTCATCATGGTTCAGCATGACTGGTCTGGATTTAAGCCATCGGTTGCTGTGTCGAAGTTACAGAAGCATTATTCTGTAATCTTTAAACCAGAGGGTCGCATACATCCATCAATTATTTAGGCAACAAATTCCACTAAAGATTGATTTCTGGATTAATTTACATAGCTGGTAAGAGCCTAGAGAGGGGACAACAATCTAGGGTTTCATCGGCTTTATAATTAAAATGCAGTCCCCATAGATTCTTATGAACTTTAGGTGAACTGTGGTCAATGTACACAGGTCAATGACAAATAAGACATTTCAAAGAGGATTTCTGTGGGTAAGATACATGTAGTTGAAAATGAAAGTTCTGTAAATGTAATGTTTATTCTTAACTATAGTTACTTACATTTGTTTTTGAAAAACTCACCCCCCCTCAATGCCATGTTGTGAATAGCTTCCAGCATATTGGTCACACCACACTGACTTTTGAGCAAAAACTTTAGTGTACTTATGTTTAAAAACAATTTGTCCATTTTAAAAATAAAAAAGTATCATAAATAAAACGTTTTTATTTCATGTATCATCTTTTTTATTCTAAAACTTTTATGATACTATATGTTATGAAAAATGCTGGGTTGTGTAAAAATGGACAAACCCACCCACAGGTTTAAATAATCCATGAATGAATGGGTTGGTCAAGTTGACCAAACCATGGGCTGACACAACCCAGCATTTCTAAGAGTGCCTCTTGACATTTTAGACATTTTGTCCCATAAAAAAATCAAAATGAATTGACATTCATTCATTGTCAGTGCCAAGTTATTATCATACATATTCATTTATCCAAAGTTACCCCAACGTGAGACAACCTTTCTTGCCATTAACACAACGTTGTGTGGCTCATGTTAAGTCATTATGAGAAACATGAAACTATTTCATGAATTGCATATTTAATGTTTTGCTTAAATAAACTGACACCTGTCGTTGTCTTCCTGAAACATTGTATGTGCAGATTGGATTTTTTTCAGGAAATGGGAAAAGCACTGTACTTTTCAAATGATTAAATATTGTATTATCAAAAGTGACAATCACTTTTTAAAGCGGCCATAACACTGCCAATCTCATATTAATCTTGAGTACCTATAAAGTAGTATTGCATACTTCGTATCTTCGAAGAGTATTTAGTTTGATCACATTTATAAAAGATAGATACAGCTTATACGAAGATAAAGATAATTACGATTATTGCCTTAAGCATATGGCACGTCTGGGGGGGGGGTAGGATGAACTAAAGTACGTACAAACCCATTGCCAACAAAACACAGACATTCATTTTTACTCACCGCATGCGGTTCATGTCAGGCATCTTTTAGCCCTGGGAGGCCCCCATATATCAGTTTCAAAAGATCTCCAAATCCAGCGTTATATCCAGTTTATATAACATTCATCACCCAAATGCAATGAACTAACAAACACCTGAACTTCGCGAATGTATGCTCTCGCTCTCCTGCACACAGGTGAAAGTGACGTCTGCGCATGCTACTGCTCTCAATGCTGCCGCGTGGGCGTGCTGTGTGCTTTTCTGGGAGAATTGTCCAATAAGGGACTAAGAAAAATTGTTACGAAACTGATTTATATGTTCGAAAAAAATGGTCCGAAACCTGTACGATCCCTGGGGGAGTGTATCGAGCACAGAAATACTACGTAATAAGCCAAACTCGTTTTTTGACAAGATGACCATGTTAAGCATGAGAAGACAGCATGTTTAACATTGTAAAGAAGTCAGAATGCATAAAACACTGTTGCATGGCCGCTTTAATACTTTTTATTGGTTAGACATTTGGATAACCTTGACATAAAGGGTGACAAGTAATGATTTATTACTCCATTAAAAAATGGAGATACGAGGTTTCAGTAGGACACCAGCGTCATTTTGGTGTCATGTCTTTGATATACTGTACATATCAAATCACTTTGACTAATGTTCTAGTTTCTGATTTTATCAGAGATACAGCAATAACAAGATAAACCAGCTGCACTACAACTCATGCTGTAAACATGACTAGCGTGACTCTAATACATGACTGTGATTGTGACTCATGTTGAATACGACCCAAGATATTGACCATTATGTGTATTAACTCTCATTCCTTCCCTGTTGGATTGTTCTTCGGAGAGATCTGTTGACTTGAAGTGGGTGTTGGCCTCCCAATGCATGAGAGTGCAACTGAGGGTGATGACATAGCACTTAAATATAATCGTGCCAGAGGCCCTAAACACCAAAAACCAGACGCTCTGTGCATTTCCACAAAGCAAATTGCAAACTTGAAGTCCCCTTTGCAGCAACACTAAGATCAGCAGAGGTCAAAATGGAAGAGGAGGATAACAGTCGTAAACCTTGCAGCTCCGGTACGTCACGCGATCTGCTTGTTTGCACTCAGTGGGAGATGCTGCGGACTAGCCAGCAGCATAGAAGAAAGAGGCGGGCATCACAGCATGTCTTGGTGAAAAGCGAGGCTTGTCTCCTATCATAACTCACCTCACAGTGCGACACGCTGTGGACTGAGAACAGTTAAGAGCTGTGGACCCCTGCCTTGCGTCAGCTCGGAACTCCCGAGGGCGAAAGATCATAAATCAAGACAAAATGGACACTTGTTTTCATAATGTTTTGCTCTCTGCTTGGGGGTGTGTGGATTTCTAGGGCCCTTTGACAGGGCAGATTCCTGACTAATGAAAGGCAGGCAAAGCATGAGACGCAGCATTTCATCTACTTAAACATCTCAGCGAGATTTGTTGTGGTCTTGCCACTGTCGCCTTGGGGGAAGGGGTCTAATTTTTGTGATGATGATCTGGAAAAACAATACAAATACTGTATCTAAAAATATCTACGAACTGGATAAATAGCAATCTCACTGCACAGCAGGATGAGATATACAATAACACAATGTGTCAATATCACTTTTCTGACCTATTGTACATCTTTAAGGGGCAAAGGCTTGGATTTGTCACCACCTCAAGTTTTCAACAGTCAGCACTACACTGACATACACCGACATCTCGGGTATGGATTTATTCAATCTGCCCTCATTTTTCTCATTCAATTTGTAAATCCTTCAAGAAACAGAATGACTTAACCAGGAAAACATCTCGGCACATGTTGATTTTATCTCAGGAATATTAATGGATGACATGGATCGACTTCTTCCATGCACAAACAACAGACCCATAAATAGACCCAAGGGCAGTCATAAATGCAGGCACACTAGATCTAGACAATTTATCACAATGGGAGAACTTATTCTTTCAAAATACAGAGACCACAGCCGTTGTAAATTGAATACACAGTAATGTCATGAATCACTCCAGCAACAATATAAAAGAATTTACTGTATTCCCCGAGCCAGCACTGAATATTTCCCACACTGAGCGTATCAGAGATAACATCGTAAATTCAGTTCCTCCAGGATGATAGAGTATCGACGTGCAAAAAAATTGCAAGCAAGGTTACAGAGCGACTCCTGCCAAAAGCCAGCCAACGTCCTCTGAAATTACAAACTCTATCTTCATTTATATGGCAGATGGCAAATTCAATCTGACAGGAACACTCCAGTTGTGTCAATTTAAAAGCACTAGACTAAACCTGCTATCACATTTGGAATGTTCAACTGAAAAGTCCTTCACATGGTTGATTTAGTACGCCTGTGAGGGCAATTGGTAAAAGTTATATGAACTGTATGTCATATGACCTTTGAGCTCTCACTTCTGATTCCCACACTCCAACAGCTTCTTAACACTAACATATGGCCCTTCGTAGTGCAACCACCCGTCTTGTACATTTGCTAATCGTCTCTCATCATACTATAAACACAGACTGACAGTTTGTTCGTGTAAGTGACTCCACTCAGTTTGACCCATGAGGGTGTTCTGTTGCTATTATCCAGAAATAATAAACCAAAACCCAACTACATTATTATATCACATCATCTGGGAATAAGAAGAATAAGCATAATCTGGGAATTTGGCAGAGAGATTAAAGTGATAGTTCACACAAAAATTGAAATTGTATGATTTATTTATTCACACAATAACACAGAATATTCATTCAATGGACCTCATGTTGTTCAAAACCTGTATATGACATTATTTTGGAAAACAAAAGAAAAAGAGCATTTCTGCAAAATTACATTTCTGAGTTTTTTGTTTCCATATTGGAAGTCAATGGGGCCCCAATGTTGTTTGGTAACCGACATTCTTCTAAATATCTTGTGTTCTGCATGAAAGTCAAACAGATTTGGAATGACATAGGTGTGATTAAATGATGAAAGACTGAATTAATTTCTCCATATATGATAGAATGATTTCAATTAGGTTCTAGCTGGTCTAAAATTCGGGTTCGTCTATAAGTAATGTGTGAACTATTTACAAGGTCCCTTGTACACCATTTATCAAAAATTATGCTAAGTTTACTATTACATTTATGCCTAAGGCAGATGCTTTGGCTAATCTAGTGCATTCGATGTATACATTTTATAAAGCTGTGTGTGTCCTGCGATCAAACCAATGATCTCTGCTTTGCAAATGCTATGTGCTACCAACTGAGCTACAGGAATCCCCAATTATCATCCAGAATAAATCGAACAACGCATTACGGTGAAAGTTTATGTGCCGGTGTGGGTGATAATTTAGTAAATGTTCCAATATCTCATATTTGAAAGTAGTAACAAATGACAAACTCGCGGTTAGGTTTTGCACTGCTTGGGAAAAAAAATTACCCCTACCCATTATATAAATTAGACTTTCCGATTCGCATCCATTATATAAATTAGACTTCGCGATTCGCATACAATTGAATCTTTTGTTCATCTTTAGACTAACCCATCCCATCGGTATTATTTCAATAATTTCCTCTCTATCCAGACATGATGTCTCCTATAGCAGCCAGTGAGATGCCTGAAAGCAGCTGGGTATGACACACCATGTGCAGAGGAAGGAATCAGTGTCCGTGTGAAGAAATTGGCAGTGGTGTATTTCATGTCATAAATACAGTTAAAGTTGTAAGAACATGGGAGTATAAAGGCGGTATTACCCCTTTCACGTGATTTTAAAAGCCTTGGAGAGACACAGACTATTCAAAGGTATATGTTTAATAACAACACTGTCAGTCCACAGAGGCTTCTCTGACAGTGTGAAGAATGTCTTTATAAGCCGAATCGCATCCAGTTTTTATCTTGCACATATGGGGAGCGGGGATAATGTTGAACCACGAGCGGCTTCCTTGAGCTGTGTCCTGCGATAAGGGACTTTGTCTTTTCAGTTAACAAGATCTCCGAGAGCTTCTGCATTCTTTGTTGTTAGAAAAAACAGAACTCTTTGCCTGTATGTGTTGAGCATGGCAGGTACAGTAAGTGGGTCAGAGTTAGATAAGCTTTTTATAGAGGTAACAAGGTGAAAGCATGTCTGGTGAAAGAGCATAAATCGTTACACTTAAATCAATGGATATGACGTCCTTGCCTTTACACACTTGTTTAAATGATCTGCAACATAGGATGTTTAAAATATAATTTGAAATAAAAACTAACACACTGAGTAAACAGTGGGCAAGTAAATCCCACTTATCGTCAGGTCACGTTTCAATCCATAAATCAAAGTATAGAAATAAGAAAACATCATTTTCTTATGACCACCTCAATTTTCATTACAGTAAAAAAGTGAAATCATCATAGTAGTACTTGTTGTGCTATCTTTAAATAAAGCTGATTAAACAGTTTAGCTTTGTGTAAGATGGTCAATAGTAAACTAACAAGCATGACCACTGAGAATTAAGGGATTTAAAAACAAAAAGTATGAACCTTTTGAAATGCATTGTCTCTACTGCTTAGATTACATAAGGGATGTGATTTATAATTTTCATACACACCAGTAGCCAACTGTGATATCTGATCAACCTACTGAGAGGATGTGTGAAAAAATGCAAATACACAAAGAAAAGAGCTGAAAAAAAGACCACTCACATAATGCGTTTGTGTTTAGTGTTAATCGACACTGCCATATGCTGTTATTAAACATGTGACTGAGATGCCAGAATTACTTCTGCTAGGATGAATTTATTCCTGCCTAGACATTCAACATAATTATATAATTATTAAAGTTTTCAATACACTTTCAAAAAAGAAAATGAACATTAATACTTAAATATGAAAGAGAATAAAGCAACACAACAAATCAGAACTAATAAAAAAATATTAAAAGGTGAGACAAATATCAACAAAACTGCAGCTATCTAAAATCACTTTTTAAACTCATTTTATTGACGTACATCATTCAGTTCATCTCAAAATTGTCATCAAACTGTGAAGCAGCGGTGGGCAAAAACTTGCACTAAAGTTTTCAAAGCAGATTACTTACCATTGAGCGCGTGAAGATCGCTTTCTAGTATAAACTCCACAATTACGCTTAATGTGAAATCTCCCAGTGTTGAAGTTCAAGAAAATCTGACTGGTAGTCGCTTTACTCCTCTCTAAAGTACGTATAACACCAACTCCATTCGCTGAAAGAGACGACAAACGTGAAGCTACTGCACGTCCATCCCCCTGGAAGGGACTGTAGTCAAACTGCCGTGAACCCCGCTGCGCGCGCGCAGGACTCGGACCCTGCCCCCATCATCGGACCGCCGCTGGCAGCAGCGCCGCTCATTCGAGGACCGACCGCTGATCTGGAGCGACAAGGCTATGAGAGAGTGAGCGTGCTGAGGGGGCTCACGACGGACGACAGGTTCAAGTTCATGAAGCAACATAACTGGGTCCCTTAATGTAGTTTAGGGCGTATGTCAAATCAAAACAGCATGACGTGTTAGATAGGCACAAGTTTTAACTGCAATAGGAAATGACAAATTGTTTTGAAGTTATGCACAAAAGAATTTATTCTGAAGAACAGTCCATATTCATACAAATGAGGAATTTCTCAAGTGATCTTTTGTTTTTAACCACGACTTGAGGGTGAATGAAGGATGACCCTATTCCTTTAAAAGTAGTTGACTAATGGTAAATGATATAAAGTAGGCTTGACTACATCTAATTTTCTAATTTATGCTGCGTTCAAGACACCTCAGATGTAGGATATTTCTCATCTCAACCCGGAAATAATCTCTAGAATGGCGCTCTTCTTATGTAATAAATACTTGTAATGTTTTAATGCTAATTGATACTTTACTTTTGATTCACAAGTCAGGTGTTACTTCCAGGTTTGTGGTTGTAAATATTCCAAATCTGAAGTTTCATGAACGCAGTAATATGTGATAACGTAAGCGCAGGTTAAGCGAAAGTTATAGATGGTGTAGGACCTACGCCGTAACCTGCGGCGTAGTTTACGCAGAGCCGCGTACCCTATGCGTACCCTACGCCGTAGTGTAAAGTATGTCATTTAGGATACAACCACTGTCAAATATAACTTTACCAGGCTGTGCCGAAACACTATTGGTTTTTTTTTTTAAAGGGGATGGATCATAAGATACTGTATATCTCACCCTGTCTTCCTTTTAGTTAAAGTTATGTCAATACAACAAATAATGCATCACATTCCATATAGCATTCCACTGGGCATTTAATGAATATAGCTTTAACTATGTTTTAAGTGAAAACACTTTACCATTATAGGATGAAAAGGATGTAATCCGAATATATATCACAATTTATTATAGTATAAATCATGTGAGTGGTAGGCTTTGTGTAGATTGGCTGTGCTTCAGTCTTAAATTTGTAAATGTCTGATAGTAGTGGCTAGTGTTATGAGAAAGGCTATGGGGGTGCACCACAGGGGTCTCAGCAGGACAACAAAAAGCTCATCTTTCATAACTTTTATGCTTGCATATGGTACTGCTTGTGCTATTCAAACAAAGTATAATGCGAAAAAACATGACTTAATATTAATACTAATCAAACCATAACCAAACAAATCTAATATTTATTTTTTTCTTTCATTGACCACAATGCAATTGTAGAACACTGCTAACTTTAATATCCTATATTGCTGTTTATATTTTATCGTGTCTGCTATTAAGACTTGTATTTTCCCCAATACGATCTATGGATGTTTTCAATGTTGTTAAGTGGTGGAATGATGCTCATGTGTATAGGGTATAGATGAGAGCAGATGGGTCCCCAAATGCAATGTGTGTGTGTGTGTGTGTGTGTGTGTGTGTAAAATGCCATATCATGCTCATATTATTGACCCAAATTTAAAAAGCTACAGTACTTACCATTTTACAGCTGTTCTGGTACAGAGGATTGTCATGAACAAAAATATACATTCCTGTGTGTTCATTCAACTTTACGGGGTTCAATTAGACATTCAGTCTTAGAGCAACATTGCAAGCCTGAAGGGTTACATTTGCATAATTCAAAGCTGTTAAATCAGCGGAGCGCACTGCAGCATAAACATTCTCAGATGCACTGTACACCCTTGTACAGTACGACCTCTCATACATCTCTTTATCTATTCACAGCTTCCTCATACCGTAATTGTAGACAAAGACAAAATAACTGGGCTAATACCAGTCTGCTTTTCTATTCTGCTTTCTCCATGTTTAAAGCTTGAAAAATTGGTCATTGTCTTCATTGTTGAAGACTGTTTGCTGAATATAAGCATCAAGTTAAACAATTTGTTCACAAATTAGGAATAACTGTTACTATGAAATGCATTCTGCCTTTCTTGAGCTCCTTTATATTCAGACATTGTTTTCATAATAAAGTAAATACTGAACAGGACAAATGCAACACATTTGACTTTTATGCTCAGTGGTTGGTTTGCAAAATCACATAATTTCTTTTTAAATATTGTATTGATTATTTTAGAAATTGTATTTACATGCACCTCTATCCTTAATAGGTCATCAAACAGTAAACATTTTCATTAAGGATCCTTCTACAATCTCAAAATTGAGAGGGGATTAAATAGCAGGCCGTTTCTCACAATGACCAATGAAATAACAATCAGTTGGCAGTGCCTTTACAACTAATTTTGATTCCAAAACCCCTTGACATTCTGCAATCCATCTTTAGTCTTAGAAAGTAACAGAGCTGAGTAAATGTAATCCGTGGATCAGTTCCAAATAGGACAGCACAGGCGGGACACCTCACATCTCCGTCCAATTGCTCCATCAATACAACACTGGACAAAGATGGATAGAGTGAAAGAAGCAAAAGATAATGAGCAGAAGTTGTCTGTCCATTTATCTTTTTGTGGCCTCATTTAACTTTTCAAAGTGCCTCATGTTTACAGTTTGAGGGTTTGCAAGTGCCAAATATCTAAAGAAAAACATTCTTTTCTGAGTGAAACAACAACTGCAGCCACCACTGTTGGGAAAGTGGCATATTCAATATACTCTGAGGGTCCTAACAAGGTTTCATGAATATTTATATGGTCTTTTGAAGGTTACATAATGCTATCATGGGAGTGTGCATAATGTTTCATTACCTATTACTCTGAATACATTTATGATAATTCTTTGTGGAGAGATGAGTATTGTGCATACAAATGCAGAGAAAACAAATTTTGGGGGATAATGGTTTGAGCAATAATTTGTTTTGAAAAAATTTACCAAGGCATTTGTTCATTTATTTTTGACAGTTTCTCAATTCCAAGAATGCAAAGGACGGACATGTCTCCTTGTGGATGACTTCTGGGACTTCAAAAGAGTTCAGTACACTTTTGATGCATCACTGAAATCATGTAAAGAACACATCTGGATATTTTCATGAGTTCTTTTGTGTTCTTCAGTATTGGAACTGGACTTCAATGGTCGATGATGAAATTGAGCGAGAACAGGAGGACGCAAGATCGCCAAAGAACGCATATTGAGAATTTGCAATCATTGTTGAAAGACAAGAAACAAACCAAAAAGTAAGGACCATTATATACCACAACATAGAAATGGGGATCTGAGTAATTTTTTCCATCCCTTGGGGTCTCTTTAAATGAAAAGCAGGGCATATTTTATAAAGCCTACCATATTTTCTGGTCAATAGCCTATTTTGCAAATACTGCAATAATGAATCAGAACAAAAGAATAGCATTAGTTTTCAAGCAAGCAACAGGAATAAACACAACCGGGCTTGTACTGAATCATAATTTATCACAGACTTTCCGCATGGAGCATCTCATAGGCAATGCCTGTTAGACTACGATAGAGGCACAATGTCACAAACTTACTTTTGGAATGATAATATAAAGTAAAAAAATAAAATAAAGCTAAATCGTGAAACTCCAAACATTCACACCAAAGCATTAAGGGTTTTGGGTAGCATACTGTTCATATCTAAGCAGGACCATAATTACTCCATCAAGCGTCTTCAAAGGAAATCCAAACATAATGCAGTCTAAACCGAGTCTGTGCATACTTTAATTACTTGAACTCCTCTAGAGAACTCTTAGAAGTAGCCTACATTCCTCCCATTCCTGTGATTAAACATGGGCACAAAATAGGATTATGCATTTGGTTAAATGGATGGTTCCCCCAGTAGGCTTTGCATTAGTTGGGCACTCCAACTTGACAGTGTTAGTAAAGTAGTCGAGTTCAGAATCGTTCATTGTGAAGTGGATGCATTGTGTGGTTAAATTAAGCATCATTTCAATTCAAAGAACCAGTGTGCAACCCTCAGACATCCCCGAGCGACCCACTGAGCAGCATCACAAAAGTGTCTTTGCTTTCAGGGGAACATTTTGTGAGCGTTTGTTTGTATAGTTTAGTTTCTCTCTTAAGAGAATCTGATCCTTTTCATATATGGTGAACAACTATTGCTGTCCGATTGAAACATCATTTGAAACAGCCCAGTAGAGACAAGAGGAGCCTCAACTCACAAACAGTGAGAGAATGTGCAGACACTGAGGCTCCGTTGCTACTTGAATTCACTTCTCAGAGTTGTATAAGTGGAATAAGTGCAGTGGCGAGCAGCTGAATCCTGCTTTGTTTAGATGCCAAAGCTGTAAGCACAGTGTACCGTGACTGTCAATGGTGTGCACCACCGAGTGCTGGATCTGTGTTCGCATAAGTGAAACAGGATGCGGAATTGTGGATCTACATAGACTTGTTTTTCTTTAAAGTGAGAACACTTCAAAAAATGTGTGTGTGCTTTGTATGTGTGCAAGTGCACCCTGAAGTCCTAAGGATGGAAAGAAACCAGCTGATGCATACAGATTTCTATAGAATTGAAATGGCAGTCATTCAAAATGTTCAGCACATCCCCTTCCTTATGTAAAATGAAATATTTTAGAAAACCTAACAATAAAGTGCCAAAAAATAACAACAATGAGTTTGGTTGCACACATTCTACTAACACATGTACATCTATTAGAAAGTAATGTGGAAAACATCTATGGATCCATGTACGCCTGCAGGTTAACAATGTCACATGCAATAAAACACACACACACATGTATGTTTTATTATCTCTGTGTGGACAGTCCTTAGGTGTATTGAGTTGTATGCTGTACAAACTGTATATTGTATCCCCCATCCCAACCCCTAAACCTAACGATTGTAGAAAACTTTTTGGATTTTTAGATTTTCAAAAATTATCGTTCTGCACAATTTATAAGCTTTTGTGCCCGTGGGGACCTCAATTTCAAACACCCCAATTCAAACACCCCATGAGTTGGTGTGCATTCAGGTTTAGGTCCCCACTAACATACATAAACCAAGTTTGGGTTTGGACCATTACAGTTTATCCACCATCAGCTTCCAAAGCATGATGTGGATTAATCACGGAACAGGACTGTTGAATACAATGAATACAAAAGAAGTAAAACACAATCTCAATTCAACGAAAATTTAAGATAGGACATCAATCGGATGTTTACTTTCATTGAGATAGAAACAACAGAATCCTTAATGGAAAATGTAACATATGGGAGTCTTAAAAGTTCATACAGTATACAGGGAAGACACAGTAAAACTGTAGGAGCACAAAATTCACATTTATCTACAGCAAGAATGATACAATCTAGATTCAGGAAGTGGGCCACAAAGACTTGTTTCTTTGATGTCATTAAAAACCATGGAACAGAGAGAGATAACAGTGCTTTATCACAGAATTAGACATCTCATCTCCATGGCAGTACACAAAAGGCACATACATGTTTTTTTCCTGCCTGTGTTGTTTTTAATAGAGAGGGTGACAGCAGTAGCCCATGATAACATTGTGAATGTAGCCTCCAAACATTTGTAAGGACATGCAAGCAGCACAGCTGTTAGCAGGGATGAAAACATGCAGTTTGAACTGTTTGCGTGACTACAGTGACATTTTGAACCTGCCAAAGGGAAAGCTCAGGACATTTCAAACTTTGTTATCTTCATCTTGTTTCTTTCAACTGAATGAGACATCCAATGTAGTGCTTCTATTCCGTGGCTTTTAAAACCTCTTGGGACAGTTTCACAGACAGCGCTAAGATGAAAACAGAAGAGCAATTTAAATGTAAAATTAGGACATTTAAGTAGCTTTTATAAGCGTGCCTTAGTGAAAAAATATTACTGGTGTGCATCTTGAGACAAAACAATGGCACTGATATGTTTTAGCACATTTCAATGAATGTTGTTTTCACTATAGGCTCAAGATCGGCCTAAATGGAGTCTTTTGCAATGTCGGCAGAAATCTGTAAAATGGGTTTAAACAGCTGGGAGTACAGCAAGCTTTAATCAATAATCAATTTAACCAAATTATTAAAGGGTGGAAGGAGAAGGAAGTTCTGTAAAAATCTTATGTAAAAATATAAAACTCGCATTTACAGCAAAATGATGAGCTAATAAAATGATAATGCAAAGTGAAAGGAGGGGGTGCAGCTCTCTGAAGTTTATGTTAGTGCAGCACAAAAATGCCTAATTCTAAGTCATGCATTATTTCCACATCAGTTGGGGTGAATCCAAGTCTTTCACACATAAATAGAGGTGCTCAGATAAGTTTGATGAGCTGCTTGACAAACTTGTAAATTGAATTTATTTCAATATAAAGCGAATGTCCTGACTTAATGTTGTTGTGAATGACAGTGTTCCACCATTGTACCCATTAGAACAACTAACTCTAACTTGATAAAAGTTAAAGAGCTCTGTTTACATCTTTACATGGTTTTAAATGTTTCAAAATTGCTTCATTGCATGTCTTCTAAGAACTGTAATGCAACAAAGTGCTCATACTTCGCTTGAATATTAATCCCATGAACACTCATGAGACTAACACATTAAATAGATTAAATTGTGATGAAAAGTCTAGTGAAATTTTCCTCTCTTTCTCATTCGGCAGCATTACAGCTTTGCTCGAATTACATGGATGGATTCATCAATAAGTGATGTAACACTTGGCCTCTTCCATTCTATAAAGCGCAGGCCTGCAGTGTGCCACTGGCTGAACACAGCCTCTCTTAATTCGACAGGGGAAAGAATGCACGCTGGATTCAGAGTTGCCACAGCAGCTGTGGAAATGTTATGTTTGGCTGAGGCCATGGTGACAGCTTAAAGTTCCTGTGGATGATGCACCGATCTGCACAAACTAAGGCATTATTCACTAAAACATTGCTTTCCAGTTCTCGGGCAAGTTGACTCTAGGCAACGATGTTTTCGAACAATTCTTCATCCTATAGTTTACTGCTGTGGTGAGAAGTGGATACGGGACTTAAATGAACAAATCAATTGAGAGATGAAGGTTTTTGATACAATCTGCTGTCCTTACAGAGTGTTTTACTTGATCAAGGACACACTCAAACACACACACTGGTTAATGCTCAGTGGCATTTTTGTGACTGGCTCGACCATTATCTGAAGTGGTGGAATTGAGCTTAATATGGCAGTGAGTGCCAGCTCAGGCTTCGCTACTGTGATTGTTCAGACAAAATGAAAATGATCTCATGTCATTCCAAACCTGTATGACTTTCTTGTTTCTGCACAGCACAAAAGAAGATATTTGTAAGAATGTTGGTTACCAAACAGCATTGACCCCAATTGACTATTGTAAGGACACAGAACCACTGAAACATTTCACAAAATATCTTCTTTAGTATTCCGCAGAAGAAAGAGTCATATTCAGAATTTTAAGACATGAGCGTGAATAAATGATGACATGATGATTTTTGGGTGAACTATCGCTGGGTGTGACACAACCCATGACCCCACCCATAGCTCTTAGACAGCACCTTTCATTTTAAAAGAGTTGTCTTTTCTTTGAAAGATACAAGCTGTAAAGTGAGAGTGGGCACATCATAACAGAACCACTGGACTAAGTGCTCTGATCATTGAATGCACTGATGAAAAGAGACGGTTAGAGATTTGGGAGCAGCCGTTTTTAGACCTTACCGCCCCTTCGGTTCAGATAAATGTCTTCCCAACTTAATGCCCAAACCAGTGAAGGTCCATCCTAGGGTGTTTCATGTACACTTGTGTGTAAATGTACTAAGTTTGTATCAGGACAACAGAGTACAGACAGTACCATCAGCAGGGGGTTTTGGGTGAAGTGTGCTGTGTCACACTGACATACTTTACAATGGTGTTTGTATGCAAATTATAGTGCAAAAAGCAATTAAAAAGGGTGGCTGAATTGAGATCATGATAAGCATCAAATTAAGGAAGTGAAGAAAGAGTAAGATACTTGAAATCTAAGTGTAAAAAGACACAAGATTGTTGGTGACTTGCTTTATTATGGATGAATTAGACCCATTTACACCTATTGTTTCGATCATAGCACACATGACCTGTGCAAAAGGTATAAAAAGGGGTACAAAACATTTTGTGATTATCCACTTTCAACCACATTAAGTGCTGGCTATAAAGTTGTCACAGGAGACACATTAAAAAAAACATTTTAAGTATTATATTTTAAATATTATACAAGCATCACATCAACTACAGTATTGCTAAAATTAACTATAAGAAACAGACATGACACCTGAGCTATTTCTCTGTAAGAAATCTATGCTTGGATGTAGGAGGCATTACGCTTGGTTTGCCAAACAAACAAATGACAAATGATCAAAAAGTTGGGAGTGGAAGAGAAGGGTGGGGGACAGCAACTCTTTTAGCTTCTCTTTTATCTGTGGAACGCCTAAAACACTCCCACATGTCCTCTATATCCAGCAACAAAGAGTAGAAACTATTTTGGGCAGAATGCATTTAAAAACACAGCTTTACGGAAGTCTGCTTTACGATGTTTACCAAAACAACCTTCACAATTATAATTGAATTATATTTTTTGCTTTCTAAATGCAAAGTGTAATGATAATAGCTGAAACAATACCTCATGGCACTATAAAAGGTTCTTCACAGTCAAACATTTACTCAAAGCTTCTTATGAGCATAATTTCTTTCTAACGTTTTGGTAATCTAAGAACCCCTTTTCACTACAAAGAACGTTTGCGAGACTGAAAAGGGGTTTGAGTGTTAAAGGTTCTTTATAGAACCATCAATGGCAGGGGTTTTCAAAATGCGAGGACCCCCTCTTAAATGTGTAATATCATGTAACAACATATTTCTGTAAATAATTGTGTAAAATAAGAGTAATGTTGGATGTAAAAATCTAAACAGAAACATTTTTAATTCAAATGTATATGGTACTGAACAATTTTCAGTAAATATTTGCAAATATAACTACTTTACAAACCCCAATGAGGGAAATAAACGAAACTGTGGAGAGGAAAACTCTCTATAAAGATCACTTGCACACATTTTTTATTGAAATAATTCGTAATTGCGACGACAGTGTTTGTAAGGCTTTTGACAGAAAATTGACTGAAAAAAGAAAAGGGTATGTTTGAAGTCATAACTATTGTTGTGCTTCTGTCAGCAGGCTTTCTGATTGGGTATCGTTTCGTTCCTCTTCTAGAACAAAATCACACTCGATTTCAATGAATCTTCACTTATTTGACAAGATACATCTTATATAATCACCTGTTTAGGGGACCTATAAATGGAAATGCATTAAAAGCTGCTTAGCAAAGCCAAGTGCGGTCAACAAGAAATGTTCTTAGTTTTCGGATTCAGTTGTTGTCTCTGTGGAATTGTCAAAGATGGCTTTTAGCTCAATCTGATTTTGTTTCCTGTCTATAGCTGAGGATGTGAAGGGGTGGGTTTCTCAGAATGAATGTGTAGTGGACTGTAAACACAACTGCAGCGTATGTGTTAACATACTGTTATTTATGTGTTTATGAGTTTACATGACCGCTTTCATTCATACAGTGTGGTTTGTAGGAATGAGAACTGAGGTTAATCCTTACAACAGCTGTGTATATATCATCCTCTGCCCTTCTTCAAACTTGACATGAGTTGTGGAAATGCATTTGTAGATTCACATGGGACAAAAACTCCAAGAACATTTCGGGACATGCAGCTGTTCCCTGTGTCTTTTTCCTCCTTCCTTCTTACTATCCACCCTCTTCATCTTACCCCATCATCCCCATTGGGCTTTCGTCAGGAAGAAAAACAAACCCTTTCTCACAGTCTCAATCACTCGCTTAAATGCTTTCGTGTGCAATATTGGTGAAGGAATGATGAGGCTGGTGGAAATAGTGAGGTATAGTGGGTTGAAACAGAACTGCTGCATTAAAAATCCATCACTTCACTTTGCTGTTTTCACTTAACTTTTGGACGGAAATATTACAAATGGGATTTCTTTAATGGCAATTGTTTTTTATAAACGGCAGTGAGGATAAATGAAGATAAAATGACATGTTTTTACATAGTTTTAAAAATATTTCAACAAAATTGATGGACGAACTTTAATTGAAAACTAGAAGTTTCAATATTTTTCCTTCTAGTACTACTGTACAATACACACACAGACAGAGTCCCTAATAAAGAGTACAAAAATATTTTGTCACGCCGACACAGTTCATGAGCAAACACAATGCACGCAGGCATACTCTACTCCACAGTGCCTCCCACAATGCCTGTCTGTCTCATGAGTTTCCAGTAGATGTTGGGTTTAGATTCACTGTGTCATTAGTGAGGCCCTGGTCCTGTTCAGAATAACTCACACACAGGCACGCACGCACAAACTCGCACAGATGCATTCACAAAAATAAAAAAAGTGCTGCTCGAAAAAGAGAGTGTTTCTAAGATCATAATACCCAAAGTCACGCTGAAATTTCGAAGCACCACAGAACATTTACATTTATAATGTAAAGCAAGACCTCAGAGAGCAATTGTTTTTATCATTTCACAAAGGTCTTGCTCTTTAAATTCACTTGTCCAAACCACTCTCTTTATGTGTATTCAAGTAGAGAGATATCAATGGCAAAAACAAAAACATTTATAAAGACATTTTGCCTACAATGAGAGAAGGTAATTCTGAATTAGAAGTTGAGAAAAACTGTACATGCTCTCTTCAAAACGATTAATTAGTTTAAAACCTACCACATAACAAAAATGAATAAGACAGAAATGTGCAGCATTTCTACAATAATAACATGTGAAACATACTCTGATTGTAAAAAATCACATACTATCAAAGCAGTTAGATGTAGCTCAACACTTACCCAAGTGTTAGTCTTTCAATTTCATTACCTTCTGTACAAAAGGTGAAAGCAGAGGTACTGTGATGTAAACATGGGCTATGTACAGTAACACACAGTATATTCAAGTGAATCATACAGTATACAGTAGAGAGTGTCATGAAACAAAACAAAACACTGTAAAATGTTTCCTGGGCAACGCTTAAGACTACAGCCCGCAATGTACCGCATAATTAAACAGAATTTACAGCATAACTAATTGTTAAAAATAAAGTACCTCTACCGTACATAATTGTAGGTTAAGGGAAACGATATGCAACATTTAGGTAATAAAGAAGTTGGGAATAAAGAAGTAAAGGTCAGGAACATGCAAAAACATTTATATTGCAAGTTTTTTAAGACTGGGGGAAACTGTTGTGGTATGCGTGCAACAATCTTATGATTGGGAGAAAAAGCGCAATTGAACACTGAGTACATATTTGTATTAACAATGTAGCAACAAATTGTAATAACAATTAACTATGCCTGGGTACTTTTATTCAAGGGTCCGGCTGACCTGTCATAATGCATACACTGCTTTCCTGTAGCTCAGTGGTTAGAGCATGGCGCTAACAACACCAAGGTCACGGATTCGAACCCAGTGATTGCAAATAATTAGAAACAAATGTATAGTATAATGCAATGTAAGTCGCTTAGGATAAAAGCGTCTGCCAAATGCGTAAATTTAAATACATGGCTTTGTTCATGGGAATAAGGGTCTAGTGAGCTGAGAAAGTAGGCTTGGTATGTCTCTTGGTATGTTACATAGATTGAGTAGTTCCGCATAAACCTCTGCTCCATCACGTGTACACTTTTCTAGCAGGTGTGTGGCTGAGTGTGCAGCCCTCTCAGCTCGCCTATTTGACTGGGGTTAGTGGGGGCTGCTGGTTACATAGCAGAAGTGTCGTACGCTGGCAAATTCTTGGAACTCCCTTCTTAAAATATGCTCCATTGTCAGTCATTAGCTGCTGAGGCGCTCCATGGGTGGCAAAGTGGCGCTTTAGCCTGGTTGTAATGGTCGCTCTGGTCATGTTTGGGAGCTGGTCTACTTCGAATAAGCTGGAGTACGAGTCGGCGAGCACAAGGTGTTTCTTTTCCCCCATCTCAAAAACATCTGCTACCGTAAGCGCCCACGGCAAGTCTGAAATATCATGTAATTGAAGGGAATCCTTAGTTTGGTGCGCTTTGAGGGCAAGGAGCGCATTTGGAGACTTCACGTTCAATGTCCTTGTGTATGTTGGGCCAAAACATGGTTTCTATGTCCCTGCGTTTTTTTGCTTTCCTTGGCCCAGGTGACCTTGATGCAGCTGTTTGACATAATACTGTAGCAGCGAGTTGGGAAAAAGGAAATGCTGACCATGCAGCAGCAGCCCATTGTCAATCGTGAGTTCATCTCTTATGGCATAGAACTGCCTGTCAGATAAGTGCCTGCATAGAGAGTCTTTCTGTATTTCCTTTCTTAGTTCCTCAGTTCTTCTTGAGGAGAGGGCTTCCACTGTCATCACATTATTGGCCTCACTGGTTTCGGCCAAATCTGTGGAGGGCTGGTGTGCACGTGAGAGCGCATCTGCTAGATATAGCTCTGTGCCTCTCTTCTAAAAAAGATTAAGGTTATAACGCTGCAGCTTAAGCATCATCATCTGAAGGTGTAGTGGTTTCCTCAGAATAGTGATCAGGGGCTGATGATCACTTTTGACGGTCACTTGATGGCCATATATGTAGTTGAGAAATTTCTGACGAACAGTGACCAGGGCCAGCAGCTCTTTCTCTATCTGAGCGTAGCGTGACTCACTCTCTGATGATTTGACAATCCCATTATAACGAACCAGGTGTCGTGTCGCATCGCATGTGAAATTTACATTAGTAGCACCTAAAGTCTTTATGATCTGACCACTATAAACCACAAGGTTGACTAAATGGTTGTGGTCCACATGACGGCCGGGATCGATTTGTGCTGGAGAACCCCCCTTGGCAGAACATTGCTGTGGACTCCAGTGTTAATCTTCGCCTCAAGTTTCTTCCCTGTGTTGGAAGTGGAAAGGACGTTAAATATCTATCCCCTATCAGTTGGAACCTCTACACTTTGAAAGTAAAATAGATCTGCTGGTTCATATGCAATCCGTGCATCCAGTTCACTTATTGTATGAGTCTGCCCTCCTCTGTGTATGGTGTGGGGTGCCCTGCTTGATGAGATGGACCTTGTCCTGCTTTCTTGAAGGTGTGTGTTTTAATTGATCTGCAGCATCTAGAAAAAGGATTTGATTTTCCACATGAGTTGCAGCACTTGTTGAAGGCTGGACAGTTGCTTGCGTAAAGATGAACGCTGGCCACTACGGTTCAAGCATGTAGAATATTGCACGGCACAAACTACGCTTTCCTTCTTTAATATTTCTTTGTTCCCTTTTTGCAAGCTTCATGATTGATCATGAAGCATGCATATTTCGATACCTGAGTTTAAATTAGATTTGTCAGCAGCTGTGTGCGGATATTGTAATTTTGAATACCACACTCCAATCAATCTCTTATCAGTTTGTTGTGGAGCGTGCCAAATTAGCATTTTCTGGCTAGTGTTTTTTAACGTGGCAACATACGACTGGGTTGTTTCATATGGCTTCTGGTTCGTTGAATTGAATGCATTTCTGTCCATAATTATTTACATTCTTTACAGGCAGGCAAATGTCTTCAAATTTCTTTACCAGTCCCTCTGAATCTTCCGGATCTTCCCCCTCCTCGAAAGTGAGTGTGTTATACCGGCATCGGGACCAGTGAGGTACAGAAAGGTGTAAGCTTTCAGTTTTTCAGTTGATTCGCAGGTGAGCGTCTAAGAAATATATAAGATAAGGATTGTGTAATGGCGGAGGGAAATGATGTGGCAACAGTCAAAACTTAGGCGATGGCGCCCTCAGGCCTAGTGGAGGGACAAGAGCTGGGGCTGGTGTGACAGATATTGGTTTAGTTTGCTGTTGGATTGATACTTTATCAAGTTATTGACATGAATTATACATTCCCTGCACTTTGGTTGATAAAAGAGAAAAATCCTGTATACTTACCTTGAAGGAAGAAACTGAGCTATATCTGGAAGTTTGAGATTGGTAGAAGCAAGAATACCAAGCTCTCTAGAAATCCTGTGTCAGTTTTACTTGAGGACAGCACTATTGTTGATAGAGTGAACTCTTGAGTGGCCAGAACGGCATAAACCTGTTCACTTCCTGTCACGAAATTCCCAGATTTCAGTGTATCCTTTGTGGGAATCCAGCCAGAGTTTCACCTCCTGTGTGCTTTAGTGATCAAAAACTGGAGCATGCTCTAGAACCCCTGAGCGACCGGGTCATTTACACGAAAACCAGTGAAACATGGCAGTTATGATTTTTTATATAAAACATAATTCCATAACCCCAAAATAGTATTGTGTGGGTTCTCTACTTGGCACAAAGAAGATCATAGGAATTAGCGATTATGTATGTTGTTGTATTTTAAATCTCATTAATGCATCCAGCTAACTGTATGATATGTTGAAATGTTGATTGAGAGCAACAGAGGGAGTTATCGGTTTGACCAGCCTCCATCCATGTTTCAGCCTGACCCATCCTGCACTAGACTTGTGGCATTCAGGAGGTTGGAGGATCCACAGCCTGGTCCATCTACTCTAACCCATCTTGCTGAAATGGACCCAGCCAAAATTAGGCCAGTCGTGCCTGAGTGAGCTGAACCTCTGCCTTCACCCGTCCCAGCAGGTCCACTTTCTTTTAATGCTTTTAAACATTTTGTTAATTCTGACCCCGAAAACTGTTAATTACAACATTAATCTGAATAATAAGAACAGTAATAACATTAAAAGTTCAAATTCAGCAGCACCAGGTCACTTAAACTGTTTGAGAAACTACAGAAATGTTTAAAATAACATATCTGCCCTGATAAACTGCTTGGATTCAATCTACATGCTAATATAGTGCACATATGTGTGGGTACATCATATTGCAAATGTATTATATATGTATTATATCTGCAAACTGCCGTATAAAACGATACACAGACGTGAGCCATATATGACAAAAAATTTTAATTCTCTTACACAATGCCAGGATTTCCTGAACAAGTGCCTGCCCTGCACAAAAATTCACTTCACAGAGTAAATCTACAGGAGATGATGGCACATGACTGGTTAAATGGAGGCGAGATAGGTAAAGAAATATTGCACATAAGTAAGGTAATGTAATACACTGTTTAACACAGATCATAGGAAAGGATTCACATGAAACAACTGAAATCTTCTTTTGTGACCCTATTTCTGTAAAATCCAGCCCAGAGTCTGAATGATGAGAAGAGGAGCATCAAAGTTTGATTTCAAGCATTAGCTTCCGTATGATTTCAATAGTATAAGGTTTAGGTTTAAAGTCATTTAACACTTTCTCTTTCTTAAGATGTGCAGCCAGAGAAGAGCATAGAGTATGCAAATTCGGGAGGCAGTGGACCGATACTGACCCATCCTGCCCTGGGCCTGTGGGAGATCACGCTGCTTGCGCCCCCTTATGGTGTTTACTCGCGCACGTGTGTGGTTTTCATAGCACAAAAAAATCATATTATCCTCATCTCTGTAGCACTTTCTGTGCAGACTCAGCAGGTTTAAAGCCTTTCAGATGATCTGGACTCCTGGCTGCAAATGCTGAATTTATCCAATTTAAGAAATGTTATTGAAATGGCCAGTCCTCCAGACACCTCTCAGTATCCTATGCAGTGAACACTGAGGTATAAAACACTTTCTTTTGTGGGAGGAAATCACCATCTCATTGATTTCCTGTAGCTCAGTTTTCCTGTAGCTCAGTGGTAAGAGCATTGCGTTAGTGGGTGCGATCCCAGGGGAATGTAAATGTTAATTGCAATTAACCACTGAAAAAAGAGAGTGTATTAAAAAAATAACAAAGTTAATTTATGAAATGCTTTAAAATTTTATAAATAACTCTGAAAGTTATCGGTCTATGCATCGCTTGAAGTGTTCCTTACATTTTAAATGTAAAAAAAATGTACTTAACTGACATAACAATCAGCCAATAGCAGTGCTGCTGATCACAGTTTCTTCTATCGATATTTGATGCCATTCGTAAGCGTGCAATGATCCGAGATTATTCAATCCAGATATACTAATCATTAACCACAGGTGCATTCGAAGAACCGAATTATCCAGATCATGATTAGCGGGAGTAGGTCATCTCGGATGTTTAATTTGATTTTGGATGTAAGTGACGTACAAAGAACGGTCCCCTGGTCAGAAAAGGTTCTTGTTATTGACAAATTCATATAATATTTTCAATTATTTGGTATAAAGTAAAATGATCAAATCAAGACAATATCTGTTTTCTTTCATTATTGCAAACACAACTGCCTCAAATGGATGTAATCCCACATTATATCATAATATCATAATATCATAATGTCATTTTTGCTGTACGTCACCTACCCAGCAAAGGAAGAAGGTTTACGTCCTGCAAAGAGAACAAAATACCCCTCACTGCAGTAACTCAGGAAACAGTGGTTCACACGAGTAGACAAATATAAACGTCTCTACTACAGACCCACATGTAAAAAAGTGTGCTTGTTTTACAGCGCATCTTTAATTTTGTGCGAGGCAGATGAGAAAGTGTCTCATAAGTGCTACTGTAAGTACCTGCATTGTCAAGAAAGTAGTTCAGGTGTCAGAATTCAACCCGATCTCAATGTCTGGGAAATGACAGAAAATGAAAGATATAGCATTTGTATATGTCATATAAATGATAACTCCACCAGCCTTGGGAGGCTGAAATATCACAAATGAGAAGAATAAGAAAAGTCACATACGACAACCAGTGAACACAACTAAAGCAAATTTCAAAGATGTGTGGCAAACCATCGCTCCATTGTTCTGAAAAAAAGAAAAATGCATGTTTTAAGAGCATTATTCCCCCAGAGCATCTATTTTTGGCATCAGTAGGCTAAACAAATGAAATAACCACGCTTGGCAACAAAAAGCATTTGTGTGCTGTGTGTAGCATGGACCCATGACATACTCATTTTTTTAAATAGAAACACATATGTATATCTTATATACAGCATAACCTGTTGGGCTGTATTCTAACTCCCAGCTTCCAGATGCTGACTCCTCTCATGTGCATGGCGTCATGCGCTCACTTCGCCTGTCCACAAAGATGTAAATTTAGATTATTTTCCATAAAGTTTAGCCCAAACTGATAAAATGCATAGTCAGTGTACTACCAAATGGATGCAGGACAAATGGCATGTCCGTTTTCACCATGGATTTCAGCTTAGCTCCGTTTGGTTGAACTCCATTTGGATTTTTAGCATTTGTGACGTAGCGTTTGGTGTGAACCCAGTGCTTTTTAAATGGTTAAACAACAGATCAATTAATAGGCCTTTTTATTAAAGATTTTCACATTTAGGTGTGAAAGAATTTAGTCAGTAATACATTTTTCAATCTTCAGAACAGTAACAACACAAACTTTACTGTAAAGGATGCAGACAAATCTGTGTAACAGAACACTTCGGGAAAGTGACAGTAGGTAAAAGAGACTGCATCATGAAACCCCACAGTACAATATAAATCTATATGCAATAAGTAAAGATCTGTTTTAAACTTAATTTTGTTTAATATATGATATTTACCATCTGAATCCTACCATGTCAGGTCAACAAATGGAAATGTCACCAAGCTATCCAGTTAATTTATTTGCCTTTAGTTTTTACCCCAAATAACATTATTTTACATATTCTTTTGCTAATGAAAGAAGTGTTGCTTTAATTAACTCAAACAAAGCTGAAAAACATTAACAAGACCTCAAAAAATAGAAAGTTTAGCGATTTTCACGTAATGCTTAAAGTAGCCCCCCCTCGCCACCTCATAGGATTATAGGATTTTTAAACAAAATGAACTTGGATTTAGTTTCACACAAAATCAGTTGCTCCAGACAAGCGACACATAGCGACATCAGGAGTCAGATTCTGGAAGGCGTGTTGAGGTGGAAAAGTGATGTCATGTATATAAAAGAATAACATAGCTTCAGAATAAAATCTGAATTGGTTCAATAGCGTCTTCATTACATGCAAAATAATATTGATAAAAGTTGACAAAAGGTTTAGTGGATCTCTCCTCACCTAATGACAGAATTTGTAAGCCATAGATATAATATATATATATATGTATAATTAGCACAACGCTAATTATGCATATATTTTTTTGGTTAATGTTTGTCATATCAGGGTGATGTGATGCTACACCTGTCTGTATTACTTGTATCTCAGATAGTTGAACACTAGATGGCGCAATACATTCAACAAAAAAATCAATGCGAGTTTAATTAAAAGAGAGTGTGGGAGGGTATTATTTGATTCCAACATGATAGATTTTTTAAAACATTTTTTTTTCATGTTAAATGGCAAAATACCTTTTTCAAGCTACATTCCTTAAATGATTGCCCTATTCGTGACAGCTGAAGAGATCTTGTGTCTATCATTAACAGAGTATGACAACAGATTGTAATCAAGAGTCAACCTTTGACACTGTAAATAACTATACTGTACGTTGCTACCAAATGAAAAATGACACGCTATGGAAAATGATATACTTCTTGTGAATAGCCTGTTCTTGTTCCTCAGGTTCAGGGTGTTGCCTGTTAAAACAAACAACATATTTGATTTAGAGAGAAGTGTCAACACACTGTGTCAAACTGGCAGGACGTGGGTGATTAGTTTGTCGCATGCGATCTTTTCTTGGCTGTGTAGGTAAATATATTGCTGTCTGTCATTTGTGATTGTATTTATTGCTTGCACAAACACTAAAGAAAGAGCTTTAAAGATATGCAAGACACAATATCAAGACTACCAATGACTAGGAAACCTTATAAGACAGACAATTACTATTTGCAATATATTTTAGCAGCTTAGCCTAGAGCCTATAAAAGTCTTGCCCCCTTCAATTCCCCACCCACAGTTCACAGCAGTACCTGGGCATGTAAGGTACGGGATCCGAAAACAGTCTCTTGGTTGCTTGGTAACCAGTATGTAGCACAGTGGAAGTATGCAGGGTCCCCTTTAGAGCCCCACCAATGTTGTTTTTATTTTTTAACTTCACAGCTGAAAGCTTTTACAAATTAGTGATCTCTGATGTCTGATGTTTTAGCACTCGGTGGGGTTGAATGCAGCGATCTAAGTAAATACATTTTATTTAGAGCAGTAGTTCTCAAACTTTTTCGTTGTAGAATGTTTAAAGAGCATTGCATTGCGCCCCCCCCCCAAATAAAGACTTATAATCTTAAACTTCGAATTTTAACTAAGCCAATAACACATTCATTTATATAATCCGGAAACATCCTTTTTGGATTGGTGCTATTGTTTTTCCGATGTTTAACTGCATAAACTTGACCCCAGTTAGAGAACCAATGATTTAGAGCAGGGTTCCTCAAATCTTACCCTGGAGGGCCGGAGGACTTTAGAGTTTAGCTCCAACCCTGATCAAACTTGCATACCTGTGATTTTCTAGTGATACTGAACAACTTGATCAGCTTGCTCAGGTGTGTTTGATCAGGGCTGGAGCTAAACTCAGTGCTCCGGCCCTCCAGGGTAAGATTTGAGGAACCCTGATTTAGAGGGACTAAAAGCACTCCTCATTATTGGACTTTTAACAGATATGCAGTTATGACAAAAAAGAATGTCTGGGGGTAATTTTGTACCCATGTTTGTTTTTCATGCGCCATTTTGATCATCAAAATCTATCAAAGTATGAGGTATGGCACAAAACAGACAAAATGAACAGAAACTGATATATGGAGCCATCCCAACACAAAAAGATGGCGGACATGAATCGCATGTGGGGAGTGAAACTCATGTCTGTGTTTTGTTGGCAATGGGTGGCACGTGCTTTAGTTCAGACGAAATAAAGATTATGCACATCATGAAGTCACAACTGTGTGTCACACGAGGATGTGACCTAATTGATGCAATTTTAATCAAGTAAATAAAGAAAGAGTGCAGAAGGGCACATGTCACAAGTGACTTTGTTTTGAAAAATTCATTTTGTTTGTTTCCTTTTGTTTGTTCAAACATTCCTTGAGCCTCCAGTGCGCCGCACATGTGGACGTTTTCTTCAGTTAAATGTGGGAATGGTCTCATCAGCTGTATAGTACAACGGTCCATGTCCTGAGCTGGATGTGTTGAAGAGGAGACATCAAAACTGCCCAGTGCTGGGGAGATCCGAATTTAAAATGGACAGTATCTGAGCACAAAAGCAGGTAACTGTTGTGTTTATGCAGAACTCTCCAGAGACTACATTTCTGCGACAGTTTGAAAAGGGATGAGGTCAAGATTATAGCATCATTTATTAACTTTTGCTCCCTATTTTTGCTCATTTGCTCACTAAGTTTTCAGTACAGCAAACAAAACAGAATAATAAAGTCAGAAAATCGGAAAAAACTCATGTACAAACACTTGTTTTGGTTCTTTCTCTTATCTTGTATCGTTCCACTAGGTGATAAAATAACCAGCATAACCCACATGCTGTCATAATGGCTTTAGGCTTATTATGATGTAGTAGATTTGTACATCTTATAAGAGATGCATATCAAGTCATTCTGTATGTTTCAACCACTCCTGTTCTAACCCTATATGCCTCTGGATCCAAATGTGACTATTGACTAAGCAATAAGTTCTCCCTTCAGGTTTGGATTGACATGAGGGTGAGTAAATAAAGAATTTCGACTTTCATGGGAATTATCTCTTTAAATCATTATTGCAAACTTTGAAACCCAATTAAAAACAACAGACCCTTTTTTAACACATTAATACAAGATTTGAGGTTGACTCGATGAGGGCACCACCCAAACTCTCATATTTTATGTCCGGTTAAAGAGATTTTTGAGAATGGTTCCTAAACACATTATAGATGTTAGAAATGCACTGCTGAAACACATTACAAAGAGGGCGTGGCTTCAGTGCCAACGGCGGACACGCCCCCAGCGTTTGAATCCTGCTTATTTTTCCAAGATTTTGAAAACTTACTTTATTTACTTGGATGTTTTCTTCTTCATTCAAATTTGGCTGGGTGGTTAAAAACACACTTTTCTGTTGTGTGACAATCTCAGAACACATATTTTAATGGCACTTTACCCAGACTTTAAAGAACATGCAGATATGTGATGGAGCACTTTGTTCTTATTTCAACTTCCCTCGAGCAGTTCGTAAACCGAACCAAATATTCCTGTTAAATTATAAATACAACTGCAGAACCTGTTTCAGCATAACCTATAGTAATAATCTATTGTTTTACAGGTTTCACACGTCAACAGATGAGTCATGTTGCGTATCATTTGTTCAGTCCGAAATAAACACTTGAAACATCTCTGCAAGTGGTTAATGTAAAAAAACCTGCCAAATAAAACGAGATCAAAGGCTTCAATACTGTTTATTAAAATGAATGAATACATAAAACGTAAACAAACCAAATAACTGGTTTCAGTGTTGAGCACATTGGCTAGCAATGAATTTACACTTCCCAGAATCCCCTGCAATCACATCCCCTTAGGATTACTGTGTTAATTAAACAGGAAAACAACACCTTACACATGGACAGAAAGAGAGAGAGAGAGTGAACACTAAGTTTATATCTTGGGCTGTCTGAACAAGCACAGGCCGAGGCGGTTGAGAATGTTTCGCACATTTGGAGGGCAGCAGAGAATTAAACGTTAAGTGAATTGATGATATTTCTACAGTCTTTCTCACCATGGTGACAGGCAGAGGTCTAACCAGCTTCATTATATGCAGTTCCAGAGGCAGCCCACACAATCCTACCCACGACTGAGGAGGCATACAACTGTGTACTCAAGAGGCTATGAGACGTGCTCCGCTCTGCTGCATATTTAACAATATATCATCAACACAAGTTAGGAAATAAGTGCGGCTTCGAGATCCTGTTATGAAAATACATATACATTTGGGTGCTAGGCCCTTTGTATAATAGTATAACATCATTACATCAATTTGTTTTCAAAACAAAATTGTCATGTTTATTAAATGTACAGGTACAATATATATATAGCCATGAAAAAGATTTAAGAGACCATTCTAGTTTTGTCTATACTGATCATTTCTACATGTATTGCAGTTGTTCCAGTTAAGTGACTGTATAATTTCAACAGAAACAAACCTCAGGAATGACAAAGTCACTCAACAGTAATGTGAAAGACTGCAAAGATGCATGAAAATATGTTTAACCGTTAAGATATTAGTATTGTGTTGTTTGAACATGAATATGTACTTCGTTTCTTTGCAGCATTCAACATCTGAAAACATTGCCTATTGTGTCACAGAATGTATAATTTTATAAAAAAATACCTATAAATAGTCAATTCTAAAAAAACGAAACATGTTTGGTGTGGTCTCTTGTTTTTTTCTGTGGCTATATATATATGAACCTAAATATGAATACAAAAATAACAATTTGAAACATACAGTAATAAAATAAATAGAGACGCATCTATACAAATAAATATTTCCTGTGAAACAGATTTTCCAGTGATACTGTATGTTTGAATAAAGGACTGGTATGCAATGGATAGGTGAAGTTGAAACCAATATCACAACCAAAGAATAGTGAACTAAACAGGGCAGACTCTTTAATTATTCATAAGGTATTCAATTCATATGGCTTTAAGTAATAGCACAAGAGCAAAACAATGAAACATTCAATCGAGAATAATTCAGTGGTGACTACACATGTCATTTTATAACTATAATGCATGAACTGATGATGCCATGTTTCCTTCTTCCATTCATCACATCAAGGCAAACTGGTCCTACAGAAGCCAATCATGTTGTTTTATATTTATAACCTATATGACCACACTCTGTTGTGTAATCTTGGTTCTTATTTGTCAAGAGTCCTGCGCATGCAGTTGCAGTAAGTGAGACTAGAAAAGGCTTAATGACCATTCCCCAAACTCTTTCAAAGAATTCTCGAGGCTCTTTTCATCGTATTCTCTCATTCTCTGCCAATCTCTTTTTCTCGAGTGCACTAGAAAATCGCTCAATGAGGGCCATAGTTGAGATCTATCTCATCCACAGACCTGTCCTGGCACGTTAGAAGAATTCACACAATGTCCCCCTTCGCAGGAACTCACAGGACTCACGGGTTGTAAACATGGCAGGAACAGGCCATATGAGCAGCACAGCGGTAGGCTTTTAATCAGAGATTGTGAGCCTCTGGGAGAGCTGAGGTCAGATGTGTATGCAGATCTATTCTGCTCTTATTAGAGAATATGATGGAGATGTATGCACGGACGTGAAAGCCATTTGTCAAATACAAAAAGGGGGTGGGTTGGTGAGGATAAAAAAATACAAGAACAACAAAATAAGTTTTTAAAGGAATCCAGTTCGCACACAAACATTTAAATTCATTATTCATTCAATGATATGTGCCTTCTGTATACGGATTTATTTTTTTATAAAAAAACAATATGAACACACGATTAGAGAAGAAAAAAGGAGAAAGAAAGAACGAAAGAAAGAAAAACAAAGTATTCTATCAGCAGTGCTCATCTCAGCTGTGTACTAAACATGTGGCCTTAATGTTCTCCATTCGGCTTCACTGCAATCTGCATATTCTGATCTAAACAGATAAATCCAGGTGCTCTGCTTTCTTTAGTGGGAGATACGCCAGAATGCATTTGCACGCGAGGGTGGGCAAACCAAAGCTGGACCATCCAAGGTGAACATTTACACTGTTTATTTGTATGAAGGGATATGAATTCTCATTGTTCATCTCAAACCAGAAGCCCAAAAACACTTTGTTGTTATAATTCTATAATCCACGTTAACACTATAAGGTTTGACCGTAAGATGCGATGTAACAGTTGGTCATGTCAAAGCATAAAGTCAGCATCAGATTGATGTCCTCCCTGTGGTTGCCGTGGCAACCCAGCAGCCAATGATTCTTGAATGCGGATGAAGTCCAACAAAGAAACATTTTAATTTCTGCATGCACAATAAGGGACATACAACACATGTGAGTCAAGAGACTTCAGTGGTCCATTTCTCAGGGTTATAACGTTACTCACTGTATGTCCATCCATATAGATTTCCTTTCACAGCATTTCAATCCAGAGTACAATACAGTTTGGTTGCAATTTCAAGACACAAATATCTTGGCTGCAGTTTTTTACAATGATGACTCATTTCGTTCTTGTCAGATCTGTCAGAATATGCAGCACCTTACATGATCAAATGCTACTTGTCCATAAAGTGCATCTCAGTGGTTAATACTGTATGAATCTTCCCTGTTCCCCGCCCCTATAAGAGTATTAATAAAAGTTTTCTCACACTATTAGTACCATCAAGGGCATTTTTCGTTTTTTCTTGTCTTTTATGCCCGTTCATTTTAATGATCCTTATTATTACAAGCAAAAAACTGAAACGGACAGTTGAGCATAAATTAGAAAATATTAAAATAAAGGACCTATACATTCAGCGCATCATGGCACTAGAGTTTCAAAGCATCTTTTTTAGATGCCTCAGTGAGGGCTTATACAGTACAGAGTTGATCTGGCCCTTTTTTACGCTGCCATATGTTACCATATTAAAGTACTTTATGGCCTTGAAAGCAGTTTTCAGTGAATCATATGTTTGATTCCTCCAGTAGCAAGACAGATTATTTTGCTCCTCTATCTGGACTTTCACCTCGACTCCAACCCGAATACTAACGTTAAAATGCTGAAATGAGTTCTGCTGAGGTAGAACTTCCATTGTATGTGTTGCAGCCTTTGCTATTTTGCGACCAGTGGATATTCCTTAGTGTGCTGAAAGTCAAAAGCTCAACATATGAAATGTAAATGCAGAAGCAATTGTTCATTTTAAAGGAATAGAGAAGCTGTGTTTATCTTCCAATAAAAGGCATCCGATCATTAGGATCCCGTTAAAGTCAGTCTGCGTTTTCTGTTCACACCGAGCTCTCATCGGGTTTACTGCACAGATGCGTGTGCTTCCTCTTCTCCAGGATTCTGTTGAGTTCCTCTGTGAAGGAGTAATAGAGAGGAGACGTGGTTTCTAAGTCGTTCTGCCTGAGTAACATGTAACTGTTGCCGTTCATCTTGCGCAGAACGCTGGGCAGGGTGGCGGAGATCCCGATTCCATACTCTGACTCTGAAGGAGGTGGCGGGAGAGGTGGAGCAGGAGGAAGATCTTTATTGGGCGAGGTTGGAGCTTCTCCAGGAACGATTTGGATTAGACCATCATGAGCTTCAGCTTTGCCATTGCAGTGGCTAGAGATGGTCTTCAGCTCCATGTTGGCACCTCTCTTCCTTTCGGCGCGAGCCGCGGCTTGCAGAGAGTATTTACCCTTCCGTCCTTGTAAACAGAATCCGACGTATAGTAGGACCACTGTCAGAACAACACACAATCCTCCTAATATTATGATTAGGGAAAGATACATGGCCTCCATGTTTCTTAGAGACAAGAACTCAAAGCTAGGAGACAGTGGGGTAGGATGGAAGTCCTCCACGGATACACTATGGGAAGTCTGGGATGTCCAGAAGATCGCTGGTGGATGTGTCGGATCTACAGGTGGCGGCAGATCCTGTCGAACTGTCAAGCTGTAGATCACCACAGGGACATGAAGGCCGTTCTCCAGGGCGAAGCAGCAGTAGTTACCGCTCTGGTAGGGTCGTGCCTCGATGACAAGAAGGCCGTCTGTTCCAACGCGGTAGCCGGAGACTAGGCCATAACCCTGCAGTTTCTTTCCACCCGAATACTAACGTTAAAATGCTGAAATGAGTTCTGCTGAGGTAGAACTTCCATTGTATGTGTTGCAGCCTTTGCTATTTTGCGACCAGTGGATATTCCTTAGTGTGCTGAAAGTCAAAAGCTCAACATATGAAATGTAAATGCAGAAGCAATTGTTCATTTTAAAGGAATAGAGAAGCTGTGTTTATCTTCCAATAAAAGGCATCCGATCATTAGGATCCCGTTAAAGTCAGTCTGCGTTTTCTGTTCACACCGAGCTCTCATCGGGTTTACTGCACAGATGCGTGTGCTTCCTCTTCTCCAGGATTCTGTTGAGTTCCTCTGTGAAGGAGTAATAGAGAGGAGACGTGGTTTCTAAGTCGTTCTGCCTGAGTAACATGTAACTGTTGCCGTTCATCTTGCGCAGAACGCTGGGCAGGGTGGCGGAGATCCCGATTCCATACTCTGACTCTGAAGGAGGTGGCGGGAGAGGTGGAGCAGGAGGAAGATCTTTATTGGGCGAGGTTGGAGCTTCTCCAGGAACGATTTGGATTAGACCATCATGAGCTTCAGCTTTGCCATTGCAGTGGCTAGAGATGGTCTTCAGCTCCATGTTGGCACCTCTCTTCCTTTCGGCGCGAGCCGCGGCTTGCAGAGAGTATTTACCCTTCCGTCCTTGTAAACAGAATCCGACGTATAGTAGGACCACTGTCAGAACAACACACAATCCTCCTAATATTATGATTAGGGAAAGATACATGGCCTCCATGTTTCTTAGAGACAAGAACTCAAAGCTAGGAGACAGTGGGGTAGGATGGAAGTCCTCCACGGATACACTATGGGAAGTCTGGGATGTCCAGAAGATCGCTGGTGGATGTGTCGGATCTACAGGTGGCGGCAGATCCTGTCGAACTGTCAAGCTGTAGATCACCACAGGGACATGAAGGCCGTTCTCCAGGGCGAAGCAGCAGTAGTTACCGCTCTGGTAGGGTCGTGCCTCGATGACAAGAAGGCCGTCTGTTCCAACGCGGTAGCCGGAGACTAGGCCATAACCCTGCAGTTTCTTTCCATCCAGCGTCCACTCAGGGGTTGCCAGGTTGGAGCTCAGTTCACACTGAAGCAGCACATCATCACCCGCCATGACAGAGCGAGAACGGTGTAACACTTGGTCTATGACAGAACAATGAGAAGCACAAATAAAATAAGAACTGCACCAATTACAAGAGGGTGAACTGTGAATAATTTACTTAACTGTCAGTGTCTTAAAATTATATCTTATTCGGCAACCCAGACTTTTATCTATTATCATCCCAGCCTACATGGTTTAACAGCTATGACTCGCTGAAGAATTACGCAATTGCATTTGACCGCACAGATTAAAACAGCATCACCTCAACACTGACTAACAACAAATGTGTTCTTACCATCTGCTGTCGATTCATCACATCCCTTATTTCCATTCAGAATGTCCTGCTTCAGATTGGCTCTATAAATAGAGAAAATACATTCATATTTCAGTTATAAGAGTTCACCAGCAATTTATTGAAGATTTAGATTTAACATCAACAAACTCAAGCTACGTGCTCTGCTACACATTGAAAGAGGACTGACATTGAGATATAATGTTAGTCACAATAGTACAGTAGAGCCCCCCAGCTTTCAAGACCACACATGCTAGTACCTGATGTTGTGCGATGTAATCTTCACGCACTCCAGTCCATCCCAGGCACAGAAGGGATCTCGCGCCATCACACATTCGAAGCAGGAGGAATATTTTTTGCATGTGGATAAGGGCAGCTGTACCACTGCGGTGGGCGAACCCACATACACGCTCATCTGGCGAAGAAAGATTCAAGTGGGCAGTAAGATTAGCATTACTTCAAATACTCACAAGTCACATTAAATTCACGTGGAATTACAGCCTTTAATAATGAAAAATAGACATGTGCAGATAAAACAAAAAATATCACTATAATGAACATCCCTAATATTGTAATGGTGAATCTTAAAAATACAGCATTTCATTTTAAGTTGAATTGTTTAGATTTCGAAAATGCACAAAATGTCCATCATCTGGGTTAGGTTTACATCATTGCGTTTTCTGGTTTTCAACCAGCTTTTGTAACAAAGTGTAATACCTTTATAATATTCCATATACCGCAATAAAAGTAGCTCAGTGGTTAGAGCATGGCGCTAGCAACGCCAAGGTCATGGGTTCGATCCCAGGGACAATGATGTATTTACAGACATATTCATTTATTCCAACTGTTTCTTACCTGTTTCTCAGAGATGACTATGCTGTCCACTGGCTGTGGTTCCTCAAACAACTGCAGTTCTTCAATGATGTGGAGTTGATCATTAACCCTCACAGCTCGCTGAAGCCATCCATCATCTGCAAAAACATCACATGAATAAAGGTGCACCAAAGCTTCCTTCATGAATATATGTATGTATACGCTTAAAAATGTATAAATGTCATTGCATTCGATCTCAAGCTATCAAAACAAGTGGCAAGTGCCGACCATTGACAGTTGACCTTTTCTCATAAGTAACTTAAATTTGCGTAATTTTTAACTACAAAACTACCTTTTGCGTAAAAGAATGTGTTTATACAATTTTTACTTTAAAATAATGCCAGTTAGTGTTATATTTTATCTGTCATTAAATCAACAAAACTTGCTTTGTAGATTGACGGTTTCAGCGGGCAACAACATAAACAAACGTTATAACTTGTAACACAATTAATGTACAATAAAATATTAATATGAATTAAATATAAAACAAATTGTTATATTACTTGCCACTAGCCAGACCGGAAGTTAACGTCGGGTGAGGCGCGTACATCCATTGAAACCGCCCATAACCAGAGAAAGAGAGAGAGGGCGAGAGAAAGCTAATGTAAAGGCGCTGTAACATACCTGTCCCAATGAAGATCATGTGGTATGTTTGACCATCTAAAGCAGTCACCCTGTGTATGGCAATTTTAGTGTAGTCCACATTCCTCCTGAACAGCAGGGGGCGTTGTCCTTGGGGAAGGATCTGCCTGTACATGAGCGGATGGCGACGGACGAAGTGAAGAACATCATCTGGCAGTTTGGTGGATGAGTTGATGCCTATCGCTCTAAGTTGATCTGTGATGCACTGAAGAGTGACAGAAGGTGTAAACAAATAATGCACCTAAACACTTTCAAATATTTATAACTTTAAATGATTAGCAAAGACAAACAGGGTGGGATCAATTACAAAATTGCACTACTGCTGGATAAATAAATGTAACTGAAAGTGTGTTATGGGAAAAGTCTTTTCAAGAATCAAATGAATTAAATCACCATTTTGAGAAACTTCAAATAGGGAAGGTAGCAGTAGCAGCCCTCACTAACACACTTATTCGAAACTCTGCGGATTTGAAACTCAATGCGGCCAATCAACAAAGACTTTCTGCTCACTTCTAATCTCCATGGCAATAGGCTTTGATGAAATAAACCCCCTTTCTCCAGGTGGCCTCTTTAAAATTGCTCATCAGCATCAGATTTCTAAAGGAAACCAGGTCAAGCCTCTACCTGACTGTGTTCTTTGATGCACTACAGCATACAGCGATTAGAGAACTTTACAAGCTCCACCCACAGTCTGCTGACTCTGCTTTACCGTTGAAGTCAGCGAGCAGGTAAAGTTGCAGTAAGGTGAGCATAATGAGTCCAGCGTAACATGAAACTGACAAACTGTAATCCTCCTGTAATCCTGTACTGCAACCGTTGATCTTACCGAGCCAGGACGCGGATCCGGCACCTTCCCCGTGTACGGGGTCCACTTGGAGTTTGATTCCTCCTTGCTCTCCATGTAAGGTCCATCGAAGGCCCACTGGATGTCCGAAATGGAGTACTGGCAAATAGCAGAACCCTTAACATTTTTCCTAAACAAAAAAGTACTGGTTAGGCCACATTCAAAGCATCAGCACAAAGGTTGAAATCCAATCCAACATGACATCAGGTGACATGCTCAACCTGATGAACACCCACATTCAGCCATTTCTTAAGGATTTATTTCAAGAGAGCACAAAAGGAGTTTGTGAATAGAAGGTGCATTCAGGACAATGGTGAATCAGACTAGGTGTGCACTGATTCAGTTTCCAAAGGATATGCTTGGGTTTGTTAGCAAAGGCCCTTTTTAGCCTGCGCTGCACGCTTTGTTTGTCAAGGTCTTGGCATGCCGGAATAAAACCCCCATAAACTCGCATTGTAACCATGGCAACACTGAAAAATAGATTACGAATTTATCAAAACGTGTGTTCGAGAGGTGAAGGATGACAGAGAGTGGGTGAAGACGGGGAACACAGACAAAGCTTTTTGAGCGATGAACACTACCTTGAGAGTGAGCAAACTTATTAACAGTGAATTTACAAAGGTGAAGACGACACATCACTAGAAGAGAAAGAGTTTTCAATCTTGCTCATTTTAAAATCTGACTCGATCTCAATCGATTCACCATGTTCTTTAAAACCTGTATCATTTTTTTCTTTTTTCAATGATGTTTCTGTTTCAGGATTTCAACGCTAGTATTTTCTTGTACTATGGAAGCGAATCCTTTACAATGACAAAAAGTTATGGATTAGGAATAGGCTTGGAATATACTGTAGTCACATAAGAGATTAAAATCACAGATTTTTCAGAGATCTTTTTAATTTCTAAATGATTTCTAATGACTATAACTTTGAATTGACCTAAATTCAGATTTCTACACTAAATAATACACATCCATACTTAACATCCATCCATACTTCAATTTTTAAAATAATGAAAATTTATTTCAGTTTCATGAAAAGCATCTTAGACTAAGTAAGCCTCGTAAGAAATACAGAAAAGAATGGAATACTTCTGTAATACACACAAATAATCTTGTGGTTTTAAACAACATGAGCTTAGGCAGTTTTTTGGGTAAACTTCTCCTTTAAGAAGTCAAGGTCTTTTACTGCTTTAGTCCTGCTTAATGCAGAGGAAAACAAACATCCACTCAATCGTAAACTTTACACCCAATCTGGTGACACGTTGACATCACAGTGGTTCAGTCTTCCACTGGTACAAGTCAACATGATCAGCTCATCACAGCTCATTATAATAGTCTCCCTCTGTTTCACTCTTTCATCTTCTACCACCTGATTGTTCTCTGACGCAGCAAACATTATGGTCTTCCCCATCTTGTCATTCATCACACAATAAATCATATGCTTGTGGTTTGCACCTCAGGCAGTCTCAACCCACAGTCTGATCACTGGCAGCTCAACAGATCCGCCTCTGTTCTAAGCAGGGCTCCACGTCAGTCAAAAAAGCGGCTAGACGTAATGCATCAAGGCGTGTGTGACCTATTGGCTACTAACAGTTCAGCTCTATAGAAATGTGTGACTGTAAACAAATGAATAAACACAAGCCTCAATTTTCATGGTGACTTGCTGAAATGAGCTCAACAATAACAATACCTTTCAAAATCGAAAAGATTGTTGCCCACGTAAGTCTTAAAGGCATACTTAATGCAAAAATGAAAATTCTGTCATCATTTACTCACCTTTTGAATTTTTCCCAATCTGTATAAATGTCTTTGTTCTCATGAACACAGAGAAAGATATTTGGAAGAATGCTTATAAGGGGGGCAAAATCTGTCTGGTTATAAGGATTTTGCTAAATATTGGTTGAAGAATCCCTTTAAAGAGAGTTTCCACAAAAATAAAAATGTTGACATTATTTGTTTAACCTTAATATTGTTTTAAATCAATATGATCTTCTTAATTCCTTGCAATGCAAGATCGGACATTTAAAAATAATGTTGATCATGCTGTTTTCCATAAAATGACAGTCAAAGATGACTATCATTTGGACTGGGTTGGTGTTAAGCAACAAGTCCTTTTCTTGTGTTAAACTTGTCAACAAAGAGCATTAGGTGTGATCCAGCAACCAAACCAATAATGCTAAAGCAATGAATTTAAAGCGGCCGTGCAACGGCGTTTCATGCATTCTGACTTCTTTACAATGTTAAACGTGCTGTCTTCTCATGCTTGACATGGTCAACTTGTCAAAAAATGAGTTGGCTTATTACATAGTATTTCTGTGCTCGAAACACTCCCCCAGCGATCGTACAGGTTTCAGAAAGGTTTCTTTGAAACAACTTTTCTTTGTCCCTTATTGGACAATTACCCTGGAAAAGCATGCGGCACGGCCACAGGAGAAGGAGCATGCGCAGACGTCACTTTCACTTGTGTGCAGGAGAGAGAGAGAGAGCATACGTTCACGAAGTTCAGGTGTTTGTTTGTTCACTGCATTTAGGTGATGAATGATATATAAACTGTGGATATAACGTTGGTTTTGGAGATCGTTTGAAACTGATATATGGAGCCATCCCAGCACTAAAAGATGTCGGACACGAACCACATGTGGTGAGTGAAACTGATGTCTGTGTTTTGTTGACAATGGGTGCGCACATGCTTTGGTTCAGCCTACCCATCCCCCCCGCACATGCCGTATGTTTTCGGAAACAATAGTAAAGCTGTATCTATCTTTCATAAATGTGATAAAACAAAATACTCTTCGAAGATACGAAGTATGGAATACTACTCCATAGGTTTCTCAAGATTAATGAGATTGGCAGAAACCCAGTGTGTTACGCCCCCTTTAAAGACTATTAAATATGTTTACCATGCGAAACAATTCATATCTACTAAAATCTCCAAACAAAAATAATAATATAAGAAAAACTGGAGATGAACTATTAAATCTCATTTATCATATGTAACAATCCCAACTTCCAAATATAAAATCATGATTAACAGTTATTATTCAGTAAGAAAGAAAAGTCTGGCTCGAGCCTCCATGGAGCAAGAACAGCACACATTCTCTGATCTCCTGGAAGAATGTAACCCGCTTATGAATAAAACATGCCGTGTGCTCCAGGCAGCTAGGGAACGTGTCAGCGATTTTCATTCAGATGATACCGGTGGACTGTAAATGCGTTCGCCTCAATTGAAGCAAGCAGCCAGGGCAAGCCGAGGCGAGGAGTGTGTCCAGGGCTAGGCAGACAGATGAAGTCATTAATAGACAACCCACACAGCAAATCCATTTCAACGAACCTGACAGTCACAGCAGAATGACATGATGCTTCCCGGCAGAATCTATTAGTCACTATTGACTGGGGAGTCATTTGCATTCACGCTTTAAGCTTCAAACTTTCAAGAAGTTGCATTGAAGTGTTCATCCTGAGAATACTGCATAATGGCAAGTAACATCTAGCTTTCTAGGTAAAGTACTCATTCCACTAAAGTTGTGTGTCAAAATGCTCAACGGTCAAACACCGTGTTTTGTTCATGATTAAATCCACGTTGTTTTTTTGGCAACAACTGTGGTTTATTCACCATAAACAACAGCTACGGTGTAACTGTTACTAAACAACACCATAAACAACACTGGTCCAGAAGCACTTCCTTTTTTAGTTTTTAACAGAATACAACCAACAGATATTTAGAACTGAATCAAAAGTCTTGAATTTGATGTGAAATTAAGAAATAAACAAAAAAACAGTTTAAAGAGGACTATGCAGAGGACATTACCAAAACACAGAAGGACATAACCAAAACAATTCATCAACACTGATTCTGATGACATCGGGCCTTACCATTCTAAGCCAAAGATGCCATAGAAAACTGAGTCCTGAGGGCTGGCACCTTCCAGTAGAAACACACTCCTCAGCACATTGAAGTGAAAGTCATAGTCGGGTAAAGAACACACAAGTCGTGCCTTCAGAAAGGAGGTCCACTTCTTCTGTAGGGTGAGAAGACCTCCTCTGTCACTCTACAAGATAAACAGAATTTTTTTAGTCCATTTGTCCCTTTAGGGCTAGAAAACAACAAGGTGAATTCTATGTAAGGGTACCTCGGTGTATGTAGATATAAATAGCTCATTCTAAGGTAATAAAAGCATAACGCTTTATTATGTTAAGTCTTTAAACAATTCTGAAGACATAGTAATGTATATTATATTGCATTTCTGTTAATAGATCGTCCAAAAAAACACACACTGGACCTTTAAATAGTTACATAAAGCTTCACTAACATAAAAACTGTATATTTAAGACTTAGAAAACACAAGACAGGGAAGCTTTGGCATGGCAGCTGACATCACTGACAGTGAGATTATGGGAATGGGAAATAGGCAGAATAAAATGGGAATGTTTCCGTGTGTAAGGGAATCTCCCATCATGTCAGGGGGTAAAGAAAATTTCCACGCTGCCTCCCATGAGAAAAATAAATCTTAATAGACGACTGACGTAAGCTGTACTTCACTGCAATGGGCTTTATTTCAACATCCAAAACAGGAAACTGACTCTTGACTGTATGTCGTATGATGTCATCATCTCAGATGGTGATATTCAACCACAGATGTGTGGTTATATAAACCAGACCTCAATAACCTTGCATTGCTATGAAAAACTGTAAAAAATTATAAAAACTATAAACTGAAGATACCGAATTGTGGAATCTTAAACTGGGTCCTTATTCAGACAGTTACTATTAAAAGTATAAAATGTCCACGAGTTAGTGTATTTCCCAGCAGCTCAATGTCAGCGAGTGGGTTTTAGCAGGATTTAATGCCACTAGAATGTGGATAGTGAACAATAATCTCCTCATTAGGATGACTCCACTGTGTGGACTGCCACAGAGAAGTCATGAATTTCTGCCCCGAGTCCACACAACCTGTATTTTACAGGGCCAGTCTGAATAAACATAAAAAGAAAATGAATCTGAAAATCGGCTGCTGAATTATGTGGTATGATCTCTAATTAATCTCTAATCTCCCGAACACTATAGATAATGCCAACCCCCATGTGTAACATTGGACATGTCCGTTGGACACAATCCCAATTAGATCCGTTACAAAAAAACTAATAGTCTTTAAATATGCTCACAGTTGTGTTCCAACCCTGAAATATTTCTTTCCTCTGTAAAAAGAAAGACTTTCACAGACAAATTTTAAATACAGATTTGAAATGTAAATAATAACAAAATGTTCATTTTGGGAGGTAATACTCCTTTAAGAGCCCAGTGTGCCCGGGACAACCTATTCAGTATAACATTTTAGCAAAACAGACCATTCAGCAACACTGAATACACCGAAAAAAAACATCAAATGGTAAATAAACACTAAGGATGAAGAGATGTAAGGTTGAAAACATTTTCAATACGCGCTTTGATGTGAGTGTGTAGAGCTGGACGGATGGGTTGAGAGGTGAGACAGAATCTGATCTCATGGGACAGAGGGCCTGGGAACAATACTGCTGTAAAATCTCATTTAGAAAGCTGCAGAAAGCAAACTTCAAATAAAAGAGCATTCTGACAGAGCTCTTACACTTCCGGAAATGAAACTCAATCATGATGCATGTCCTGTGTTTCAGTGTATGTTACAGGGCAGTGAAAAGGTCAATAAAAAAATGTTAAATACAGTTCCGATAAGGATCAAGTTTTATAAAATGCAATAAAATTAACTTCAAATGATCAAGATGATGTCTTGCGTTATATGACAATTCTGTAATGTTTTTAATTGGGTATAATATTTGTTGTCCTTTGCTTCCACAGTCCCTGGGGAAGAGATTCTCAAGCATTTTTCCACAATATCTCTTTTTTCCCAGACAGCATGCGGGTTTTAAATATCAAGATGAATGTTCCTTTAAGATGCACATGAAGAAGAGCAAGTGTATGGGTTAAGGATTACGGCCTCGTACCTTGCACACGCGTGCGACCCGTGCTACTCTGCTGTGGCTGAAGTATGGACTGAGCTCTTGGCTCTTCTCTGTGAAGAAGAAGTAGATCTTGTCATCATCTCCAACAGAGCTGCTCACACTCTCCCTCACCAGCGCTGAGCCAACAAAATCAGCCTCTGAATGAAATTAGAAAGACACTGCTGTTACTCCAAAATAAAATTGTTACATAATGCAATACTAATCAAAGGAGTTGTAGTAATTTTTTAATCTTAAGAATGAAACATTTAAGGATTTTAAACAAATAAAATGCGGACCAACCCTGTAGCCACTGAGTGGGAGCCTCTTCTGTTCTTAATGTGGGACTCGGAGAGTTGCGTCGGATATCTGGATAACTCCTGAACTCATACTGAGATGCTGTGTACATCTGTTGATCTAACGTAAAACAAAGGTACAACATGTCATATTTTAATCTCCCTAATATCATTTGATTTAAAATGTATTCCTTGACGACATACCGATCAATAGGCCAGTGTAGCTTTTGCTGGGGTCATATGGGCATTTCTCTCGCCCCTCCTCGAAGGCAGATGAAATCTTGAACTCTCTCCCATCCTGCAAAACGCAACAAAGTAATTTCAACTGCCAATCACCTGAAGGTTTTCATCTCAAAGTAGGAGCTCTGTGTGTACTTACGATGTATGCGCACAGAGGGCTGAAAGCGTTTGTACCACAAGTGTACAAGTGCGTGCTGTTAAACTTCTCTAAGAATCGTATGTGGTTGAAGCACTCGGTCTGTAGGTTTGAAGAATACGAGATCAGTAACTTAACAAGAAACGTTGTTATAACACAATATATAGAGATTCTTAACCAACCTTGTTATCTTTCCCTTTGTTTAAACATTGATGCTTCTGATTGTCTGATGCCTCCCAGTCAATCTGTACGAATACAAGATTCAAAAGTTTGTAAGCTGTTTTAGCAAAATGCTTAATTGGAAAAAAGCTACTTTTTCCATGAGTTGTATTGGCTGCATTTCAACTATCAGGCAGTGTTAGGGTGATCTATTGTGTGCCAGAACCAGTTGTGTTTCTACTGTCACCTTCAGGGTTTTATCTACTCAGGGTCAACAGCCAAGTGCCAATAATCCTTAGGCCAAAAGTGCCAACTGGGAAATTTGGTAAGGTTAATGTAAGAGGTGAACAGCTTCACTGAGGTCATTGATGTGTCTTGGTTTGGGTTTGAAAAGGATAAAAAAGTAGTAATCCTGACCAACTAGAGTTAGTTTATATAAAATAAAACAAATAAAATAATTTGAAGCAGAGCACAAATTATAAGAATACATACAATTAGGTCTTTTACAAAAAGGAAACAGCAAAAATTCACAAAATTTGCATTTTCTAATTTAAATACTATTGGTTGAAAGCCTGTAAAATAGAATTGTTATAGTAATAATAGTATGTATTTAGTTAAATCCAAGAAACGAACAGGACCAATAGGAATTTAGTATGCAAATATTCCTATAACCTCGTACCGTTGGCTTGGATTGGAAAGCAGAACATGATTTTTGTGAATTTAAATGTCTTTTAAAGATAAAGATTATAGTGTAAAACCCAAAATTAAATGGATTATACAAAACTAAAACTGCAGATCTCCAAATACTGCAAAAACTGTGGTGAGGAAGCAGAATAAAAATAGAATGTTTTTTCTTCTGTTAGAAGTGTAATTAAGTGCCGATGTGTTTGTCAGTACGTACCATCTGTAGAGAGCTGCTGGAGATGTCACTAGCCTGCAGTGCATATAAAGCCCCCCTAGCTCCCACGTACAGCACGTCTGCATCCTCCTCCAACATTAATAAACTGTAGTTCAGTGTCAAGCCTCTGAAACGCTTGCAGCCCAACAGCCCTGCACCACACAGGACATAACAGTTAAACCTTACAGTAAATATAATATACAGTCACATCACTAAGATCTGTGAGGGTTTAGTTGTGAAGACATTTCATTGAAATACTTAATACTTAATTTGATCTAAATTCTTCAATTCTAGTAGTAAAGCTTTTCAGACCTAGCAACAGTGACCAAGGAGGATGAGACTTGCAAAAGGTTTAATTATCTTTTTGTATATGATACAAGAACAGACAACACAACTCTGCCGCTGAGGCTGTCTACACAACTCTCACAACGCATACACTTATAATTTATGTTTTTCTCTCAATAAGCACCATTATATCAAAACTTTCCCATTTTCCAAATGAAAAACATTTAAGCTGTGTCACACATGAGTCATACTTTAAAAGTACTGTATTTAAGCTACTCCCAGGTAGTAAAATTAGTACTAGTTCTTTAAGCGTGAGAGGTGGAATGCCCTTCACATAGGATGTTACATCCATACTGTCACACATATACACACACACACAAATCTTTCCAGTTCTTGGTTTGTGTTTTGCAAAAATAGCACCTCGGTAGAGCATCACCACACATGCGCACACACGCATCATAGGACACAAGTCTCCACAAGTAGGCAGGTGTGACAGGTTTGCATGCAGGGACGGGACAGGTTATGCAGCACAGCCAGATCTGGCTGAGGATTCAGAGCACTACAATGACAGAATAGCGCACAAATAAAGCAAAGGAGAGGGAAAGGGGAGTCAGCTTCACGCACAGCATAAGAGCCAGAAAAAGGGAATAATTTAGGTGCCATCTGACTCCCTGCTGATACAGCCCTGTTTTCGCAAACATGCAGAATCTGTTACATTTCCTTAATGGCTCCGGCTCAAAAAAAGAAAAAACACACGCACATGCTCAATACACTTGATTAAACATCTCTCTAATGCTATTTAAAGCAGTCCCATTCATTTTATGTTATATTTGTGTTTTAGTTTGATTGCGAGTATGTTTGTGTGTGTATTTATTGGTAGAAATAATAAGAGTTGACGTTTACCAACTCGATAGACTCGATGTTTGGAAGATGTTGGGCTTGCTGAATGAGAATAACACTGTTTACACTTAACAACAGATTACTTAAAGGTATTTGCATATAAATCTGGAATAGAAGAAAGTTTAGAAAAAAATAATATTAACTAACAGCAGACTATAACTATACAGCCGCAGGAAAAAAATTAAAGATCATTTCAAAATTATTTTCAATTGTTTTTCTGTATCTACCATTTATACTGTAGGTATGTGTTTAGGTAAAATTATCATTGTTGTTTCATTCTGAGAACTACTAAAAATATTTCTTCCAAATTTCAACTAAAAATGTTGTTTCTATTTGCATTTATTTTCAGAAATGAGAAACTGGAGAAAGATGAAAATAACAGAAAAGATGCTCTGTATGTTTCAGACCTCAAATACTGCAAAGAAAACAAGTTTGGATTCACTTTCAAGCAGTACACGAGTAATATTTGTACATTTATATTTATAAAATGTAATTATGTTTTCTTGTGATAATGTGGCCATATTGTTTTTTTCATAGTTTTCATGTGTCTTTGGCATGTCACTCATGAGGTTTGATTATGTTGAAATTCAACAGACACTGGACTGGAATGGCATTGGCGACAATATATCTAGAAATCAAAATGTCTATTTTATTTCTGCGGCTGTAAAATTTCAATGTTGGTCCCTCTCCGTACAACGGCTTATTTCAAATAATAAGTGTCATCAAATAATAATTACCAGCAAGACCACATGAGACGAGAAAAAATATTGAATTTGTCAAGTCCATTTATTGAACCTGAGGAAAGCTTTGAGTCTAATCCTCAAGGATAAAAAGCAAAATTATAAATGTTGGTCCCCCTCTCAGTGCACGTGTATTCGTAAGATTTGGCTTTGAGCAATAAACAGTAACAATGGCGTCAACTTCACTTCATCAGTTAAACACATGCGGATCGATCGAAGTGTAACGGAGGTCTACAAGTGCATGTGCAAACGTCAATCTTTGTTAGAGATCACATTATTTTTCCTACTATAGCGAGGGAAATGACACTGGACCGATTGGATCAGACCGGTTATATTAATTAACAATAATAACAGAAGTGTTAGTTTTGCCTTCTTATATTGGACCTAAGTTGGATAATAAAACAAGCAGATTGACTAGGCGACATGTGTAAGCAGGACTTCAAAGGACGTTTCATAGAAGTGTTTTAAAGGTATGCGCACACACACACAATATCAGTGTATTACACAGAACAGCTTTCACAGACGATTTTAAAGTCATGGAGGCTTTTATTTGACCGTTGGTTATCTCAGAAGTGTTTAGCTGAATTCTTATCACCAGCTGTAGGACTGTGATGAAAGTCAAAGTAATGAAGCGCGCAGCTCAGTTAAATGTTTACAATCTCTGATTACCAAATACTACGTCTCTAAGGAAAGCCTCAACCTTTTTCCTTTGGGTGGAGGCGTTTCGAAAACTCGGAATAGTGACATCCTTAACCAGGGAAGTATAGGGCTGTAGTCCGATTACAGCCGTTGTCTGTAGTCCTTGAAAAGCGAATTCTGTTAAAGACAATATCTCGCTTTGCATTGATCTTTGAGCTTTATCATTTTGCAGATATTGTTTATACTCTTAACAGCAACATTACACACTAACCAAAGTTTGAAAATTGGCATCAAGGGGAATGGCCGCTTTAATAATATCTTTATAAAGCACAGAGCTGGTCAGCCAGGCAGGAAGAACATCATGTTAATGGAACAGATCGATCGACTCTAAAACATAGTATCACATCACAATGAGTTTCCAACAGTCCGTCAGCAATTATTTTGTCATGACCTCGAATCTGCGGTGAACAGTGAAACACAGCAGTAATCTCAAACCCAGCAGAGCAGAACCACGCACAGACACAGTGCCAATGTAAAAAAACATCTGAAGCATTACACAGCGGAATAATACACACACAGGCACAACACATTTTACACATCACACATTTACGTCACTGACGCGTCACATGTGGGTTGTACTTTGCCACCTAGCACCAGATTAAATTCAACCCTTATACAAACAGCTGTTCAGAATGGTAAACAAATTACAAGCCAAGGTTATTCAAACAAAACGGACATTCCAAGAGCACAGAGACCTTCGCAATATGCAGCTTTGGACTGAGCGTGGCAGATTTGTACTTCAAAGAAATGTCAAGTGATGTGTAAAACTGGCACCAGCCCAGCACGAACCAATATCCATCCCAACCAGACCAACAACCTGCCTGACACACGTCTGTCGGCCTGACACAAAGCACACGACCTATACGTGCTTTCCATTCTCAGTCACGAGAAGTGCAGCACTCTGATGTGAGGCACGCCATTATTGCCCAAAACTGGAATTTCTTGTTTTGCTGACACCTTAAACAGAACTCCTCAAGATTTTTCAGTTTCACAAACATGTGTCTGCTAACCATGGTCATGGGATCTTATAGGGAACTGACAGAGGTTATTGAAACTCTAGTGCACACACAGACAATGAGTCATTTTATTAGGTATTATATTTTATATATATATATTATATTATATTTATAGGTATTACATTCTTGATAATTAGATGTGTGTGTTGTTGGCAAATAAACCGTACCATGTGTCCTCTTGTGTGACAACAATACTTTTGGAAACAAACTGTTAATAATATATTATTTTAGATTATTAATATTTATAATAAAGAGTAACAAAAGACTAGAGAGATTTATTTTTTTCTGAATTTTCGCAATGTCACACTATGGGACACAAGTGAAGCTTATTTTTCAACTAGCCATATACAATACTGATCAACTGAGTCACTTTTTTGTCTTTATTAATATTTTGATTTATAAAAAAATATTATTTTTGTAATTGTTTTTTAATTCATCCTTATTTTTATTCCAATATTTTAGAGTAATAGTAAACCCATAAAAAGGACAGAATAACACAAATGTAAGTTGTAAGTATGGGGATTATTTTGTAACTTTAAAAAATACCAAATAAATCAAATTGCTATTTTTTCATTTTCAAAGTAGCCACTATCAGTCTAGAATTGACCAAAATAGTACTTCTATCTTTCTAGGCATTCTATAAAGCAGCTTCTTGAGGTCTGACCCTGGGATACGTTTTAAAGGAGCAATTGTCCAAAGCAATTGTACTGACAGGTATGCACAACTTTCTTGCGTATACATTTGGGCAGTCTGAGTCAAATCATACCACAAACTGATGTAGATTTGTGGGGGGGGTGGTTACACGAGGCGTTTCAGGCAGATCTAGGTGAGCATTCGTTTTTGGATACAATGCATCTTTTGTTCCAACACTTAATTGTTTGCAATTTTACATGTCTAATACACGCATGGGCAACTAATAACACACCAAAGACACAGTGTATTGAAATAATTCCTGCTTTATCTTCATCATTTCGTTCAAGCCATTTATTACAAAATGTGTGTCTGTGTACACAACTAAGTAAATATGTCAAGATTACCATCTGTTAAAAATACAATTGAAATACTCCACTGACTTAATTAGCACAGATTGCTGTATTACAAGATTCTGCTACAAGATGCACTGTGTGATAACAATGAAGCAACAAAAAAAACAAATCTCACATTTCCTGTTCTCCGGCTAAGGTATAATCCAAGCAGTGTGTCAGGTGATGTGAGGCGGTAGCCCACCAGAAATGACTCATCCGCCATAAGAACGGCCTATTGACTGTAGCAGTTTTAGCTTGTCAACCTGTCAAAGTTTGTTTAAGCAACACTGGTGTTATTAAAAACCTCAATATGAATCTATCGTGTTGAAATATATGAAATATGGTAATATATGCAATTAATTTACTACATAGGTGTATGACTGACATTACAGTAGTACATATTGCAAAAACCCATCCCATGTGTACACACACCCCTCCCACCAACTGAAGAGCTGTCACTGCTAATGAACTAATCAACATGATTCACAACATGATTTCGAGTGTCATCCCAGGGGCTTCTTCTTGTGTGCGTGTGTGCAAGAGAGAGAGAGAGAGAGGGAGAGGGAGAGAGAGAGCGCGAGAGAGAGAGAGAGAGAGAGAGAGAGAGAGAGAGCGAGAGAGAGAGAGAGAGAGAGAGTGAGAGAGAGTATTTACTAAATAAACAAGGGAAGGTCTCCCGAGAAGCAGTGTGGAACACTGTGTTTACTGTCACATTTCAACCAGTTGCTTCATGTTGAGTTTTGCAGCAGTGTGAGCTTTGAAATTGGACAGAAGTATGAGTGTGCTCAGAACGCTTCTTTGAAGAGCACAACATATACATTGCTTATATAATTTACACTACACGCTCCCTTAGGTAGTTTGTCACCATCTCAACTCCAGCTCATGTCTCTGAGGGTTTCCTTGGGTATAAAGTACAAAGTTCTTTGAACTCATTAATGGTTAACCAGCTGTGGAAAGGGGACTTGGGGTTCTGCAACACTGGTAGTTGCCAAGAAAAGGTTATATAATCAAAATATTAATATTCAGTATTTTGTGGCTATTACATTACACAATACATTTACAAAATAAAAAACAAAAATAGATAATCATTTAAATATTTACAACGTTGGAAAAGGGAGGCTTTGGCGTGATATGACATCACTGGACATACATGTAGGAAATAATAATACAAAACTATATACATTTATTGTAAAAATTGACTGTTTAAAATTAAGTATTCAAAAGAGCTGTGTAAATGTGTGAATGTACAATATACTGTATGTTCAATAATCCGAAAATGCCAGCATAACGTCATTAAGGGAACACTGAAGTAATTTTCCACTGCATTAGGACACATCTGCTTGTTTTCTCTCCTTTCTTGTTTTTGCAAGAAACATTTGCATTGGTACCCAAAACTAAGTTTGGAATAAAGTGTTTTTTGATGAAGTTTGGTTGGGATTTGAAATCAGGTCCCTTCTATGCAAAAGAAAGACTGCAGCACTAACCTATCCTGTCTTAACACAAGGAACTACTCGGAATTTAAAGGTGTTTTTGTAACAGGTAAACTGTCTTTAAACAGGTAAAAAAATTCCCTTACATTTTTGACGTTCCCTGTTTCTTTTTATGGTCTTCTAATCTCATATCTGCTGCTGAGCAGAATGCTGAAAGTAACGCAGAAGTAACTGACATTTTATTTTTTAACTCACAGTTTTAATTTGAGCTCATGCTTGCACAGTGAGGCTAAATGAAATGATGAGGGGGCATAAAATGAGATAAGCTCATTGATTTTGTGTGTGCATCAAAGTAACCTGATGAAAAGATCTTTCAACATCCTGTATGCAGGAATAGGTCTCAGGGATCCAGTCGTTCAATTCATAGAAAACACAGATCTGATAAGAAAACACCTAGGCAAAGGCAATTAATTACGATAAAAGTCAAGGCAATAAAATCACAAAATACCATCAACCCCAATGTTACATTTACAATGCTTTGTTTCCGCTCTAGGCCACCTGGATTGAGCCACGGGCTACCAACCCAATTTTATTCTTCCCTGTATCGGAATACTAAACACATGCGTATGGAGAGCAAAATGCATTGACAAGTCAGAAGAGAAGACAGAGATAGAGAAGAATGAACTCTGACAGTCCACTTTGAGACATCAACGTCAGAGTCAGATGTATACAAAACACACATGCTCCAGCTGGAAACCCTTGCGTGCAAAGCAATATTATTTATTTACTCACAAATATAATTCTCTCTTTCGCCATAACGTCACTTGCAACCACACGGCACACACGACATTATATACATTATCAACTAGTTTGTAAGCAAAGCTGTCAATGGTGTACAGCTGTTACATGCAAACATCACGTGGGGAAACTCATTCAAAGTTGATTTAAAAATACTATTTTCATTTTAAAATCACCCGCAGACCGTGTACTGGGAAAGAAAAGCCCAGCCAAATGACTGTGATGAAAAACATGCTTTTCATAATAACCCAATGCAATAACTTACTTTTTAGGAGATTTATAATAATATATATATATATTCAACAGTTTGAAAGTAATGCACCCCAACCCTTCTTGTTCCTGTTATTCTGCATTGAAAATATGCTACAAGACTCCTACTCAAGGTCATGAACCTGCCAAGAGAAAGAGTGGGACATCTTTAAGAGTGAACCTGTTGCCCTCTCGCTGTGTTTTCAAACTAAACACAAGCTTCAGGCCTCTCAGCCCTGTGACCTCTCAGTGGTTGTGTAATTGAACACTGAGATAAAGGAAACTTTGGGTATCTTCACCGTGCTTGAATTCTCTGCTGAACTTTTGCTTCACAGATGTGTGAGAAAGATGCTTTTATTGTTCAACGGCAAAGAGATTCAACGCTGAAGCTGGAATGCGCCTGGTCATCTAAACGCCTTTGACAGAGCAATGCCTACATCTGAATGACTGAGAGCAGAATTAAAAACAGACCATGAATCCCCTGGCCTCATAACAAAGAGCAGCATGTTATGCCTTGAGTGGATCTTTACTTGAAACTGAACTCTTATGAAATAGTTTGCAGAGCATAGTTTGCTTTCCTGTGTATGGCATAAACAAGAAGCCTTGTAAATAGCCAACAGACTTTGGTTTATGCTACAGCTATACACCATGAGTAACTACATTCCACTGATATACAGAAAGTGGTATAACAGCTGGGGAGGTTGTTATATCATTCTAGAAAGTCTGATTGTTTGAAAAAAGGGCTATATGTTTTAATTATGCATATTTGTAAAGGAGTCTTGAATACCCTCAAAACAAGTCAAACCAACACTATTGTAAATAATTCAATACAGGCATTATGTTACGATACTTTTATGATTTTCTACTGATATTGCTTTGAATTTTTTAATATTTAAACGCTACACCAAGGTACTTCCAAACTATAGTATTTTTATTGTGAAGCTGTAAAAGGATATGAAAAGGTCAAATGCACAACTGTCTGAAAGTTCTGTGCTTTCTTCAATTTGCTAAATGAATGAATGAATAAGAATAAACAAGCGTCTTACCATTTAAGAGAACTGTTGTTCTGGGGGTCACATCCAGGTCTAGTGGGGGTCTAAAGGGATAACCCCACAGAGTGGACACAATACACATCAATAGCAGGATAAGCAACCCTGCGCTGTGTTTCAACATCTTCAACATCAATAGTATATCCAGGAGGGGTGAGTACACCGGGTCCGTCACCCACCCCCCCACCTCAAGGGAGCAGAAAGTCAGCCACGCTGTCCTTTGAGACCCCCTCCTGCGGTATGCACAAGCGCAGCTCTTCTTCACTTCTTAAATTAAACAATCCTCCTTAAGGGTCCAATCTGCAAAACAAAACCAAAATGTTAAGAAGGGATGAAAAGTCGCTTAGGCGTATGCCAAATGCGTAAATGTGGACTAACACGATTTGACTGTGGTAACCTATTCAGATCACCCGAGGGCAACTAACTATCAATATTCTCATCTTTGCATCTAACAAAGGCGCGTGGGTGCGTTAAAAGGAAACCATCGTGCCTATGGCACCAAAAGGCTACTTCAATAGAAAAAAAATCTCTTTACTCAAATGCATGACACAAACACAAAGCATATACACACCCAGAAATTCACACCAGGTAAAGATCAAAGGCATTTCAAGTCCAATGACACGGACCTCTCGAGCCTTTTATCCTGAGCTCTGACCGAGCCAACTGCTGCCAAGATGATGGTGAGTCACATATGACACCTGAATTCATCCAAATATACAGAGCTCACCTACATTTCTATTCTAATCTTGCCCTCTTACATTAGCTTCCCCGTATTTTATATTATCATTAGAAAGCCATAAGATGAAAAGATGTGCTTGGTGTCAGTGGAGAAATTATATGAATACTGCAGAATCACAGGCTCATGTGGCTGAACTTCCAGTGAAGATACAAACTGACGAAATGCACATTATTGTAACATCAACTAACCGTTCCTCTTAACCTACAGTTACCTAACCTGTCAGTACAGCTCACAATTTATGAGCCTTTTTTGCTTGGAAGAACCACTTCAAATGTCAGGTTTTGACATGATTCACTATATTTGGAAATTTTGAAAACTAGGGACCTCTCAAGCATAGCCAAACTTGTACACACACTTCCCCACACGGACCTCAGAAGTTATATCAGTGACGTCGTCTGTATAGCCCAACCTGTACACGCAGACACAGACTGTCTCTCAAACACAAACACATTGACAGTCACCTTTGCTGTCTGATGTGATTTAGGAGGACAGTGGCCTGCACATCCAACTCTTGTGTTCGTCTCCCTCTGTCCATTTCTCAGACACACTCAGTCCCTCTCTTCTGTAAACACACCATACTTCCCCCCCTCCCTCAGATAAACACACACTCTTTCTTTCTCTTTCCATTATACAAGCTTATGCTCCAGATGAGCGGTGTTTTCTTTTCCCTCTATCAGAGACCGCATTCACAGTGACTTTCTATTCCTCTGTATTCGCCTTCAATGAAAACTATTTTATTCACACGCAAAAACAAACACGTTTTAGCCAACCCTCACACACATCTCCCCCACGCAGATGTGCTTGAATAACACCAGCGGTGTGGCAAGAATCGCCAGAACCGTATGCTGCTTAAGTCTATCACATGAACATGCCAAGTACAAATAATGTCAATGATAATACAATATAAATACATTGCGGTGTCCTTCTGAAACCTTGTATCATGTATTTAGTTTTTCGCCATAAATCGTAATTATTAATCACTCTTTATGTTTGTCCGAGGATTCTGTGAAAATCGAACCAATAAGAAATATGAAAAAAAGCTTTTCAACATTGACAACACAGTATTTAATCATTTAAAAAATACAGTTTTTTACATTTCCTGTGTTTTACATTGGGCTTCAGTGATCCATGATATTGCATATACTGTAACTGACCCACATCAGATTCCTGAATATCTAGCTGAATTTAAATTTTGACATGTTTAAACAATGCTGAAAATAACTTTTTTCTGTAATAAGAGAGATTTAATGACGAAAAGACACAAGTTTGTGCAAAAATCAAACCCTGGAGGGATTTTATGTCACCAACGCATTAGCAGATATGACAGTATGCGGTTTTAAATATCACCGATTCAGGAATCAAAAGAACATTTTTGCTGAACTGAAACTGTGCGGATTAAATAACGTTTCAATGCACTTTATGTCTAAGAGGTTTATGAAAAGTCCATTATAGGACTGTAAACACAACGATGAGCAGTTTTCGATTGCCCATTCAGAACAGTCACAGAAGGAAGGAAAGCAAAGAAAGAAAAAAGCAACTAAACAGGACTGCCTAATGAAAAAAAATCTCGGCATAAAAAAGCAAAAGCATACCCACAGCAACACTCTGAGATCAGATCACTGATGTAATGCTGGTCCAGAACATTGCGTGGTCACATCAGAGAGCCCCTAAAGAGATCAGTCACACTGCTCTTCCTTATTCTGATCCACGTGATGAGCCCAAGCCAATTCAATACACTGAAACAACAGCTGATCAGCTGCAAGATCATCTACCAATACATGAGTCGTACAACAGGCTCCATGGTATCAGACTGTAAGATAAACTAAACCAAGTAATAAGAACTGCCCAGCTGCAGAGAGATCAACTCTGAGTTGAGAGAGAGCTCTGTTTCTGGCTCAGCTGGATGAGACTCGCCGTCATGCATCTTTAACCAGCTGTCAGTCACTGTGTGCACATTTACATGTGTGTTTAAAGGGTCAGTCCCCTTCAGAGCAATAGATTAAAAGTGACAAGCACAATGAATGACTGCCGCATTCCTAAATGTAGTTCAAGTCATTTACAGTCACTTGTATTATACTGGTAAACATGTTTCTGCAGTCACTACTTACAGTTAAATAATTTTTAGATAATTCATATTGAAAGAAAAGAAGATCTGATTAGTGTTGTGAAGTATTAGATCAAATGTTAATTATAACATAATTGATGTTTGAAGTCTTTAATCCTCTGCTCATAACATCTCACGAACCACAAAATCACGATTTCATGAACAAGAAACGAGAACCAAAATTAGGCTGCCGTTTAAACATCTTCTAAACAATAACACACTGTCTTTTTGCACTTCTATAAATAGATTGACTAGATTAAACAGAACAGTCTACGAACCGAATGCCTCCGTACAAATCTATTTTATCCAAGTCAATGTTTGGCATCCAAAAATAAACACATAAACAAATAAATAACTTTGTAAAGCAAGACAGACCAAGCTTGCTTTATTCTAGAGAACAAGGCAACCAATGTGTGTGTTTAATAAGTAAGCACCACATTACTGTATGAAAGCTGTCCTTCACAAAAATGTTATTCTTAGAGGACCTTCCACTTGTACACTAGATCATTGACCCAATGTTTTATCACGTGATGAACACTTTTCTCTTTCATACTCAGTTAGAATAAGAGGAGATTCTGTTAAGCCAAAATAAGAATGCTGCTTAAATATAAAGAAATCATATGACTGTCAAAGTGCAACAAAGAATCAGCTTCAAAAATAACACACTAAAGCAAAATAACAGGTTTTCATCATTATGGATCATTAATGTGTACAACATGGGATAATTATGAAAGAAACAAATCACTTATTTTAGGACATTGCAGATTACATGACTCAAATGAAACAAAGACACTGCCGGTCTGATCATGTTCAGTACGTTATTACACTATAATGACCATTTAACGTCATTGATACTTGCCAGGTACACGTTGCTACTGTTATTATGGTACAACTTAAAGACGTCACACATTTAATCTTAAACTTTGTTTGTGACAAGAAACACTGCCTTGACTGTCAGTAGGTAACTGCAAACGTCGATGTGGCTTTATCTCGACGACACATTGCGTTTCGTATCAAGTAGTTATCAATAACCTAAAGTGTATCATTCCACAGTGTGTTCAGTTTAATGATTAACTTGAAATAAACCAAGAAAAACACTGTAGGAAATAGACATTTTTGCATCTATAATCGTGGATGTTGCCATCTATCCGACACTCGTTTTAAAGAGTTCTTCATTTACAATCCTACAGGACTGTCAGAAACTTCGCTGCTCGTGTCGAGATCCATTATGTTGCTATAACAGCGACTGCCGTGAAACTAACATTACAAACAAATGATTTCAAAACAAGCTTTCAAACAAACGTCCATTTGGACAACTTACGGTAACGTCGTTCGTCACAAATCGTGCGAAATCCCGGAAACCTCCGTTATCAGTTTATGGAGAGATAGAGCTGCTTGAGATGCACATCTACAGTGATATATAGTCCTCTGTGCTCACGAGCCTCGTCACAGGTACAGCCCTCGTGCGCAGCTCCACTTCTGAATCACATGAACGAACTGACAGACAACCACAAACATACACACGTGCGCGCGCGCGCGCGGTGCTGGCGGCATTGTTGGGGAACAACATCTGTGTTCCATGAAAACTTTTTTTAGTTGCCGCGTTGCTTATCTACTGTATCCACTGCGTAACTGTGACTTCTGTGTTCGTCAGCTACCTGTAATTCTGTGATAAAATATATATAAAATATTATATAAAACGAATCATACAAACGGTCAAAAAACATTTTTAGTGTGGGACATTCTGGTTACAAAAGATACGTATGTATTTCAAGAGTGCTTCTTTCTTTTCATTACGGTAAATATTGTTCCTTTACTACCACCATTTGGCGGAGAGGAACAGTGCAAGACAATGATGTAAACCCTTGCAAGTCTATGATGGCCTGAAGTGTGAGCAGAAACACGCACAGAACTTTTCCTGCAGAAGTATTTATTTTCATAAAAATAACCAAGGGATTTCTAATATCTCAATATACAAAACTCCAATTTTAAATAATTTATCCTTATAGCAAAACCACACATTTACTATTTAACTTGTATCCACTCAATTTTTGAGGTTTCTGAAACGGACTTAAAGCATAAACGTTAGTAGCAACATAAGTAATGGTTTAAAACCTTGCTTTTGTATTAAAAAAATGTGGAATTAATAGACTAAACCAAATCACACATGGCGTTTCTGAATTAAGATCTGTTTTTTGTTTCTTTGTCAAAATAAAACAATATAAATCAACAGAAAAGACAGCAGCATATCCAGCACACATCCTGATCCTGAGAGCTAACAGCGTCCATATACTGTACATGTGTTTTAAAGAGAGACTGTGTCTCTTAAACAAAGCAGACATTGTCATATATTTACATAAAAATGTGTGTGCTGTGAAAAAGCACACAGCCATTCAGTAAGACTAAATTTGACATTTTAAAAACAAAGACACAACTAGTAAATACAGAACATATATTAGGTCATTACAAACAGTGTGTAAACATGCATCACGTATGCAACAATTCGACAAATTAATGAGTGCACAAAAGACAGACATACTTTCTTTGCATAATGTGCATTAATATCAACAAAAGGTGCAATGTAAAATTCTCTCAAAATGACCTGAGAAGCTATTCTTCCTCAAACTCCTCCGAGTCCGTTCACATCCCCTCCCACATCCCTTCCTTTATTGCTTTCATCGAACAGCTCTTCGTCGTTCTCTAACAAGTTCTCAAGTTCTTCTAACTCCCTGTTGTTTTCCTCTACGTATCGTCTGTCTTTACACGGCTCTTCATCTTCATTCAGAAGCTCCACCATTCTCCTCATGAGATCTTCATCACTCTCCATCAACTCTTCAAAACTTCCAAGCTGCTTTTCATCAGGCATTTCTTTCAGCTTTTCATCAACATCATTTTGCTCCACCGGCTGTTGTGTTGCCTCATTACTTTGCTCCTCTACCTCCCTGTGGTTGTCTGTCCTTTCATCGTGCCCCTGTGCTACGTCCTCACTCCCTTCAGGATCTTCATGTTCTTCAGCCCTCTGCTTCTCCTCCTGTTCTTTGCTCTCAGCATCTTCCTCTGGCTGTGCACTGTTCATGTCCCTAGTCTGAGTTTCCTCGGCATTGTCTGAAGTGTCTTGTGCTCTGAGGCAGGTCTTACCCTGAGGACTGTTAGGTATCTCATCCTCAGGTAGGGGCTTCCAGTAGTCATATAGTTTTCCCTGCGTGGAAAAAAAACACCTCTCTGTTTTCATATTGCTTTGTTTTAAATTGCATATATTAAAATTGTGAATCCAAAGATCCTGGCACTTCATAACATGACAGTGTTCCACATTTCTTATACTGTAGGATATACAGCGTTACCTCTTGAGGCCTTGTTCGTACAAGAAGCACCTGCCACCTGGTGTAAATCCTTGCCACAAAGTCCTTTACCTACAGAAGAAATGTCAAGCAGGCTGTCAATAAAAATCTAAACCCTTTGATAAGACCAGAATGAATGATTCTCAGAACAAAGAACAGAATAAAGCTGCACTTTACTTTGCTCCTGTACAGCGTCTTCTCGCTCTCCCTTATGTCACACTTGATGTGTTTCTCTAGCTGAGAAGAAAGACTCCGTAATTCGTTCTGGCAGTGAAAGATAAAGTCAGTACAAATGAAGTATGAAAATGGTCATGTTATTAAGCCAAAGTCATGTTATTCCCTTAATGCACTTCAAACCAAAGTTATAGTGAATTTTTCTTCTGCAAGGCTTTTAAACAGCCAATGGCTATCTTGTCATTTTATAAGGACTAAAGGTCTTTACACAATGAGTCCGAAATTTCTGAACGTTAAAAAATGAAAACAACCTCGCTATCACACTCCTACTTGAGCGATATTGCATCAATATATTATAAATATATATAAACAGTGATAGATTATATATGTATGTTTGTATATCAGTACAATGTGTTTAAATTGAAGTGACTTTAAGTTACCAAGACTTATTTATTTATTAACTTAAGGAAAAAAGTGACCACTATCTGAAACAGGGCGGAAAGACATAATTTTGTTTTTAGCTGTAGCAACGGTCCCTTATTAATTTTACACATGATAACAAAGGCACATATAACAAATAAAGGCACACTGGTGTAAAAGGAACCAAGTCCTCTTTTAAATCAGCCCTAACGTCAATACACACAAGCTCTTCTTTCTCTTTACACAGAAAAATTTGTTCAGCTCATAATCGGCCCCTGCGGGTCAGAGTGGTACCAGAACACAGAATGATGGCTGTGTGCATAGACGGAGTGTTTCTATGTGACTGATTCATAGACACTGTCCCTTTAAGACTGGACTATAAAATGTGATAAAGACACTTACTCTCTGGATTGAGGGTAAAAATTCAAAATTGGAAGCTTCATTTGTCAACGTCAAAAGGCTGTAGCAGAGGTAATATGCCTGTGTGAAAGGAGAGAATTTGTCATCTTAATGAACTATAAGTGGTTTTGCAACATTACTTTTGGATATTAAAAAAAGTAATGATTCAATAGTGCTCGGTCCTGCTTCCTGCTTACTTGTTGGTCTAGAGTGGCATGACAATGCTCAGTGCTCTTTGAAGACCTGAGGGCTTTCACCAAGGATGAGGGGCGCATATGAGGTAGAAAAGGTTTCAGCGCAGACAGCTGGAAAAATAGTGTCAGAAAATTCACGCTTCATACAGTTATACTTCCTTCATGCATCAAGCAAATGAAAAGTCTCTGACAGTCACATGCAATAAAGCACTTGCCAATTATATTATGTGATCATTGAAAATCTGTTGACATTCTAGTTCTAATAAAACATTATTCTTACCTTAAATTCTGTGCTTGAGGGTTTGTAAGTGCAGGTGTGATTCAAAAGCTTAGAGATGATTGAGACGCTCAGGTGTTGTTTTAATTGCCTGTTGGTGAAAAAGCAAATATAATTTAATGATTTTCTTTTTCTATTTCAAGAATCTACACTGATCACGTGAACTGGTAGCATCAATATTTATGTCACATTACAGATTTAAACTCACTTTCCACGACTGCCGTCTGGCAGAAGATAAACGAGTCGCCTGAGGTTGTGATGATCCTCTGACAAATCACTCAACGTTTCGCAAGCTTTAGATAACTGCATGTTATAACACAAAAGCTATGTTACTTGAGGGATTATTTTATAAAGTTACTGTTCACTTCAACATAAAACTTATGCCTCTTCATGGAAATCATATTGTTTCTCTTTTTGTGGCGACATATGAGCGAGGGGAGATGATGACATTTTTCATTTGGGGGGGGGGAGCTAGTCATTTCATCCGAATACACTGACAGGAAATATCTGACCTGGATGTCCCAGTGTGTGATGTTTTTGAGCAGATTTTTTAGTAGAAGAGTGAAGTGTCCAATCGGCAGCAATTGGAAATGAGTCTCCAGTCCAATTCGACACACCACCGTTACAAGCAACAGCAGCTCTTCATCGGTGTACGCTCTCGGACACAACGAGGTACACAGAGACAGGTACTGAACGTATAAACAAACAAGACTTACAGTCATTTCACTTGAATTTTTTTATGATATATGTCAAAAAACATGTAGTATATAGCCTGGCACCCTTGGACTTACCCTGAGAACATTCTCAAAATTGTGTGCTGGTAACGTGTCATTAGCTTTGTCAGAGATCCGTGTTCCGTGACTGGTTTCTTCGGGCTGAAAGCACTCTCTGCAATGACATACAAAAGAACTAAAACAACTGGCAAAAGCTATTAATGCATCCTCACTTCATAATTACTTTGTGTCAACTTCCAGAAAGCATAGGTTACAGTAATAGTAAGAAAGGATAAAAGCTTACAAAAGGTCTCCCTCGGTAAAAGGGGGTTGCAGGGCTTCAAGAGGGAAAAGGCTGATGAATGACGCTCCCACATTAAGGAACACTAGCGCGATATCCTGTAAAGTGGGAACCCACACTTTAAACCTCTGGGTTTGGTTTTCAGTGTTTGGATTTTCCACTGCAAAACAAAACACATAGTTGATCATTTTTGCAATTCTATAAGAAAATTTGGGCGATAAGAGGTTCAGTGAGCATACCGATGTGCTCAGCAGCAGACAGAGCGATGCTTCGCAGAGAGTCCAGGATCCGTGAGGAAGTGATGGGGTTTGGGTGAACTGACATCATCTGAAAAAGTAATGCTCTTATATGAGTATGCACATATTTCAAGGAAATAATTGTGTAAAGGCTTCTGTGGTTTTAATACTGAAAAAACTATTATGATTTGTAATCGTAGTTTTTTTTACAAAATGTTTAAGTGAGCTGGAGTGTCAAAGTTAAAAGTTTTCCAACTGCAATGTTTATGTTTTGGCAGGTTCAAGTAAATGTCTCAAGGGTGTTTATATGTTTCTCATGGGATAATACAAGCAAGCCTCAACAAAATGCAGCTAAGCAGATTTTGTAACAGATAGGAGCACAGCAGCTTTAAAGATCAACATATAAAGTATCAAATTCAACTGAAAATCTAAATATAGAGTATATCACATGAATCATATGGCGCCACAAAAAGCACTTAAGGCAAAGAAATTGTGCTTGTGCTGTGATACTTGCTCAACTAATGCAATGATATGCATACATTATTTAATGTGATATGATATTCATAGGTTTATGAGATTACTGCAGATGTTTGTGGGAGCGTGTTTGATTAAATATAAGACAGGAGGACAGCTTTACCTGAAAAAGCCAGAGTGTCACCTCAGGCTGACAAGGAAAAGAAATATAGGCTGTCCTCAACAAGCCTGCGCTGATCAGAAACAGCACTTGTTCAGTACGGGCCCTACAGAGGAAAAAAACCAAACACTCAAATCTCAGCTCAACACTTAAGCTTCTCTTTGAGTATATTCTTTTTCGTCTCACATAAACAACTGAACCTGAGAATCTGACTCAATTAACAAATCAATCAGACCTTTGTGATTTCCAAAACTTGTCAATTTTGACATTTAAACATTTCATATCATAAGTTAGAAATTAAGTACACAAGTTCAGAGTGACATGTGTGCGACAGTCTTACTGAAGGAAAATGTGTTGAGATCGGTTTTGTGGAGTCACGCTTATCTTCCTCAGGTCCAGCGTCAGGTGGTTAAAGAGTCGACCAAACTTAGCAGGTGTAAAGATTTCCTCTCCCGGGTGGATCTCCCTAATGGCACATGAGGCGACCGAGAACTTTTGCAAAAATTCCCTAAACATAAGATAGTCATGGTTAAAGATAGTATATAAACATATTGGTACACCGAAAAAGCACTTTTAAAGGGGTCATTTCGCGCGAACACATGTTTTTCTGTGTCTTTGGTGTGTTGTTAGTTTCCCATGCATGTATTAGACCCCTAAAATTGCATTCTATATAAAAGCGAATGCTCCCCGAGACCTGCCTGAAACATATAGAAAAGTGCAGAAAATGCAACCAACTCTGCAGATGCCATCCTGGTCTGCTAATGCCTCATGTGCCCTGTAAGTTCAGCACTACAGCATGATGCCATGGGTAGAAGCAGAGTTTCCAGTTCCCTCTCAGCTTTTCCATATTCATAACTGCTCCCAATTACCCGAGAGTCAGTTTGCATTTTGCTAACACCCCATTACTATAGCAACTGTAATGCTGGATATATAATGGAAATTACTACACTTCCTCAACAAACTGGTCTTATATCATCCCTTCCAAAAGTTTGGATTTAAAAAAACAAACTGGAATTGCATGCAGTATGAACAAAGCCTAACAGAAGACCACTTATTGTAAAAGAACACATTACCTTTGTTCAAGTGAAATATCTTCCTCTTTAGCATCACTGTTCTCATCCTCATTTAAATTCAGCAGGTCCTCCTGACATGACTCTAGTAATTGTCTCTCCAGCTCTTTTGACCTGTGGATTCCAGAAAAACAAAGTTAGTAAAGTAATTATAAGACATTTAACAGGATCATGTTTAAATGCCATCTGTTGTTTCAATAAATGGTATCACTTTTAAAAGTTTTAATACATAATCACGGGTTTGGGAGACTAAGGGTGTGAATGAACAATTTAATCCGTCCACTTTTAACACCCAGTGTTATTACCAAGCAGAATGCAAAATGAATAACAATTAGGACTAGACATTTACTTTTCTGAAAGAATTTGTAAGTGGTGCTTGCCTATGGTTCTTGTTTGCGCAATGTTGCATGTTAGGAAATAAACCCCTACAGCCTGAAATAAGAACCTTCACTTTGCATCCTGATCCCACTGTTGGGGTTTATTCTGCAATAACACATGGTCTGGCTGTACATTATCCCACTTATTGTACCGCTACTATTAAACATGACATACTGATGTTACATATTGTTGGTAACAAATAAAGGCCTTCACGAGAAAAACCTGTTTCCTTTTGGTTTTAAGACTAGACAAAAAATTTAAATGAGACACACTATTTAGTTAATTCGTTTGTAAAAATGCTGACATAAATTTTACCCCAAAATACAAATGTTGACATTATTTCAAACATGTATGGCTTTCTACTGCAGAACACAAATGATGATATTCTGAAAAATGTTGGTAACAGAAAACCGTTCGTCCCCATTGACTTGCATTGGTTTAGTGTCCATATAATAGAGGTCAATGAGGACTAGCGGTTTTCTGTAACCAACATTTTTCGAAATATCATCATTTGATCATAGAATTTTCATTTTAAGGTGAACTATACATTTAATGCACCAAAGGGAGGAAATGGCTGACTGTTTAGTTTATAAAAGTAACATCACTTCTCAACAAGCTGTATGACTTCAGGTACACAATAAAAACGCAAAATGTGAATTCTCAGCTTTACAAAACATCATACCAACCTTTGATATTGTTCCTTCTCTTGCAGCATCTGTTCCAGTGTATTTCTGTAACTAACTGCGTTGGTCTTTGCTTTCACTGCCACGGGCTAATACAGATGATAAGAAAAAACCTCAGGTGTTTTTGCTTACAAGTACACAACAAATGATAATTAATGCCATTTGAGCTCATATAATGTGTTTCTTCTGTTCATGGACATTTGCACTTACTGCTGCTTTTGCTTTTGCTTTTGGCACTGGTGTGCTGGGCTCTGAGAAAGCGTCTTTCTCGGGGGTAACAGGCTCGCAGGTTCTCCAATCCATGATCTCCCTGAGGGACGGGAGCTGCTCATCCTCATCGCTGCTGCTCAGGTTGATAATGCAGCTTTCTCTTAGATCATCTTCTGAATCGTCACCCAGCTCAATATCTAAGGGATCTTTCCACTTGGGGGAGCGTTTCTTTTCACTTGATCCTTCTACTTTCACACTAGCAGCTGGGACAAGCATGTTAGCCTTGGGGCTGCGTGACTGCTCCACTTTCAGCTCCGTTCTATCATCCGATTCCATCTTACATGAACCAGCATGTCCTGCAAAGCTGGGTGTTCTCAGATCGGGCCGACCGGGGGACAAGCTGATTTTAACGCTCTCCTTAAGGCTGGGCAAGGAGCTTTTGTGAGTTGGGGTAGCATTGTCTTCTCGCTCCGTGTTTGAGATTTTGCTGTTTGAGATTTTGCTGTGTGTTTTGGGTGCTGGCAGGCAGGGGTCCGGTGTAAAGAGGCCCTCAATGCTGTCAAACGTGGTGCTTGACTTGGGGGAGATTTTGCGCAGATGGGGTTGGCTGGGTGGAGTTTGGGGATTTTTGTTGGCGTGTGCCACCATAGCCTCTTTAGGCTGTTTGGTGGGCTGGAACACATGTATTTTGTCGCTCTCAGTGTTTGAATTACTGCCAGTCTCTTGTTTAAAAAGCTTACTGGAGATGGATGGCAAAGGTCTTGGTTTGTGGGGGTCTGATGTTTGTGAAAGTGGTTTAGGGGTCAGCTTATCTTTTATGGTTATCATAGACTCGTTGACAGAGTTCAAAAAGGCTCGTTTGACAAACTTTGGAGGCGAGTTCATAACTGGGGTTAAGCTGGGAGTGAGCCGGGCATCTACGCATGGACGTTTGAGGTCCTTTTCACTGCCTGTACTAGACTCTCTTTTTCTTTTTCCAGAAAGGGACTCTCTGCCCTCTGTTGGCAGAAAGAGGTAATTCACACAAACAGCGAGAGTTTAGTTTCCGAAAATGTTTGGACAGATCAGTATCAGTAAACCCCTTTCAAACCAGCAGCACTTTTGTCACTGCATGAACACAATCGCACAAATGTAACTGCAAAAAATGTATTGCTAGATCTAGCTTCCTTCATTAGCTATGAACTTCGCTATTACTAAAATATAATTTAACGTCATTCATAAGCCACTTTGCAATTAACATTGCAGAGGGTTATATAAAGACTGCACCAGACATTAACAAGATTCGTGAGAATCAATGTATCTACAATGAGTAAATGAGCAACAACTGATTGTTCTCACAACACACCATAATACCATAGCATTAGCAGGAAAAAAATGAAAAAGAAGATATTTTGAACAACGTAGGAAAGCTAACAGTTCTGGGGCACTTTTGACTACCATTGTCATTTTTCCTACTATGGTAGTCAACGATGTCCAGAACTGTTAGGTTACAAGCATTCTGTCAAATAGCTTTCTCTGTTTATCAGAAAAAATAATAAAACCTTTACCTCCACACAACTGCATATATTTCATATATGTTCTGACGGCAAATAATAATATAATTTATAATTTGATGAAAGTCTTGATCTGTTCCTCACTTTCCACACGCATTTTCTACTCTTGAACTGTGTCACTGGCTCAGTATTGAATGTTTACATTTAAATAATGACAAACAACCAGAACAACATTGATAACCACAACACGAGAGCAGGTGAGTGAATTGTGTTGTTTGAAGAGATTTTGTATTTACACAATATTTGCTTTTCTCCAAACAAGTTTGATGCCTTCAGAACATTTGAAATGTATAGCATGACTCACACAGTTATTTTATAACACTTTTAAAAAAAAATCTACATTTTGGTTTCAAAACTCAAAGAAAGCTAAACAACATAAGGGTGAGTAAATGACAAATTAATCGTTTTTGGGTAAACTAATCTTTTAACTTCTCCAATTAACTAGGGCTCTACAACAGTAGCTGACATGAAACTCCACTGTCTTGGCTTCCACTGGCAGTCTCTTTAAAACGCTGCTCTGTGTTTGAATAAACTTTCATCTTTGTCAAGTGACTGGACACACCGCCTGAATTAGCCAATGGTCAACCTCACTCAAGTCACCAGCTTGAAAACAAATAAGTTCACATGCAGTGAGAACAGGGCTTCATGCAACAACAAAAAAATGGTAAAAATGTTTACCTGGAGAAGGCTTCCCATGAGGTGGGCTTGATTCCTGTAATAAAAACACAGGATTAAACATGCTTACCATGAACCGTCACTTTTTAAAATGCATACAAATGATCATTACATCTATTCCATTTATTGTAATTATATTGGCATAAAATCGTATATCATTTTTAGGATCTTTTATGAGCTCTGTACCTTCCGATTGGACATGTTGCTATAAATGGAGGTTTTGTGGTCACTACGCTCCATTCTATCTTTTCTCTGATCAGGATGGCGGTGGATTCGCTGTGCTGTGCTAACTGAGCTTCTGGGTCTCTCCTGGACTAAGCATGAACTATAAGGCCTTGAGTGAGATGGCTGAGGAAGAGTATGTCTTCTAGACTTAACATCAATGGGAGGTAATTTACATTTGTTGAGCTAAACACACAATAACAGAAGAATAATAGTGATGGAAGTTATATGCCAAGAGACAGACACACTCACAGGGGTATTAATCATGACTATAATAAATAAAACAAATCTACAGAAATGAATGACTTTTTGTATTATGTTAGGTTTGGAGCGAATATATCATTTTGACAACCACTGAGAGATTCGTTTGGCAAATTAAATATTTAGAATCCTCTTTCCAGCTTTCATATGTTTGTATTTGATAATCTGAACAATAGCAACAGAAATTAGAAAAATGGGGGCAAAAAAATCAGAAAAGACATTAAAGTGCATTAAGAAGAATAAATAGTTACCCTCAGGTTTTCATTCAGCTCTTTACTGAGAGCCAGAGATATATCTCGGTCTCTTTTATAAGAACTGGTCCTCTGGAGGTCCTTTTTAGGCATAGGACTGAGAGACCCATCTTTACATGGGTAGATGTTTCCACTATTTGCTTGTAGCTTTCTCATAACAACACTGCAATTTGACAATTTGTCCAGTTCTGTCTTATGGCTCTTGTTGAAGACTTTAGACTCCCTTCGACCCAGCTCAGAGTTTTTGACTGGCAGTACGGGTTTAAGCTGTGTGCTTGAGACTTTGGGGGACTTCTCAGGGGGTTCAAGGCAAGGTCTAACCGACGCAGGACGGGATGTGCCATCTGAACTTTGGCGCCGTTGAATACCGAGTGGAATGAGTTCTTTCACTAAAAAAACAAAGACAGTCACAGAAACAGTCTGGCTAGATGCAAAATGCAACACTGACTGCTTCATATCACATGGTAGCTGAATCACATTACACACCTGGTTGACATGCTAGCACAGGTTTAATAATATTATCAGCAATATCGGGTAAGGAGTAGGAACAGAAATAAGACTGACATGATTAAAATGGATATATCTGGATGAAAAAGAGAGAAATTTGGCAAGGGTTAAGCAAGAAATTGCATTCGCCAATATTCTGAAGTACAGCCAATGCCAATTCACCATAAGCCCATAAGCAGATCAACAGTAGCCCCACACTAAGCATCCCTATAGGGTTAATAAATGCAACACATGGGATCTCTATCTCACCCATAGAGGTGATGTGTTGCTTCAGACTACTCGACATTTTATACTGTTGAAAGATAGCCAGGTGTCTCTAAAAGTCATCCTTGTCATCTGTACGGAGTGAAATGAACGTATCATTTGTTAAAACAACTAAACGTATATATAATATATGCACGCAAAACTCTCATTTGTTTAGCTAACCAAATCCAGTTCAGTCTGTGCCACTGACACCCATTACTATACGATGAGGTAGGCTACACAAATACAGCATTTACAAGACACACTTTACCATCGATCAACACACGATATGACAGATTATATATTCAACAGACCTGTGATCCATGTTTCAAGGGTTGTAATAGCAGGTGGGTGTGGGCCTGAAAAACAAAGCAATGGGGATATTTCAGACATGGAAAATTGAACAAAGATTGACATCACAATGAAATAAAAGGTTTTGCTGTCTTTTGAAGACTTTTTACAGAGAAGTCGGTTTCAATTATCCAAGTCTTTAGGCGGGAATACTTTCGCTTTCCGCTATTCCCGTAACGTTAGCATGCTAGCTTTGAGAAACAAAACCAGCAACTTTTAAGTTTCAGTTTAAGTCATCACTGACAGCTAATGTCATGTTTTTTTTCGACAAATGCCACAAATTAACATCCTTCCCGGATATCCAAATACCGCTAACTACTGTCAAACATGCTAACGTTACCATGAAGTTTTACAGATATACGTTCAAACACAAACAAACAGCTGTGCATTATCAACTCTTATAAAGACACCGTTACGTTCATCAATTTTTACAAGGTTAACAGAAAACGTGTAACATTACAACGTCCAAGATCCAAACAAACCACGACTTACTTTCTGTCAAGCCCATTTTGGCCACGTTTATTTAATCGTATGCGGAATTTCAAAACTAAAGTTAAACAATAGTGCATGCGCAAATGTTAAAGGGGAAGAAATGGCATTGAATGTGTACCAAACATCGCCGAGGATCATTTGATAAACTCCATGATGAACGCGCTGTTGTGTTTCTCAGGAGCCGCCATCTGTATGTGGGAGGAGCCAGTGATGTACTTCACGGAAACAACCGCTAGGGGGGAGCCAAGTGTGCGCGCCAAAATTAAAAGAAGTTAGAAATAATGATGAATGGGCGGTGCTGTTATTTCAGCTGCAATTATGTGAAGAAGAATACACACGTTCTTATAAAGTTGCAGGAATCATTATGCGAAATAGATACGAGACCGTACAAAACTTAATTAAAAAATACTAATAAAATAATTTGATGCATTAAAAGATACTGTAATTCGCAAATAAAAAACAAAGCTTGGCATAAAAGCCTTTTAATTATTCCCTATTACGAAACTTGTTTGTCAGGAAATTTATTTTTATCAGAAATCTGTTCCCAAAAAAACCTTAAACATGTCAGTGACACTTTGTTTTTATTTTGCGACACCAATGTCTTGAGAACTACAAACTAGCATTTGTTAGGTTCGTGTGTCGCTATTCGTGGATTAAATCAAATCAAATCACTTTTATTGTCACTCGACCATGCACATGTGCAATAGCAGGTGAAAAGCTTGTTTAAGATTATTTAACCTAAAATGCATGTAGTTTCCTTCTGATATTTCATGAAAACACAAAGTCCACATGCCGTCTATTCTACACTTTACGGTACTATTGCAGCAGTCTGGTAGGCTATTAAGTTACGGGGGCGTTCTGCAAATATATGCGTTTAAAGTTCTTCTTGGACACCAATGGAGGTTACTGGAGCAGGAAAATGCTTATGCAAAGCTTATCGTTCTGCGCTGCAATAATACTTTGCATTGCGCATGACTCTCTTTCATCTGAAATCCAAACTATCCGTTATGTTACTAAAGCTGACAATGATAACTTAAAATTAATAGTAAATCTGACTCAAAATGTTAGTTTGGACAAAGCAAAACCCACCAGCTCCCCTGAAGAGAACACTGAGGTGCAAAGGAAAAGTGAAGAGAAGGCGCACAGTAAAGACGGACAACAGGACCACAAAGACACTCCTGGAAAATCAGGCGAGTTATCTATAATAAATAATAATTGTTATTTTTCTTTTACCATATTTGAGTTATTACCAAAGTAAGTTTCTCTAAACCATGACGACGAATGCTTATCAATTGGGAGGAATTGAAGAGTTTGTTTCCAAAAAAGATTGTGTTTTATTATGTCATGTTTATTTTTGTGTTTTTTTAGTTATTGTTGTTCAAATCAAATCAAACCGACTGCAGTTTGATTGATGTTAATTGCAATGCAAAATAAAAAAACGTGATTTTTGAAAAAACTCTCATTTTGGAAATAAACTACCATTATTTATTTGTTCTGGAAACGGTATTTCAGATCTGTTTGGTAAAACGGTGTATACTTAATATGTTCATTCCGTGTTGAGAAAACATGCTAAACAACCCAAAATGATGCTGATTCAGCCCCAACGATAAATCAACATGATGTTGACTCGGCATTTATTCGCGCGCGCGCACATCCACTCTTCTCAAACATTCTCCTCTCTGGCTTAATAAGTAGCTGTTTATATGAACCTCTTTATTGAATGACTCTTTCCATGTCTTGACACAGATTGTCCACCACTGGGGTTGGAGTCTTTAAAAGTGTCTGATGAACAGCTGGAAGCTTCCTCGTTTTTGAGTGTTGGGTTGGGTGCTCATAGAGGACGCCTTAACATACAGGTCAGCCAGCTTTCTTGGATAACTGTATTTAAATTATTTAATGATAATAAATTAGTCTGAAATTTATATCTGAAAGGGGGTCCTGCAAAAGTTGCCCCAGAGTAACCATTTCTTTTGTGAGGCAGAAATGTTTTTCAGAAGTTAAAAGTTTATTATGGAACACTTTAGTTAAAAAGGGTTCTTCTATAGGGCATCATAAAGCACTTTTTTGATTGTTAGTCACAATTGTTGATATTTTTATAGTAATGCTTGTGTCCAGAGGTTACTAAAGAGATTCATCTATTGCTGTGTGCTGTGTAGTCTGGTTTAGAGGATGACGATGAGTATGATGGAGCGTGGTGTGCAGAGTTGGAGGATCAGGAACAGTGGTTGCAGTTGGATGCTCTCAGACAAACTCTCTTTACTGGGGTCATCCTACAAGGCCGAAACTCCATCTGGGGGTCAGTGTGTGTTTTACACTCTGAAGAATACAGTTTATCAAAACTATGAAACTTTGAAACACTACCATATTGATAAAGTATACAGTCATTTCTTGGAAAAAATAGCTTCAAATGGCAAAATTTCTACAGACTTCTAATTTTTCATGGTAATATTTTTTCACTAAATTGTGAGTTGTGTTTGTTTTTGTTCGTGTGTGTAGCTTGCACTGGGTCCACACTTATAAAGTGCAGTTCAGTAATGACTCACTGGTCTGGAAGCCCTGCATGAATGGATCAGAGGAGGCGGTAAGTTTTTGGTTTTTATAAAAGTGCATCTAACCTACATTTGTCAACTCTGCATCATGGAGATTTTCTTTGAAAGAGTCCATTGTAAAAAATTACTTACACAGCAGAGTAAGGCATTAAGAGTCAAAGCGAGAGCAATACTAGTCGATTTCTGGATCAAGTTCCTTTCCCAGTCCTGTCCAATAAAGGGAAAACATCATCAAAAAATAGACCTTAGGAATAAGCAAGACATAAATCTTTGAATGCTGTCAGAGAAAAGCCTGTCTAGTTATGTTTCCTAGTTGTGTCTTTTATTTTTTTATAGCAAGTATTTACTGTATCTCTCCTGATATCTGACTCTCTCTGCAGATGTTTGTCGGGAATAAAGATCAAGAGACACCGGTTCTGGCTCTTTTCCCTGAGCCCTCAGTGGCTCAATACATTCGCATTAACCCACAGACGTGGTTCAGCAACGGCACCATTTGCCTCCGGGCGGAAGTGCTGGGCTGCCCAGTGCCAGGTTCAACACTACACTACTGAATTGTAAAATATTTAGTTCATGACCACAGTTTTGGTCATGACATAAGGAAACTGGTTTATATATATATGCTTGAATGTAATGAAGTTTGTATACTGTAGTTTGGAACACATGAGTACTTATACACTACTATGCACAGTCTTGCAAATCTTGTCTGTGTTCGTAGATCCTGAGGACCCACATATTTCCGGGTCTGAGAGCGGATCCTCGGACAACCTGGACTTCAGACATCACAATTACAATGAGATGAGGAAAGTAAGAACGATTTACATCACAAACGTTGTCTTCACAACAATCCTACATCTATAATTTCCCATAAGTGAACTGACACAAATCACTTTCTCTCCAGCTAATGAAGTCTGTGACAGATGAGTGTCCAGATATCACACGCATCTACACCATTGGCAGGAGTTACACTGGACTGAAGCTTTATGTTATGGAAATATCTGATAACCCAGGGAAACATGAGCTCGGTAAGTGTTCACTTCATCAAGACACTTCTGTCATTGTATGAGGTTATTTAAGGTCCCTGTAGTTGATGTATGTGTTTCAGAGACTTAATCTACTAGACCACACACCTAAATCGTGTTCAAATACTTTTTTCAACATCTCTAATATCTCTCTATTAAAACCCAGTAGAATGTGTTTTTTCTTTTAAGCATTTGATTTATCTGTTTCGTCATAACTTTGTGTAACATGTTGTTGACACACATCTGCTTTTGATAATTTGTTGGGCCAGAATAAACATTCCAGTTTTGATCAGATGCTGTTTTGGACTTTCCAAAGCTACACTGTCAGTGTCCACACTAAAAAACACCACAGTGTAGTGTTTCACTAATGTAAATTGTAGTATAGTATAGTATGTTATAGTATGCTATAGTATACTAGTATAGACATTATAGTATTCTGTTAGTAAATTAATAAACTGTAATAAAGACATTACATCGTAGTATCTAAGGTTAAAACAATACAGTATTTATTTAAATAATAGTAAAGTTTGTCTGCTTTCCAATCTTTAGGTGAGCCAGAGTTCCGCTATGTCGCCGGGATGCATGGAAATGAAGTCTTAGGCCGTGAGCTCCTGCTAAACCTCATGCAGTTTATGTGCCGTGAGTATAAGAAAGGCAATCAGCGTGTCGTACAGCTTGTGAAGGACACACGCATCCATCTGTTTCCATCAATGAATCCAGATGGTTATGAAATGGCCTATGAGAAGGTGTGAAGCAAAATGATCGAACATAAGGCTATATAAAAGGTTTGATGTGTTAAATGACAAAAGTAATTCAAATTCGGTATATGTTTGTTCACAGGGTTCTGAACTTTCTGGTTGGGCCCTCGGACGCTACAGCTTTGACGGCATCGACATGAACCATAACTTTCCTGACCTCAACAACATCATGTGGGATGCTCAGGAGCTGGCAACAGACAAGAGGAGAGTGAGCAACCATTACATCCCAATGCCCGAGTACTACACCTCAACAGAAGCTTTAGTACGTATTCTTGCAAACTATGCTCTATTGTAGCTTTTTAGTTATTTTATCATGTTTACTTATTAAACACAGTTGTTTAAAGTTATTGATTGTTGTATTTATATTTAAGCATCTGGTAGATGCTTTATCCAGTAAGTGCATGGACACTGAGTTTGTGACATTGGAGATGTTAGCCCTGTGCTTCACCAGTTGAGCTATTTGAGTACAACTATTTCATTTTTAGATAAGACCTCCATGGAAGCTGGCCAAAAGCGTTAGAGATATTCTAAGAGTTTACCCACAGACTTTTTGTTTCAGTTTGACACAGTAAAACAAAGACTAAAAAGTCACATTTATTGGACTTTTAGACTCTTATATGAGGAGGACACACTGCACATCTGCCTGGAATGTGAGAACTTCCTTTCAGCTGAGGCTCCCTGTCCCAGGGCCTCCAGAAGAAAATAAAACACACTGGGTTGAAGGAACATTACACACATTACTTACACACAATCTCGCAGGCAAAGGCATACATTTGCACTTCATCCATAAAAATGAACCATCTCCTCTGCAAGCTTAAATATTGAGACATGTTTGAAAGAACTAAGAGATCTACTATGAGTTTTAGGATCATTATAGGCGGAGTTTCAAGTGTGTTTGGGGGAGGGCCAGGAGACTTGAATCAGTGTTAGGAATTTATTTTGCGAAAATGGCAAAAAGCGGCTCTATTTTCATTCAACTCACTCCAAAACCACAATGAATCCGCTGGTGGACCAAAGCATGTTTCAGCATGCCTTATATCCAAGATCTTTACACTAGACTGCCAGCATTAGTCAAATCATTACAACTAAAGGCTCAATAAAATAAGTGTGATAGTCTTAAAGGGATAGTTTACCCAAAAATGAAAATTCTGTCATCATTTACCCACCTTTACATTGTTCCAAACCTGTATAAATATCTTTGTTCTGCTGAAAACAAAGGAAGATATTTGAAAAAATGTCAGTAACAAAGTAGATCTCATCCCCTCATCTTTCTTATTTTTCCTAATATGACAGTCAATGGGTGATGATATCTGTTTGGTTTACTGAAACTCTTCCAAATATTTTCTCAGTGTTCATCAGAACAAAGAAGTGTATACAGATTTGGAACAACTCAATGGTTAGTAAATTATGAAAGAATTTTCATTTTTGGATGAACTGTTCCTTTAAACTCCAATTTAAGTCTAAACCATATCCTTCTAAGATCTCAGTTGTATTCATATATACTGCTTGTCTGCTTAAATAAGATTAAATATAAATGCACATGTGCTCTTGTCTAGATTGCTCCAGAGACACGTGCCGTAATCAGTTGGATGCAAGACATTCCATTTGTTCTGAGTGCTAATCTGCACGGAGGTGAGCTGGTGGTCACTTACCCGTTCGACTGCACGCGCGATTGGATCCCTCGCCAGGACACGCCCACCGCAGACAATGATTTCTTTCGCTGGTTGGCTGCTGTTTATGCTTCCACCAATCTAGCGATGGCAAACCCGGATCGGAGAATCTGTCACTATGAAGACTTTCAGCAGCACAACAACATCATCAACGGAGCTGATTGGCACACGGTTCCAGGAAGTGAGTCAACTGCAAACTCATACACCTCACAGGACGAATGGATGAGCTCGACGTTTGCCTATAATTTTGCATATACAAGTTAAAGCAATAGTTGACGTCTTCATTTACATTTACAATGTTTTTCCTCAATAAATATATTTAGATATTTGTTTATCCACATTCCTCATAAAAAAAAATGCTTTATAGACTGTTTTTAAAGTATTACTGATAGGGCTGTTAACCATTAACCACAATTAATCGCATCCAGAATACATCATGTGTACTGTGCATAATTATTTTTATTTGTACATCGCATACATAATGTTTTAAGAAATATTTGTATATATACAGTATATGTATTTATTTATATTTACAAAAATGTAAATGATATAAAAACATTTATTGATTTTAATATTTTACTTAAATGTACAGGAGGTGTATGTGATTTTAAATACAAAACAAACATGTACAGTACACAGACATATATCATGTTAACAAAAATTTTTACTCTGGATGTGATAAACAGTTAAACAGCCTTTTTCCTTAATCCTTCATTTTGTTCTTCATCTGACTTTCTAGGTATGAATGACTTCAGTTACCTCCACACCAACTGCTTTGAGATAACTGTGGAACTGTCGTGTGATAAGTTTCCTCACGCCAGTGAGCTCCCTGTCGAGTGGGAGAACAACAAGGAGTCTCTCCTTCTTTACATGGAGCAGGTGTGTTTACTTTCCCTGCATCGTATGTGAAACACATAAGCTACTGCTGAACCACATCCTCTTTTCTCTCTCCGCTCTCTTTACAGGTGCACAGAGGCATAAAGGGTTTCATCAGGGACAAGGACACTAAAGCTGGAATTGCAAATGCTGTCGTTAAAGTTGAAGGCCTGGACCATGCCATAAGATCTGGTATGAGTTATATTTTAATAAAATGAACAAATTGACAGCCCTAATGAAAACTTTTAGATATTTTGATTATTTTATCAGCTTTGTAATACAATACGTTATATTTTCCTTTCGCTCATGTGCGTGTAGCTGTAGGTGGTGATTACTGGCGTTTGCTGAATCCAGGTGAATATAAGGTAACTGTGTGGGCAGAAGGTTACTTCCCCCGTATCCGTCAATGCTCTGTTGGGTCAGAGCCACGACCAACCATCTGTGACTTCACCCTTACTAAGACATCACAAGATCTTCTCAAACAGATTCTAGCTAAAGGCAAGAAAATCCCAAGGGACAATCAAGTACGGATGCGTGCCATGCGAATGCGCAAACTCCGCACAAGCACCAAGATTCTTAACCGCCGGCGAGTGCAACAGCAGCGTCTTAACAAAGTCAAACGGAAATGAACTTGTAGATATTGAGCAGGTCTGTCACAGGTTGAGAGACACTGAGATTCTGAACTCTTACATAACTCACCACTACACCCTCCACTTTTATGTATACGGGAAATAAAATATATGACCGGTCAAAAGTTTTAGAAAACTTACTAAAGTTTTTCTCCCACATTTTAGAAAAATAGTAGCTTATCACATAAGTGAAATAACATGAAGGGAACTATGAGAATTAGGTTGTGAATTTTAACTTGGTATATTAAAGCATCTTCAGTGTAGTCATATTTTGCCTAGAATTTGCAGAAAATGCTTCATGGCATGTTATCAAGCAGCTCCTAAACGTCTCAACCTGAAATGTTTTTTAAACAATATTGAAGGAATTCTATGCTTTTATTGGCTGCTCTTCATTATTCAAAGTCGTCCATTTCAAAGACATTTTTATAAAAAAATGTTTTAATTAGTAATGAAAAAGATGTTTGCACAATTATATTCTTGTCCAAGAAACTGATTCCAGACATGTAAGCACACCCCCCTCAGATCAAAATCTTTTTAATATAATGAGAAACATTTCACTTAAGTGTTGTAAAACTTTTGACCGTTAGTATAGGTCGACATCAACAGCACCATTATGGATTTAAGCTAGTTTTTCACTTTTTAATGTGATCTAACTTGAGCACATTGAATGTTCCTTTTACCACTACATATTTCTAAAAATGTCTCATTTTGAAACAAAAACTGAGGTTGAAGCTGGTATTCTATCCTCAGATTATGTTATCGATATAAAAGAGCAAATAAAATATAACAAAACACCTTTCAGATCTACATATTCTGTTTTTATAACAAATATCTAATTTAGACCTAATAGGGTTTTAGATACAACCCGTTTTTTTACTTTTTGAAGCAAACACCCCTCTGTTTGGACAGCTTTTAAACAGCTGATCTGCTGGAGTGTAAGACATCTCAATGCCAACAATTCAGTGTACTTTAGCAGCATAAAGTGTCCCAAACTCCTCTTTTGTTTACACCATTTTTCTTCTCCGTGTCAAACAGTACATATTTAAAAAATCTTTATTTAATATATATGTACCACTGCATCCTTAGTAATGTTAACATAAAGAGAGTGATTCAGACTGTGTAACAATGATGGTTAAAGGATGGTCACTCTATTATAATAACTCATGAAGGAACCACTGAATTTAGTCCCAAAAAAGCTGGACATCCAGATTTGTCCTTCCTCCCGATTCTGAGAATGCTAAATTCAAAATATAAAACACTCGTCCGTCAGTTAAACCTGTATCGAACTGCTACCTCGCACTGTCCTCATGTCCTTAGTTCAGTAACTCTTCAGCAATGTGTTAGGAGCATCACATCATGGGATTCATCCGCGCCCACTGATTGTCCCTGTAGAGTCCATATGTATGAACAGTAAACAAACAAAATTCTCTAGATCATTCAGACCAGCCAGTCAGTAGTAAATGTGTTCATCTTAACACAAACGTACACAGTACATACTGCATTTGACAATCTAGAAATCAGACTTAAGTTAGTGTTAAGAACAAGTAGACTACAAAAAAGTAAAGCCACATACTTCCAGGAAAAAACATGGCAAAGACTAAAATGTTTAACAAAACGCAAAAAAATGCCACCAGGTACAACATGACCAGCTTGAACTGCTTACAAATAAAGTAAGACTTACATGTAAATGGCTAAACCTGTAACTGCATTACTGCATGAATGAGCAAACGTGTGGAAAAAAAATAATCTCACAATTCTCCAACGTTCACATTTGTGACCGACCACATTGAACCTCCATCGCTCTGAGTGAAGACTCATACCATCATCTCTCATTACGGCACACACAGTTTATAGTGTAAATGACAATTACATCTAAAAACAACAAACTCGCTTGCACAAGGTCATACACATGTATACACAATGCTGTGACCCAAGAAATCACAATCATTTCTTCCTCCCATTACCTGCCATCAACATTTGTCTGACCAGTCAAATGCCTCTGCCATTTGTAGCAGGTACAAAGATATAGTTCAGCAATTCATGTAAATTCGTTAATCTGTTTGTGGTTAAAAGTGTGGTTGGTACAGGGATACACGTCCACTGAGGCAGCCCGACGCTAGCTGACAATGAGTGGGCGAGAACTTTGTTGTGAGCACCACGTCGCTGTGAGAGTAGATGGAGCGGACCTCCCGCAGCAGAGCGGTCCGCACGGGGATGCAGTCCACCAGCTCGCCACAGTGCTCGTCGAACGACAGCAGGCGCACACCATAACCATATGGCGAGCAAATGAGTCGTCCATCGGGGCTGAAGCATAGCTCCTTAATGTAGCCACGACCAACGTTTGCCTCCTCGATGTAGTGTGTCAGACGCAGAGAGCAGCGAGGAGACAATGGGGGTCGAGGTGGCGCTCCCTCCTGAAACTCATACACACACGTCCACTGGAGAAAACAAGATAAAGACTGTTAGTTATCGATAAAAACAATGTTTTTTTTAGCAAAAACTGTTTTCCAACATTCTGTTTTCTATTACAGTGCGTGCATAATTATGAGGTACATTGATTTTCTGGTCATATTTCTTTCCAGGCATATTTGAGTACTTCCTTAACATCAATCTAAATAATTATTATTAATTGTGCATATAATAATTTTTAAGTGATCTATGATAGTTAGCAAAGGCTTGAAGGGGGAAAAAAAATTATATTTAGGTGTGCAGAATAATTAGGCACTATTTCTTTTACAGGTATAATGAGTCAAAAAAGACATTTAATATACAAATGAAAGTAAAACTATATTAAATGCCCAAAATAAGAATGCAATACTAATGTTATGCTAGAAATTGCAACACTGAGGCGTGACCAATGGGGTAGAAAAAAGTTCATTGGGTTAGCAGTCAAACAAAACAAAGAAGAAAACATACAGTTTAACTGAAAAAGAATTAAGAAATAATATGAAGAATAAGGTGTGAAACCATGAGAAAAGTCATCAGTGCCACCCGTTTTCAGAATTGCCACTTACCTGAAGTCTCCAGAAGTGCCAGGTTCTCCGGCTCTCCTAGAATCCTAAAACATCACCCCCACTTAATAAGAATCTCATTCTAAAGTGTTGTGAAATACATGATGACTGGTTTCATGAACGAATAGGTTGTGGATGACTTTTAAGGGATCGGCATCAGTTTAAGTCAGACAACAGTGTCTTTGGCGAGGAAGTTATGTAACAAACAGTGAGCAAGACAGACCTCTCAAGGTAGGAGATGGACTAGAAATAAATTCCTAAAATTTGGTGCCTAATTCCTGAAAATTAATTCTTCAAACAGTGGGATAAAATGATCTCATGCTGGCCTATTAAGAGTCCCTTTTCTTCTTTATCCTACTGTTTCAACCTCTGTATTTTACATTACTTCAGCTTATGATTCTTATTATGTGTGTGTGTGGGAGGGGGTTAAGATGCTTTAGCAAAAGTCTCTTGTACTTTGTACTTCTGGAGACTCCAGGTAGGTTGCAGTTCTGTAAAATGGTGGCAATGAACACTGAAGGGCTTCTCATGGTTTCAAACCTTATTCTTATTCTTCATCTTAATTCGTTTGCAGGTTAACTGTATGTTTTCTTCTTTGTCTGCTAACCCAATGACCATTTTGCTAACCCGTTGGTCACATCTCAATGTTGCAATTTCTAGCATTGCATTCTTATAATGGGCATTAATATTTTTTTACTTTTCGGTGCGTAATGTTTATATTGTTTTTTGGCTCATTATACCTGTAGAATAAATAGTACCTAATGCACAAATAAATATAAAGCGTTCATCACTTCAAGACTTTGCTAACTATTAAACAGTATATCACTGATTATATACACGATTCATTGTAATTATTTAGACTGATGTGGTTAAGAATTGGTAAAAAGTGCCTGGAAAGAAACTATTTAAAAAAATCAATGTACCTAATAATTGTGCACGCACTGTAAAGGATAGTATACTACACTGTGCTTTTGAACGGTTGTTTAGGTAAGTTACTGACCTCCTGATCATCCATGTTGCTGGAGCAACGGAGAAGTGTGGCCCATCCCTTAGGATGCAGTTGTAAGGAGGTGATGCAATTTCCTCTGTCCCTCTCGCCTGGGATCTCTGGGGTTAAAACCTCCAGACTGTTTCTGGGTGACAAACCTGGACAAAATGTGAACACAATGAGAACCATAATAATGACCTTAAAAATCACTGATGGGTAAGATTTACTAATAACTGAATTAGTGAAGGTTAAAGGAAAAGTTCACCCAAACATGAAAATATTTCGCCATTCGTCTAATTTCATTTCATATGTGTAAGACTTAAGATATTCAGAAGAATGTTGGTTACCCAACACCACCAGTCCCCATTGAGTTATTATGGACACAAAACCACAGAGACATTTCTCAATATATCATAAGGGTTGACAGGTGAATTGTTATTTATAGGTGAACTATCCCTTTAAGAATAGAACTGGCACTTTTTTTTAAATAACAGCACTAAAGCTGTAGTTGTACGTTTTTATTATATTATATGTAAAATCATTCTATTTAAGCTTTACCCTCTCTATGCGGATGGGCTTTGCTGTCAATAGTATGACGAGAACCCCCTGACCTGGGACCTGCCGATGAACCTTCTGAGAGAAAGAAGAGATTCTCAATATACAATTGTGCTTATAAATGTGTATACATCTTGCAAAATTTGGAAAATGTTTAAACGTTAAGAATTCTCAAAATGAAGGTTTGCTTTTAATGTTGTTCTGCCACGAACAAGCTATTTCGCATAATACATATTTACATATTGACCACAACTGTATATATATATATATATATATATATATATATACAGTATTGTTCAAAATAATAGCAGTACAATGTGACTAACCAGAATAATCAAGGTTTTTAGTATATTTTTTATTGCTACGTGGCAAACAAGTTACCAGTAGGTTCAGTAGATTCTCAGAAAACAAATGAGACCCAGCATTCATGATATGCACGCTCTTAAGGCTGTGCAATTGGGCAATTAGTTGAATTAGTTGAAAGGGGTGTGTTCAAAAAAATAGCAGTGTGTCATTCAATCACTGAGGTCATCAATTTTGTGAAGAAACAGGTGTGAATCAGGTGGCCCCTATTTAAGGATGAAGCCAACACTTGTTGAACATGCATTTGAAAGCTGAGGAAAATGGGTCGTTCAAGACATTGTTCAGAAGAACAGCGTACTTTGATTAAAAAGTTGATTGGAGATGGGAAAACCTATAAAGAGGTGCAAAAAATGATAGGCTGTTCAGCTAAAATGATCTCCAATGCCTTAAAATGGATAGCAAAACCAGAGAGACGTGGAAGAAAACGGAAGACAACCATCAAAATGGATAGAAGAATAACCAGAATGGCAAAGGCTCAGCCAATGATCACCTCCAGGATGATCAAAGACAGTCTGGAGTTACCTGTAAGTACTGTGACAGTTAGAAGACGTCTGTGTGAAGCTAATCTATTTTCAAGAATCCCCCGCAAAGTCCCTCTGTTAAAGCAGAAGAGGTTACAATTTGCCAAAGAACACATCAACTGGCCTAAAGAGAAATGGAGGAACATTTTGTGGACTGATGAGAGTAAAATTGTTCTTTTTGGGTCCAAGGGCCACAGGCAGTTTGTGAGACGACCCCAAAACTCTGAATTCAAGCCACAGTACACAGTGAAGACAGTGAAGCATGGAGGTGCAAGCATCATGATATGGGCATGTTTCTCCTACTATGGTGTTGGGCCTATTTATCACATACCAGGGATCATGGATCAGTTTGCATATGTTAAAATACTTGAAGAGGTCATGTTGCCCTATGCTGAAGAGGACATGCCCTTGAAATGGTTGTTTCAACAAGACAATGACCCAAAACACACTAGTAAACGGGCAAAGTCTTGGTTCCAAACCAACAAAATTAATGTTATGGAGTGGCCAGCCCAATCTCCAGACCTTAATCCAATTGAGAACTTGTGGGGTGATATCAAAAATGCTGTTTCTGAAGCAAAACCAAGAAATGTGAATGAATTGTGGAATGTTGTTAAAGAATCATGGAGTGGAATAACAGCTGAGAGGTGCCACAAGTTGGTTGACTCCATGCCACACAGATGTCAAGCAGTTTTAAAAAACTGTGGTCATACAACTAAATATTAGTTAAGTGATTCTCAGGATTGCTAAATCCCAGAAGAAAAAAAATGTTTGTACAAAATAGTTTTGAGTTTGTACAGTCAAAGGTAGACACTGCTATTTTTTTGAACACACCCCTTTCAACTAATTGCCCAATTGCACAGCCTTAAGAGCGTGCATATCATGAATGCTGGGTCTCATTTGTTTTCTGAGAATCTACTGAACCTACTGGTAACTTGTTTGCCACGTAGCAATAAAAAATATACTAAAAACCTTGATTATTCTGGTTAGTCACATTGTACTGCTATTATTTTGAACAATACTGTATATATATATATATATATATATATATATATATATATATATATATATATATATATATATATCAGTAATAATATTAATAGGCATTAAATGCATTTAAATTTCTATTCTGAATTTAAAGGAGCAAACAAGAATACACTTCTAATCCAATTTTATACCTAAATCAGTTCTAATCTAACCTAATCACATTTTATCATAGTTCCCAGCTTTCCACATATAAAATATGTTGTGTTTATGCTTCATAACATGCAAATACCTGTGCCAATCGGAGCTCTGCGGGCCCGTAAGATGCGGTAGCTGCCAACCTCAAGGCTCTGGGTCAGGTCAAGATCATGTAAGATGAGCAGGTAACCAGAGGAGGTGGAGATCAACATCTTACTGCAGTCTGGAGTCAGACGCATACGCATTAAATAGCGTGTGTGAAAAAACTTTTTGTGGGGGCAGCCGTCTTCTGTAAACCTTAACGCACAGACAGCAGAATGATAGAGTCACGTGTAAACTCACATCGGCCAATGAAACATACACGCTACCATACCAAAATCACACATACCTGTTGGTATCCCAGGTAATGACATTTCCATCAAATCCAGATGTGACCAGCAGGCGTGTGTTTGTGTCATACTCTATGTTCTTGACCCAGCTGGCGTGGCCGTGCAAGGTGCACACCTTCGAGTTGAGTTTCCGCAAATCCCACAATGCAATAGTAGTGTCATCAGAGCAGGTCGCAAACAGACGGTTGTCAAGAAACCTAAATATTACACAAGATCAACCTCACGCAGACATCACAGAGAAACATATGGGCTACAGTAGCAAATTCACAGGTTTAACGTGGAATGCTGTGAAGTCTCATATGGAATTGTTATTGAAACATATAGTTATTTTTGCACATGTAATTGAGCATGAATGGCATGAATTATGTTTGTGAATATGTACCTTATGTTGTTCACACAGTCCTCATGAGCCTCCACCAGTGTTTTAATATGTCTGGAGGAAACTGGGTCAAACAACAGCACCTCCGTCTGTTCACAAGCAACAGTCAAAACCGACCTAAAAAGATATTCAGTAATTTCAGGAGTTTTCTGAGCACCAGAAGATTAAAAAACAGAAAATCCCTTTAAAAAAAACAATACACGCTTCAAATTTTGTCTTGTACCTCTTAGATTTATTGTATAAAAAGACTAAATGATTGCTTGAATAATAAGTCTTTATCTACTCTTTAACATACAGCCACAGAAAAAATGCTATTTATAGATATGTGTTTGGGTAAAATTATAGTTTTTGTTTCATTCTCCTAGTTCAACTACTAACAACATTTTTACTTAATTTCAAATAAAAATAGTGTTTCTATTTGCATGCATTTGCAGAAAATGAAGACTGGAGAATGAAATCAAACTAATAGAAAAGATGCTTTGTATTATCAGACCTCTAAAAACTGCAAAGAAAATAACTTCAATTGAACTAGTTGGAAAAAAGTTGTTTCATGTAATAACCTGGATTTTTATTAAAATGTTCATGTGTCTTTCACATTGCTGTTGGAAGACTTTAAGTCACTCCAGAGGTTTGATTTAGCTGAAATTCAACAGACACTGTTCTGAAATGACCACAATACATCTAGAAATTAAAATTTGGAGTGGTCGCTTAAATTCTTTTGTGGTTGTATTTGTTAAATTTGTACTTTAAAATGCCACATATATTAATTTTTTGTATTTTTGCGTACATTTTGTACACATAAGAATAGCTGACCCCAATCTATTGTTATCACCCAGTGTTTAAAAACGAAACAAAAAAAAGAGATTTTACAAAAATACGATATTATTAGATAGGAACAATACAAGAATATAAAAACACGTGACGGGAAAGCACCAAGGAAGCAGAGTGCCAGTCTGAATATAAGACACGAGAAGAATGTTTTGACATTACACATAGAAACGTCGTTTAAATTAAACAAATTCTCAAACTTTGCATTCACTTCGTCGGGCAAATGACAACTCAGCGCGCGTGCCGTGTTTTTTCACGTACCCGTCCGGTGAGTACTCCAGGTTAAAGACAGCTCCATGAGTCTGTGTACTGAGGTTCATCGAATCGGTAGCCGGGCTCATGGACGAATAAAGCCGTGTCATAGTCCGAAACTGATCCCGCGTAGGGTCCACGAACGGCCCCCTACGGATCGTCCTCCTGCAAATCCACGAGAACAGAGAGTCGTACATGCTCGAGACCCTGGACCCCGAGCCCGTCCCGCCATCTCCGGCTAACTCGAGCCTCGAGCTGCCCTGCACACAGGCACTCTCCTGGCCCGCTTGCGGAGATGACGGTCTCGTTGACCCCTTGTCCTCATCGGTGTCTTCCTCCTCGTGCCGCAGATCGTCGTCCAGCTCGTCGACACGGGCGGCGCGCGGCTCCTCGGGGTCTTCATTGTCGCTCGGATGTCCCGAGCTCATTGTTGTTCGAGTGTTGTTAGCGGCTCCGTTTTGAATGCCAGATTTGAGGAGATCTGCTGTCCTAACTCACCCTTCTGCTGCTGTATGTGGACAGGCACTGGACCTGCACGCCAGGCCGTCTCGCAACGCTTCCAGATGCCGCTTAAACATCCATTAATACAAACAGTAGACTGCTGCGGATGTGTGAGTGTACAACAAACTACGTATTTCCGGTTCCTGCATATGTTAAAACCACAGTGGTTAAAACTCAACTGTATTAAAGCACGGTGCTATAGCTTTCAGAAGCTACTAAATAACACGTGAATAAAGTTCTAGAATAAGTAAATAAATGTCCATTGCCTACGGTAAGAAAGTAAAAGGGTAATTTAGATTGTGATATTAACACATTTAAGTTTAAGATTTTACATAAGTATTTTTTAGACAAATACATTTTCAATGCGTATATGCAGATAACCAATAAAATAAATATAATTTTTATATTAGATAAAACAAATTTTCTACAAGTAGCACATTATATCAATAAAATTATTTAAAATATTTAAAGTCAGGTTTGTATCACGGACAACACTACCACAATGTGTTCTTGAATTTTTCTATTTTATTAAAGTCCAATTTAGAGAAAGAGAAATTGCAGTGTTAAGAACGATCTATTGATATATTCCTAAAATTAAATGAAGAACACTTACATCAGTACCTTAAAAAACTTCTAAAGAATAAATTTGGAGCTGTAACTATCAGAAACCCTGATATGCTGCAGCTCGACATGTTTTATGTTATTTCTATTTATCAATGACAAATGTTCGTGTCAACACTTCTCAGTTCCACATTATGTCAACGTGAAATCACAAACCCCATCTTTAAAGACGTATCACTCTCTCAGACCTAATGATCATAAGACGCCATTAATTCTCTTATAACATATCTCGAACTCTCTGAGATTGACTCTCTAGAATGCTGTCATAGACAGAGCGATAAACACTGAGGACCTCAAGCGCAGTGGGCCGCAACTTGGGATCTTTTTTCTTGCACTCTGTGTGGATCTGAAACAAATGAAAATGGATGACATCACTTTCTAGGACATTCCCCAATAAAAACCGTGTCACATCTGGAATCTTCCAGATGTCTGTCTTTTCATCATAGTCAGGCATGAGTCCATCTGAAAACGGCACATCCTCCCCGTGGGGCCACAACTGCTCAGGAGCAACAAAGTCTCCGGTTATCTCATGGTGGCCACACTTCACTCCTCGATGTGCCCTTATTACCTCAGGAAGTGCATCGAGGTCGTTGGCCAACAGACGCATGTCAGATGCAAGAAGAAACTGGCTGAGAGTTTTGTGTAGGTCATTGGAGTCACACATCACACGGATGCCCACCGGACTGGCGTGCAGGTACGCCAGGAAGGCAACGTAGTCTATCGCCAACTGCAGCCGTGTATGCCATGAGTTTCTCCAGCGATATCGTTCTTCGGCAAGGGTGACGTCGAGGGTCAGTGATGATCCAAAAGGATGGTATTCTGTAACAAACATACCTTCTTCCTCACATGCACCTACAAGCGTTACAACGTGGACGCTCTGCAAGGAACGCAGCATTGACACACCATGGAGGAAATCATCTTTATAGTCCTGAGACGACAAGACCGAGAGAGCGACCTTCTGCCCTTGCCATTCTGACAAATAGACCTGGAAAACACAATTAGGCATTCGTGTAAGTCTCTAAAGACAGTAGGTTTCACAAAAACAGAAGAACTAAAGCAAAATCCATCTTCAGACCTTTTTTACAGCTCCCTGTCCAATGAGCTTAACTCGTCGTACCTCAGCATGAATTTCTGGACACTTGAGGCAAGGGGTACATGTGGTCATAGTTCCGATTTTAAAGTGGCTAGGTGGACACCTCTTGAGTGCTGAGGGAGGACTAGTGTCCTCATACAGGGCATCTAAGTAGAAATACAGCAGTATATTGGCAAAGAGGAGAGCTGCCAGGCAAAGCACAACTACAGGCAGTCCGCTCCTTGGCCCAAGTGTGCCAAAGTTAGAAGTGCCACCCATACTGACATCTTAACCTGTTGATCAAAAAAACAAAATATGTTTAACTAGTCAATATTTAAATACAAGTTAAAAGTATAAGAGAATACAAAATAAATGATTCGGCGTTTTAATAACTTTTTACAAAAAGTACTTTTCACATTTAAAAAGTTTTTAAGGTTTAGCTCATTTAGGTGTTAACGCGTGTCTTACACTTTGTCTAAATGTACGTAAATTGTAAATTAATCTAAACGGCAAAATATTTAAAATAAAGAAAACAAAATCAATCAAATCTCTTGTCAGAAATAAATCGATGTTTTCAACACACCTTTTTGCATAAGAATAAACGTGTTCTTCCCCGGCAGCGGACGCGTCTGTTTATGCGGTTTTGAAACTATACATTTTAACATTAAGTAATTCAATCCACGCTGCCAAATCCCATCGTATAATGTTATTTTTCCGGATCGTCTCGCTCTACGAAGTGTACAAGAGCAGTTTACTGTGCCCGGAACACAGATCGCCATCTAGTGTCTTGTCAGTGAATAAACTAGCAGGTACACAGTTGATGTAGGTAGGCCTGGTTGCCTTGAGCTTCAGAGGATACAGTGGGTATGACCTAGACTAGGTCACTTAGTCCTAGCCTATAACAATGTGTTTGATCTAGCCTACCATTCTTAACATCTTTGTCTAAAATGTAAATTAAAATACTTAAAGTAATCATGTCATAATGTAGTGTCAGATAAATATGTTTTTGTCTCTTTCCTCCGCAGTAAGGAACGCTGAGAGAATGACGTCATCAGACGTTCCGCATATAATCACTTTCAAAATTATTAAGAGGCCGAAAATATTTAGTTGACTAGTTGAAATATTATAATAAACATTAAAATAACTTCCCTTTGTGCAAGTACTGTGTCAATACTTTTATGTTCTATCACTGATGGCATTTTGGACATTGATTTCTACGTGGATTTTTGGATCATTTTAAAGAAACCAGTTTGACACATTAGGTGTTTACGTTATTAGTTACACACAATGTGTTCCTTAACCAAAACGAGTTATCTTTTATTCATAAGAGAACTAACGTGCCACAGAAGCGTGTGTTTTCACTGTTTCCATGGATAACGTGTATTAAATATTAAAGCATTTGGTGTCAATTTGACACCCTCGTGACACGAGCTATTTATCAGCATAGACCTTTAATGTAATGGCAAAGCACTTCGCCCGGGTCCGACTCTAATTTCAGTCCAACGCAAATTGTATAATGTAGATGTTTAACGGCAAAATGGAGCGCCGGGCATCGAGGGCTCATGAGGAGCACAGAGCAGAGAGGAGGGTGAGATTCCGGGTGGCTTCAGCGCACAGTGGACGCGTCCTGCAGGAGGTCTTCAGAGAGGATGCGCTCGAGGACTCTGCGGACACAGACACAACGGTCAGCTCAGAGCCCGAGCGCGCCAGCTCGCCCGCCATCAGTGAGGCAAACAGTCATTTGAGCGGCCTGGTGGGGCATGAAGCTGACGACAGCGGCAGCGAGCCCGATGAGCTCCTCATGTACGCCAGTGTCGCAAAAGAAAAGTTGTTTACCGGGAAGCGCGTGAACATTTTCAGTAAGAACGGGACCATCCGGGGCGTCAGAGACAAAGTGAGTGCTGGACAGGTGCTATTTAACAACCTGTCCAAAGTGTATGGGGTAAGTGTGATGCAGTGTTCTTAAATGCATTTTTTAAACCAAAGTTTAGTAAAGGGATAGTTCACATATAATTGTCTTGTCATCATCTTTTAATCACCATCATTTTGAAAAATATATGGTAGTGGTTTTATGTCCATATGGTCCATTGTTGTTTGGTTCCTTAACAACATTCTTCAAAATATATTTTGTATTCTGCTGAGGAAATTTATAGGTTTTGAATGACATGAGTGTGTGTAAATGATGAAAATAAACTTTATTTTTCGGTGATCTATCCCAATAATGAATCAGTTGCTGGGAAAAGGGGACTCTCTCACCCTTATTTAGACATGCAAGCTAAAGAAGCCTATGAGTGTCTGTTGCTGTTACAAAAGGCTCCTTTTACACATTGTAAAACTTTGCTGTGGTGTTAAGGCAGGTTTGCCAGTTACTTACTGTAGATTTAATTTACAATTTTGTTTGAAATATAAACTTACCTTGTTCTTATATAGATTTAGATTTTTTTAATATTTTTACTAGAAAACAAAACGTGTAGCCTAATATAAAAATGTATTTATTTTTTGAAGTGTAATGTCAGTAATGAGTCCAGTCTCTTCTTGCTCATTCTGAAAAACAAAAGTCTAAATGTTCTAATTTTGATTATTGTACAGTTTAACTCAAATTAAACGCAGTACTTATAGGAAAATATGAAGCAGTAATCAAATCTACAGTACGTTACAACTGACCTATGCCAGTTGTGTTGTATAATTCTTCAGAGTTATGTGTGTTTGTTGCCTTCACCCTATAACGGATCATTATAATTATCATGTTCAGATTTTAAGGTTCTAGTTAATATTTGACATCCTGATTATCACAGGATAGCTTTTATCAAAATAACTACACCTTTTAGTCATTTATGTGATGAATTTCTATTGATAGTTATTATTGTATGGTATTATATAAATGATCATGTGACTGATGATATACTGTTGACCTTTGATATTTGATTAACTTTTTTCTTTCAAAGGACTCCCTTGTTTTGAATCGCCTAAAAGACCTTGAGCAGATGCCTAAAAACAGCTTCTGAATGGCCTGCAGCAGAGCATGCTGGGTCACAAAGTACTAGGGTGTCGCTCCGGTGGATGTCCATGAGGCTTCAGTATACATGAAAGTAATGAACAGTTGCCAATGAATTTCCTGATAAGTGATTTATAATATGTATATATTGTGGTTCTGTAATTATATTTTATATTAGCTTTTTGCAAAAATGTTCTTGAATAAATGAAACTAAATGAATGAGACTATGTCAACAGATTGTTGTAACTGTCTTTGTTTGTAGTCCTTGTTTTCTGTAGTTGACCATGTGTTGTGATGAAACTCTATAGGCCTATTCCTTTGATTTGATAGGAAATAAGATGTTGTGATCAAAGTTTTATACATAGTACATTTTTATTAAATAAAAAATGAAAACCACACTCTTTTTGAAACATTTATTTGTATAATATTTCTTGATTATATATTATTTATATCCCTTGTTTTTTAAAAAAACTGCCTTTGGTTCCAAAAGCCATTATAGAATCATCCTGTCTTAAGTGAATATTCAACAAGCTCAATGTTATAAAATGTTTCAAAATGGAAATCATCATGCTAGGATTTAGGAGTTTAGGAGAATAATCTGTAGGTGTGTTTTTGAAGTACATTACCTGTAAATTAATGTTAACACAAACAGCTGTTTCCTACACAAACAAAACTCAATAATTAATAAGATCAGATGATAAGAAAGATCAGCTTTCTCTGCATTATTCAGCTTGATCCCTGAAAGGGAGTGAGATCGAGAGTGAATGCTTATCATGATGTTATTGCTAGCAATAGTATCTTATGAATTTGTATTTTATTATCTAAACATCTTTGCATGATTTGTGTCATGCAAACGGTTTAAAAATATTTTAATACATTTCTAAGAAAATTGTTAACAACTAAAACATTCAATTCAATTTTATTTATATAGCACTTTTCACAATGTGCATTGCTCCAAAGTCGCTTCACAGGAGAAAATAAGAAAATTACAAAAAACCTCATTTTAGATCATTTTATTAAATAACAAATAATAAATGCAGTCTCACCGTGGTTTATTTAGCATATTTTGCATTAAGTGAATGCTTGGCTGTAAACATATGTCTTTAATCTAGGTTCAAGTTTTTTGCCAAGTTAGTAATTTGACGGACAAACTACTTATGAACTGCATATGAACTCATCTTGAAGTAGTAATTGTGCATGAATGGTAAAAATTTTAACTGAACGATCAGAAGACAGTAAGGAGAACAAAGACACCATACAGTAAAGCACAGGGATACGCCACCAGCAGTTGCTGTCCTCCCATATCAAGAGTGGAAGTGAATATCTTAGAGGCTGACAGACTGCACCAGCCAATCACGAACAAGGCCAATAATGTGCCCAGAAGTCCTCTGCATTAAAACACAACAAAGCCACTAGTTATCCAAATGCAACCAACCTGAAATGATCTCATAAACTAAATGAAATACGTAACATACTCACTGAAGGGAATAAACCACAGCAACGGTGGAGAGCACTACCATAGGCAGGAGACAATATCCAAGCACGCTTGCCACAGATCCACAGGATATGCTGTAGCTACTCATCACGTTCAACAGCATGTACATCCCAACACATCCCAGAGCGCTGATGCCATACACATATCCAAAGTGTGCTTTCCCTGCCTGCAAAGTGAATACACTAGCACAAAATACACACACAAATACAAATAGCAGGTGCTCTGGACATTAGGGAATGTTTTCAATTCTTATTTTGATGAATCATTTTGTACCTCTAGTTAATGGTTTCACCATTTCACTTCTGGTGTAATGTAATGCCCAAAGTTTCAAGATGTAGGTAATACCATCAAAAGTGTGGCTCCAAGGCCAATGCAGAAGAGAATGGGGCCAGTGAGGTCGGTCTCGTTCATTATGCTGCCATCCGCTGGTTTCAGTGGATTTAACACAGTCAGAGTCTTCTGCCAGATATGGTCAAAGTTAATGCCCAGCTCTGAGGAAAAACAAATGTGTTTTATTTGTGTTATGTAATTACATTAAACATGACAAATTCTTTAAATTACTTCATAATAAATATCTTGTGTTAATACCTTCCAAGAGTGGCGGCTCTTGCTCAAATGAATCTGTATATTCTGTTTGTTCAGGTTGTGCACTAGGCTGAAACACTTGCCCAGTATAAAGAGTTTGGGTAGTATACTCATCTTGTAAGGGGCCGTTACCGTCACTGCCAACCAGACAGTAAACAATGAAACTGCATCCCCATTAAACTAAATCAAACACAGTGTACATTATGTGATGTACATTGGTAAGTCGTATAAAAGATTTAAAGTGTGGTGAGGTTAGACTTACACATCATCATACTCTGGATTGAGGTAGGTTGGATCATAGCCATATATCTCTTCTTGGCCTTCTGTATAATACCCAGATTGATAGAAGTCCTGATCTAAGTTGTGAAAGTCTCCCATGCTGGTTAAGAAAATGAAACGTGTGCATGCAAGTTCAAGCAAACGTTTGGATGATTTCTGAATCAGTGTTAAGATAAAGATTTGTTAAACAATTCTCAACAGGTTTCCTACCTTTGTGTGTTCTTCCGTGTTTGATTTGCACAACTTAATTTGTCTTGCGGGTTTGCTTGGTCACTGAGCAGCTGTTTGTCGTGTATTAGTGTATGAGATGCTATTTATAGTCTTCTATTTTTACTTGAGAGACACTAGCAGGACTGTCATTGGGCTGGGAGTTAATAGTGTAAACCCATCCTTTCGATATATAGATCTTACATTGCTAAATTTGTGCATTATTAACAATACAATTATATTTATCAGTTAAAACAGTTCATTCTTGTAACATAATTATAGAGTTTAAAGACATTATTGATAATATAGTAAATTTATCAAACATCTCATACTTTATTTACAATTGTAAATAATGATGATCAAACATACAGCATATTCATTTTGAACACCCTGTTTATACACAGCTTCCAGCAATTTAGAAAAGTCATGGATGTGACTCATTTGCAAGTAAGTAAATTGGTACAGCTTTTTTATTTTTAAAATGTGATATAACAGAAAACATTTTAGTACATTTAATTACATCATACAATGCAATTTCAAAATTACTACACATTTGTGTAGGTTGGCATAAAACACGCTGCTGTAAAATAAAAGTTATATCCAGCAAAGGCTCATTGGCCCATAGCTGTATCAGGGGCATAATCATAAAGAATATAAATTCTGTCTCGTATTCAAACCAATCAAAATATAAATCTTGTATATCAAAAAAGGATTTAGAATTTTTGTGGTTAGTGTTTATTTTTGTAATGAGAGTATTTTCTAAATGCTGTTACATTATTCAGTTTCTCTTACATGCAGTCTAGGGAATGTTTGTAGAAACTACGTAAATGTCCTAATTTAACTAAGGCTTAGTCATGGCTTACTCTAAAACCATTTTTTTTGTTTCTGTGACCCTCAATACTTTCATTATTCAAAGAAACGGTTAGTTGCAGCATGCAATATCAAGAATATACACACATGCACACAAGCATGCACACACACATGCACACACACACACACACACACACACACACAACTAAGGTGAACATTCCATTCCATTCCATTTTCTACCGCTTATCCAAACTACCTCGGGTCACGGGGAGCCTGTGCCTATCTCAGGAGTCATCGGGCATCAAGGCAGGATACACCCTGGATGGATTGCCAACCCATCGCAGGGCACACACACTCACTCATTCATTCACTCACGCACTCACCCTACGGACAATTTTGGTAGGTGAACATAATTTTCATAATTTAAAATGATATCTATGTGTCACTGGAAACTGCAGTCGAGCCCATATTAAAATCTTCTGCTTGTGTTAAAAAGGTGACACTAGATTCCTCACTGCTGTGTAAAAGAAAAACACATCAATGCACTATACAGCAGTAATGAAGCAGAACAAAAAGACAATAAATAGTTCCTTTGCTTATTTGTTGAAAAATCAAAATAAATGTTTTTACACTTATATTTAAACAGATCTCTATGTTAGAACTAAACATATAGGTGTCTTCCACAATATATACAAAATCACAGTTTTACACATTTCTGTAAGCCAGATATAGCCACTGTTGCTCACCTTGGATCACTGCTACACGGATTCCCCTCAAAATCTGCAAGAGCTGGGGCATCAATGGGTTTCCTTATGGGGATCAAAAAATACACTCACACATGTTCCAAAAATGTTTTATCCAAAAAGTTAAAAAAAGGAGTATCGACTAGAAGATGCTTACTTTGATTTCTTGCTGTTCATTTTGGCAAAGAGCAGTCTGAGAACTCTTTCTCTTTGTTCCCATCTCATCTCTGATATGTCCGTTCTGTGTTTCCTTAGATTACTGTGGAAATAAAACAATGTTGTTATTGACCTGTTTTGTTAGTTAGTTATTAGAGAATTCGGAACATAAACAAACAAGCACAAACAGATTTTGAGAACTCTTACCCTGTCTCAACCTCCTGCGAGCCAGTGGATACACTGTTTTGTATGTGAGCGTAATCCCTTCTACCTGACAGGACCTCATTCATCCTCTTGCTACGAGTCACCTCTCCCTCCAGTCTGCAAGCATAGCATCATCTAAACAATCATAGTATAAAAACAGCTGGAAGATTCATTGAATGTAAGTTGAGTCACACTCTCCAAATCAGCAATATAGTTAACCTCTGAGTTAGGATCTCCTGCTTGACTTGGTTCAGAGCTTCATGGAACAGGATCTCTGTGTCTGTACGCTGCTCCACTATACTGCGGGCCAGCTTCTTCACTCGGCTCAGCTCCCTCTCTCGTAAGGTCAGGAGCTTCTGAAGTTTACCCAGCTCTACCCCGCTGGCCTGAGTTCTGACCTTGGCACGGTGCTTGACACTGACTTTCTCACATTCAAACTCAGCTACCGTGCTGGCCAGCGCCCTCTCCAGTGTGGACACCTTGACCTTCATCTCAGTGATCTGGCTTCGCTGGGTTGTAATCTGAGAGACTGTGTCATTCATTATCAGTTGGCTTGTCTCCTGCAGGATGAATGAATGGGGTCCACTAAAACTCATGTTTCTTGGGCAAGCTCTATAATGTTTTCAAATAATTAATGAATTATATGTAAGGGATAATGTACAGGCAGCCGGTTGTTATCGCAGAAAAAAGCCCCGACATGTATCAGACTGAAGGTTGTTATTTCACGATAACAGCCGGCTGCTTGTACATTATCGCGCTTATTACACAGCTTTTTGCCACATGAGAAAAATTGGACATGAAATGTGAACTTAAAATATTTTATTAGATATGTTTTACCCGATGCAGACCTTCTGCGAGGAAAAGCCATTCACGGTTTCAAGGTAGGACGTTCAAATGTCACGAACAGGCAATATGATTTAATAATTTGTAAATACAATGTTATGTATGTCATTTAAAGACATATTTATATTTAATTTGTCCAAAAAAAAACCTGTCAAAAGTATTTGCTGCATCTGGGTGACAGTGTGTGAGAGGTTGTTATCAGGGAATAACGAACCTGCAAAGGTCGCAACTGGCCAATCAGAACCAAGCACTCCAACGAACCGTGTAATAATAATACGATATGAATTGTTTATTTTTACACACAGCTAGTGAGAGGTTGGACACATCTACCAATCAGACTTCTCGTGATGTTTCATGTGATCACCTTTTGCTGGGTGAGGTTGTCGTTTTTCTCTGGCAGCGCTGCATTTCTCTTCCGCAGATCCTCGACTTCTTTGATGTGGTAACTCAGTGCCTTGTTTAAACGCACATTCTCTTTGAACACAGAGCGAGAAGCTACATCCAGCTGTCTGATGGGACCAAGACAGAAGTCTCATTTCAAATATCCTAAAATCTCACAAAAAAGTTGTTCCAATAGTACCAGGTATGGAAAGGTATAGTGTAGTTCGGATGCAGGGGGAGATAGGGAAGGTACTTACACAATGGCCTCATTGTGAGCTTTCTCTGCAAGCACAGCAATGTTTTGTTCAGCTTCCTGCTCTAGATGAAACTTAAGATATGTAAGATCGAGTGAGTGAGGGAGGGAGTGAATGGGTAAAGATGATAGAGATATTGTTTATTCTTTCCTTTATACCTTGTCATTTAGGAACTTTTGCTCCATTCTTTTAAGAGTTTTCTGATGATCTAAATCGGCATTGTCCAAACTTTCTTTCATCTGTATATAAAAATATATACGTCAAACTTTATTGAGATACTTATACACTGCTAAATAAATAAATAGCATCTTACATTTCTAAGTTCTTGCTCCATTTGTGGCTTCTTCTCAAGGAAGTCATTAATGATCCTGAGCTCCTCTTGAATAATTCTAAACTCACTAGATCTCTTTTCAAACTTCTCCTCCAGTTTACCAATCCTCAGAGTAAAATCAGTGATCTGTGATGGCAAATCCATGAAAACCGATGAGTAACGACGACCAATTCACCTCCTCACAATTGAGATAAGTTTTAATATTTTACTCTTCATTTCTACTAATATTGTACAATTTATTTTTAATAAAATTTTGAGTTCAATGTCAGAATGTAGAAAGTACTTCTAAGGCCACAATACGTAATTTGTACATATATGGGTCAATGACAAATAAGATTTTCAAGAAGAAAAAAAAATATTTTAAGCAAAACAGTTTGAAAATGTATTTTTATGTCCAAAAAAATGTATTGTGTTGATTTATATTGGTTTTACAGCATTTTAGGGAGCATTAATTCATTATTAAACAAGATTTCTGATTTTACCACCCAGAAAATGTCAGGTGGTGCGACCATATATTAATTTAAAATAATATACATTTAATGTATTTAGCACTGAGTATTTTTCCCCTCATATATAAGAAATTTAACATAAAATCATGCAAAATATTTTATTAAGAATTTTATTGAGAAAATTAACATTTATTTCTCAGTTTTGTTCTCTGTTTGTATGTTCGGACGGTCGCACCACCTGACATTTTTGGTCTTTCAAACACCAAAACTCAAAAAATCTATTGAATTTCAATAAAATGAAAAGGGTTTCTTATATAGGACATATTGTAGATCCATTTGATATGACATGTATTTATTCAAATTCTTTTAGGAAAATAATGAATTTGGACACAAAAAATACATGTCACGTCATTGACACATATATATTTATTTATTAAATATGTTTATTTGTCAAATTATATATTATATAATATTTTTTACAGATTAAGATTTATAAAAACATATTCCATTTTCTCACAGGAGAAACAAACTGTAAAAAATAAATATTACTCACTAAACTATCTTTCTCTTGAGAAGATCTTGTTTTCTCAATCTGAATTCTCTGTTCCAATGCTGCAATCTAAGAAGACAACTTTAAAAAATACAGCATAAAAACGTGTAACTCCACCAAGTGCATTTAAAAATACCTTCTCCTCATTTTCGACGTCTTTTTCCCTCAGAACAGCAATGATGTCAATGGTTTTCTTCTCAGTTTTGTGTTGTAGATCAGTAAGGTGTTCGTTGGCTTTGGCCAGTCTGCCCGCTGTTTCGTGATACTCAATGCGGGAAGTTTCTGTCATATCACACCTGGCCTCCCATAGAGCCGCGTTTGCTTTAGCCCTCTCGATATCAGACTCTTTATCCCTTTTTGACTCTTGCTTGCCATCTTTCTTTCCTTTTCTGAAGTAGAAATAACACTAGAGATATTCGTTTGAGATTCAAATATATAAGATGGCTCTTTTGTTTGACAAACTGCAAAAGTTTCTATCAAAATAAATAAGACCGCAATATCTGTCTGTAGCATACTTACCCTTTTCCCTTCTTCCCCTTTTTGATCGGCATCTGTCTGTGGTCTGATCAACTGTGTGCTCTTTTATGATGTCCCGAGCAGGAAAGGGACTTTGTTTACAATTACATCCGTTACCATGGAGATGATCGCGAGTTAGAGAGCGGCTAGTAATGTAACAAACCCTTCTAGACGATCTTTAACATACTCATTTTGCTTTTGCTCACAGACAGTCGCAGACTATTGGAGAAGTGGATATAAGTTTACAACTTTGTTCGTACATTTACATAATAGTCCACAAATCTATTTTGTCTATGGAAAAAGGGGACGTCCAATGTAGATTTGTTTCATCTTTTGGTATTAGCAAATATATTTCACACAAATTATCTAAGCAATATTTGTTTTTTGTTGCAAACAATACCCACATGAATGAAATAAAAAGAACACACACAAGCATTGTTACAAATGCCTTCTTATTTATTTCCTTTATAAAAAATTACAAAAATGTAACAAAACAGACATAATAAAAGTCTTAATTTTTCAACTACATAAAATCAAAACTGTCATAATAAAATAATTTAACACTGCAACTCAAATACAGAGAACCACAACTATTTTAAATATATTCTTACACCTGAAATCAGAATTCATATCCACACATAAATCATTTAAAATATCAGCCCATATGAACCACTGTCTGACTGACAGCAGATTTCAGATGAGGTCACTGCCAGGGTGCTCTCCTCCCCAACACATGATTGGTGACTTTCTACAGAAGAGAAATACAGTGCATTAAAATGGCAATCAACTTTATTTATGCTTAAGATTAAAAGCATTGATTTATAAACTGATTTGTTTACTATGCCCGACATATGTTGTGGAACTAATCCTCTGGAACTGTGCATGTACCTTGTTAAAGAGTTGAGCATTAAGGCGATAGGAGCTGTGCTCTGCTTGTCTTTTCTCCTCCTCCCTCCTTTTTCGGATTTCCGGAAGTTGAGCATATTTCCTGATTAAATTAGACATTTATTTGCGTATTTGATCCATAAACTGCAAAATTACCCAAATGCCAATAACATCCACAATAACTGTTGAAACAGTTGTCCATGTTTGCTTAAAAGGAGCAATTGTGTGGCTCCGACTGGACCTGAACTTTTAACTTGCTATGCCACGATACATGACAGATCATATTATGCATGCATTTACTCATTCACACACAAATATAAACTCCTACCTCCTGAGTCTATCTGTCCTGCCTATTATCTGAGTGTGATTTTTCTTCCCTATCCAACTGAAATAAGACAATGTGCGAATAAAACAAAATCATAGAATAACATGGACTAACTTAATGTTTACTACGTACTATATGCATGTTCACAACTGCCACAAGCACATAAAAAATGTATTAAAGTGTTTATTAAAAGGGTCATATGGGACGAATATGTGTTTCTCTGTGTCTGTGGTGTGTTCTAAGTTGCCCATGCATGTATAAGACACGTAAAATTTCAAAAATTTCAAGATACATTCTATCTAAAAGCGAATGCTCGCCCAGACCTGCCTGGAACGCCTCGTGTAACCACAACCCCACAAATCAACGTCAGTTCGTGGTATGATTTGACAAAGACAGCCCAAATGTATACGCAAGTAAGGTGGGAGTACCTGTCAGTACAATTCCTTTGGAACCTGATGTTTCAAATATGGTAAGAGGCATTACATTTCTGCCACACGCTTGCATTATTCGACAAATCACTACGCACTGGTTAACTGGCCAATCATAGCACACCTTGCTTTTCAAAGCGATTAGCTTTCTAAAAATAATTTGCGTTTCAGACAGGCGGGGCATAAGGAGATACAAACATGTATTCTATGTGGAAAACAGTTTTTTTAACCTTAAATCGTGTTTACACATTGCATTTGATCTAAAACAAATGAAAATATTTGTTTAAGCCGTGTCATGTGACCCATTTAAAAACTATCATGTCTGGGTGACGATGCACTCTTACTGTTTGGATCGCTGGACCATCTCTCTCCTCGGAACAACTCGCTTTCGGGGCACCGCAGCTGGTGACAAGGGCTTGTTTTAATATACATCTTGACACAACATGTACCAGGGCCTTTAGATTATACTGTAAGGTTACCTTGAATAAGTTGAAGTGATGGTGCTGGGCAGTTGAAGAGCTCTTCTCTTTCTCTGTTGAAGACAGTCTGTAACCTCCTCTCCTCAACCAGTAACTCCAGCCGCTTCATTCGTTCTCGTGATCTAGACACAAACTCCGGTCTATGGAGCTCTAGAGCTTCCTGAAGAAAACCAAGCATAGATGTTTAACAAATTAATTTAATTAATCAATGTTTAGCTAAATAAAACTCTCATATAACCAAAGCCAAGCCACATACCTGCAGTGACAGCCGAACAAGAGCTGAGAGCCTGTCACTGCCATCACTCCCTACAGCTGTTCTAGATTCTCTTGGTTTCTCTTGCTCCTCCTGGATCTGTCTCTCTCTAAGCGGTTCTCTTATAGCTTTCCTAGCTGGTTCTCTACCGGGTTGGGTCTTACTATGAGGCTCAAACCAGGCCTGACTCCGGCAAGGCTCTGCTTCACTCTGTGGCTGGTTTTCCTTACGCCCATCAGACTTCAACTCATCCGTTGTGACAAACCATGACAAACCTTAAAGAGAATGTGACAGTTACAAAAAAACGCTTATGTTGTTGTCAAATCTATATATTTTTAGAGAGAAGAGAATTACACATCATTATTTGTACCATTAGGGTAACGGGTCTGGATGCTCTTGTTGCTGGAGTCTCTCTTCAGAACTGAATGGGATTGAATGGAATTAGTTGAGGACGCAGTGGGAACAGGAACCCCCTGAACACCATTGTTGTGTGTGTTTGGTGTACGGTCATTCCTGGAAGCACCAGGAGAGGGAAAGATGGTGCCTACATCCCGAGTGTGTCTGCGTGTGCCATTTATCACAATCTCCAAATCACCTGCAAAGAATACAATTTCACACTCCTTCTATCCATGCAGACAAACATTTGTCGTTCAGAATCTGAACAGGTTTCAGTTTTGGTGTGCAACAAACCTGCTTGTACGCTTTTGCTGTGCAGTTTGACCTTTGATCTCTTGGTAGTGACACTTTGAGAATTCATCGAGAGAGTGCTTGAAGATGACAAATAATCAGGAGTTACCTGGAACATACACACAACTTAACATCGCAATTCATGTATGTTGACACTTGACAAATGTAAGCAAATGTTCAACTGAAAATTAGTGAATGAAACGAAACACCCATTAAAACAATTTATAAATGTATAGTCCGAATAAACTGAAGATTTTTAAAAGACTGTTTGAAAATTCTTACTGTGGAGTCATCTGTGCTGATGTTGTCTGCATCAGTAGACACTGCAGCATGTTTTGTACCTGGTTTCCTCCTGCTTGTTTTTTGTTTATTGATGGTATTAAGTCTGAGCAAACTGTTACTGTTTTTCAGTCCTTTGCTTGTGACACGGTGATGTCCGAAAGCTCGAACCAGTCGCTCTGTGTCAATAGTGGACATGGTACTGCTCGTTTCCATGGACACACTTGAAGACTCATCTCTCTCAGCAGGACAACGCTGCACATTCTGAGGGTTGTCTTCATGCTCAGCCCATACTTGTCGTGGAGCCACTCTTTCTCTCTCCACACCTTCCTCAGTTCTTGTTCCCTCCTCCTTATCTCCCCTTTTTTCACGAATTCTATTGGTGCGGTCTGGTTGTTTGACAGTTTTGTTTGTTGGAGTGGTACTGTGAATGAGACGAGACAGACGCTCTAGTCTATCAAGCAAAGACGTATCCCCCTCATTAGTGGGTTGGGTATCTTCCACGCTCCATTTCTCATTGAAGCGACGCCAGAGTTGGTCTAAAGAACTGCTAATCTCTACACTAACATCATGCGGCGTTCTGTCCTGCCTGTTCTTGTTTAATCCAGACCTTCTGATTGGTTGAGAAGGTACATGCTGTGGTTCTAGGGGTAATTTCGGCTCCTGCATGGTCCTGTTATGAAGGTGCAAATCATCTGTGCTGTAATCTTCCTCCATGTACAAGGGGACAAAATGATCTTCATCACCCACGTCCTTCACTGAGACATAAGATGTTTGAGGAGCAGTACTGTTATATCGGCCGGTAGATTCTTTAAAAGTCCTCCTAGACGCACTGGATGAATCTGCGAGTGAAGAAACAAAAAACGACATTGAGGTTTTGTGTGTAACAGCAAGTATCAATAGTAGGGTCCTGTGAAAATGTATAATTCTACAATCATTTAGCTTTGTAATAATCTAAATATAATTTTTTATCGTCAAACAAAAATAAATCTTTGAAGAATATCAAAATATTATTTAATCAAAGTTTAATTTATCTACATAATAAAACCATATAGTACCTTGTGACTGTCAAGTTCCACAAAGTTCAATTTTTTTTAATCATATGACTTTATCTGATTCATGATTTCAAATCTAAAGCATGATAAAGCACAGCTTTGTGATACATTGTGTTGCATAGAAAGAAATCTCAGTCATTCATAAAGAAATAACGGTGAGCAAATTGTAATTTATTTACACCAAACACTGTACAGCTCATGATGGAATTAGTCCCAAAGATCTTACCTATTGGTTCACTGGCTCTCTTACTGTAGATGCCTTCCTTGTGCTTTGGCATAACTGGGTTGTCTTCTAACTCTCTGGAACCCAAAATGTGTTTATTGAAGCGCGGTGGCACAGCATCATCGGATCCTACAAACAGAGCGAAAGCATGAGAGCTGGATCAGTGAGGAATGAGACAGTGAGCCCCACAAGGGTTTGACGTAGATCAGATGATGCTTGTGTTCCTGGATTGTCTTTCTTTTGGACAAAGAGCATGAATAATGCAGGACTGTGTGTGAGAGTGTGAGCCAGCTATAAGACCCAGGGGGAGGGGCCAAAGGAATGACAAGAAAGAATTTGAAAAGCAGTAATTCATTCGATTGATATCATGAATATAGAAAGATGCAGATATGGATCCATTTAGATAATAAATAAAAGATTTAGCCAGCAATCATACGTTCTTCAATGTTTCTTATCATCATGGCCTCAGTTACACAATAAACTGAATTACTAAAGGGAGTAGACCATGAGATAATGTTTTCAAAGATTAAAAAAATAAGGTTAAATAATGAACATTTTTAATAATAACAGCTAAAATCTGTTATCCGCTACCAGACGGAAAGCAAGTTACATTATATACAGATTAAGTTAAATACAATATAGTATTATATAGTTAAAATATAATATAGAATAGCTCTCTAAGGGTTGATTTAAATTGTTAACTGTAGTGTTAAGACTGTTTATTCGATCGTAGTTCTAAGTGCTTTTAGCTTGTTTAATGCTTCACATGATCATTCTGTGGTCTCATCGTTCCATAAGAATCAAATCAATATTTCAAGCAAGTGTAATGATTTATTTGGTAAGCATCTTTACGTGAAGTGGAATTATCCTCAATACGTTTAAGAATAAACCCTGATAGGGTGATAAAGCCCCTAAAACAAAGACTCTTTATATGTTGTCTCAAGCTTTTCTATTTGCAAAACATCATCTCTGCTTTCCTACAATACAATCTAGTAATATTTTGCTGTGTATTGCCTAATATTGAGTGCGGCTTTATGTGACATACCCGAATGGGAGCTTTCCACAGTTGTGTCAGAGCGATCATGAGAAAGCTCTGGATCAGCCTGCGGGACATAGAACAGCTCGGAGCTACCATGCGGTTTGTAAGGCAACAGTGTACGGACAGCTACAGAAAGGGAACATAGACAAAAACAAATCGCTTTTTTATACCCAAATGAACCCAACTTTTAAATTTGAATTAGCCTAGTCAAATGAAATTCAAATGCTCTTGCCAAAAATGTACACATCTCTCACCTGCTGCTTGGACAGCGAGAGTTCTGGACGTCCCTGCCATTTTTTGAGTTGATGTAAAGGCCTGAGGATATCTGGACTGTAGGTTTGGATTGACTTTATTTTGGATTTGAAACTGTTCATTGTGCTCAAATGACCTGGCTTGATGTGATATTAAATTGAACTGCTGTTGTTCAGTTCCAGTGCTTGTAATTAAGGGGGACTCTCTAGCGAGTGGGACATCTTTGAAGCTGTTCTGACTGGACAACCTGCTTGAGTGATATTCGACAGAATGAGACTGGTGTTTTGGTTTGGGGGATAAAGTGACGTGTATGTGAGAGAGGTGGGATTTATTATCAGGAGCCGTGTCTGAAGCAACACCGGACATAATCTGGTTTCTGCCTGTGATATTATAATCCACATCAGACATTTCTTGGACAATGTGAGAGTCATTCTTGACAGTATTTTCTTCGTTATCTTCAGCTATAATTTCTTCATTATCCCCTTTTGATTTGCTCTCACCCTCCGTTTGTTCCTCTCTGTCAAATGCATTTGGGATTACACCCGGTTGATGTCTCAGTTGTGGATAAAATACCTCAGGATTGGTATCTGTTCCTTTGTGGTGACCATTGAGCTGTAACATGTCTAGCCTGGCATCAACATTACCCAGTTCCACGGTACCAGTAAGAGAGCAATCTGAAGGCAACTGTGGAGATGGACTATGTCGAGTGGTTGCTATAGAAATAGAAGTTATAGTTGGTGGGCTGAACCCCTCCCGGAGAGCAATCTGGTGAACTCTGGCTTCCAGATCCCGTTGTTCAGGGGTGTAGAGTAGAACATTGGAATCCAAAGGTTTCTGAGTGGTTTTCTGTCGCGCATCTGAGACATGACTATCCATACTGGGCATGCCAACAAAATCTTTCCCAGGCTGAGATCCAGCACCAACACCGGACGGGGCACTTCCCTCTGAATCTGAGCTCCACTGAGGAACATAGTGAGACAGAAACAAGAGTTCTTGTGTTGGGGAGTATTGTGGGAAGTAAGAGTAGCCCTATTCACACGAGATTAGTATTATTTTGGGAATCCGTGTGATTTTTAAATTACCTCCCCATATTTGTATTTCATGTGGTGCATTCGCATAGGATAAGTGAAGCCTGTGATTTTACTCAAATTTCCTGACTTATTACCCGGATGTGATGGCAAGGCTTTGCGTATAGTTTGTATAGACTATTGTATATGGTGTTTTAAAAATGATAAATAAATAAACGGGATACTCCAGGCCAAAACAACAGTTTTGGCAATCTATGGAAATGACCCAGCAACCAAATAACAGAGATGCCTATTCACACGGGACTAATATTATCACAGGACCTCAGTGTGTGTCAAAATATGCTAGGTCATTTGTGGGGGAATTTTCTTTACAAATTACAGACATGGCGATTTGCAAGGAAATTAAGATCTCAGACAACCTTTGCAATAATTACAAATGACCAGAGGTCCCCAGGTAATACTAATCCGGTGCGAATAGGGTTTAAGAGTAGTGAGTGGGAGAGTATAAACACTTATGAGTATAAACATTGCAGACACAAGCTCTGTCCAGAACATGAGGGCAAGGAGAAATTCACGCAAACACACATCTTTACCTTGAATACACTATAAAAGGACTGTCCACAATGGAGTCTGCCGCACCAGAAACAAATTGCATATTATAACAGACTCAACATGATAAAGAAAAACCTTCCTTCGAAAAACAAAAATAAGATTATTGACCCTCATGCTAACTCCTGTTGGTATTTTTATATGAACTGAAGAGCAAAATAAACATACACATGTATGTTTTGATAGTAATGATTATAAAAATTGTCATTTTTAGAATAACCAAGTTTTCATTTTTGTATTAACTATTTTGTATTATCCAAATAGACAGATGCTGACAATCATTAAAACAGTTTCCGCAAGTTTGTTGGTCTAGCATGTTGGCATATGTATGTTACCTTGGTGTGTTGGGTGTTCAGTAGAAGCTCTCTTTTGATGTCTTCAATTCTCTTTCTGTCTTCTGGGTTTAGCTCTAAACTTTCACAGTGGCGGCCAGAAACCTTCAATAGGATCCATTCTTCAGAAACAGAGATAGAATGCTGTAATCATTATCATGCAATGACTACCTAAACATGTTATAAATATGTGAACCAAATCAAACATTAAAATTAATTATTGTGTACCTCGGGCAAGCCTATCCTCTGGGTCAGCAGTGCTTGGCCGGCTTGTTACCATAGAAACAGGTGACTCACTCTGCAGTAACTTGCCAACTCTTGCAGCCAATGAATTCTCGCTGCTGCTGTCACTCAGACTTTCAGCATCGGCTGATGCATGGGATGGACTATACCCAGAGGAGCCAACCACAGCATTCTCAGTGTCATCCTGGTTGTAAGAAAAGTTTCCTGTCATTAATGGAACATTCGACTGCACGGTCAACCGAGCTGCAGTTTGCTTCGCTTTATCTGGGTCAGCAGCACTGCATCCTTCAGGTTCAGCCCGTCTTGGGGTCACACAGAGGTCACGTGACTTTAAACTTTCATCTCTGCTGAGCGAGAGGGCATCAGGTTTACTTGTAAAGTCGGTCTGTGTGGATGGTTGATGTGCTCCCTGAGAGGAAGCAGAGCTTGCTTTTAAAGCCGAGTCGGATGAAGAGCGGGTCAACAGTAGGGAAAAGTTACCACTAGCTGAGAGAGATCTGCCGTCATGACAACCCTGAGTGTTTCGGCCTAGAGAAACAAGGGAGGTGTCGCTCTCCGAGAGGCGGTGGGACCCGGGAGAGGACGTCAGAGAAGATCTGCCCGAGACAAGGCTTTCTGCTCGGCCCAGCAAACGCCTGATTTCATGCAGTGTGCCAGAGCCCACAAAAGGATCATCCTCCTTCACTTCCTCTCTGGGCACAGCAGGAGCCACAGAATCTGGACTGAGCTCGCTTGAGGGGCCAAAGCTACCTTCACTTGGAGGGGTGTCAGAGTGTTGTAAGTTTGATGAAGGATGTAATATTGAATGATGTCTTGGTGGAGTATCGGGTTGACTCAATATCGTCCCACCACTTTGCTGACCGATTGCTTGGTCTTGCTGATGCACAGACAGGTGGTATGAGACAGAAGCGCTGGAGTCAGCTGAGAGTTGACTGGAACTGGAGAATGCCTCATTCTGAGGAGTGTCAACTGCAAAGACAAGAAATGAACCCAATGGCAGTCAAATATGAGCAGCTGCAATAAACAAATATTATATACAATATATTTAAATAATAGAGAAAATTATTTAAAAAAAATAAAAATTCTGTCAAAATTTATTCACCGTTATGTCATTCTTTCTTCTGCAGAACACAAAATAAGATGTTTATAAAATGCTGGTCACCAAACAACATTGACCCCTATTGACTGTCATTGTATAGAGACACAAAACTAATAAGACATTTCTCAAAATATTTTCTTTTGTGTTCCAGAGGAAAAAAAGAGTCATGCAGGTTTTAATCGACATGAGAAGTGAATAAATTGTTTATTTTTGTACAAACGATTCTTTTATTTATATTCATAAAATACGAATGTTATTTCATAGCATATATCAGATATCATTTGTTCACCTTCAGATGGCTGTGTGCTTTTTGTTGGCGTTCCGATGGATCCTTTGATGGTGCATAGGTCAGTTGGAGAGAATTCAGGTTCTCTGATTGGCCCCCGAAGCGTAAATGGATTTAAGATTGTTGAAGGTGATTGGTCGATTCCTAAATTCAGCAGGTACAACTATATAGATATTAAAATAGAACCAGAATTTGAATGAGCAGGTCTATTAGTGCACATAAACAAATGGCAAACCTCTCCAAAACCGTCATCAAAAAAACATATGACAACATTCACAATGGACTAAGCGTACACAAGCGTAGTGACAAACTTTAGATGTTGCTAGAAGTTAGGATATCAGTTTCCGGTTTACCGGATTCGCCCAGGTGGAACATTCTAAGAGACTTAATGTAGCTAAACAATTACTGGGGAAAACCCAAATTTCTGTTGAATTATACTTGTAATGAACAAGCTTTTATTCCATTGAGAAGATAAATAACTCAAATTATGCATTTCTCCCAATAGAAGTCCATTATAAGGTGAAGCTTAACATTTTATAATAATTCGTTTATCAGGTCATTTTTGAAAGAAAAAAGAAATGATTAAATAATATTATCGCCAGTGTCAACATGATATCAGAAAAATTCTGTTCTCAGTTTGCACTGGCTTGAGGTGAGTTGTTTCCTTACTATGCACCTCTATGGGGAGAAAATGCTTAACGTGAGATTATTCACTTATAGAGAACATTAAGCTGACGTCACGCCCTATGTTGCAATTGCGCCACCATCTTGGGAGGATCATACTCCACTGCTATTATTGTTTTGATATTTACCGTTCCTTGTTTTGTTTGATTTGATGAGAAATCGAATGTGAAAGAACAAGGGGCTTTCCTGAATGACTCTGCGTAATGCTATTGCAAGACCGACCTACCATAGTTATATTTCCTAATCAAACAAGAAAAACAACACCGCATTAAATGCACTAGCAGTGATCCTCCCAAGATTGCTCAACATTTAACATGGCGTTGAGTAGATTCACATTCTCTATTTCTCACATTGTCTATCAGCTGGTGTTTACTGCAAGTTTGACAGAAATTCGGGTTTTCCTGTCATCGTTTCAGTACTTTAAGCATTGTGGAAAGTCAAACATTTTGGCAAATTCAAAAGTTTGTCACTATACTTGTCCACTGAGTCCATTTTGCATGCGTTAATTAACATACTTTAAACTAAAATAGGATATCACAACAAAACCTAAAGCAGGAGTTTATTTAATCCAATAATCACGTTTGGATTGAAAAATGATTTTATTTTATGTTTATTTCATGTTCTCCAAGTATATTGTGTTAACTTACAGGAATCCTGTCTTCAATGTTGAGCTCTCTCGACTGAGGGGGAGATGTAGGTCTGGAAGTCCAGTATGGTGCATAATTGTCTACCTCAAGACTCATTACAGAAGAACCAGCTCCTACTGATGCCCGCATACTCTGCTCGCCATGGTAACTGCCGTGAGAGCTAGAAAGAGTGCTGCTCATGTTGAAGCTCGATGAGACGTCACTGAAGCGACCAAGACTGGCGAGAGGGGAGGGCTTGACAGTGCTTTTATCCTGTAACGCAGCTGACCTATTATTCTTTCCTAAAAGTACTGGAATGATGTCATCAGTTTGTGCTAATACTCTATGTGAACCCGTGTCTCTCTGAATAGAGGTTACCACAGAGTTCAGCGAGGAGTGAGAGTGATTGACAGGTGACTCAGACGCTTGACCTCTAAGCACACCCGCCCCAATGACATCCACCCGACGGGGCGAGCCACTTCCAGAGAAAGAGGCCGAAACAGGTGCCTGAGTCAACTGAAGCTGACGCACGTCTTGAGAAAGTTTCAGTGCCCCAGATACTGAATCCTGTGATTTGTTCTTGAGTGAAACATCATCGAATGCCTTCAGAGCCAAATTATCATAAAATGATCTGCTGGAAGTTTGATTGGCTGTCCAAGCATCTACTTTTTGTAAGTAGCTTAGGCTGGGAAGAGACTGTACTCTTCCAAGAGCTAAATGAGAAACATGACCTTTCATCTTTGTACCAGTGTAAAAGGATTGGCTGTCTGAGCTTGGCACATCAGGGGCGGGTGAAGATCCTTGTTGTTTAGAGATGGTATGTGTTTGGGACTCTGTCGGGGTCGTTTGTGAGGCCGTTGAAGGTTTGCTAGGGACTGTAACTGTTGATTTAGCACCGGTGTGAAAGGAATGTTGATCCAAAACACTCAGATCCAATGAAGAAATTAATCCTGTTTTGGAATGACTGTTTTGGAATGATGCAGCAGCAGAGGCAACACCATCTTCCTGGGAATGTACAAGTGAAAGTTTGGTCAATGCTGGTGGGGGTTTCACAAGGGGCACTGCAGGGGTGGACTGAGACACTGGATGGGTGCTCAAGAATGACCCGTCTGACGCCGTTGCATTACCCGCACTCCAAACCAATCTCTGCAGGCCTGGGATATGCATTCCACCTGCACCGGCCGGTGTAACAAACAGCCCACTATGAGAGCTTCTGTTCCCATTATGGTGTCTACTTCCTGGTTCAGAGATTGAGCCTACCTGTCCCTTATACAGTTGATCCCGAAGACGGTCAGCTGTTTGATGTGAATGTCCCCGAGAATCCCGGACAGTAATGTTTGACACAGCTGAACTCTGAAATAAAGATGATGATCCCCCTTGTGGCTGCTCTCTGCTGCTTGACAGAACAGACTGTAATTCATGTTCAACAGCACTGCCAGGTCCGGCCAAAAGGCCTGTTTGAATATTCATGGAGGATGTGTTTGGCTGGTCTGATGTAGGTTCAGGATGATCGAGGGGAGTCTCAGAGGCAAATGCACTATTGATATTAACAGCAGACACTCCTGCAAGCTGCTGAGAGGCACTCTGCTCTTCTCCTTCCATTTGTCTGTCAATTTTGTTTTCAGCTTCAAATGAAACCCTCTCTTCTTCCTTGATTTTGTAATGGTCTCCAGGTGAGAGGCTGTGCTGGGAAAGCGAACAGCAGCTAATTTCAGCTTCCGACAGAGCTGGAAGCACATCCAAAGGATGCTGGGATAGCGAAGCCTGCTCACGAATAGTCTCTTGGGGATGGTAATCATCAGCTACACCTACATGTGAGTTCATTCTTGGGCACCTCTCAGAGATAACGGACAGATCCGGAAATCCCCTGAGTACACAAATGCAATAGAGAAAGTATTACATACAAAACAATACTTCCTGAAAAATCAATAAAATTTATCAATAAAGAGTAAATAGTACCTCAGGGCGACAAATTCAGCATCTGTATGCTGAAAAAATGTGGAATCGGAAAAAGGAAGAGATTTGTCCAAGGAGGGCAGCAGGGCTAGAGCAGGCGACATCTGGCTGTCTTGAAAATCTAAAAAAAAAAACTTGATATAATAAATCAAATGTCTTTTTTATGTAAAGACTGAAAAAAGTACTGACAGGGATATATATAAACGTCTAAGACCACAACTGAAAAGTTTCACACAGTACACATACATACACATTCTTAGTGTACCTAGTAGTTTAAAGGTCTCAGATTTGTCATGCATGTTACTTAATGGTATCCCAACATCTTGAGCATCTGTGAGTTGTCTGGAAGCCTCTAAATTATGTTGTCCATCCTGCAGGCGGGGAATCTCTGCAGGGGTCTGGAGGGGTTAAAAGAGTTTTTTAACAGAAAAACTATGTACCTGCATTGATTATGTATGTCTTTTCGTACGTCTGCAATCAAATGTCACATACTGTTCGTCAATTCTTCATTTTAGGATTTAAGGGGCTGTGTCAACCTTTACGCGGCTGAAAACTGCAGGAGCTCGGCTGAAAAAGCGCAGGGTTCGGCTCAAAGTTGAGCAGTTTTCAACGAAACCGGCGCCGACCGTGGGTAAAACGCATAGCACCAGCGCTGAGCGGAATAAAACGTCAACTGATGGCTTTTTTTTTTAAAGCGCGGCGTTAACGTTGAAAACAATTGGGGAAGAAAACGCCGGCCGCAGGCGCCTCGGTGGACACATGGCTTAACGGGATTAATTTACATCAATCTGTTTATTTAGTTCTTTGCGATGCTACTAATTTACATATATAACTGGTCTGTTACCAACTCTTTAGCCTGAGCCAGCTAGCAGTGAAACGGTAATCAGAAAAAAAAAAACATAAATTATTTGGCGCTTGATATTAGTATGTTCTCGTATTTATTCTATACATAAACGACTGCGAACAGGCCATTAAACATCCATTAACGTTAACTTTGTGCACTCCTAACTTGTTGCCACGCAATGATTGTTAGCAACAAGGCTGTCTCGATTAGCGAACCGAGACGAGTCATATGAAAGTTATAGCAACAAAAAACACGCAATTTCCTGAATAAAAACACGACATTTCGTTTATTTGATCTTTTTTACTATTAAAAGTTATACTACTACTATACTACTATTTCTAAAGACTCACTCTGTTTACATTTGCTGGATCCTCCTCTGAATCCATGTTGCGATAGCTCGTATACGTTACGGCGCACGCGCACTACAAGGTTTTTAAATCCACAGAGAAACTGATGAAATGATCTCAAGTTAAGAGACCTGCAACAAAATAAATTATTCTTTATAATGCCTGTATTCAAAATGTATTCAACACTTTAAGCCCATTGCTACACCAGTTTGCAGTGGACTGGACAACAAAGAACACGGAAGTTCTGCGCGCAGAACGTCTGACGCTGTTGCTATGACAACAGGAAAAGCCCGCAGTGTTGCGCGGGAAATCTTCATGCATGCATGTATTTGCATTATAATAAAACATAATGTAGTGTTTATATAATGAATATAAAACATTGTTTTGCTGTGTGTTTTTTTAAACGTATAACTTATTGTTCTCAGGATAAGTCAGTCCTGAATTACAAGTTTGTATTACAATTTGGCTACAAGTCTGTGATATGGTCTATGGAACAACTAAAAATGAAACCATTGAAAGTAATTAGCAGGTTATAATCAATTAAATTTCTTAATTTGTTACTTATAAAAAAATATAAAGGCAAATGCAATCATTAATGATTAAAGCATAAGAATCAAGGTTTCAGTCAAAGGTGTCAGCAGTACTGATGGTCTCAGCATTTAAAGTGGCAATCGGATCATAAGTCTTTTGTGCCCCTGGTGTACGTAGTTACTTTCCCAAAACTTTTGATATACTTTCAAGGTCTCCCAGGTGCTAGCTGTACGTCTTTCATGGCCTTGAAATCCAGTAAACTCTTTTTGAACCACAGATCAGTGTGTCCTTGAACACAAACTTCTGTGAACTGACAGCCCAGTCTGGTTTCCCTTCATGGGTAGGCACACACATAACAGGGCTCTCCAGTTTTTTCAGAAGTTTGGATTGAAATTACATCTGTAAGGAGAGGAGCCACTGAAAGTTTCATCCCTCAGCCTTACTCAATTCTCTCAAGTATTTCTAGCAGTTCAATTTAACTATTGTTATAATTGACCAGCACAACATTTTTTTAAGAAATTGGTAAATCTGATAAAAGATAGACAAATGAATCCAAATGAAATTAATAGTTAAAAAATATAAATGATGTATCAAAAATAAAAAGAAATAAGGCCCCAAACATGCAGTGCACAAATACTTTACACAAACAGCAGGGTGGTATAAACTGTCTTGAACATGTATGTCAGGCTCTGTAAAATATTACTGAATTGTTAACCAGAACGCTATATGCTTTAAGAAATCGAGTCTTAACATTGCTGAAAAGTACATTAATACAGGAGAATTTAGAATAATAAAACACATCTCTGCTTTTCTTAGTTTTAAGTAGCCAAAGCTTAGGTAAAGCACTACATGTATATTGTCTTTTATATGCATTGTCTTCGAATTTTTATATTTAATCAGTTATTTCAAGCAATAAGAATAATGACAAACTGCAGACAGTAAAATGTTATCAACATCAACAAAAGCCATCTTTAAACTGCAGCAGCATAACTGTTTAATTCTCCTCAAATGTGCCATATTTACACACATATTACATAATGTAAGAATACATTAATTTAATTGTAATTTAAAGTGCAAGTTATACATTAAAGATAAATTATAAAAAAGTGAAAAACAGACTGATCTCATCCCAATTGATTCCCATAGTAGCCTATTTTTTTCACTATATGTCAGCATATCAACAACTGGATAGACAAATAGAAACAGAAATTAAGCAAAAGTATCCAGACTCTGTTTTAATCATCCTATGAGATTTTAAGAGGAGATTGCCCATGCAGGGGCCCACGACCTCTAAAGGGCCCAGGGCGGTGACGCCAATCAACGTGCACTGAGCCGGTCACGTGACGGCAACCGCCGCTACAAAACACAACTCAAAGCAAATCTCAAAATTGCCAAAATACAAACAGCACATTACATGTCCCACCAGAGACAGGATTATATTGGATCACTGTTACACCACTATTAAGGATGCAAATCATTCAGTCCCACGAGCTTTTGAGTCTAGTTCATCTCATACCAACCTACAGGCAGAAACTGAAAACAGCTGAACATGTAATAAGGACTGTTAAAAGATAGACTTATGAAGCAGAGCAGGATTTACAAGCCTCTTTCGACTGATTGGAGTGTTTTTGAAGCTGCAGCCAATGATCTGGATGAGATCACAGAGACTGTGACTTCATATATCAGTTGTTTTGAGGACGTGTGCATTCCTTTAAATAATAATAAACCATGGTTAACTGGGAAACTCAAACAGCTTTGTCACACCAAAGATGATGCTTACAAAAGTGGGGATAAAATATTGTACTACCAGGCCAGGAACAGACTAACAAAGGATGTGAGAGTGGATACAACAGAGTACTCTGAAAAGCTGAAAAAACTGGCTTCGGCCACGGGCCCAACGACCTGGTGTCAGTATGGACTGGTCTGAGAAACATCACCAAGTACAAGGCACAACCCCCACAGTCTGTGGAGAATCAACAACTGACTGACAATCTGATTGTGTTTTACTGCTGATCTGAAAAGATCAACTCACACTTTTCACCGCTTTGATCTGCACTTCACACATTCACCCCCCCCCCCCCGTGCAACCCCCCCCTTCTGCCTCCCCCACCATTCTTCCTGCACTTGTGTGTAGGATGTGAACTGGGTCTTCAAGAAGCACAAGACTAAGAAAGCTCCAGGCCCAGACGGTGTTTCACATGCCTGTTTAAAAGTCTGCGCTGAACAACTGGCCCCCAACTTCACCCAGATCTTCAACAGATCTCTGAAGTTCCCCACTGCTTAAAACGACACGTTATAATTACCTGATCCTAAAATCCAAAATCACTGGACTTGACGACTAAGACCTGTCGCTCTCACGTCTGTGGTTAAGAAGTCGTTTGAGAGACTGGTCCTCATCATGGACTCTTGCTGGATCCTCTTCAGGTTGCCTACAGAGCAAACAGGTCTGTTGATGATGCAGTCACCATGAGGGTGCATTATGTTCTGCAAAATCTTGATAGACCTGGGAATCACGCAAGGATCTTATTTGTGGACTTCAGTTCGACCTTTAATACCGTCATGCCTGACCTTCTCTCAGCCTAAACACTTACACAGCCTAAAAACGTCCATCAGATGGCACTATGCACATTGTATCTGGAAACTGTACATTGATAGAAACAATACAATAAACCAGTAAATAATACATCTGCAAATTAATTTAAACAACCATGTGTTTTTTACATTTTATCGCTTTTATCTATGTTTGCACTATGTTTTCACCATGTGTACATTTTCTTCTGCACCAAGCTCCTGTCACCAAGGCAAATTCCTTGTGTGTTTAAACAATGGCTACTTTGTAATAAAGCTCCTTCTGATTCTGATTCTAAATGGGGGATGAGATCTGTTTGGTCACTAACATTCTTCCACATAGGCCTACATTCCTTTGTGTTTAGCAAAACAATGATATTTATATAGGTTTGGAACAATCTGAGGGTCAGTTAATGATGACAGAATTTTTATTTTTGAGTGAACTGTCCATTTAAGACTGATGCTGATGTCTTTTAGTCAGAAGAGCATATGGTCACCTCATAAATATAAAAAACAGGCACTGTAAGATTTTATCTACAAAAAAAACATTATTTTGGTATTGTAATTATGATCATAAAGTAAAATCGTTTTGCACCTCATAGTTATTCTCTTACAGGATAGTCAGGCAAAATGTTTGGGAGTGATAATATTGCAGTTTCTACGAAACTCTTCTAGGCTGGTGACTCATCTAAACTTCTTATTGGTAATTACGTCCATGATTGCTTGTGATGCTCAGCAATCTTTGATGCACCGTGATCATACATGAACGCAATGCTGTAACGGACAGGTTTTTTTCATCTTCACATTTCATTTTGCCTCGTCCATTAATCCCTTATTTTCTCAGCGTGAGACATACAAGGTGTGGCGTGTGAACAAGCCGAAATCTGTGTGTCTCACGGTGAATGTGTGAGACTTGACAGCCCTGCACATACAGAACATACCTAACAATGAGTGTAAATCTCTGCCCACACAGACATTGTAAGACATGTCTGAAAGAAAAAAAGAGCAATCTCGTAAGTAATGCGTTATTATAGTCAAAACATTGCCTTCATCTGCAATCAACAAACATGCAGGAAGGGAACCTATATATATTTGTATATGATATATGAAAACAAGTATACAAAAAAATAATTGTATATGGTATGGCTGTCCTCCAATATCACACGTTACTTTTAGACAACGCTTGCCTTCCATAGCCTACAAAGAACTGTTTAAGACTAGTCCCAAACTTCTTCAAGTTTTTTTTTGTGATTAGCTCTTACAAAGACATAAATATCTCATGGTTCGTACGAAACTTTATTCATATATTTATCATGCCATAATAATATATAAAAAATAGTATTTAAGTTCTTATGCTATGTACTTAGAGTAAATTACAAATCTACAATTTAAAAAAAGTTGTTCAACCTAATTTGCCTCTTTTTTAATCACGTGGTCAATGCGCAGCCATCTAAAAGCGACAGCGCATGCGCGTGGGCACGGTTCGTGGCGTGTGTGCAAAGGTGGAGAGGCGTCTTGTGAAAACGCAGCGATTGGAAGGAATGTTAAATAATTTAGAAATTACTTAATTTACTTACATATTTTATAACTATCACATCCAATAATATATTCGTTATAATGTCTAGGAAAAACAAATTTGGACCCGGTAAGTATCGCATGCTCACTGATACTACAACATTCATCTCGTTTCGTGACGTGACGTCTTTTAAAACTTTACTAACTGAGCGCGTGTATCTTCAAACGCAGTGCTACATACATGTTGTTTAACAGTTTATGCTTTTTATACATGTACAGTTGTACATTGAAGCTCAGAACTAATCGCCATTTTTAGTTTTTCTTGTTGTTTTATATATATTTATATATCTTTGGTTTGTCCTTACGAAGTTTACCTGTAACGTTATATTTAAGAGGGCAACAAGTTACGCTGTACGATCACGTGCTCTATTGTTCAACCACACTGTTTTTATTTTTTCGTGCGTCCGTGTAAGGCCTGTTGAAACTTTTAAAAGCACCTTTTCTCTGTTTACTCTCATAGAATACTTCCGCATGCGTGATGATGCGTGTCTGATGCGCACTCACGTAAGTTTGCTTTTGTCCATGAGTCATTATATTACCATCGTCCGCCATTATAATATTCTCTTTTGTTTTTCATCTTTGGTGCTATGTTCTAACCCATATCTATATTGTGTGGCCTGTATGATCTGTTTTTAGGAGGCTATGGTAGATTTTATCACCAATAGACCTCCACGCCCCAGCATCTTAGATGCTCTAAGTCTTGGTTATGAATTTGGTAAGACATTTCCTTGACTTCCTCACACATGAACTGATTTTATATTTTTACACATGTGCTGTAAAGATGACATTAATTACAACTTGCAGATTTCCATTTGACCATCAAAATCATTATACTGCTCCATATTCTGCATTTTCTAGTGGTTCATACATAGTTTACTTACCCCTCAGGTTGTTCCAAACCTGTACTAATGTATTTTGTTCTGCTGAACCCATAAAGGTAATTGTAAGAATGTCAGTCACCAAACAGATGTCATCCCCCATTAACTGCCATAGAGGGAAAATAAATGCTATTGCAGTAAATTGGGGATGAGATCTGTTGATTACTGACATTCTTTCAGATATCTTTCATTGTGTTTAGCAAAACAATGTATACAGGTTTGGAACAACCTAAAAGTGAATAAATGATAATAGAATTTTAATTTTTGGTTGACCTACCCCTTTAAAGACCAGATGGCAGTGCCGTATACATTTGATAAAAAAAAATCTGGGTTGTTATCTTCATTTTCAAACATTGTCTTCTTGAATACGAGATGATCAAATCAAGTATTTTCTTGGAAAATAAATTCAGTGGTTTGCACAAATGTCCCCATTGTAATTGTAAAATAATATCTTTCTTTATACTTGTATAATAATATTTCGTTCATTAAATTCCATTTAATAAATGTTAAGATTTGTGTTTCTAGCGCCTTATGAGCCGTCATCAGATGATGATGATGATGATTATGAATATGACGACGGGCAATATTGCATCCCTGAAAACCACAGTTACTGTGGCTTTTCTAGCAACTTCCTTGAACGAGGCCTGCCAAAACCATCTAGACGCATAACTCCTGAGGTTTGCTTTAAACACTTGTTCACTCAGTCCATCTGCGGACTCCATGTGGTATTATTTGATAACCAAAGTTTGTGCGTTTTTTTTTCAGGAAGCAGCAAAAACCGCTAAAGAACTTGTGGATGAGGAAGAGAAGCTTAAAAGAAAAGCAGAGAAGAAAAAGCAGAAAAAAATGGTGAGGGCATGTAAAGAAAAAATGTTTGATCTGTTTTGGATAAGCTTATGTGTTTTAAATAATAACTTTCTGAAATATTGCAGAGACAGAGGGAAAGACGGCGTCTGGAAAAATTAGAGAAGGAAAATGAAGATAAAGGAAAAAATAAACAGGTTAGATGTGTTGTTTTCATCTACAGCAATTATTTGCCAAAATGAGGCTGTTGATATGCAAGAATACACAGACTTCCATTTTATCTGTACATGCAGACTGTAGTCTAAATATATTTAGTTTCTTTCTTTGTTTAAGGTACATGTTGACGCTGGATCAGTACAACCTAAACCTACAGATAAAGATAAAAATATAATTAAAAACAATAATTATTCATCTGTACCTCCTGACCCTCACCATACCACAACACCTGTGCAGAGCAGTGGTGACGAAGGGGATGACGACGACGATGATGAGTCAACGGTTGACCAAGAGGTTGTCTTGTAGTTAAATCTTTAGACTTCTTACTCAATGTTCCTTGTTTTTTTACAAGTAATTTGCTTATACATTGCTGATGATGCTGTTTTGTCTGTCTTAGGAGCTTGACATGAGTAGCTGCTTTGTATCAAATGCTGCAGCCATTGCCAAGCGTAAACTGGAACAAAAGCCTAAACCTGAAAAGAGAGCTGGTCCACCAAACTCCAATAAACAGCGTGGGTCAGACCAGAAGAGTGAAAGAACAATGAACCTAGAAAACCAGGTTGGAACAGAGAACGGATGATAAAGTTTATTTTTTTCTTGATTTGTTTTACATTATCTTATAATTGCATTCTGTGATTTTGCAGACCGATAACAAAAGAAGGCGGAGTCAGATGATACAGTGGATGCAAATGATTTCATTACAAAAAGCGTGGAGTTTGCAGGTTTGTTAATGGTGGTTGGAGGTTTTGTCTTGTAATGGTTTAGGAGGCTGTTTAGTTGATGCATTTGTTCATAATTTATCTTTTTTAGTTATTGGTAACCAGTATGCAGCTGCAGGAAACTTACAGATGGCTGTGAAATATTTTACAGACGCTATAAAACACAACCCTAAAGAGTATAAGTAAGAGTCTTTTTTCAGCAATTGTAGTTATGGAACACTTTCTTAAGTGATAAATCAGGCAGAGCGAGTATGTAAATGTGGTACATTTCTGTCGTAGGTTATTTGGGAATCGCTCTTTTTGCTATGAAAAGTTGCTGCAGTATGAGAGGGCTTTAACAGATGCTGAAATTACTCTTTCGATGAATCCCAAATGGATTAAAGGACTTTACAGAAAAGGCAAAGCACTGGTTGGCTTAAAGGTATCATTATCAAATTATTGTCTGCCAGTTTTATCAGTAATTCTTTAACAAAATATTTAATCTTAATACACAATCATGTTTTTTAATCTGTCAGCGATATTATGATGCCAGACTGACATATAGTGAAATATTAAAACTGGACCGCTCCTGCAAAGATGCAGCTGAGGAGCTGATGACGGTGCAGATCATGCAGCTTATGGTGAGTGGATGAAACTACTAACTAGTGTACCACATTCTGTATTCATTTGGTTAGCAGTTGTCTCAGATTTGTTGTCCATCAAAGGTAAAATGCTGTTTTTCATCAGGAAATGGGATTTACTAAAGAGCAGAGTTCCAATGCCCTTATTATTAATGGAACTGTGGAAAAGGCCTTAGAAAGTCTGTCTGGCCTATCTGGTATGATATTTATTCATTCTTTTTTAGATTCTTGTTTTTAAATGTGCTACTGTATTTTAACTGTTCGTCTGCTTCATGTGAAATAATGAACAATTTTAAGTTTTGCAAGTTTGTTTATGAATACGTTTATTTAGTTCAATGAGTAAATGGGACAGTTGTCAGAGTAAATCATTTAGATTCTTGTATTTTTTTTTGTCCAGGTGTCATTCCTGGCCCTTTGGCTAGAGAAAGTGAATTTATGCCTGTACAGAGAAACCCACGAGCTCAAGTTAAAGTTCCACTTGGACCTCTTCCCCAAAATCAGCATAGACTCAATTCACCTGTCCCTGCAGGACCTAATCAGCCACCGTAAGACACACCAGTACACATGCAGACAATTATGATATATGATCTTGCCTAAAAACTGTATGAATTCTGAGATGTGACTTTTTTTTTAAACAGAGAACTGTTCCCTGTCTGGGTCGGTGATCTTGTGCCTTCTGTGACAGGAGATAAGCTTTATCAGTTATTTAGATCGTAAGCGAACTCCTTTGTTTTGCACATGGTAAACATCTTAACCCAATAGATTCCCCAATGGCGCAGTAGAGTTAATTAAAGGATATATTCAATATGTTTCAACAGTGCCGGGCCAGTCCAAAGTGTGCGAGTGTTGCCTGGCAGTCGCTGTGCATTTGTTAACTATATCAGAAAGGAGGACTGTGAGAAAGCCATAAAAAATTTACATGTAAGTGTGTGTTTGTTTGTTTTTGTGTTGAAGTTGTTCGGTGTGTGAATGACAATTTCGCTTTTAATTTATACCTATTCATTTTCTGTGGATTACAGGGTTATCCAATTGATGGAACTATTCTAGCGGTGCGTTATCCAGATAGGATTCATACACGTCTTGGAGTGTCTAGAGATGCATCTACAGAGCCCTGGTTAGTAAACTAAAAAAGTTTAAACTTGAATGTAGCAGTGAAAAGCTATACAGCAACATTATAATGATGATGTAGTGTATTTATGTTGTTAGTAATTTAAGATTGTTTTATTTTCTTTCATGTCAGCAAACAATCTGATGAATGTTTTTTTTGGAGGACAACTGGCTGCATTAAGAGTGAACGCTGCACCTATCGGCATATACCAGAAAACAAGGGCATTGATCAACATAAAGGAAGATCACATCAATAGAGGGATTTGTCTGAGTAGAAAATGACTATTTACATATTGGTCAAATTTAGAATAGGCAGATTATCTGATTTTGATGTATCCTTATGATAAGTTCAAAAACCAGGAAATACAGTTTTGAGTTTGTTAAACAGTGTGGTAAATCAGTATGATGGATGCGATTATTGTCCCACAGAATCCTATACATTCCCTAAATCTGAATGTGAAGGTTTTAAATATTTTGCAAGTCTCATTTGAAGCGTTAAGATTCATTTAAGGCTGTCAATTTTAGTTATTGGAGTTATTGAAGAATCGCTTGCCCATCTTTTATTGTTCATAATTGAAAGAAATTTCTAGGCACTGCGATGGTTGTATTATTGACTCTGCCTAAGGGTTAAAACTAAAAGTATTGTTAGACTCTAAGAGGTATTATTTAGGCCTTACAACGGAATTGCAATGTGTATATGCAGGTCTTATCCTAGGATTGTTAGAAACAATACAAAAGTTATCAAAACCCCCGATGCATTTGTGATAAATGTAATCTGCCATGGACAATGTTGTACTATCATGCTAAGTGGATATCAGTACAAAATGACCAGCACATTTGCTTATTAAACTGTTTTAAAAACGTTTTTGTTCAACTTTTTTATTTTATGATAAATCCATGGTGGCTATTCCCTAGTATTTATTGAAATTTAGTAATCGAAGAACATACAGAGTCTCCTTAGTATAAATATATTTTTCTGCTCTTCCTCCTCTGATATGCACCTCCCACCAAGAGAGAAACGCAAAACCAATCATCAGCACCATGATACTGTCGAGTACGTTCATTGGCTGAGAACGCAGAGGCTGTGTGTATGTGTGTGTGTCCTGTATTAAAGCAGGCTGCTCTGCAGCATTTCTGAACTGGTGCAGTGCCGGTTCATCTCCACTAATGGTGTGCAGAACAAGGGGGACTTAGAGAACAACTTGAACCAACAAATCAACATTAACATAATTTAAAAACTAAACAAAAAAATCCTACATCATGAGCTTTGAACCTTTCATCTCTTCCACACTCTCCCGACGATGGGATGACTCCCCCAACACCTACCGGCTTTCCCGGGGACCCCTCTCTTCTTCCAGGTTGTTGGGGCACTCGCAGCCTTTTCACCGCTGGGAGAAGACTGACCTAAATCATGTCAGTGTAGTGAATGCCGAGCTGCTGGATCTTCGAGGCCAAGAAAGAGAGCAGCTGGTAGGTCTGAACAACCGCTTTGCATCCTACATTGAGAAGGTGCGACATCTCGAGCACCAAAACCGGGCGCTGCTGCTGCAGCTCGAGGCCCTACGGCGCAGGCAAAGTAAACCGTCCCGCATGCAGCAGCTTTATGTCCAAGAGGTGCGGGGCCTCAGGGAGCAGCTGCACCAGGCCGTCCAGAATAAAGCGTGCATGGAAGCGCAGAGGGAGCAGGTACGGGAGATGCATGCACAGCTGCACCAGCGATGGGAGGAAGAGGCGCAGCGGCGTAGTCAGGCAGAGGAAGACCTGCAGACGTTGAAGGAGGAAGCGGGGAGGATAGTGCTGGACAGCTGTGATGCAGAGGCCGAGCGTGGTCTCCCTGGTGCAGGAGCTGATGTTCCTGAAACAGGTGTTTGCAGAGGAGCAGGAGGGCTTGAGGGTCCAGCTACAGGTCGCCAGCCTCAGCGTGGAGCTGGACACAAGTAGACCAGACCTGTCAGCTGCTCTGAGAGAGATCCGAGCACAGTACGAGAACATGGCCGGACACAACATGCAGGCGGCCGAGGCCTGGTACAAGGGCAAGGTGGCCAGCGTGGTGGAGCTGACAGATAAGCAGGAGGAGGCTGTGCGCTTGGTGCGTGAGGAGACAGCAGAGTACAGACGGCTGCTGCAGTCTCGCTCAGCTGAGGTCGAAGCACTGAGGAACGTCATCGATTCGCTGAACTCACAACTGGGTGAACTAGAGGAGACGCAGGGCAGTGAAGTTACGAAGTACCAGGTATAATTCAGATCAACACTGTGCATCACCAGTATTTGTCACGAAGATAATTACACTGTTACCATGGAAACGGAGCATCACATACAACCTGATCAATGTCTTTGTAAAGAAACATTTATTCTCAAGCCAATTTACAATGCTAGATATGCGTTATAAACAAAAAAGGACAAAATAATGCCAAAGAAATACTTGGTATTGTAAAATGCATGCAAGTCTCAACTAAATCGATTTGTGTTGTCAAATATAAGTTTGCTCATAAATTACTGTACTGCTGGCCTATACCCCTATATCTTGCTTTAATTGCAAAGTAAAAGTGACATAAAAAATGCATTCACCAATGAATCTTACACAATCTGTGAAATGTCATTGATGCTGACTCGCTCTGTCTTTAGTGCTGTGTCATGACTGCTTGTTTTTATTGGAGACAATGAGTACCCACCATTAGAACTGATAGCAAAAAAATTGTTAATCTGCTCAATATCCTGTTTGGTACTTTACATGTCTTTGATTAAATACAGTGTGTACAAATCGTTCTGTTTGTTTTATTGTGAACTTGTAGGGGAAGATCAGTGATCTGGAGAGGGATATTTCTGATGCCAAAGAGGAAATGTCACGCTATTTGAGGGAGTATCAAGATCTGCTTAACGTGAAGATGGCATTGGATGTTGAGATTGCTGCTTACAGGTAATTTGTCTACATTGTTTATTTTTAATCACTGAATACTCTTTCGAAGTTGCATATATTTTTTGTATTTACATGTACTTTGGATTCAACAGGAAACTCCTGGAGGGAGAAGAACTTCGATTTACATATTCCACCATCCCAGCCCTTGCTTAAAACCCCAGAGAAACCCTGTGATCTCTAACATCACACACAATCCTCCCATTTCTGATCATTACATCTACAATCCTAAAGTACTAATGTTTACTCATCTCACATAAATCTATTTTTCCAAAATCATCCTACTAACCCTAAACCACCACAGCACCAAACTCTATGTGCCAAATCCACAGCCCTATACATTTTCCCTCAACCCTCATTCTTTAAATCTCTAAAAGGTAACATGAAATCGCTTTAAAGACAAACGCGCCCTTGTGTCACACAAGAGGTCCACTGGAAGAGGTCCCCCTTCTTCTATACACTCTAGAGTTCAAACATGGAGACATTACTGAAGGAAGCACTCACTCAACTAGAGCTCAGTGTCATGTCTGCAGATTCTCATGGTTCAGTAGATTGTGCTGCAAATAATTCCATGCCAAATTGTTTGTCTGAATTCCGTCAGCCATTAAGCGTATAATTAGCTGGAGATCCCCTGTGTGCAGACTTTTAACCAATTGTTTGTGGAGGTGGATTGTTCAATCTAATCTTGCTTTGGGTGCTCGGCAGTAAATTTCTTAACTGGGCTTAAGGCCAAGAATCGGCCAACATGATACTGTCCATCTGACCATCTGTAGTTCTTCAACTTGTCAACGAAAAGTGCAACAGTCGTTCGTTTATAGAATGTTTTATTGATTTAAATTTAACGAAGATGTACTTTATTTGCTCTGTGTCTGTTTCTGGTTCGTATGTTCAAATCGTATGTTTAATTGGAGAGTGATTTATTTTGGCATAGTTTTACAATTCTGTGTGATAAAAGCAGGAATGTAATTTTGAAGTAGAAGAACAACTACAACTAGTGTTTATAGTGATTTGTGGTAAAAATGTCATGTTCTCATTTAAATATGTTACGTTTTCTGTTTAAGTGTCCTAGAATTTTGAGTCATTCTGAAAGTAAACAAGAAACCGAGTCTGTCCATCACGGCAGTCTCTGAATTTATTGGTGCTGTGTGCACCTAAATACATGCTAAATAAATAAATATAACTTTAACTCTATTCAGCATGTCTCAGTGTGTGTGATCCTTTGAGTGAGATATATAGTTTAAAAGTCTAAAATTGCAACAAAGTATAGAAGTTTCAGAAAAAAATTACCATGGTTGTAACTTGTATTTTAGCAAAAGTGTAGGCTTAAAGATGGACTCACTCAAGTGCTTTGAAATCTGCAGTTTTGTCTGGTGCTTTATGTAGCAAACTTTCTCTAAAATAGCAAGTGATTAGACATAATAAATAGTTTGTGCTGTTTTAAATTAACCAAAAGCAGGGGTGTAGATTTTCTAGATTCTAAACAGCTTTTGATTGGTCAGATTTTTTTTTACTAAGCTGAAGTTGGGGTCAGTTGTGGTCCAGTGGTTAGAGAGTTGTATTTCCAGCGTAGCCAGAAGGTCGCTGGTTCAATTCTCAGTGCCACCAGGAAATGACTGAAGTACCCTTGAGCAAGGCACCTTAGGCCTACCCCTGTTTGCTCTGCAGTGATAGCTGCCCACTTCACCCTCCTTGTAAGTCGCTTTTGATAAAAGGGTCTGCCAAATGAATAAATGTAAATGTAAGTGCAGAAAGATGCCACAAAAATTTGATTTTGGCTCAAGTTGTTTATGCTCGTATATTTTCAATGTTTCGTATCGCACTACTATAATCATGTCCTTAAGGTTTACATAATACTAATAGGCCTAAGCAAAAATCCTGTTTACTGTATTAAAACCTTAGTTAGTGGTTACCATGGTTTAACTAAAGTAACCGTGTTATTTTTCATTTGTAGTAAAGTCATGGTTCATTTCCGTGAGAAACATCTATTTTCAGTAACTATTTTCTGAATATTCATATCATCTGCAATCCGCAGTTACACTTCATCACGGTGGGTGGCAGTAGAGAGCATTCAATGCGTTCAATTCATCCCACGAGTAAAAGAAACATCTTCCGTGGTGAAAGTTCAAGAACATGGCGACCTAATGCTCAGTGTTAAATAGTCATACTTTTATCTGTTACTTCTATTAATATCGTCTCAGAATAGACGTTAACTGATTATTAAACGCAGGCTGTATCATGCTGCGGGCTATTTCAAGGAGTCACACTCCTGTCATCCGTCTTCTCGCTCCTCAAAGCGAAGTTCTGATTCAAACCGTTCGAGGTAGAAAATCTCGCACAGACCCGAAAGCAAAATCAAAAATCGGACGGATTAAGACTCCCCCTCCCGTGGACCCAGTGGAAATGGTTGTACTGAAGGAGCGTTTCACAGAGTACAATCTGATCATGAGAGCCCTGCGGTAAACGTGCATGACATCAAAACTCGATTTATTACAATGTTACAAATGTTATGGAGGCTTTTAAGTATACTTTGACATAAATGCTTAATGATTTAAGTATAAAAGACGATCACAGGTTGTGGTGTCTGTCGAGTACATACAGATGTTTTTCGATCAAGGTCATGAAAGCTCTGTGTTTATCAATGCATACTTTTACAAAGTCAGTACATTCAAAATGTGCTGCACATTTACACTTCAGCGTGTGTGTGTGTGTGTGCAGATTGGAGTTCAAAGAGGAGATGTTGAGGAAGAGATTTGAAGAAGAGGTTGGGTCTTTAGCTGAAGAGCGAGCCAAACAGGAGGCTGAAGAGCATCGCTCACTCATGGCCTGGAATGATGCTGAGAACCTTAGACTGAGAAAAATACGGTGAGTTATGTAGATCTGCTATGAAATGTAAATGTGAGAATACTCTTTACTGTTGTTTGAATTTAATGTGAATGTGCACCGTTTGTTTTTTTAGAGAGCAGCGAACGCAGAAGGAGACTGAGGCTAAAGAACAGAGACAGAGAGAAGCAGCTGTCTTACGTCAACAAGAGCTAGATAACTACATTAAAGAGAAAGAGAGAGAAATTTTACAACTACAGGTGATTTTATCAGTTTCTGCACTTTACCTCTGCAATGATAACATGCAAGGGAAATGCTGCTGTTGTCGTTTTTTTAGTTATTTGATAATATTTATGCACATTTGAGATATGTGCATATTATTTTTTGGGGGAAATATTAGTATTTTGTTTAATTTAAACATTTAATCATTTGATAATTGCAGTTTTTTGGAGTTATGTTTTTTTCTCTTTGACTCTGATATCATCATCATCATTTATTTTTAATTGCAGGAAGAGGCAAAGAACTTCATCACATTGGACAATCTAGATCAGCGGATTGAAGAGGCTCTAGACAACCCGAAAACCTACAATTTTGCTATTGATAAAGAAGGACGTGTTGTCAAACGAACTGCTTTTCAGTGATGGAAACAAAATCCCTATGTACATAAAATGTTTACCGTCGTGGTTAAAAATGTTTCTGGTGAAAAAAGTAAAAAAAATCCAAAAATTGGTATGTGCATTGTGTTTTAATCCTCTGCAGGTATTATGCAAAAATCTGTACTTGTACATTTGAAAGAAAGCTTATATCTTCGATCTCTTGGAATAATGTTGACCAAGTTTGGTAACAATTCCATGAACTCTCATATGAAGTTCAAATCCACATTAAATTCAAAATGGTTAAGGTCGTGTTTAAAAGGGCTAATGATCATTGTACTTCTGAAAGATGTCAATGTTGATGAGACCAATATAACTACTAAGTTTGGTGACTGTAGGTAAAACCAACACCACCAGTTCAATCTAACTGAGGCACTGCAAAACCCCGGAATCCCGACATCTAGGTTTTGCCCATTTGCCAACGGCTATCATCTATGAGAGCAAGAGTTTATTAAATACACTTCTGCACAAAATCTTAAAACCAGGGGACACATTACGAGTGTTCTTCTTCGCATTTCTAGCAGGTGGATAATAACCAGGTTAGGATCGAAAACAAGAAACCGGAGCAAGAGACAAAAAACAGAGTAGGCAATTTATCGAAGATTTAATTTAAACTCAAACAGGCTGTTCATCAGCTGATCAAAAGACCATAGCCTTAAAAAATCTGCACAACAATATGGCTCTCATGTCATTGTTCTTCAGGCAGATACACCCTAATGACCTCCTGATGGCAAAGGCAGGATTGGCAAGATTGTTGAGCTGCATAAACAAGGGCTCTCGCAACTTCCCATCTCTGCTGAGGATTGATGAAGTAAGACAGTCATTGCAAATTTCTTTAGCACTTTAGAGTTATGGGACAAAAAAGTCAATTGGTAGACCCAAACATTTTTACCTGTACTGAGCCGGAGGATTCGACGGGCTGCCCGTGAATACAGAGATCCTCAACCCAAATTAAGGCCCTTATTGATCCTGACTGCAGCCCAAAAACCGGCAGTCGGCATCTGCGAGAGAAGGCCTTTGAGAACAAAAAAACGTTTTCAAAAGCCACGTCTTCTACACCACAAGCCTGCCCGTTTGGAATATGCAATGGAGCACCAAACATGAAAAAATTGACAGGTAGAAAAAAAATTATTCACTGATGAGAATTTTTTTTCACCTCGACGGTCCTGATGGCTTCCAACGTTACTGGCATGATAAGGAGATCCCACTAGGGATGTCTTCTATGCGGCACAGTGGCTGAGGATCCATCATGATCTGGGGTGCTTTTTCCAGCAATGGGAAAATGGAGCTTTGGTTGGGCAGGACCATCAGGCTGGAGTTTAAATTATGTCCAAGAAATTGCCTAATCTCCGTTTTTAGTCTCTTGCTTCTGTTTCTTGTTTTGGAGTTTTTAAGTGGTACTTACAACCTGCTTAAGATCGACCAGCGAGAAATGTGAATACTTGTAAATTTTAAGATTTTGTTCAGGAGTGTAGGCTATATCACAAATCCTTTCACAATTTTACATCATATCTTTACACCAGAGGTGTCCACTCCTCCGAGAGACACTGTCCTGCAGAGTTTTGCTTTCAGGCTACAAACTCTCATGCAGGTAAAATCGGCTGATCTCATCAGGACAGTGGCACTCCAGGAACAGGTTTAGATTCCCTTGCAGTGTTTGGGTCACTGAAAACAATATAAACATTTTCATACATGTCCATATTTGTACAAAATAAAACCATTGCACTTTTTTTAGGGGGGTAATATTTTTTATTGTGATGAGAAAAATATGATTTTTGTTGTTATTATATTTAACTTATGTGATATGTTTTAATTAAATTCAATTTTCCAATCACGTTATTTTGAGAAAATCTGTATTTTTGATTTTGCAAAATCAATAAATTCAGAGAGGGGAAATCCCAATTTCTGGGAAGACGGGTGAGACATGCCTTCCTATAGGTCATGCCCAAGCATGCGCAGATTGCGCACATGTGTTGGAGTGTATCACTTCCGGGACAGTTATATTCGGCATTCGGTAAGGCACAGAGGTTGGAGCAGTGGCTTGGTTAGTCGTAGGGTCATGAGACTGTGACGATGTTTTTAAACCGTTTATCTCTTCCTGAAGATTTTTTACTTCTGCGAAGCCGTCACTCATAGTGATGTCAAACTACTGCTTTGTTTTGTGCTATAGATCTGATGCAACAACATGGCAACATCACACGTGAATCGCTATTTTATAAAGACAATGACAAGATGTCTTCGGGACAGCAGTCGTCAATCACATATCATGACTGTAAGGACTGTAGGACACTTTTCTAAATCCTATTCGGAAAAGCACAGTGATGGAGATGGACCCGTTAACGGGCAGCAGCTGAGTTTGGTGTCACAGCGGGCTTCAGGAGGCAGCGGTCGCGCCGCTC